>NC_041046.1:22125902-23329189 GCF_900634775.1 Gouania willdenowi | reverse complement strand
TTTGAGGTTGAACAGGAGCTCGGGATTTGTGTGTGAGCAGGAAATGGAGACACAGACACAGACACACACACACACACACACACACACACTGAGACTGTTGAAATAAGGCTATGGGAGTCAATACGTTAAAATGTTGATAGTGGAGAGGCAAGAAATGGGGAAGCAGGTTAACACTCCAAAGGAAAAACAATCAGCAGAAAGAATGAGGGCACAGAGTGTCTGTGGCATACTAACACATGATAGGCAGATACAGAAAGAAGAAGAAGATGCTTTGGGAGGATCGAGAAAAATGTCACTGAAACATGCAAATATGAATAATGCACACAAAGCAGAATACAGACTTTAAGCGCAGATTCAAGGATTTTCCTAAATAATTAGTTAAGAAAAACAATCAAGGAGTGGACATCTCCACCAAGCATCAAATATCCTTTTTGACAAATATTGGTAGTTATCTGGATCAGTGATCATAGTACTATGATCATTCACACTTTAAAGGATGTCTATGCCCATTAATAATAATACAGTAGGTCCAAATGTATTGGCAAACCCAATTTTTTTCAAAAGACTGTGATGAAATGCACAATCCAATTCCAAGATTAATCTAGTAATTTAGTAACCAATCTGACATAACTGAGACAAATTTAATAAAGATCAGTGAATCAAGAAACAATATATTATTTTGATTTGTTTTAATAATGAGAGATTGGGGATTTTTCAATTTTTTCAAACTCATCCAGAATCAGTAGTTTGATTTAGATCACCTCCAACATATTGATGGCATAATGTCTATATTTGGTAGAAATGTGGTCCTTTTGATGCATTCCTGCTGACAGACAAACAAACAAACACATGACGGTGAACATATGACCTCCTTGGCAGCGCTAATAAGGATCAGCATGGAGGGTTCTTCTGAACAGTATGAACCCACTCCAGCAGTGGAACGCTTGATGAAATCAGATGGTCAAAGGCAGTAGGGTGATTGATATACTCTGTGTCTAGTTCACAGAGGAAAGAAATAAGTATAGATATAAATGAAAAATGTGTGACGTGCTGCTTATTTGTATTTTAGGAGCACATGCTCAATGGAGAAAATGTCAGAATATAAAGAGTTTTATGTGGTATTTCTACATGAGGATATCTTTTATTTTCGTTAGTTTGCTTGCTCTAGTTTTTAGTACTAACATTTTCCTGTATCGTTTCTAATGGTCTGAGGAGGACAGAATAAAAAGAAAAGAAAATCAAAGAATTACATTTTTTTGATTTACATTTTATATCTATATAGTATCAATTCCCACCTCTGTAACAACATAAACATCATTATCCATAACGACTTGCACTAGTTGAATTAATAATATGATTTTTAAAAAAACTGACAAAAAGTTGTTTTCAAAAAACTAATAATTTATAACATATATTCTGTTTGTTTCTGCGTTATTCAATTTCAAACCAAAAAAACACTGCTTGTCTAGATTTTGATTTTTCTGTATTTCTGTTTTGGTTTTAAGTCAGTAAAACAAAAATAACCACACTGGTTATTTGTTATTTTGATTTGGTTTTAAAACGTAATAACCAAAGAAGAAATGGTACATGGATTTTTATTGGTCCCACAATTGGGAAATGTGGTTGTAACAGCAGCATATATACAGGAATAGGAAGGATATATATAAACAAACAAACAAAAAAAACATTTGTGATTAAGTAGTTAGCACAGCAAAAAGGTCCTGGGTTCAAGCCTTGGGGTGGACACATGGTCCTTTTTGTGTGGAGTTTACATGTTCTCCCTTTGCTTGTGTGGGTGGTTTTTACTCTGGTCTCCTCCCACCATCTGATAACATGTACATGAGGTTAGGTGCAGTCTCACTATGGCCCACAGGGAGTGTGAGTGGTATAGTCTACCCTTCTATGTTTACCCTGTGATGGACTAGCACCTTTTGAGTGGCAGAGATAGGCACCAGCAGACCCCTGTGACCCCAAACAGGAAGATGTTGGTCAGAAGATTAACAAAGGAATGAATATCCTATTGTTTGCCAATATAATTACGGTGCCTAGGCCTAAGTTGTTACATACCATTTCTGAGGGTTTTAATCTATTATAATTTATTGCATGCCAGCCAGTGGACACCCTGGACAGGATGTTAGGACAGTCCCACACGCATTTAATCCTATAGCCTATTTTCAGATCACGTTAATATTAATATTAATCCTGCACTATTGGAAAAGACAAATGAGACTAAAACCCACGATTACGCTACGGGGCAGTGAAGTCAACCAATGTACCACCAAGCAGTACCAGTTTTTTAGTTCTTCATTATTGAAATATTTGTAATATAGGTATAATGAAGCTGCTGTGCTTTTAAAATTAAGAATCTGTTGTGCAGAATATTGAGTAGAGCCTTGAACTTTTGTTTCCAGATTGCGGATTACTTTCTCAACTTTGAAGGAAAAATATTTGATTATACTGTATATATTTGCATGCACAGTACATTTGAGTTTTTTTTTTTTTTTTTTTAATTGCTATCTTCTCTCCAACAACATATTTTGCTTTAAGATATTTCAGAATGTAATGTCACACTGAAGCAGTTTACTCAGAGCAGTCTTGCACTGTGCAGAGCAAAATGAGCTTGTCATGAGTGGGTAATTTCCTGCCTGCATGAGTTCGCTAATGCTGCAGCTTGCAATGAAATGTTGGTGCTTTAGCACCTTTAAGAAACACACTTTGGGTAGATAATTTGCTCTATTATATTTTTTTTGGTAGTTTGGTACAAATGAAATTGCAAAAGCCCTTATCATATACACATATAAACATGACATTGGGTTATCAATTGATGCAGAAGAATGCTTTTTAAGGGTTGTTTCTCATCAACTCCTTGTAATATATATTTACACACACATCAGCAGCTTATTATCTTTTAACGTATTGCATATCAGAGGTGTGTGTGCTCACAGATCGGTTTTCATATGGGAGAGCTCTAGTGCTCTATTACAGAAATGTCAGCATGTGTTAGGATCACAATTCTGTTACGAGAGATGAGAGGAGCTGATCTGATTGTTCATGATTGATATTGATAATTTATTCCTCCTTGTAAGTTAGAGCTGCAGGTGCCTACACCCACTGGTCATAAAATTACCCAAAATCTGTCAGTCACACCTCGGTGCAGCAGAGCAATGAGTTTTATACGTGCAAATAACATCCCCGAGGAAATAGGGGGAGCATTAAAAAAAGGAGTAGACAGGAGTGAGAAGCGGAAATGAAAGCGGAACATGGAGGAGAAGGAGGAGAAGAAGAAGGAGGAGAAGAAGGAGGAGAAGAAGAAGAAGAAGAAGGAGAAGAAGGAGGAGAAGAAGGAGGAGAAGAAGGAGGAGAAGAAGGAGGAGAAGAAGAAGGAGAAGAAGAAGGAGAAGAAGAAGGAGAAGAAGAAGAGGAGAAGAAGAAGGAGAAGAAGGAGGAGAAGGAGAAGGAGAAGGAGAAGAAGAAGAAGAAGAAGAAGAAGAAGAAGAAGAAGACGGAATAGGAGGAAACACAATGAAAGAAACAGATTACAGATCAAGAAACTTAAGTCACGACCAGTAAGCAATGCTTTAATCCTGGTGTTTCTATAGCAACGGTTTCTATGCGTAAATTTTACCAAGCTGAAGATGTATCATAAATGTGTCATTTTACCAATTTTTCACAAAAATCCTTAATACCAAAAACTATGGTATAATAATATCACTACATGCATGGTCAACAGTGGTCAACAGTGGTCAACACAAGCTTACTTGCATTAAATAGTAAGACATCAGCTTTTATTCTGTTGGTCAGTGTTTATTCGTTTCTTGCCAATTAAAAGCAAGTCTTCCAAAAATAAAAATATGGTTTGCATTACAAATGTAATTTATTGAGTTGTGATCAAGTCTATCCTTTCAATTTTACTTCTATTGTTTCACTTGTTATACTCATCAAAACATCCAAAACTTTTCATGGCCATGAATGTGTACTTAGAGCACTATGCTTGGTTCATCCTGATTGCCAACCAATTCACTACATGGTACCCAGAGATGTAACTCAAGTAGAAGCACTGTTACGTGATTGAAATTGTACTCAAGAACAAGTACGTCATACATAAATTACTGAAGTACGAATAAAAAGTAGCTCAATGAAACATTACTCAAAGTAAAAGTTACGAGTTGCTTTCCCTAGTACAATTCTTTTTTAAATAAAATAATACCAATCAGTTAAATTCAAAATAAAAAAAAAAAAAATATCAAGCTCTAAGTATAGTTACATTTACTGTATGAACTCTAAAACTGATAAAATAAGCTCCTTTCAAAGCTGTTTTGGCACAGTGCGTTACGTTTAATCTGATTGGTCGGCTCTGATGTGATGCATTTCATTGTTTAATTTTCCGTAGTTTCACTATGTCCGTTGTTCATTTTAAAACAAAAAATAATAATTTACCCAGTCACGGTTGGGTGTAGAAATGTAACTAATTACTTTACTTTTTTAAAAAGTACTTAAAATGACACAAATACACTCAAATAAGTACAAGTACCCATAAAATCAACTAAATTACAGTATTGTGAGTACTTGCAATCTGTTACTTTCACCTCTGATAGTACCTCACTTGGACCACTGAAATAAAATCTGGACACACAAAGGTGTGCGAAAACAGTCTCTTTGGTCTTTGTTAGAAAATGTGAGGTTGGAAAGTCAGCAAAAAGTCAAAAAATACCCCCAAGAAATTATTATTATGGTGTTTTTACCTTATTGTTATGAGTTTGGGTGTGTGTACGCATCTATGTGTACACATAATGTTCCCTGTTGCACTTCCAAACTTGGCCTCCCTTTACACTTACTGTCTCACTGTGCTCTGTGTTTTATGTTCAGTGGCTGTACCTGTGTGTATATCAGTTTGTGTGCTTGTGTGCAGTCATATATCTCAGCGCATCATGACACATTCTCATTCTCTGAGAGACAGATTGAAGACAGTGAGCCATCACTGGTAACCCAGAACATCCATCTTGTACTGTATGTAAACGTGTGCGTGTGTGCATGACTGTGTACTGTGTGTGTGTGTGTGTGCTGCCGCTTTATGCCTCAAATCGACGTAATATCCATGCAATATTTAGTGAGAAACTTTAAATATACACATGCATGCAGGATCATTACACTCAGTGGATGCTGCTTTTGCCTTCAGCTTGTCTCATAACAACACAATGCTATCAACAAGCTGACTTAACCTTTTTTTTTTGCTACACTAATAAACAATTAACAATCTGTTAGGAACGATGGGGAAAAGGCGAGCAGGAAGACTAAAATAAATAGTAATAGCCAATGGGGTGAGGGAGCCATAAAATTGGAGAGGAAAACCAATAGGGAAATAAATAAATATGAAATAAATATCTGTGCTGTGGGAGCTCAGAGAAAGGCAGAGAATATGTTGCGGTCAAATGCTTTGAGACTGCTCAGCATTACTCCTCCATCATGACAGGCTATTGTAATTAGCCTGTTGCAGTAACAGTAATCATATTACAATGAATGGGTGTCTATTGAGATGAAGTAGAAACACTTCATCACTGCAGCACAGTACAGAAGCCTATGTCAAATAATATATCCCAATGTACGGTATAAAAACAAAACAATGTACCCTCACAACAATCAAACAAGCTAATACAGTCAGTGACTTTGCATAGTCAGTATTTATAGGTTATAGATTATAATTTAAGCTATGTTATAAAGCATTCTTAGCTGCGTTGACCCATAAACATAAAAAATAAAATTGCATTTTATATAATCACGCAAGGTAAAATATTTTCTATTTATTCGCCTTCTCAGTATCGGAGCAGGACAAGGTTAAACTGTGTAAGCTTCATAAGTAATCAAATAACTATTGATTTTTTTCATCTGAAATTGCATTTGGCCAGAAAACAAGTGTCTTATGGAGAGCACTTTAGAGGCACACTGATGACCAGCAGATAGTTTCAATGAAAGAGCTACACTGACTTGTCTTCTGTCTATTGTTATTTAAGCTTGTACTTTTTGGATAAGAGGCAGAAACAAAATGATATTATTACACAGATAAGCAGCCTCTCTCGTCACTGGTAACTAGTTGGTGTATGGAAGGAGAATTCATTCACAGCAGTCATTATTTATGTTTAGTACCAAAGGGGTAAATCAATCATCTGTATGTCCAGGTTTAAATTATGCAGCTTGAAAAAAGGGATCTAAGCACATTTTTTGTTTCCTGCTCTCTCAGGCCGCTTGGTTTGGTCTATTTTAGGTACAGTTCTCCACAGCTGACGGTGATCTGTTTTGCTGCCCGGCACACTGTTACAGTGAGGTCACACCTGCTCAGAACTGAAAACATTTTAGGTGCCTGCGGACTTCACTTATTCATACTTACACAAATAATTGTACGTATGATTCTTGTATGTATCCCATGCTACAAACTCATTTTACTAATAAACTGAAAAAAAAAATGAACATTTCAAGCAAATTAACAATGATGTAACTGTCGTGTCGCAAGTAAGGTGACAATAAAATTGAGTTAAATTAAGATTTTTTTTTAATTATTATTATTACTATTATTGAAATTAAGAAAAAGAAAAAATAATATTTTTTTTACAGATTATACATTCAAAGTCTCTTTTGGTATGTTGTAACAACTTGTGAAACGATTAAATATCTGTTAAATTAGCTTTTGTTTATGACTTATGAGAATACCATAGTTAGTTAAATCCAATATTCTTGCATCACTAGTTAAAATCCATTTTTGTTCTGTAATCATATATAGATAATGGAACCTTTTCTATTGCACAGAGCTGTTCTCTGTCATTAATCCACATCTTCTTTAATGTTGATGCTTTACCCCTGGCTCTGAATTGCTGCGCTTTCTCCTCATTTCCTTTTCACTGCATGAGTTTGATCATTTAGATTTTTAATAAACATTTTCTCTTTCACCTAAAATAATTTGATCAGCAAATATGTCGAGCTTCATTAAAATACCTTTTCCGCGATATATTTTGCGCAAAAAGACAAGCACTCTTAAAGATCCCACGTCATGCTATTTTTCCACTTATCTCTATTTGTTCTAAGAACCCCAAAAACAAAGTATTTGAGGTTTATTTTCCCAAACTCGCTTTTTTTTTCAGAGATTTAGCCTCTGAAAAGTCACTTTCTGAGCAACTCTACACAAATGGTCTGATTTGTGGCCTACTTATGCATATTCATGAGTAGGCGTGTCTATATACTATATACACTGACTTCCTCCTCACCGCACGGTGACGTAGGGCCAGAGGACGACCTGCCCTCCTCCCACCCACTCTGTAGCCGAGCTCATGCTGCTTTGTAAACAGGAGACAGAGCGTGGGGGCGGGGCGTTCACTGGTACATACATAGACTGTAGAAAATACATACATAGCACTGCGCGAAGGACGCTGAAATGCTCACCTTCATGGGCGTGTCTGTTTACATGTCAATCACGGCAGAGAGCTTCCTGGAGGCGTGGCTTCTCCAGCTCAGTGCCGCGTCAAATTTGTCATCAAAGTGTGAACGCGTCATCAAATTGGAGCGAGGTGTTTGGGCTCACCCTGCAGTAAGAAAGGAGCAAATCACTCTCTAACTAATGATTGAGGGAATCAATGAAGAACACACTTTGGGCATGTGTATGAAGCCCTAATAGCACTTTATGATGTTTAAAGCACAGAAAAGTTGATTTAGCTTAACATGGGCCCTTTAAGGAGAACAAGGAAACTGTGTGAATAGAAATTGTAATGTGACCTTGAAGACTGACTGTTTAGTTCTACTTATATAAAAATATTTATTTCACATCTAAAACTTTGCCATTGCCAAACCAATCTATTGCTTCCAATTTGAAAATTATTTTTTTGACTAATGAAAGTTTCAAATTTACAAATACTTCCTGTTTAGTTGCATTTTTAGCAATGCTGATGACTCTTTTTAGACATTTCCTGCATTTTCTGGTATATACACACTGTATTTAATGTACGTATTACATTTTTTTATGTTGAGAGTTAAATTAAAAAAGTGGATGTACTGTATGTGGACAATTATTTTCATTTATGTAAAAAAATCATGTGTTCAGGTGAAGTTTTAAAATGAAAAGTTTCACAACAACTGCATAAAAGTAGCAGTACATCTGAAATGAAAGTAGATATACCTGAAGAGAAGTAGGAGGAAATGTGCACTACAGCACATTTAGTCACCAACTCAACTTGGAGGGAGTTTAAATGGAAAGTAATAATGAGATTTTTTTTCAAACACCAGAAACATTGCTAAAATGAGATCAATACACAAATAAATGTTGGAGAAACTGAGGCACACAAATAGGCAACAATACTCAATTTTTTCTGGGCATGTACAAAACCAAGACAACTGAGGGACGATGTTTTTGAAGCTCTTGAAAATGTATTCCATTAAAACAGAGCTAAAGATCCTCGAGTGGCAATTCTGGGCCGAATACCAGCAGGCATTGATGGAAGAGCTTGAAAATATCACAATATTACAAATAATGACAACAGCAGCAATAAAATGTATTACAATTAATTGGATAAAACCAAACCCCCCAACATACACTATGGGGACTGATACACTTCAAGAAATTATACAACACGGAGAAAATCGCATGTGCTTTAAGACTCCAGAAATAAACATTTTTTACTAGATGGAATCCTACTGAGGCCATAATCGTGCAATAAAATGATCTGAACCCACCTACATATTAATCACTCCAAACCAATCTTGCCAATCCCACATATCTGTTTTGTTTGGTTTTACTTTTATTTTTTTCTTTGATTTATCCTCACCTAGTTGTCTTTATGAATAACATCACTTTGATAAAATAATGTATTTGTGGCTAAAAAAATGCTCAGATCTGCTATTGTTAAAATATGATTGTTACGATCTGTCAATCACAACTTGGATACAGCTGTAAGAATTTAAGAAAATGTAATAAGTTGGAAAAGAATTGTTTGAAAATGTATCACTTGTCGACTTTGAAAAGTTTTAAAGTTCTAAAAACAGTAGCAGTACATTTTGTATTTTAAAGAAGGATAACAATAAAAACATTTGACATTTATCAAACACGTTAATATATTCTGAAGATATAATATATACGGTAGTCAAATTAGTGATAAAAAGTACTCTGTGTCTGGGCAAAAAACTCAATTGTAGATGTAGATATTTATTTTGCAAATTCAAGTTTTTTTTAATTAAAGAAAAAAATCCCACCATAGTTTTTTCTGACTTTTTAGCGTTCCGATGTGAGCCAGTCCCCTCTTTGTTTACCCTTTGAGTAGGCTATATGTGTGCCACAGGCATGTTACATTTTTTATTCGCACTATGCTGAGATGCTAAGTGAAAAGTTCTTTTTTTTAAAAAATTGTTATATGTTATAAAATATGTAGTTATCTGATTTCTTAATCAGAAAATTGAAGCTACTGTGAAGTTGCTGTTGCACTGTTGCTTAAACCTGGGTTAAAGCTTGAAATTGTTGAATGACAGAGCCTCATTTACTTTTTATTTTGGGATTGTTCTATGCATTTTAACTCTTGAGGACATTCGCAGAGATAATGTTGCACTTTTGACAATATATCTTAAGTCTGAACACATTTTTAAAAACTTACTCAGTGCCATTGACGAGATAACTCGTCATTTGCATTTTTTCACACCCTGGCGGAGGTCCCTCATCAATATCTAAGCTGTGGGGTGTTGTAGTGACCAACTGTGCTCTGAAGATGGCAGCAGTACACCTTTAGATGAGAGATTATCCACTGATGCTACCCAGCAAAGGAGGAAGAAGCAGGAACGAATGAGATGATGGCGCTATGGAGTGATATTGTGACGTATCCAGCAGCTCACAGCTCCACATACTAACAAAACATGTGTGAACATGAGTGGATTATTGATGATGCTGCGATGGTGAGATAAAAACATCAACTAACAGAGCTAAACGGGGGGGGGATACAAAATACCCCCAGCCTGTGAGTCAGATAGCAAAATATTAGGTGACACATAGGAGGTAGCAGCGCACTTTTGGATGAGAGATCATCCATGCTCAGCAGAACTCAGAGGGAGAGAGGAAAGGCGTTTATGAGACAGAAAATGCGTACGAGAGTTGATGTTCCCAGCTGCGCACACTCGACCAGAGCATGTGTGGAACTCATGGATAGTGTGGCGATGGTGAGATAAAACGATATAAAAACGGGGAACGCGGTGACACTCTGTATGTCCGGGAGGAAGAGGAAGTTGCGTGTGTGCAGACTGACGGGAGAGAAGCTTTTAGAAATGTCAAAATACACTAAGAAATCCATTCAACTCTTACCCAGATACCAAAATAATAATAATTTTGCCATCAAAAGCCCTGTCTGTGTTTTTTTTTTTTTTTTTGATATATATATATAAGGAAACAATGTTCAGATGTTAGAGTTGACACTAAAGCAAAAAAAAAAATAGCTTTAAAGTCACTGACAGGGTTTTTTTTAGAAAAACGCTTTTTTCTCAGCTTTTTGCTCTGAAACTGAAGATTTGTGTAAAACTTGCTCTATTCAACGGCTGATTACAAAAGAACGAAACAAGCCAGAAAAAAATTATTTTTTTTGATGAAAGTAGAGGCTTCAATCTTTCTGAATCTGGTGTCAGATTTCAGATAGTCATAATAGAAAATATTCCATGGGTCTTTAAAATCAGTTAAAATGCTCAAAAATGGCTGGCACTGAGGGGGGTAGAAAATCTGGAAATGGCTGGCTCTGAATGAGTTAAGTGCAATAAAAAAAAAAAATAAATAAATAAATAAATCAAAAATCTAATCAAACTGGATTTTTTCTTTAAAAAATCTGAGATTTTTTTTAAGGCAAAATTGCCCAGCCCTACTCTGTGTTCTGTACCTAATTCTCAGACACAAGACCAACTTTGAAATCTATGCAAATTGATGTATTTATCAATATTTTCACCCAAAAAGGGTTCATTGCATCTCTATGGGCTGTGAGTCGTGTGCTTGACTTAGACAAAATCTCCTGGAGGATCAGAGAGTCATCCATCCAAGAGACCATCTCATCACCTTTTCAACCAGTCAGTCAACCAGCACTAAGACCGTCAGCCAGTTATCCGGTCAGTTAGTTGTCTGACCTTGGAGCCATCCGGTCGGTGACCCATTCAAAAAGCCTGACAGGAAAAAAGTCAATTAGTTAATCCTCATAGGTAAGAAGACATGCTCAAATAAGCATGTTAATTAATATCAAAACTAATTAGCAATATCCTGCATTCATATCAAGCTTGAAGATATTTGTAACAGGGAATCTTTGTGTTCAGATGCTCTCTCAGCCATGAAAGACAAAGGACAGCAGAAACGTACTGTACACGTGTATGATCATAGGCATCATTTAAATGTTTGTGCCGTCCATGCATAAATAAATAGGCTGCAGCACCGACCAGGAGTCACTATCACTAATTCTACAAAGAAAGAAAAAAAGGAAAAAGAGAGGGAGTGAACAAAGAAAATAAAAAGAGGTAGCAGTTGCACGTGTGTTTGTTTTATTTAGCTTGACAGCTTGTCAACACCACTGACTTGTTTTTCATGCTGTCTGCCGATTATACATTTAGAGCTGAGTGCAGATTGGAACACAAAGCATATTAAATTATAGACAAAGATCACAGTTAAATATATGTGGCATATGGTTTTTGGGTGTGTGGCACCGACCTGAGAAGGCAGCAGTGGCGGCGTGCGTGAGGACTTTTAGATCATAGAACAGATGGCCTGTCTTCACCGGCCTTAAGGAGCAGATTTACTACGCAGCTTGTAAAAAAGTGTGACATGTTAAAATCACAAGCCACTCCTAGAAGTTTTGCTGCAAGTAAAAAATGACAGAAAGTAGAAAGGAGAAGCAAGTTGTTGCTTTATGGTTTATTTGCACAACAAAATAACAAATGAATAATGGATTTCATTTCTACACCCGCTGGTGCATTTTTTCATTCATTTTTTGTCATTAGAACTCGCTGACAGCTGGATTGTGTGGCAACAAGAATCACGCTCAAAATGAGGACATATAAAATAAGGGAGAAAACATTTTTTATAATACTTGGCAGAGAATAAAAAGGGGTCAAATGTTTTTTTTTTTTTCTCTTGAAAATGATAATCATACTGATGGAAATGAATTCCTTTTTTTTTTAAATTCAAAACAGCTTCATTGGCATGAGAAACAAGTTTACGTTGCCAAAGCAAGTGTGACATCATTTAATGATCTTGATTAGAACTTGAACTGAAAAAACAAGAGTGAGTCTTGGTCCCACGCCAGGCGGGAGATGACCATAAATGATAAAAACTGAAGACATAAATCAGGAGTCACTAAATACGTTTCATTCCACATATTCATAGAATGAGATTCTTTAAAATGTGTGTTATCACTCATTCATTCCAACATTTATGATCTTTTGTTTTTTTGTCATAGTATTCTGAGCAAAATGTTGTTTTTGCGCGCCTGCAGTTATGTGCTTCTCTCCTACAAGTATTCTCCGGTCCAGACTGCTGACACGCCCACTGCGCGTAAAGAGCCAAAAACCACATAGTGTGTGACTGAAGGCGGGCTGAAGGAAAGGAGGCGGTGATGTCATTTTTTTTGGGCTGTCTAGAAATCATGAAGTTTTCCCAACGCTTGTAAATGTCATTGAAATCCATGAAAATTATAAAGTTCATTTTTTATTTGAAACACCTTCATTGATAAAAAATGTAGCAGGTTGATTTGATCACTCTCCTTGATCATCATCATCATCATCATCATCATCATCATCACTGTAAAGCATGACTAAGTAAGATGCGTTGGAGATATGAGGAAATAACGCGGCCGCAGAGTGCCCTGCTTTAATACAGAGGGATGTTTGCAGTGGAAACAGAACTATTGGCTTCCATAATACTCAGTTTTAAATATAAATTGTTTAAAGCGACCTGAGCTGAGCCTCATTAAAATATGTGTGGGAACAGTTTGTGGTCCATCCTCATCCACATATGACAGCTTGTTTCTCTCTGTAGTGAACTGTGACTTTATGTTGGAGATAGTATGAAGATAGTTGAATCACTGTGACCAAAGTCTGCGTCTGTCAGAGTTTTAATTCATCGCGCAGCAGCAGCTGAGTGATCACAGCTGCTGCTGCATGACGCACGAGTCCTTGTTGCTTCAGATGTTACCAAGTCCATTTTTCTAGTGCAATATAATGTTTCACTTTATCAGAGCGCAGCACTTTTTGCAGGGTTAGAAGCGTGTAAGAGGAAAAGGACTTACGCAGACCGGAGAATGTGCATAAAGCCTGATTTGAATTGGAACACCCACATTTCAGGGCTCCTCCACCCACAATGTGTAACTGGGATGAAGGCGTGCAGCGACTGACTTAAGTACAGGGGGAGAATAGCACACAGCCAAAAACAGCGCCGCTGTGCGGCTTTTTGGACTTCCGCGCATGGGAGAATAGAGCCCTAAACGATTAAAGACTCACTCCTCACAGTTTAAATGTTAATCAAACAGCTTTGACTTTGCTTTAATTGTATTATCAAAATAACTTATTTTGCTGACTAAATACATTTTCTTGCCAATTTGCATATATTGCCCTCCAGAACTGACAGGCAATCTATCTATCTATCTATCTATCTATCTATCTATCTATCTATCTATCTATCTATCTATCTATCCCACCCTCTTATTCTTGACCTTCCAAGTTACTGTACCTTATAAGCATTATGTTGAATAAAGCTCATGTCGGGACTCACCACCAGTCTTCAAGGAGCGTATGCTGTTATGAAGCACCAACCACTAGATGTAGGAAATATTATCATAATATACACAAACCATTTCTTTTTAGTTTATTCATTTCGAACAAATGAAGAATAATAAAAAAAATCTATGAAAATGAAAATAAACAAATCTCAACAGAAATCTCTATGAAATAAAGAAAAGCTCAATTTCAATATAACACACATTTGAGTCATTGGACAAGGGATAGAAAGGAGCCTATGCTTGTCAAGTCTTATCCCCATTCTCCGCCATTAACAACTGCAAAATACAATGAAATAAACTAAATTGACATTACAAATACTGTAAATACTCATATCGAGTTATTAAGAAAAACAGAACTAAAACAAATAAAATGCACATGCGCCATCAACATCCGTGAGATTTACTTTCTCCTTCATTTCTGTAGCTTTCAATGTCTTTTTTAAAAAACATTTTAACTGCATTTTATTCATACTTAGTTGAGTTGTTTCATCAAGATTAAGATTGTTCCACAAAAACACCCCAGAAATGGAAATACACATACTTTTTATGTTTACAGGCAGAACGTTCGGTTTTTTTCTATATACAATATCTGTGCAGTCTTAAATTGCACCAGATCCCCAAACTGTAAGGTGTGTGATTTAAAAAAAAAAGTACAATGGTGTGTTCTTAATATCCTAGATTTAACGCCAGTGATTCACCACAGCACAGATGATGGATGGTTCAATTGGTTATTTTAATTTGCCAGTGAACGTAGTTTCATAAAAGTTCAGAGGCTGCCTGGGTCTTAAAACTGCAACAGGGACAACTTCAAAAAAAATCTAATTTAATAATTGTTTCTAAACACTTTGACACAAAGGAAACATTGATCCAGGTTATATTAGTTTGTCTTCCAAAGGGATTATTGTTTCTTCAAGTTATTGTACCTGTGTGCAATTATTGATATTGAGCAGCAGGACTGAAGCTGGAGTGCCAGTTGTGATAGTGGCTCCCTGAGGCAGCTTCTGGAATATTGGCTGTTAATTGCCCTTGAACTCCTAGCATGACACATACGTCATTACAGATGATTTCCTTGCTTGGCTCTTCAAGTTCCCTGTAAATTATTGTGCTGACAAAGGGTTTATGCTGCAAATAAAATGATCAAACTGAGAAGCTGCGGCCTTAAAAGTATTTAATTTAGATATGTCGACAGTTTCTACCTTCTGAGGAGGAAGCCCCCCGCCCCCTCCCCTGTGATTTCTCAACAAAAAAAGGTATTACACTTTGCACAGAATTGGAGTGATGATCCTATTAGGAGCAGCTACTCTTCTATAGACATGTAGTGTAGCCTCCAATCTCTCTTTTACTCACCAAATAACAAACACGCATAAATACGCACTAGCCTGACCTGCCAATCTCAATTTTTTTTAACTGACATCATACACCTCTAATGTTCCAATCTTATTTCATTGTAAAACATTGAAACAATACCTTTGAAACAATACAGATGTGTTGTTTTAACTGCACATGAGGTACTTATCTCAAATATAAATAAAAAGTTTAGAACATTGGTGTTCAAAATATTAAATTACAACAGTTTCTTTAGCCTTTCATTTTTCACATTTTAAAAACAAAATAAACGTGTCCAACAGGTTCGGAGCTCTTTGACTAAAATAAAGTGCACAGCAGTATTTTAAAGAAAATGACAGGGTTTGGGGTAGGTGATATAATAATAATCTACAGGACTTACAGCACCAATAAAATGTCCTGAGTTTTAGCTTTCCTTGGAGAGCAAAAATAAATAAAAAAAAAATATGTCCAAATGTCTCAGCCATCTGTGGATATTGAAATGTTAAGATATCAATCTAAAAAATAACTTGCAACAGCGTACAAGATAAAAGCTCCTAAAAGTAATTCTACATTCTACAGAAATAATAAAGTGCATACGTAACATAAGTCAATGGATAATGACAGAATGTCACAGGTTAGTTGTTTTCTTATTTCAGTCACTTGTTCATTAATGGAAGCTTTTTCATAAAATCCAAAGCCATGAACTCCATCATTTTCCTCATAGTAACTTTGCTCTTTTCACAGCTAAGCTCTCTAAGCGGACTACTGGCTCTTTTCTGTGTAGCAGAGGCATGCGCAGCACGCAAATGGGTGGCGGGCCTGTTCGTCATCTCACAGCAGAAGAGGACAGTGGCTGATTTTATGACTTATGACTTTAAGACCTTTGCAAAGGTAGAAAAGCTCGGTTTCATATGCAAGGATCGGCCAATTGCAGATCCCCTAAAATCGGGGAAATTGGCACCAATCGATCAGTGCATCCTTAAAGGTGCAGTCTGCAACTCTAATAAAAGTGACTTTTTGTCATATTTGCTAATGCTGTCACTATGTAAGGACAGCTTTACATCAAACTAGTAGTTTCTGCTCCTGCAGCCTTTGGCAGATTGCCAGAATGCACCGCGACCAAACAAAAAGAACCAATCAGAGCCAGGATTGTGTTTGATGGACTGTCTGACAGCTGTTGCTCACAGTCCCAGCCCCTTTCCTGGGGCTGGAGCTCTGTCTTTTTTACAGTGTATGGTCTAGAGGAGTAGAAGATGGAATTGGTGACTTTTCTGCTTGAATGGTAATTACAGCTGCTTGATTTACATTATGTTTGATTTGTAATTGTTACACGAGAACTCTGTGGTGCATATGTTGTTTGTGTGTGTGCAGCAGCCTCCATGTGGGCTGCTGTAAGTGACACTGTGTTGTTGCTGCTGCTGCTGCCGAGGTGTGTGCACAATGACAGAGAGAAGTGCTGCAGTAATATGCTTTTAACAGTGCATGTTATATTACTGTGATGTTGCTGTCATACTAACGTTGGCTTGTTAGCTCCTCTGAGGGAGGGACTTTGGAAAGTTTGGAGGCAGGGCAAGAGAGCAGCGGGGAGGGAGGGGGAGAGAGGAATCTGAGAGTTGCGCACCGCACCTTTAATTCCCCCACATAAAACACAACATGCTGGCTTGTGAGAGAAAATCTTTGTCAGCGCGGTAAATGGTAAATGAGGGGTCAAGTGATGCGTTTCGTTTAACAGAGAAAGATGCACAAATGAATGCAAAGGTGGCGAAGGCTGGCCTCTGGAAAATAAATAAATGGTTTTTAAAAACTCCATCAAGTTCATTTTGTCTTCTTTTTCAACTCCAAATGACATGTCAGGAGATTAAATAAAATCTCCTGAAAAAAGTTGTCCTTAACATATGGTTTTTAAAAACTCGTTCTTAAACTGTGTGCATTCACAGATTTGAATTGTGCGGACTGTAACAGGTTTGGGCTTAAAACATCTTCTTTATTTGGGTTTAGGCCATATTCTGTCCTGCTCACTTACAATCATTACACATTTACTATTTAGCACAAAAAATACCTATCAATATACAGATCAAGCTTTGTTTGTGAAAATAGGTAGACTTTCTTGTCTTATTTGAGAGGAAACTGCAAAGGTTTAAGAAGAGAATCATTATCTTGTATGCTTTTCACATTTGTCAGACTTACAACATTAATGCATTTAAATTACTGAATTAAACACTCAGAATGAGGGGGAGAAAAAGAATGATTAAGGGAGATAAATGGATACATTTCCAAGGAGGAGCAAAGCTGTTTCTGTTCCAGGGTTAAGTAAATAATTCTTGGATTTGTGTATTTTAGTCTTTTTCTAAAAAAAGTGAAGAAGTTTGCTTATCTTAAGGTTAGCTGAAAACAGTCAGGGTACGGTGGATATGCATAAAAATGTGAATGATTGTTTTCAGCAACAAAACCCATCTTATTTTCATGTAAAAATGTTATATAAACCACTCTGCTTTCCAATCATCTTCACATTTTACAAAGATTTCCAGTTTATCAGTGTGAACAGACACCGAATTAAGGCCCGAGTAAAAAGGGATTTAGGAGCAGAATGAAGGATTTGCTTGTGTTTGCATTTTTCAGAAAGATTTCCCAGGCAAAAAAGTTTGTGTGGGCCTCAGAACAGGAAGATCTCCCCATTTAAGCATTATACACACTTTTAAATCATTTTAAAACAGATGCCATTATTAGCATTCAACCTACACAGACCAAAGACTGTGATGCATTGGTAAAGTCCACTTTTCTCCTTAAGTTAAAGATCTTTCTCATCATGTAACAAATAAACAGTAAATTTAGGTTTTTTTTCTGAGTACAGTGCCCACCGCGTCTTGTATGTCAGATTCAATGGGGGGTTTAAAATGGTCATGGGTATGTGTATGACTGTGACTTACTGAGAAGAAAATACAATTTCAACAATATTCAAAGACCCAAGAATGGGTTTCCATTACCCTTGAAAATGCGAAAATCTAAATAGTGCAATAAAAACCAGTAACAGAAACACCTAAATTTCAAAAAAGCACTCAAGTATTAGAGATGTCCCGATACAACTTTTTCACTTCCGATGCGATACCGATATTGCCACTTAGGTTGTTGCCCGATACCGATCCGATACTTTATCAGCATGAATCAGACATACTTTTATGACTTATTTTGTAGTGTTTAATGTTAGAAAAGGCTTGATCAAGTGATGTTACTCAAACAGAGAACAACAGTCAGCAACAGTAGGCATGAGAAAAACTGAGCCATTTATTATAAACCAATTAGTTACAGACATTTTCACCTTAAACACAATATCTACAGTATTCTACAATTGAATAAATATAATATATATCGGAGATTTTAGATGCAGTCCGATAAAATCCGTTTTTTCATTTTCTGGCAAATATCGGACCAATATTCGATATCAATATCAGATCGGGACACCCCTATCAAATATCGCTAAAAGGTTTTTATGTTTCCATGAGGAGGAATTTCAACAAAACATGGTGTGGTACATGTAGACAGAAGGAGAACAGGACATTTCTTATCATTATACTTAAAAATTATTTCAGCCACATTAGATGTGAAATAACAAAAGAATGCGGAGTGTTATAAGGAGGGTCTGAGCGTCCATCGTTCTGCAGCAAAGTCTCGCGGGATGAATATTAGGGGTGTAAATCACCAGTTTCATCACGATACGATGCAATGTCTATATGTTTGGATGACGATACAATGTTTGCCGATTACACAAAGTCTCTCACGATACAATTTCAACTCGATTCGATTCACAAGCCTGTGATCGATATGATGCGACATCATATGCCCATCTCACACAATCATTTACAAGTACATCAACTCCCAAAAAAACAACTGAAATTCGATTTGACCATTTTATTTCTAAGGTCTTTCAGGTATCAGGCATTAAATAAACAGTACAAACACCATTCTGTATCATTTAACAAAGTGTTAGACTTTGAATTGTGTGAGTGATAAAAAGTATCTAGTAGTTTCAATTAATTTCAATTACTATGGTGCAATGCATTTTTAATAATGTTAAAATAGGGCTTTAAAAACAGTTGATTTCACTGTAACAAACTGTAACAGATGGAAAAAAGTGTCACTGGCATGTTATGTATTCACGGTAGTTACGAAACTACCTTCAATAGAAACACGTTCAAAGCGCAATTATACTATGTTGACATTTAGAAATATTGCTTTTGTTTTGCGAAAATCTGTAATGGAAACCCATCTATTGATTGATTTGTTCTAATCGTCATGTTCAAATGTTGTTAGATGAAAGCTTATGTTGCTCTTAACTGAGGAGGAGCATGAGACAAATTGTCAGTCGTCGGTAACGTTAGAGTAAAACCAAATGAAGAAAAGCCACTGAGAGGAGCTCATGTGTATTATAATCTATCATCACCTTTACTTTAGCTGCTGCCGAGACAATGTTTTGGGTTTTTTAAAAGTGTGTAATAGCTGCTGAATGTGTCAGTGATCAAACATTGATGCTAATCACTCACGTCACTTTAGCCTGGGATTTGAAAACCAGCACGATACTGAGTAAACATAGGTCTATACTTTTATACGTGTGAGCGAAAGTGGAAGTAAATTATGCAGATGCAAAACTCATCTATGCACGCACACACACACACACACAAACATTTGTCCTAAAGCAGTGAAGTGGTGAAGCCCACTCGTTGACAAAATGATTGACGCTGTCTTCTGACTCTGTCTGTCTCTCTCTAAACAGAAGAATCAACAATAATCAACACTGGTCCAGATGCCCAGGAAAATTCACAACAGTTGGCTCGTCAGTCCAGCAGCACACACACACACACACACACACGCACACGCACGTTGCACAAATAGTGAGATAAAAACAAACATCCCATAACAGAGAGCATGGCCACTTGCTATGAGATATAAGTAATCTTGATAATTAATGGAAAAATATCCATTAACTTACGTTTTGTGAATCTTAACAATGACTGAGAAAAATGCTTTTAAAAGGTTTGCAGAACTTTTTGGTCCCAAGATTTTTCGTGTTAACTTTAATAATGCATTGGATTTTATAAGTGCTTTACAATGATGTGTATTCTTCTTTCACTCCACACTTAGTGGTGGTAAGCGACTATTGTAGCCACGTAGAGCAGACTTACAGAAGTGAGGCTGCCATAGGGCGCCATCGGCCCCTCCGACCACCACCAACACTCCCTCACACACCACATTCATACTGGGCAATGTGGGTAAAGTGGGTCACTATTAGACAACCCACTCTAACACTGAGTGATGGTCGCCCCTTTGTAGCAAAGAAAGTCACTGTTTGCTGTTAAGTGATGAGCAGGGTTGGCGTCAATTACATTTTTGAGTTCCAATTAAGTTTTCAATTACCCATGTTCAATTACAACTCAATTGCGATTACAGTGACCAGTATTTTTTCCAATTCCATTTAGATTACAAATATTTTAATCCTCGGAAAGTAAATTACAATTATGTTCTCAATTATTATCAGCTGTAAAACACACTAAAAACAAATCTATCATCTATCATTTAATTTATTTCCTATCTATTGGTTACATTGTTAGGCTTCCTAATCAATGAAAATAAAGGTTTTAATTATTTTGGTGTGGGTGGGTGAGCCTTTTTTTTCTGTTTTTTTTCAAATGGTAAAATGTGGGAAAGCTTGATATGGAACATATTTTAATTATTAATCAAATAATTTATTTGTAATTGTTAACTACATGTGTAGAACTGTACACAGAATTTTCATGGCAATTACAATTAAAAAGTCAATTATCTAAACTCAATTACAATTTAATTATGATTACAACAGCAACAGATTTTAAAAATTACAATTATGCCATAATTGTAATTATTATCAATTACGCAATTACAATTGCAATTGACCCCAACCCTGGTGATAAGTGTAGAGAAAAGATTTGTAGTCCTACCAAATGAAGTGGGCACACAACACACCAAATACAAAGCAAAGAAATCATTCCTTGTCAAAGGAACCATAATAACGGTGTAATTTAGAGTCATTTGTAAAATGAAAAACATCTGGTATAAGACCAATGTCCAATAATCGATTGCAATAAAAATGTGGTAAAAGATTCACACAGAAGGATACAATCTGCTTCGGTACAATTACTATGAAAACTCATTACCAGCTTTCAGTTGAGTTTTCATAATTTATGTGGTTTTAAAAACATGATTCCGTACCAAACAAGCTAAACAGTCAGCAGCCTATGAAAAGATCATACATCTCTCTGATAGCCCTCTGTGGATGACACTGGTACCATGGGATGGCTGAAGATGAGTGATAACTAACCAAAAATCACATCATAGATGACTGATCTCCTCCAACATCTCTGCTCTGAAAGGCTCACTTTGATGAAATGATGTATCATTTTAATATTGACAGGGAAGAAGGTGGCTCATTATTCATGCATTTACCAACTTTTACACATCACTTTTAAGTTATAAGGGCTGTTGCGTATAAGCAGAACAGGTGGTTTGAAAAAGTCACGAAGCCACCTGATACAGGGTCGGACTTGCTTTTATGCACTCGGCGTGACATTGTTTGATGTGTTACCGTGTTTACCACAGGGCTGTTGTAAATCACTCTAGGGTTGTTTTGAGCACAAACAGACATTTCTCAGGTGTGTGTGTGCACACAATCAAAACACTGCCTTGTTCTGATATCACAAATGGCCTCTGGGAAAGGTTAAAACATGAGAAATGATTTAATGAAGTGAAGAAAGCAGTTGGAAATATCAATGTAACATATTCAGAACTTGAAGCATCAAAGTGGAAGATAGAAAATGGGGAAGAAAGTCATACTGAGGAAGGTACTGAACTAGAGCCGATGTTGAGTGATCTATACCAGGTATTAATATAGTATAATTGTCAGTTAACACCAAAGGGAGGCACATTTCTGAAGTTTGTGATTTCTTTAATAAGTGATAAGCTAATACAAGACAGTATACGGGCAATGACACAATCCAGTATCACAAAGACAGAAACATTAAAAAGAGATGAGACACTCAAGAAAAGAGTGTCAAGGAGTTTCTCTCAAGAAGCTGCAGGAATGTTGGCCATTTCTTATCTGAAGCAGTCACACAAACCTTGCTGTGGAACGAGGGGCTAATAGGTTGACTGGATGGCCGCCTGAATGAATGGATGGCTGACTCCCTGACTGACTGGCTGACTTAGCATAGTGACTATCCATCTATCCACCCGTCTCTAGGCCCAGCCCTGGCTGTGTGTGTGTCTGTCTGGTTGTCAGGCCCATTAGCTCATTAGGCAGCGTATGTGATTGGAATAAAAACTAAGCCAGTACTAATCTCCAGGCTTTGAGACATACTCACAATCAAACTTGCCAGTCTCTTTTTGTCTTTGGTTGTCCTTTTTCAGTATTTCAATTGATTTGCTCTCATATTTATATATCTCTTTATGGACCCAGACCTAATCCTGTCATACACCAATTCAATGCCTGAAGAACAGCAAACCTAAAAATATCATTTCAAAAAGACTATTGGCAATATCAAGTCAAGTAGTGAATAGGTGTTATAGTTGCATATCAAACATGGTCTTGTTGTGTTAAGATAAAAGCAGCCACTATGACAATATCCCCATGCCACCCAATCACCTCTGACGAACACAAGCTGTTTCTAAGCTAGTTTAGAAACATGGGAAAGTACCACAATTATGGGTATTATTTTCCTCTTTATTCAGTCATAAAAGGTGGACAAAAAGTCTGTAAAACTATGTTCACTAGACCATGACCATCTAGAGGTCCCCATATTCGTTTATTTATTCATCTTCTGTAGCCACTTTATCTTCCACAGGTTTCCAATGCCTGGAGACTCCAATTAAAGTTTGATACATTTTTTTAGACTCTAAATGGAAAACCTGGAGAAAACACACACACAAGCCTAGGAAGAACATGCAATCTCCACATGAATCAAACTTAAGGCCTTCTCACTGTAAGGCAGAAGCACTAACCACTATAATACCGAACCTTTTTGATATTTTCATTCTTAAGAAAATCTAAAAATGACTGTAATAAACGTCTGTGTCACCTCGTCACTGAAAAGAATATTTAAAAAAAAAAATAGGCAGCAATGTGTAACGGAATGTAAGATCGGGTTATACAGTGTGAATAGCTACAAAGACAATTTGAAAGAGAGGCCAATATCACCACAGCCCATATTTTTACTCTAGAAAAACGAAAGGACGTCTCTCTCTCTCTCTCTCTGACCAAACCCAGAGGAGCAGCTGGAGTCCCTAAATAATTTTTAGTCCAGCAGCACATCTCAAAGACGTGATCCAAAGATTAAAGTTGTAAAAACACCAGCTAAGCAAAAATGTTCTGAGAGCAATGTGACCGTTCTGCAGCTCTTGATGGAAAACATTTATTTCCCTTGGATAGCCTCCTTTTCATTGCTTAATATCTCTTTACAATTGTGTGCCTTTCAGTCTCTCCTTCCTTCTTTGTTGTTCTATTGGTTCCTATGGTGACATATCTAAGGTGGATTATCCTCTGTTGCTAAGGCAGTGATACACATTTCAGAGTTTTTCTCTTTGATAATCGAGTCTTATCAAAGGAAGTAAAATTATAAACATACACAACACTGTGTTTAGAAAAATTAATGGAAAGATGCACCAAGATATGGATACAAGCTTCAATAAACATTTGTGAATGCGTTAGTTGCTTTCATGACTTCAAACTAATATGAAATAAGTTTCAAGCTGTGCCCTTATTTCTAATGATGCCATTATCTTGATATCTAATATACCATGATCAGCTGTCAAAATACAACACCATGGAAGTAAATGCAAACAACAGCAACTACTGCACAGGGTTGAAATCTACAAAACATGACGGGGTGGGATTATTCCAAAACTGTTCATAAAGCTTATGGATACAGACCTGTAAACTATGAGTGACCTTCACATTAGCTGAACAAACCATGCATAAGCAATATTGAATAGGTTTCCAGTCAACCATTAATAGTTGCATCCAAACATTAGGGCAACTGCCAATGCCAAACATTGGATTCAGAAGAGGAAACAATGTTACCACTGGAACTGTAGAGCAGGAAAGGACATGTTCTCTGAAAGCATTATGTCGGAGGAGATGCTGATATAGTTGCAAAATCTGGACCAAAATTAAATTAATTTGATTGCAATTTATATGCATGTACAGACACAATACTTTGTTATCTTGTTGACAGCACTTCTTTACATCAGAGCAGTGTTTCTCAAACTTTATTGCCCCATGCACCCCTTAGCCTTTATTTCTTATCGCAAGTACCCCTTAGCTCATGTTATACATTATTTATTTGTGTCTGCAGGCTTGTCTAAACTCTTTCCTGTGCCTCCAACATTAACCTTGAAATTAGGCCTTTTTATTCATTTATTTCTGGTGCTTTGCACATTATATAATTTGATCTTCACCTTTTGGTGGGTTTTAAAGAGTTGTGCCATATTTTTTTATTGACAGATAAGAAAAAAAGTGTGTGCATGTAAAAAAAAAAAAAAAATCTATAATGTTATAAAATAAACTGACAAATGTTTCTGTGTAGCTCCCGAGTAGTGTTCAAGTACTCTTAGGGGTACCACTGCATTAGAGTTACGATTGATAAATATTGTTTCGTAAAGCTTTGTTTTTTTTTTTTAAGAGTAACTAAACACCTGCTTTCTGCTGAGCTGCCACTAGGAGGGAAATTCAAAAAAAAGAATCTGTTTTAGTCAAAGGCAAAATTAAATTGTAATAGCTGCGTTCAACCCTTAGAGAGCAGTGAATGACATTTTACAACTAAAAAGGCAACATTAAAATACTTTTACAAAAATGTGAAGAGTGGGGCTAGGATTAATAAACAGCACTACTTAATACACATGTTTTTTAGCAGAAAAAAAAGATGTTTGGGGTATAGTTTCTCAAATACATATTATTCTGGTATGAAACACACACATACACAAAGAAACATGGGAGGAAGCTGGAGTACCCGGAGAAAACCCATGCCAGCACGAGGAGAACATGCAAACTCCACACAGAAAGGACCCAAGTTTCCAACCTATGGCTAGAACTCAGGACCTTCTTGCTGTAAGGCAGAGGTTCTAACCACTACACCACCGTGCGCTCTACATAAATAAACTGATGAGTCAAGAAAAACCTCAATTTAGCAGCTCTTTTCATGGTTAAAAATGTTGAGTGTCTTCCTCTCCATGACCCCTTTACTTACACACACACACACACACACACACACACACACACACACACACACACACACACACACACACACACACACACACACACACACACACACACACACACACACACACACACACACACACACACACACACACACACACACACACACACACACACACACACACAGCTTTGAAAGAAGCAAGGCTGGCAGCAGCTGGAATTTAGAATTCAGTGCCTTGTTCAAGGGCACTTTAGAACTGTTTTGTGAAAAGCCACATTTCATTGCAGAATATGTCATTTTTTTCAAAAACTTTCTTTCAGAGAGAATGGGAGGTGGGCTGGTATGTCATTGCAGTGTCAACCGACTTGTTGAACTGCTGGTGAAAATGTCACTCTTCTAGTTTTAATGCTTTATCCTAATGCACTCACAGTAGTGGAAAGTGTTGTGCTAGTTACTGAATAAAAGTAACTAGTTACCGTTTCTAGTTACTTCATTCCCAAAATAACACCAAAAAGTAATGGGTTACTGGAAAAAGTAACTTTTGAGTTACTTAGAATTAAAGAATGTATTATTTATCTTGGGTAATTTGTGTCCATACAGCTTCATATTAGTGCTGTAATAATATAATAATCCACTGTTGATCAACTGCATAAAACAACCATAAATGATGTGCATATAAAGCACAAAACAGCTGCTCCAAAAGTAAAACAGTAATTTTTCAGCCTTAGCACAGTAATGTAAAGTAAGCTGTGCATATTCCAGGTGCACATTCTGCTGTTGAAAATGCTTATGAAAATAAATGTGGAAAAACTAATTCACAGCATTTTTCTCAGCTACACAATGCTAAACATATCAGGCTAATGAGATGCTGTTAGCAGTGACTCAGCAGTAGCGACAGGCTTCTTATTTACCGTGCAATAGTTTGGCTGACCTGTCCCTGTCACAGTCCGTTAAAATCCAGCCGCAGCGTTAGCTTAGCTTCACTGATGCATCTTTTGGAGACAAAAATAATGCGCGTATTTCCACTCTGAGAAGCTCGTCCTGTTCTCGCATTGACTCGCCATGATTGGCGCACATGATGTAAACAGAAACACGCTGACAATGTTTCTTCTTCTACTGTTTTACCGTGTTTGGCACTGCATCCCGCAAAAATATGTAGCGCCACTGTAAACAGGAAGTACACTGCTGCTAGCAAAGTAATGAACAAACGCAACATATTGTAATGGTAACGGCGTTATTTCTTTAGAAAAATATTGCGTTACAGTACTAGTTACTGTCAAAAGTGATGTTGGGGCAGTAACGCGTTACCAACACTGGTAGTGGTGATATTTACGTATCACGCAACTACAGTGAAATCCTCAGTATAAATTAAAAACAACAAATCAAGATATTTCCACAAGAATATACTGTATATCAACATCTTACAAGGTGATTCATTATAAATAAGTTGAGACAACAATGTAAAAAAAAAAAAATCTGTCTTCAACAAATAGATAATTAAAACCAGTAGTTTATTTAAAAAATGAAGTTATATTAGAAAAAAAACTGCACAGCTTGCACGGCTTAACCTTAGACATGTTGATCCCAAACACCAGTTTTAGCTATAACCACTCACTCCTTCCCTTTGTTCACAGCCACCACCATTATACTAAAGCTGGGTGCTGTGTCACCCGCTTCTGAACTGATTACACAACACAATAAGCACAATATGAACAACTATAACATCACATTTCAACATCACCTTAAAACAGTTGACTGTTCCCCACCCCTTCCATTTTCCGACCCTGACTCCCCTCTTCCCTTTCCCCCGACCTTGGTGTAACACTGCCCTCTCTTTTTAAATTCTCCCTTTAATAAAGTGTTTCTTACCCTTCTTTAGGGTCATAATTATGCAATGAATTAAATAAATTTATTTAATTGCAATAATAAATCAAGCATTGTTGTTGTTAAAAGATCGCACGAAATCTAGTGTTGACCTTTGACAGCATGTGCAGACAAGGTAGAAAAAAAAAGAAAAAAGAAAAACAATACATAGGCAGCGAGTCGATAATAAGCAGGTAAATAACATTCTAAACAAAGCATCTTCTTTAACAACCTCTATGTTCTATACGTCTTTGATCGTCCATGTGTAAGCAACGTTAGGACCCAGTTTTGAAAATTAAAGGCTGATGTTTCAATCCAGTCTGTGGTTTCTTCTAACTCAGAAGTTAATTGGTTAACAAGCTATCGAAGCCTGCGGAGGCAAGGTTAACATCTGATATGTTAATTATCACCATGGAAACGCAGTCACAGCAGGAAGCTTGAAGGCAGTGACTAATGGCTTTATCATCTCAATTCCTCTCTCTCATCACAGACCTACTATCTCTCAGTCAACTTCCAACTCATCACAGTTTCCATTCTCCCTGCTGTCACTCAATGCTGCCCATCTCTCTGCATCACTCCCTTTTGCACTTCTCTATTTACTCCTCTACGTTTTTTTCTCCCTTTTACTGCTTTGCTTATTTTTATACAAATAGAAAGTGTTTCTTATCTCGTTGCTACAAATTCAGAACAGCAGTCCTGAAATAACACAAAAAAAGATAAGTTCGAAAATATAATTTCTAAGATGAATCTGTTCGCCACAGCTCTCTTTCTGTTACTTAACTCTGTGACTCACAGGATCAATCACATGCTGTGGATTTTTTTGACAGAAAATAATGGGTCCTTTGAATGTCCTATATTTAAAATTTTATTAAATTAAAGAAGTGCCTTTCACATATAGCTTACTAAGATTTATGCCTGTACATTTTAGCTGTAGTCATACCAATAAGCTCTCTGTTTAGTGGCAGTCACTACATGAAAATGACGCGATTAGATGAGGGTAACACCTAGGGTCAGGTGGAGTGATGAGCTCTGTGTGTATGAAATCAGGTCCATGTAAAATCATGTTTACTGAACTGGGGTGTGTGCATTCATTGGGCAGAGGAGAATAATTCCTGAGTATTGAATTTTTAAAATTTTAAATATATTAATATATATATTTTAAATATTAATACATTTCTTCTCATACCTCGATGTGCAACCACACGCTGTTCTCCTGATTTCAAACACCCCTTGCTGTCTTTTGAGACTTACTGTTTTCTACTAGGCGTCTCTATCATTAAGCAGTGATAAGAGACCATTAGTTAATTACCAGCCTGATAAACAACGAGACAAGTGGCACACCCTCCATCATATCTGAAAGATGTGAAGCAAACAAAGACAGTACCAGTGATTGATGTTGATGACATACACTGCTCAGAAAACTAAAGACCAGTCTAGATAAATGTGTTATTAACCACTAATTATGACATGGCAAAGGGGATTAATTGGGCAAATGTGTCTAGTAATAAAACAGATATAAACATTGTGGGCATGGCTTTTTTCACTATCAGGGCTCTGACAGAATCATAAGGGATGCCATGCTATCATGTTGCAAGCATACTTCATAAACTTGCAGGGTAAAATATTAGAAAAGTGATAGATGGAAACATCAATTATACTTTAAATTCACTTTATTGTATTTTAGTGTATAGTTTTAATCTAATATTAGAGCTATAAAACTTTTACCTATCTTTTAGTTTTATTTATGACATTAACCACAACCAGCAGGTTCTATGAAGACAATTAACGCAGGTCTCATCGAGTTGCAGTAGCTCATTTGTATTAGAATATGTAGTTTCAAAATATATCAAATGTTTGTTCACTTTCTAAAGGTTTTTAAACTTCCTTCATGTCTTTGTTCAGAGTTGTTGCTTGTACTGTAAAACATGCTAATGCTTCTATACTCCTGCTTGGTAATCACTTGTATTCTTTTTAATTTATTTAAGTACAGGAGGCACCAAGAGAGAGCAGGTGATTCTGGTAGATACCGTAAAATTGGTGTCACTCTTAAGACAAGCTGTTAGCTCCAGCTAAGATTTCATTAAAACAGTTAAGAATAGTTAGGCAAGTTCAAACCTAGCGAAGAAACAGCCATATGCTTTTAGATACAATGTTAAATGTCTTCACAGCATTGTAGATGAGGAGAAAATAGGCTTGTGAAGAGAGTTTCCTCAAGACCCATAGATGTTTTCGCAACTATTGACAGGTTCTAAAAGTTACATTAAAATCTTACAACATATTGGTAAGTTTACACTGTCCTTATAATAAGGAAGACTATACATAAAACTATACATAAAACTCCACAGAGGCATTGAGAAAATGCCAATCACCAGTGAAGTCTTTCATTTCAATATTTAAAAGAGCATAAGGCAGGATTTTTAATGCTAATGAGTGATGAAGCATTCAAAACCAAAAAGAATGAGCCCACACGCATATCTTCCTATTGCCTTGAACAGACTGTGTGCTGCATTATGCAGTGTTGTTTGTGGTCCAAATTTGGTGTGCAGTCCTGCAGACGTGACATCAAATAATGCTAAATGTTTGTCCTCCACGGCTTGGAGACTGGGAGAAGATAAGCACGGTGGATCAAACTATTGTTTGGTTCCACAGAGGCATGCACGGAGGTCTTGCAGTAAACAGTCAAGTTAATAGCAAGCAAATAAATAACATTAAGGTTATTTATAGTTATTATTATATGAATATTGGATTATTGTATAAAGAGTTCACGAGCGCTCCCGCACTGGCTTGGCTGACAGCAATTACCATAACGGGTGTTGTGTCACTATGGAGTCTTACTTCTTGATCCTGTCCTAAGTTTCTCTAAGAAACATATGAAATGTTTTCTATGTAACTGACAAGAATGGTATTAAAAGGTATTCATGTATTATGGAGTACATTTAATTCAAAGAATGCTGTGGTACGCCATTGATTATTCTATTGTATAAAAAGGATTAAAAAGACAAATTTTACCAACAAAAGCAACATTTCTTTATTGACTTCATTAGAATTAATTTCAAATTGTTACTACCTTTATTCACTCAGCCGTACCACCTCGAAAAAGGCTCTTCCTCTTGTAGAATTTGCTGATTTAAATTGAAACTCATCCCCCTCCATTCCACTACATATTATATATATGGGTCTGACCAATCTTCTTGCAATTAAGTGAACCTCAATGTTTTTTTTGTTTTGTTTTTTGAGTCTCTTGTCTTGTCTCTTTTTATTTCTAGCTCCAGACAGATGGGACCAATCAGATGCTTGGCGGGGAATCAGTTACTGTGACAATTCGACCTACCTTGTGATCCTGAAATGACCCACAATGCACTTGCAGGGGCACCGAGTTGTCCGAGGTAGTATGGTTTATTTAAGGTTTGATATATAAACCAACCCCTTAAAAATTTAAAGTTGAAAGAAATCATGCAGCATGGTGCAAGTAAGTTTGCAAGGCCCCAAAATTAGCTGAACCAACCCAATAAAATATTTAATGAACTGAATTTATTAAATTCAAATTTATAGAGCAAGGCTACCACTTTAGAGGCAAGAATTAGGGCAAAGCAATTGTAGCCATTAAGGGAGAAAGGGTGTGCTGGTCAGGGAAAAAGGCCTGTGGGCACATTCTTGATTGCACTTCCTTGAGGTTAAAAGTCCTCAGAGGAGCCCACATATCACTTACTGAGATTCTGAGTCAGCCATAAAGGGACAACAGGTTCTAAAAACAATGGGAAATACAAAAAGTGCAGCAATAGTGAACTGAAATGTTGACTTTGTGTGGTACTTATGGTGTCAAAACATGAGATAAAAAAATACTGAGTGCAATACAAGATCATTTGCTCAACATATACTGCAAATTTGTCATGGTCCTATATGGGTTACCTCATCAGCCCCACCTTTAATAAAACAACCAACTAAAATGAAGATAACTGCACCTGTGGGGACAAATGCAGCTAGTCAAATATGCATTGTAGGCACAACAGAGCAACTTTAAGGCCTCCGGGATGTACACGACCAAAGTTTGTTTTGGACACAACAACACATACTCAAGAAGAATTTAAAGAAACAACCCAGCTATCCAAAGTGTCAAGCTTGAGGTTTGTGGGAGGGCAATAAGGACAACAGTATTTCAGTTGATGGAGATGGAACTTAACATGTTTGGGGTAGAAGAGGAAGAACATTCATTCTTTGTGAATAGATGTTTTTTGTGCTAACCATGATGAAAAATCGACTGAATTCTTCACAGTAGAGTTAATGTCACTCAGTTGTTTGGCCAAGATATAGTTGGACAGTTGTTTTGATAAGCTCTGACTTGTGCCGTCCATTTAATAAAATGCATAGATTCTCAATTTTGACCCAGGATCGGTAAAATGCTGCTTGGTAAACGAAGACTGAGCCTAAAGAGAACACTTCACAAAGATGGATTCATGCAGACCTTGTATGGAACGCTGTTTCTGTAGCAGGATTGATATTTTAGTAGATTACGTCATCATCAACATGCCTCATGCTGTAATGACTGGTCCTCAATCACTCTGTGTGAGCATAAGCCTCAGAACAGTGCTTTGATTCAAGCAAATCATGTGTCACTGCATGAAATGCCAAAATCTTAAGTGCAATAACTACTTGAACAATGCTGCCTCTTTCTACCTCTGGTCTACTGCACTGAACCATCATCAGATCAACTTCAATGTCTTTGATCGAGAGAAAAGCTCACCAGTGCTGTTGATGAAAAGAAGTTTGCAGTGGGTTTCCGAGACTTGAAAAAGGCATTTGACACTATTGGCCATGACATTGTGTTTGGAGAAAATGGAAAGATTCGGACTAAGAGGAGTAGGAGCTTTATTATAAACAGAAGCCAATATGTACATGTGGTTGAAGCAAAGTCCAAGGTAGTAGACATTACATGTTGCGTGTCACAGGGTTTGATAGTTGGATCAAAATGATTTATAATGTAAACAATATTTGCAGTGCATCAAATCTGCTAGAATATGCTATTTTTGTCGATGATTTTGCTCTGATGACTGTTTAGAAAGGTTAGTAGAGAAGGTGACAGTAGGGCAAACTAAACTGACGGTAAAAATCATCCTTAAAATTGAAAAAGAAAAATATAATAATTATGATTTTTGGAAACAGCAAAACTCATCTAACAACTCAAGTAAACTTAGGGATAAATGGGGTGGACATTGAGTAGTCCGCATAAACAGGACTGAATCATAACATAACCTAACTGCTGGAGCGGTCATGGGCTCGTCTGTGAACGGTCGCATCGACAGACCTTGGAGTCTCTGTTAGCTTACCAATAAACAAGAGATTAGTCACCTTTACAATAAATGTTGACTAGGCCACTGGGAGTGAGGCCCAAGGCCAAGGCAGGTTGACTTGATAATAATGTATCATGTTTTTCTGCAGTCAGTGCCTTCTCCTCACCCTTCTCTGTCTTCTCTATTTCAGTTGTCGTGAAGCTGATGATGGCAGTTCCTGACCTGTGGTTCACGGCTCAACTAGTCTGAGACACTGATGTTCTCTCTCTCTATGCTGTTCTGTTGGTCCTTCTGTCCACTAGCCCCAACCAGTCAAAGCAGATGGTTGTTACCTCTGCACCTAGTTCTGCTGGAAATTTATTCCTGTTCAAAGGAAGTTGTTTCTTCCCACTGTCATTAAATGCTTGTTCATGTGGATCTAGTTTGGTTTTTAATTTCTTATTATTCATTTAAAATTTTAATACCCGCATTGAGATGACTTGTAATTTGAAGTTGAATTGAATTGAACCAGATTTTCTGATTTATACACATGGGAGAATAGAGCCCATTGGGTGTAAGGCAGACACCTTGTAGAGGACGCCGGCCTGTTCCAGAGCAGACAAATATTTGGCGCGTCTCCATTAAACGTTTCCAAGGTGTAAATCACTTCCTGTACCCATTTATGAGGGCCGAGGATCGTCTCTGATCTGGATTAGATTAGTATTTTTGAAAAGTAAAGGGGAAAGAGATCACAGGAAGGTGTTCCACTCCCAGGAATCAAACTCAGACCTTCTTGCTGTGAGGCAGAAGAACTAACTACTACTTTGGATTATAAACTCAAGTGTCCTCTGTTAGTTACCCTAGACTCCTGTTGCTCTGCTACCTTAGCTGCAGCAGCCTTTAAGCAAACTTTGTTTGCAGTCCTTACTGATGCTAGAACACCAAACTAAAAATATCTAAAGGGGATATTGGAGAAAGTGTAAAATTGCAGGATTTGATGATCGTGTTGTCATTTATAATTTTGATTCTCACACAAAGCACAAACCAACACACAGCCGTACTTTACAAGCCTAGTTTAACCTCTCTCCCCCCCCCCCCCCCCCCCCCCCTCTCTCGCTAATAAAAGCTGAAGAATACCTTTGAATTTGGACCCTCTGGCTTGCAGTTTTATACCCACCCACAACTCATATACCCACCCTGAAATGTACAAAACACGTGCACACACACACAGTTCAGACTGAATTACATTTTGACTAATGGTGGCCCTGAAGCAAAGCCATGATAACTCACCTGCATGTGTGCATGTGGCTGAGTGGGACTTTAGTTAAGTTGGTACAAGGCTGAATGCTTGACTTGTGTGTTTGTGGTTGTTTCCATGTGTGCCATTGCTCACAGGTACAATAACAAACGGGGATAGCTAAGCCTGAAAAAGTTGGCCTTCACTTCAGCGTTTGTCACCATCTTGGAGGCTGCTGGTGCAAAGTACAATTTGACACGACAGTGATAAAATGATGCCTGTTATTGCATTTATCTTTCTCTCTACCACCCATTTGTCTACTTTATTAACAAATGCACAAAATGCAAATGAACCTGAGACATCAACTTAGATATGCTTTGAGTAACACACTGGGTGTTAATTTCGAAACAGAATACAAGTGTAAACTCATACACTTTTTTACAGCTCTACTGCTTTTTGTTGTGTTTTTCAGCTGCTCAGATTGCAATGAGCTTGCATTAATTATATTAATAAATATATGGATTAGCAAATAAATCCTACATGAGATGTCTGGGAAACCTTTGTAAACACAATAAATAATAGTGGTGTGGAATGGTGCTGGCTCTACGGATTAGGTAAAGGAATCAGCCACCTACATGTAGTCTACATAATCAGATTAGTAAAAGAGATTAAGGATGGCATAAAAAGCATAATGACCCGGAAGTTATAATAAGACGTACATACATGTGTCTTAGTACCTGTATTGGAAATTTTCAGCTACAGATTAAGGGGCGAATTCACAAAGGTTTAGTGGTACTAAAACGTGAGCAAACGTCACTCCACACGCTAATAATGAGTACAAAGCCAAGAGAATCAGGAGTTGCTGTGCTTCCCAATGCACCCTCAATCCATTCAGCGCGTTTCCCCCTCATGAATATGCATAGTAGGCGGATATCCCAGGGGGAGCAAAAATATGGCAGGAGGAAATGCAAAAAAAAATATGCAGGGGGAGCAATGCGATTCATGAAATCAGGAACTGTTTGCGGTGATAGTTCTAGTACTAGAAAATGTATGACTGACAAGCAGGTGCTAACACACATGCAGAGATCATTACTACAGTGAATGTGGACAGAAAACACAGTGGAGATAAAAAAAAAAAAAAGCTCCAGTTGTGTGTGTGTGAGAGAGAGAGAGAGAGAGAGAGAGAGAAAAAAAAAAGCTGGACGTGCATCCATCTCTCCTCAGCTAATCACTCTCTCACACGCGCGATAAGCCGCGCGCATGCACCCATCCGTCACCCAGTCACATCCAAGCACATTTCTCCACTGCGGGATGAATAAAGAATATCTATCTATTTGCTGTAAATCATCCATGTTCAACACAACACGTAAAAAACACTATGAAAATAAAGGGTGTCTGCACCAGTTCTGCACGTGTACTAATCATTGCTGCAATCTTGGTGAATTCTGTGCAGCAGGTGAGGAAACTGCATTACTAAAGGATTTAGGGAAGCAACTGGTTTAACACTCTTTATTGAAGATCTTAGTGAATCCGTCCCTCAGTGTCTTAGTTAAAGCTATCGAGAATTAAAGAAAAAATATTAACTGTATTGTATAGTCTACTACACTACATTTTTTAAATCATTACATGAAAAATGACAAACCCAGCTAATACATAGTGTAAGTACACATTTATGGAAGACAATAAGGTTTAAAATATAATCTACGTTCAGTGATTTTCTGTTATTTCACCAAAATTAAAGTTAGAGTTTATGAATGTATCACTCTCAAAAGTTGTTAATAAATATTATATTTTTTTCAAAGAAATGCTGTAAACATTATTAAGATATGCTGAGAATGGCTCCTAACGAGTCCTTGCATTACATTTCAAATGTTCTCTTTTCTCGAGTCTTTCATTAACTTCAAAGTATTTCTACTGGCTTATTAAACATCTCGGAAATTAGTCAATCATCAGTGCCTTCCAGTATATTGATATGACAGACACAATATGTTATTTATTACATGAGCACTTTGTTGGGTTCTTCAAACAGAAAGAAACAAGCTGTCATGGAGTGATAGTTGGTGCCTGTGGCGTTTAAACGACTTAGCTTCTGCACAAAGAGTTTCAACGCGCAAAATCCAAACTGTATGCTAAATGCATGTATTGGTTTACCATTATTCTTGATAGATGCTCGTGTGTTTTTTCGGTTATATTTGCTAGGTTCTCATGGCATGTTTATTGGGAACAATGCCAAAAAAATAAATATATAATATTGAAATGTATAAATTATAGATATAAAGAACTGCTTTTTCTCTGAATGTATCAAAAGTAGCTTGGGCAAGAAAACAATAACTACCATATATAGGGATAGAGACGCAATCATTATCAATAGAAAATATGTGCGATAGAATAGTCGACAATTATAATTATAATTTCACTGAAGTCAATAGGAAAAGTCCCGGAAACAACCCCCGACCCCAAACCACAAGGAATTCTAAGTAAGTAAAACATATTGGATTTCCGAAGTTATCAGATGTTCGTGGTCCGTGGGTGGATGTTTAATTTTTAAAGTTCTAAATTGACTTGCCCCTTCATGTATTTTATATGTAAAAAAAAAAACTACCACTGGAATAAGGTCCTTATTCTAAGCCTTAACTAGAGGAGTCTGTGTGGTACAAAGGTGTCGGACTAAATTTAGCCAAATGGTGATGTCTATCAGAGGCACTAAAATTATGGAATACACTTCGAGAAAACATCAGAAACTGTGGAAATTACCCAACCTTCAAAGCAGTTCTCAAAAATTGGTTGAAAACAAAGCAGTCACGCACCCATAGATGATATTTTACTTTTTTCTTGAGCTCTTTTAACTCCTGACTGTTGTTTTTTTTTTATTGTAAATAGTATATGTGGTATGTTTTCTGTCGGCAGTCAGTATAATGTTTGTCTCATTGTGCCATGTTGCTCAACTGTATGTTAAATGTTATTGTTTAACTGTATGTTATTAAATCACGTTTATCTGCCTTAGGACAACAAATTAAATTTAGCTATTGTGCTAACTTCGACATATTTATGTTGAAGCTGTAATGCAAATAAATAAATAAAATATATAAAGATCATTACTTGTATTTGGTATTAAAGCAGTGTGCACGAGAAATGCACTACTGTAAATGGATACATGGAGTGATGGTGATGTCAGAAAGATATTATGTTTTTCCACAGCTGTATGACTGGACTGAATAACAGGTTTTTGTTTTATGTCACAGATGTTAAGACAACCTTAAGTTTATTCTGATTTATGTTTATTTTTACACATACCAGCATGGCCTTAAAGCCTGAGAAGGCGACAAGTTTGTTTCTATTTTTGTACATACTTCTGCAATAGTTTCCACATTTCATTCCGTGCAATATTTACACTTTTATATTTCTGCAACAGTCTACCTCATACTTTGAAATATTTATATGCTGTAGTTTTACTTCATACTGTGTAATAATTATATTTCATATTCCTGCAATAGTTTTTACATTTTATACAGCGCAATATTTATATTTTCTATATTTTCATTCTTCAATTACTTACATTTCATACTGTGCAATATTTATATTTCATATTCCTACAATAGTTTTACATTTACATACAATATTTTTTTTTTTTTTATTTTCTGCAATATCTATTCATAATGTACTATGCTGCTATCAGTAAATAACTCCTACCATACTTAGCCCATCTTACCTTAATTATAGTTACTATTTATATTCTTCTTCTGTTTTTTTTCTTTTTAGCTGTGTGCACTTTAAGGTGAAGCCAAATAAATCTCAATTGTATAATGACAATGGAGGCATTCTGATTCTTGTTTATTTAATTCAGGTTTTTTGTGTTTTCTCATAGTTGTGTTGACCTCTTATGTTAAAGATTACATAATTTTTTTTCTTCTGGTCCTTATTTTGAATAGGTTAAAAAAACGAATCAATGAATAGCAATGTCGACTGACGTGAAATATGTATATCGTGATACATTTTCCAGGCATATACCCCAGCTCTAATCTGAAGGGACAATTATATATATATATATATATATATTTTTTAAATAGTTGGTCTGTTAATTTAGACAGCATACACTCTTTGCCTGGAGCACAGCAGTGACTGATCTGTATGTGCTGGTTGTTAGTTAAACTTTGCTTCAATCTACGACCCAGACTCAGTAAACTAAACAGTTATTTTGTCACGTAGCTACTACAGCTATCTGTACAGCTTCAGACTGTCTCGGCCAGTCTCTGTTAGATGTGCTGAGAGGACAATTCCCCTACATCTTCTTTTAAACTTTGAGTTGTGCTTCAATCAATACTAAACTGTAGAGGAAAAACTTTAGGATTTGGACCATAAAAGCAAAAGAGAAATTGAGCAAAGAGAAATATTTTAAAGACTAATCCCAATGCAACTCTATGGGAGATTCTTCTGATGACTTTTTAAATGCATACTTGTCTGGTCCCACTCCTGACATTGTGTTTTAGAGCCTTCTCTCTCCATCTGCATAAAGTTCGAAGGAGGACACAATGCATTTTGTCTGGATGAAATATAGTTGACTTGTGAGATAAGATATCTAGAGGAAAGCTTTAGATTCTCAGGACTCAAAACCACAAAAAAGAAACTATCACAAAGATTAATGAGAGGCTCTGTTGCTGACCTATATCCCCTCAGAATGGCCCTCTTGGCTTTACACACAACACAACTATTTACCAACGGCATTTCTCAGAGGTAGGTACAGAATATTTAAAAGGACGTCTTTATTCAGACCTGTCAGTTATTACATTGCAATACAGTAGTCCCTTGTTTATTGTGGGGGTTACATTCTAAAAATAAGCCGCAATAGGCGAAATCCGCTAAGTAGTCAGCTTTATTTTTTACAATTATTATACATGTTTTAAGGCTGTAAAACCCCTCACCACACACTTTATACACTTTTCTCAGACAGGAATTAACATTTTCTCACATTTCTCTCTCACTTCAAAGTTCAAACCTCAGTAGAATGTAAAACATAAACCTGTTTTCAAACATACAGCACTTCAGAGTCACACTGCTAGCGATCAGACGTTGATGTCACGTCAACGCGGACACCGATCTGTTCACCCATTCAACCGTGGAGTAGAAGCTGTGTGTGACCACCTGTAGCTGTATGACAGGGCCTTTATAACCGGGACCGGACTAGGAAGGATTTGGCATGGAGGTGGTAGTAGCAGATAAAAGTTCTCTCTGTAGTTTTCATCTTTGAAAGTTGGCACTGAGCTAGGATAGCATTAGCCGCTAATCACACCGTTTTTTTTCACCGGTGGTTTAGGTTTATGAGAGGAGAAAAAGAAGCGCAGCTCCTCGCTTCAGCAGGCAGTGAAACTCACAGAGTTGGATGTGTCGCTGGTGGGAGGAGCTTCGCTTCAAATGTGCATATGAAGCGAATGGGAACATCTTTTGATCCTGCAACAGACGCGGAACGTTAAGTGCAGCAGATGCGTCCGGTACAGCAGAAGACGCATTCATTGTGAACGCAGCATTAGCCAATCAGAACGCAGAACACAAAGCGCGTTCATACGTTGTAAAAAAATGCATGCAAATATGCACTGTAAGAAAATCTGCGAAACACCAAGGCCGCGAAAGATGAACCGCGATATAGTGAGGGATAACTGTATACCAGATTCCGACTTCCTCAGGACAGAGGCAGATCCATCCTAGAAAGCTCACCAGTATTTATGTCTGAGCAAATGTTTAGATAGGCGATATGTTAAAACTATCATGATACAGAAAAGCCATGGTTTCAATAGAAAAAACCTATCTTTATCAGAAGCTCAAAGTTAACCATTATCCAACCAGTCAAGCAAAAGGAGGTAAGCTACATCTGTTTCTACAGCTATCCAGAGTCTGTCTGATTGAACATAAAGCTATTGCTGTATTTTTTTACTGATTCAGTCATTAGACAACTTTTATCTACCCACTTACCTTTACATTTACCTGTACTCATCATTGTCAGGAGCCATAAGCTTTAAAACGCATTGACACCAGCAAATCCGAGAACCTTTTAACTACTCTAAGATTTGTTAGGCCAGAAAGTCTGCTTTGTTTGGGCAGGTGTTAACATGCAAACAAAGTCTGCAGAGCAGATCAGTTTGCTTTGGCCAATCTCACAAGGTTTGCAATCAAATCCACACCTCTGACAGAGAGATGACTGACAGCTGCAGTGCAAGTAAAAAACCAAAAAACCAACATTATACTAGATCTATTATACCAATTAATTTAATAAAACTATCACCTGCTGCTCCAGGTTTTTTTTTTTTTTCCCACTTGGTTAGAGACTTGGTATACGTGCACTAAACTAAAAAATATTGTTAAAAGCATCCAATCATCTTATATGCAACTTTAGGAATAGTATGTGTTGATTGATTCATGAGGATTCAAGGTTTCCTGTCAGGGTATCATTCATAACCATTTCACTGTTTCTTTCAATTGAAATTGTAGATACACACAAACACCTACATTAGGATGGGTCTAAGTAACAATGATTCTTTTAGGCCCAAAATGTTTTGTTGTGAGAAAACAAGGAAACAGTGGCAACATTTGAATTAATGAAATAATAGTGTGAACTCCAAGACAATGAGGACCTCTGTTGGTAAACATGAAAATGTGAAATTGCACATAATATAGTATTTAGAGACCACCAGTAGACATTACATTTAATGTCGGGGGGGGGTAGCATAATAATAATGGTGAGTGAACGTTTAATAGTAATTTCCAATCAATGTATAGTTTGTTTCATATTTTTGCATCTCCTGACTTGAATTTTATAGTTTCAGTTACCAAGAAACCAAACTACAACCTTTACACATGCACAGAACAGTGCATTGTAGATGTAGGACGGTGTGTCCAACAGTCCTTCACAATAAATAATTAGTAGAGTTCCTCAGTGTGAAATTTCTAGCCAGCGAGAGACAAACAGATTCAGCAGGGAGTGTTAGAGGTCCCAAAGGTGCGTGATTAATTGGTGAAATGACTTGGATTAAATTGATTTGCTAGCTGATGAAGTGCTTTTGGCTCTGATGATGATCATTAAAGGGCGTGACCTTTTATTCTTGTTCATGTATGACCTTAAAACGTGATAACATAAGCACTGACTCTGAAAGTTCCAATGTGACCTCATTTAATGCAGCAAAGCAAACAACAGCATTAATGATTGCAATTCCGTTGGTTGAAGAAAAACAAGTTCATGGTGAGCACTTTCTGTTATCAGAGTCAGGTTCGGTGAGGTGTTTGCTAAAAGTCAAGAAAAACCCTTGCTAAGAAATTCAATCACTTGTGTCAAACTTGATTAAAGTGAGATGAGTAATGCATTTTCTAGAAAATCTGGCTAAGACAAATGAGGTACAATTACAAAGCTGAATGTCCTAAAAGCACATTGCAATTCAAAAGCATGTGCTGGCATTGACTACATTATGGCTGTTCTTTGAATCGTATTCAAACTTAAGCGATGCAGAACCAGACTGCAGGTAACTTTCCTCTGCGTAAAGAAAATTATAACCAAACGACACTTACTGTACCAGTGTGTGCAACATCACTATATACAGTATATGGCAGTGGTTCTCAAACTTTTTTGGCCCAAGTACCCCCTTTCTCTTATTTCTGAATCCAAGTTTTGTCCTACTCCAACATTTTGCACAGAATACTATGAAAAAAAATAACTATAGAGCATAATGATGTTATAAATTAGTGAGAACATACATTTTAAAGAATCACATTGTAAATAAGTGGAATGAAACGGTATTTAGTGCTTACTGAATGAATATATTTCTATAGTTTTTATCATTTCTGGTCATCTCCCTCCTGGTGTGGGACCAAGATTAACCTTTTTATGTTCTAATCAAGAACACCATCACTATTATGATTATCATTTTTAACTCAAAATAAACATTACAAATGTTTGTTTTTGTTTGTTAATCTTCCACTTTCTCTCAAGTACCCCCTGTATTTCTGATTTAACTGACTTGGTGACAGTCCAATGCATAATTACGTCAACATTCAACATCTGATGAGGTTAAATATCTTTTACAGCTATGCATGCATAAAAAAGATATTGCATTTATTATATTGCTTTTTAACTAAAAATAAACATAAAACACCATATTTGTTATGTTTTTGTTTGTACTTTTTTCACTTTCTCTTTATCAAGTACCCCCTGTAGTGCCATCACATAAGCTCATTTGAGAAACACTGTTCTAGAAGGTTACAGTGGTCATCTTAAACGATGCATTTAATTATTTTGACAATTTAAAACTTTCCTGAGCCCCTACACACATAAACTGTTGTGAAATAGTTGTGCTGCAGTTACATTTAATGACCTTCTATAAACATGGGACACAGATTATTTTCGGTTAGACTCGGTCAAGATCTTTGTCATACTGAGTCCTATAAGACAGTTCTGTCTCTTTCACATTAATATAGTAAACATATCTGACTGTAACAAAGAAGCTTTCTTTCAAGCCTAATGCAGAGTAGAAGAATGAGAAGTTTGAACACAGTTTACACTGTAATTTGTTCTTTTTTGCCAAAAAAATAACTAGTTTCCTCCTTTTTTGCATATTATGTTTTCCACAGCCACAAAAAGTGATAAATCAGCAGTCTTTGATCAAACTTTCCTTATTGTACATGCAGTAGCATCAGGATGCTTTTTCCAATTTTTGAGATAGTGCTCACAAAGGTGTAAGGAGTAGTGGTAGCACTAACAAGCAGCGGAGGAAACCGCATTTCTCTCCTGCTTAGATAAGACCTAAAAACAAACCTTTGACAAGGGAGCAGGGACGAGAAACTGTAGGGCAAACGAGCTATGTGCTGGCTAGGTGGCAAACTGAATTTAATTTGGAAAGCCATCTGCAGGATATGTATGTCTGGATATGCGCTAACAAGGAGAAAGGTGGGCAGGTGAGCTGATCTACAAGCTTCTCAGAGAGGTGTGTTATCAGTGCTGGCATCTTCCTCTCTCGTATAAGCCCCTTCAATGACCCTGAGCACTGACACGTAGAAAAAGACAAACACTCAGAGGGTAGAAGACAGATAGGGAATCCTGTGTTTCAGTAATTAGTCAGCAGATAGTGAACAGTACTATAATTTGGTTGGCCAGATGGATGTTGGCCCTCCAGACATTAGGCTTAGCCATTATCTGCACTGATTCCACTGCACATCTATCCATCTCTTCTACTCACTCTGGGCTCTCTCCCACATCCATCCTAGTACCCAATTCCACTATTCATTCATCTGTCCTTCCTCAGTTTCTCCACACATTAGAGCCATCTCATCATTTATGCTCAGACCTTCCATTTCTCTACTCATTTCTGTCTCTCTCCGCCTTTGAGTCTCCAGACAACATATCTAACCATATTTTAAACTTAGTCATCTATCAACACATCCATCAAACACGGTCTGAAGTATCTCTCCTTTCTCTCTTTCTGCCCTCTCCTTTGGACCTGAGATCAACTCTATTAGTGACACTGTTTAAAGTACTTCCCCAAAAATCTATTTATGTGTCACAAACAGAATCTGTTCAAAACACGGATGGAGTGATTTCCTGCCTCTCAGATAGGTTGTATTTTTAATTTCTGACCTTGACCTTCCTGAATGAAATTTTCAAGTTTCCCTATGCAAGCACTGGTTTTCTATGGTAACTCAGAATCAATCACCGTGTTAAATCTGACGTTGCACTATCCATGTGGCTGCCTAAAGGAATTTCCACCAAAATAAAGAATTAGATGGGTTGTTATTAGAAAATATTTGCTATTTTGTATATTTAAAACACAATCAGTAGCTGGGTTTCCAATAGAGATTTTTGCAAAATAAGTGATGTTTCTAAATGTCGACAAAGTAAAATTGCGCTTTGAACGCATTTCCATTGAAGGTTGTTTTGGGCTGGAACCTCGTAACTCCCAAGAAATCTCATCCCACGAGAAATTGCGGCAGGAAGACGGACACTCAGAACCTCCTTATAACGCTTCATATTGCTTAGTTGTTTGCTGTCTAATGTGAGAGTAATCATTTTAAAATATAATGCTTAGAAATGCCACTGTCCACACGTACCATGCCATGTTTTTTTTTGGCGAGAAGTGGTCATGTGACCAGGTACATCAAACAATTAAAATAATTTCCGCATTCTAAAAAATTGCAATAACTTTATAAATTATAATGTAATGTGTAATCAAATACTGTTTGTTCCTCAAAATGATGGTAATGAAGTAATTTTCTCTCAAGTATACTTCCTTTTTTTGTTTTGTTTTGGTAGAACAAATCTTTCACTTTGAAGTCTAATAAGAGTTGAGTTGTTATTGAAACATTGTTATGGAAATCATGAGTAAGGAATGAAACAAAATCACCTAATAAACCGCCTCTGCAAGCCAATCTTTTTTAACATAAATTAAGGTAGTAATCAAAGTGAAGTGCAGAAGGAAATGTTAAACAGAGTGGAGATAACCCTTCTTAGCTAGTTGACCTGGCAACAATAAGCAAAAAAATCTCATGAAAAATGACTACTTGATTTTCCCAAATATTGTTAGATAATTATACTAAGCATGAGTCTGTGGGTGGCAAAACCAAACACTTTCTCTAGGTTTACACTGATGGGGCTCAATCACAAAAAAAATTACACAGTGCCGCAGCTGCCAACTCAAGTGCTCACACTCATACATGGAATTTACATTATCACTGGTCTGCATATTTCATTTAATTATGATTACATTGTCCTCAAAATCATTGTATTTTTTTAACAGAGCAAAGAGAAGAAAAATTGACTTAAGGCTGGTGTTACCATTACGAGTCTGGATACAATTCTGTGTGTTTAAGAAAACTGCAGTTTGTTTGTCAAATACATATACAGCGGGGCAAAAAAGTATTGAGTCAGCCGCCAATTGTGCAAGTTATCCCGCTTCAAAAGATTAATTTTCATCATAGGTGTACCTCAACTATGAGAGACAAAATGAGAAAAAAAAATCCAGAAAATCCAATTATAAGATTTTTAATGAATTTATTTGCAAATTATGATGGAAAATAAGTATTTGGTCAATAACAAAAAATAATCTCAATACTTTGTAATGTACCCTTTGTTGGCAATGAGGTCTAACGTTTTCTGTAAGTCTTCACACACTGTTACTGGTATTTTGGCCCATTCCTCGATGCATCTCCACGAGAGCAGTGACGTTTTGGGACTGTCACTGGGCAACACGGACTTTCAACTCCCTCCAAAGATTTTCTATGGGGTTGAGATCTAGAGACTGGCTAGGCCACTCCAGGACCTTGAAATGATTCTTACGAAGCCACTTCTTTGTTACCCGGGCGGTGTGTTTGGGATCATTGTCTTGCTGAAAGACCCACGTTTCACCTTCAATGCCCTTGCTGATGGAAGGAGGTTTTCACTCAAAATCTCACGCTACATGGCCTTTACACGGAAAAGTCGTCCTGGTCCCTTTGCAGAGAAACAGCCCCAAAGCATGATGTTACCACCCCCATGCTTTACAGTAAGTATGGTGTTCTTTCTCCTCCAAACACGACGAGTTGAGTTTTTAGCAAAAAGTTCTTTTTTGGTTTCATCTCACCATATGACATTCGCCCAATCCTCTTCTGGATTGTCAAAATGCTCTCTAGCAAACTTCAGATGGGCCCGGTCATGTACTGGCTTAAGCAGGGGAACACGTCTGGCACTGCAGGATTTGAGTCCCTGGCGGCGTAGTGTGTTACTGATGGTAGCCTTTGTTACTTCAGTCCCAGCTCTCTGCAGGTCATTCACAAGGTCCCCCCGTGTGGTGCTGGGATTTTTGCTCACTGTTCTTGTGATCATTTTGACCCCACAGGGTGAGATCTTGCATGGAGCCCCAGATCAAGGGAGATTATCAGTGGTCTTGTATGTCTTCCATTTTCTAATAATTGCTCCTACAGTTGATTTCTTCACACCAAGCTGCTGACCTATTGCAGATTCAGTCTTCCCAGCCTGGTGCAGGTCTACAATTTGGTTTCTAGTGTCCTTTGACAGCGCTTTGGTCTTGGCCATAGTGGAGTTTGGAGTGTGACTGTTCAAGGTTGTGGACAGGTGTCTTTTATACTGATAATGAGTTCAAACAGGTGCCATTAATACAGGTAACGAGTGGAGGACAGAGGAGCCTCTTAAAGAAGAATTTACAGGTCTGTGAAAGCCAGAAATCGTGCTTGTTTGTAGGTGACCAAATACTTATATTACCAATTAATTCATCAAAAATCCTACAATGTGATTTTCTGGATTTTTTTTTCTCATTTTGTCTCTCATAGTTGAGGTATATACCGATGATGAAAATTACAGGCCTCGCTCATCTTTCTAAGTGGGAGTACTTGCACTTTTTTGCCCGACTGTATGCTACTACTGAATAGTACTAGTGATTCACTCAACTCCCGATACGATTCGATTCACGATACTGGGTTCACGATACGATTCTCTCACGATTTATTTTCCTTTTTTTGTTGCAGCCAATCTAGCAGTGAAGAAGAGATGTTATGCGCTAGCACACAGAGTTAATAGAAAAACGTAACTTTTACAGATATTCACATAATATTACAGATATTATTTTGCTGTTAAAGGGGTAAGGAATCGTTTATGAACATGTTTAAGAGTAAAAGGCGGCCAGAAAGAAAGTAGTAGCAGATTCCGCCCGCCGCCAACACTTCTGATAGCGCCCTCTGCTGTTTAAAAAAAGTACTGCGATTCAATTTTCACAGTATCGATGTGAACCGTGATACCTATGAACCGATTTTTAACTGCCTTACGATTAATCGTTACATCCCTACCACAAAAACAAAGTAAGCTCGCTAACATACCTCTGACCAAGTGGTCGCTACAGACATGAATCAGCAGACTCTGCTCCTCCCAACCACAGACGTAGCTTTAAAATTCACTTTTTACTGCGTTGTTCTGTGAGCTTTTTACATTTCTCACCTTTGTGAACGACAATTTTCGGTACTCTATAAAATCTCTTTTCCTTTTCTTGGTTAGAACGATTGGAACAGCCGTAAACTACACAAAACATGGGCATTTTGATTATTTCAGACGGCAGATTCTTAAGCTTGTTTTCCTGCCCTCCATCTGAATTTTGCGCTCTCGCTTTGTCACGATGCAGCAATGTGAGTGACTTCACATGAATCAACAGAGCAGGCCATAGACATATACACATTCTAGTGGCTGATCCTAACAACAGCTCTAGGTTATGTTCAATAGCACAAATGTAGAACAATCACACCACAGTATATTGTACTTATGGAGCAGACTCCCGTCGGCTGTCAGTGAATGAAAACAGTCAGTTGCGATAACCAATCAGATATCTTTAATTAATAAAAAAGCTCCCCCTGTAGTGGGAAGAGTGTGTGTGTGTGTGGGGGGGGCACAGTAGGTCAGCTGGGGGGGCAGTGCCTGGGAATGACCCTGACACTACTGCAGGCAGAGAGGATCAGGGTGGGAGGTGATTCCGGGATGAACTCTGCCACAGGAGTGGCTGCAGAGAGCAGAATTCTTAAAGTCACGCTAACAAAAAAATAAAGCTAACTGGATTGAGCTCATCTAAATAAAGTGGGCATCAAAAGCCAGCAAATCTGAAAGCTCTTCTGTGTTTCTCTGTCACGGACCCTTACCGGGTCTGTACAGCTCTCACAGACAGTTTTGAAAGAAATTACATTTAAAATGACTTAAAACTTCTTGGAGATAATCCATTGTGTTTTACAACTGAGCAGGTTTGTCAAAAGTAATGTTATGGTTGAGCAGCAAAGTGGCCAGAGCAGAGACTGTGACTCTGAAAACTTAGAGGCAGTTGATGGTTTCTCAGAAATAACTTTCTAAGGTGAGTAGTCTGATCACGTCAGATGTTATAAAAGTTAACAGCCAGGCCAGAAGGCTGATTGAAAAGCTGGTACTTTTACAGATGTGGAGGAAGGAAGTGTATGTATAATCAACTAAAAACAGGAATGACCACTATATATCAGAATGAACTTAATGCTGTAACTACTGTGCTGTACTAACTTTATTCTTACAAACTCCAGGGACTCTTTTTATGTTCAATCTAAGTCAGAAGTTTTCAAACATATCATTTTTCCAGACCGTGCAGCCCTAAGAAAATCATGTCATTTCTCAAAGTGTTGACGTGCAGTACATAATCTGCCCAAGATACATAAATCAAATTTTCATTTGCTTTTTTTTTTTTTCTCAAATAATGAATAGGCTACATGTCTAAAGAATCTGTCTTTCTTATTCTTGTATTACAGCGACATTATGTACAGTATATTCTATTTCTTGTATCGCAAAGTTGCTGAAAATTATCTGGTTAGTTCATTGTCACCTAGGGCCTATACTACAACACTGAATAAATTATATATATATATATGATATATGAAATATGAGGAAACATTTAAAAAAAAATATATATATGAATAATCAAAACCCATACGTCAGGCCAAAACCAACACTGTTGCTGCAGGAAGGAAGGAATGCAATGCTGGCAGGAAATTGCAGACTTTTAATGCGTAGATTGGTGAGATTAAACAATATTAATTCATCGGTGAATCAACCGACACACTCTGATCAGTATCATTTTACTACGTCACAGATGCTTTCCTATTCATGTATCGGCCTCATTTTGGGTGCAGTCTGTGCCTCTCATTCTGCACTCAGTATAAAGCTCAGTAAGCCTACATCATAAGGTGGACATTGTATTTTATATAGCCTGTATTATCTGACAGGACTGAATGAATGAGGCTCCATCAGCTGACACATGTTGGTCCGTCAATCAGATGAATATCTATACTTTTCTTACAGGAAGTCATCGGGTAAATGAAAGGATTGCATCTATACATAAATATTCTCACTCCTTTCACCTGTCAGATCTGATCCACGCAGCAATGTGCACAGAGAATGATACACACATTCTTGGGCAAGTCTTTTTCCAAGAGAAATGATTGGTCAGGAGGCCTTTGTGTTTGCTAATATGTTATCCAGAACACAACCCTGCTCTCGACCAAGTTTGCCTTTCAGCCTAAGTCATAGTACAGCACTCACAGAATGAATCCCAGAGGTTAGCTCGATAAGAGGAAATCCTGCTTCGTAGTACAGGCCCCTAATGCCTGGGATCACCCTAGCTTATCCACACTTATTCAGTGGATAAACAGTGGATTCAAAAGTGGATGAAGTGGTAAATATGTGAAGCAACCAGAATCAGCAGACTTGGAACGACTCTCACTATAAGTCCTACATCAAAACAACTTTTTAATCAACTCCTCAAAATGTGACTGTGATTCAGCATCTTCACTTGGTTTCTTCAACTCGGAGCTCATCAACATATTTTTTCATTACCGAGCTGTGAAAGTGCATTTACAACACAAATTCACCGTTGCAAACGGTTGTGATAGATTTTTCTCCATTATGATTTAATGTGCAGCATTATGAGGTAAAGGCGGACGCAGAGTCCTCATTTTAGTCGGTGATTCATTGTTTGTTCCTTCCCACAAGTGCACAGTGAGCTAGGGCTTCTGCCCCATCTGTGATGACTGGCCATCCATGACAATGGGTTTTATTGCCTGTACCCCTCTATTCTAACTTTCTTTTACATACTTATTTCCTGTGTCCCCACTTTCCATGCTTCTCAATGTGTCTGTCTATGAATCTATCTTTCTACATTATGTATGTAAGGAAAGCACTTTTCCTCTCGCGACCGACCAACATTGATCTGCATCGTCATGCAAGCCTTTTGTCTGACCTAATCGTAAAAGAGCGTCTCCCTCACCCCTTACAGACCCTCCCCCCTCTGCTTTTTGTCTTTGTATTTCTTATTTTTTGTCCCTCGGTCTCACCCTAGTTTGACAAGCCTCTTTGCTTTCTCAGCTGCTCTCCTCCTTATCTGTTGTTCCCCTTTTATCCACCACCAATTCATCACTCCTCCACATAACCGCTTGTATTCTTTAGCTCTAATCTTTCTCAAGCAACTGTTAGCAGGTTTTCAGCAGTGGAATACTTGATTTTGGCCAAATGCCTCTTCTAATTTGCATTCATTTGCAATCCACTTTAATTAACAATATGAGTAGTGAATAAGTATATTCAAACCTTTATTGTCCCGTCCTCCAATTTAATTTCAAACTAAAAGGGTAAAACATCGGCAGAAGAACCATTTCATTTTACCTTAGTATTTATCAAAGTGTGGAACGCAAACGCAGACAGGAAGAGAAGAAAATACCGTTACCATGTAAATCCGTCTACTCTACCCACCTCCAGGTTAGATTCTAAAATAAATTATTGGTGCAATTTACACTTTACACTAGCAGTTGAAAACTTTCAACATCAAAAGAGCCATTTTAGCCCCTCCTACTAAACAATAGGACACAGAAAGCCGCAAATCAATCATACTGTGGATAATTGTGTGGTAAACACAGCTAGTGTTTTGGTAAAACTGGTGCTGACTTTAGCATAAAACCTCAAAACATTGGGATTTAGTCACCAGTTAAAATGTGGCACCAGCTAATATAAAACATCTGTTGAGGCAAAAAACAGGTTCGATTTTCACAAACTACAAAGCCTTGTTTTGGACATTTTTTATTTATTTTTTTAAACTCATCCACCTTCCAGTGCATAAATTCACTGCTAGTTTGTATTTCTCTCTTCTTTGCCAATTACCATGCACATGTTTTTGGTTACTATGACTTTTGTCCTTCTGATACCAAAATGCAGCACACAGAGTATTGTCGTATTGCTCAGATCACTTTACCAACCAAATCAAGAAACAATTACAGAAACATAACTAACAAGCAAACAAAAACCTGCCAGACAAATAAAATACTAAAATGTAACCACATGTACCAGAAAACCAACTGGATATACAAATACATATTGACAGATCATGAAACAGTTGCGCTGCTCTAACACAGGAATCACCAAATATCCTGTAAATACGTAAAATAAACTTTCCTGCTCAACTACATCTTTGACAAGGTGTAGAAAGGATTTTGTGCTCGTTTAGTGTTGTGATTTCGCAGTAAATGTTCATCGCTTGTGTTAAAAAACAACGAACAAGCCTGATAACCTGCTTGATGGTCGCAGTAATCGGTCAAAAGTGCAAGTGGGTTGCCCCTAGGAAAAATGACATGTGCAAAAGGTAATTCTTTACTCCATCAGTGACAGGAGCCGCTGTGGGCAAAATAACTTGATGTGGCTCAAATGCCAAAGGTTGGCAGCCCCTGGTTGAAACACATCTACCTCAGTCTTTCAAAGTGGTTCATATTGAATGATTTCATTAGATTTACACAGGTTTTAACATAAGGAACTGCTGCTGGAAATGTTGTGGAGCACCACAACCTCCCATTGTATTTTAGCAGAAGTAGAAAGATTGCAGTTGATGTTTCAATCACTGAAAAAATACTTGGCTATAGCTTACAATATCAGTGACGATTTGTGGATTAATCTATGTAAAAAAAAAATAAGAAAAGAAAAAAAAGTCTTTCCATTTTCTTTCCATTACGCATTTATTTACTCCAGACCCATGATCCTGGTGAGATGAGAGGATATATTAATAGGTTGATGTTTAATTTAATGTAGAATGAGTCACCTAAAAAAATGCTGTGTGCTTTTGTTACTTTTCCATCTTTCATTACCCTAAGATGGACGATCATAATAAGTAATAAGTATTTTTTTTTTCTTCTGCAGTTTAAAACTACAGGTTAACACACAGAAAAACATGTTAATGTCCAATTCTGGTTAGATTTGCTGCAAAAACCTTGGGAAATGCTAATTGATAAAGCTCACAGCAGCAGGGTGCTGGTATTTAAATTGTGGCTCGCGGCTCTTCTGGTCAACGGAAAAATCCCAGTCTCTCATTCAAACCATAAATTGTTGGCTGTACAGACAACTTTATTTATTAGCATTGGGCTGCTTTGATGTGATTTACATGTATAGAGAAACCCCATCCGCTCCAGCCCCCTTGATGCTGTTTATCACCATAAACTAAGATTCATTACAGGTGACAGTTTTAGAGCACATCATTGTATCCCCTGTGAGAAGAGAAAACATTGCCCCTGGTTCACCGACAAGGACATATCTCACCAAATACACTTACACATTTCATTACTTTTAAAATTCTCAATGATAGGACACTGTATTTAATCAAATGAGGTGCTCAGTGCGTGAATAGCGAGTCGGGACGGCAACAGCAGCTCTCACGAGGTGGTCTACTCTACACTATAACAGATTAGCATACTATTTAGCATAAGCTAGTGCAATTACAATATGCTCTGTGTACCATAAATAAAAAGACCTCACGCTGCCAGGTGTATTTTATGGGTGTAGAGGCTTCCTTTCTTTTCTTGCTTGCAGCCTATTACTTGCTTATTTAAATTCACCTACATTCTGATGTTTATATTGAACAGATTGATTCAAATAATGGCTTCAATCCCTCTTCTAATGTAAAATAAAATCACATATAAGTTTTAGACAGACCAACCATTAACCTGTTTCAACCCGTACTGTACAGAGAGACATCTAATGTTTACAGACAAAATAGATTTAAGAGGGTTTAATAAGGCTCAGCAGATGCCTTGTTGATGTTAACATTTCCCTTCACCATATGAAAACTTGGATATTTGTTGATGAAATTTGGACTTGTTTTATGACATTTAAAGTTAAAGCCGCTGCTTTGTTCTACTGCAAATAACAAATGATCTAGAAAATTGTGAAAAATGCCAAATGCTGTGCAAGATGTTCTTTTTAATCAGCAGTTTGTATAAGATCCTTTCAGATGAATGAATACGTGTATCAAGGACACAATATTATGTGGAACATAATCTAAACAACTTTCCAAAGCTATACACATATTAAACCCCACTGCCTTTTACAAAGATTGTAGATCATGTCAAGGTTCATTTCAATGAACCTGATATGTGGAGGTTTTTTGTCTGTGTGGTTGGAAGACGCCAGAGTTTCAAAATTAATCCACACGCTCAGAACATGCAAGCTCCATGTAAAGACACCAGCACCAGCTAGTCTTATCTGTAAAATTACAATACCCTCATTTTTAGGCAGTAATGCTAACCACTACGGACATTATATAAAAAAGGGTATCATTAGCTAATCAGATCCAAGGGTTTCATAAAATGTCTTGTGTGGCGTTGACAGTATGTTCATCCAACAAGATGTAGTTTTAAAACCAATTTAATGAAATACTGCAAACATGCGAGGAGGAGATAAGGCAAAAGTGGAATGGATATAAAAAAAAAAAAAAGGAGAAGTAGAATACACAGCAATTCATTTCCAAGTGTTATTTTTTCGCTGCATTCAGGGTCGGGGCCAATTATAAGTGTAATTGTGCAATTGATAATTCATTACAATTATGGCGTAGTTTTAATTGTAATAGAAAAAATATGTTGCTGTCGTAAACATAATTCAATTGTAATTGAGTTCAGATAATTGACTTTGTAATTATACAGTAATTGCCATGAAATTTCTATAAAAATTGTCAATTACAATTTAATGCTAAACTAGGGAACCATATTACAGTTCTATGTACACAGCTCTACACATATGTAGTTAACAATTATTAAAATATGTTTCATCGTTACTACATCTTACCCTTTAAAAAATAAAAAGATAAAAATAAAAAATTGAGGGGTACAGTGACACAAAAAAGGCTGAGACACCCACACCAAAAATATGAAAACCTATATTTTCATCAATTAGGAAGCCTAACAAGGTAGATAGGAAAGAAATTAGATAGATTTGTTCTTAGTGTATTTTACAACTAATTTAGGACACGCTATCATAAGAGATGCTAACATAAAGCTAACATAAGAGAGGAAGGTTAACTTTTATTAGGTTATTTGATATTTATTAAAAGCTCAGTAATTGTGATTTAGAACATAATTGTAATTGAACTTTAGTAACTTAGAACATAATTATAATTGAACATTTGTAATTGAACATTAGTAATTTCATATAATTGTAATTGAACTATAGTAATTTAGAACATAACTGTAATTGAACATTAGTAATTTCATGTCATTTTAATTGAACTTTCGTAATTTAGAACATAATTGTAATTGACTACAAGGATAAAAAAAAATTGTAATTTAATTGAAAAAAAAAAATTACGGTCACTGTAATCGTAATTGAAAATGTAATTGTAACTGTCATTGACCCAAACCCTGGCTCCATTGCTTTGGATGATGTAGCGATGAACAATTGGCAAACAACCAGACAGTCTCTGCCAGCTCTGCATCTCAAAAGCTTCTTACAGAGCAACAGTCAAGGTGAGACTAAATAGGTGAACTCTTCTCTTAATAACAGGTACATTAGGAGGTATTAGAGCTAATACACAGAGAAAAACATTGGCTACCACTATCTTTCTCTGGGCTTCTCTTTGTCCTCTCTGTCCTATGTTCCTCCCTCCACGTCACACAAAGAGTGACGTGGAGTATGTTTGTATCTCGGATGGAAGTGCAGTACGCTCCTCTCTCAGTGCGCTCTTGCTCCTGAATGTGTGTTTGTGAAGGTGTGAGGATGGCAAGTCAGTTAACAGTAGCAAGCTAAGAATAGTTTGGATTTGTTAGCTCATTCTCTCTTTCCTCATTCATGTGGACTCCTCACAGTGAGCTCATTTAAAGGAGCACTGAAAAAGCTTAGTTAAGCTTAAATCAATGAATTGTATACGCACACATGATTTTTCCTCAATGGTTTCAGGCTATTTCCAAGAAAACCATAACTGTGTTATAACTGCATACACCCTCTTTCAATGCAAGCAACACCAGTGCATTAATATGACTGCATGCAGAGGCATATAGTCAGACTGGATTGAATATTATGACATGTCAGTATTATAAGTTATTAAAAATGTGGAACTTGACAAAACAACTATTCTCACTATTCCTGCCCCAGTGTCTCCCTCTGTCGATACAGCACAAATGACACTGAGTCAGATCTAGTTACTTGATTTTGAAATTTCTGGTGTATTTTTTTCGCTTATGCTTTTCCTTTTTTTTTCCTAGGTCAAGAAGCACATCTAATGTTACTATGATACTCTCTGCAACTATCAAATATTTTGAAAATTAATTACTCCATCAATTAAGTGTGTAATCAGATGAAATATATTTTTGCTTCACTAAAGCTCAATTTTTAATATGCAGTAGAAAACATAGACAACTCAATCATACCAATACATTTGGTTCATTTTCAAGATTGATGTATTGTGCAAAGTAGAAAAAAAGAAGGCATATTTGTGGTGAAAAAATCCCACTGTATGCAAAAACAATCACAAGTGTAATCAAGAAAAAAAGAATAATTAAATAAATGAGGCTTTGAGTGAAAATTCAGTTTTGCAATTGAGGTATACGAAGACCTCGAGGAATCGTTGCAGCCCTCCTCTGTGCACTGAGTGTACATATAAGTGCACGCTTATAGTTCTTTTCATATTCTCTTTTATTCGCTCCCGTCTTCTTTAATGTTGAGAGCCTGTCAGTTGGTGCATCTGGAAGTCTCTGTTTTTATCTGCCTTCACCATTCCCTCTTTCTCCTTCTGTCTCTTTCTGTGCACCACCACTGCCTGTCTCTATTTGACTTTATTTTTCTCTCTTGACACTGCTATCCATTGCCACAAACGTCTCCCTCTATCAACACCCCCGACCCCCTGCACACAGAAAATCTGTTTTGGAAGAGAAGTGAGAAGGTAAAATCCCACCTGTAGAGATGATAAATTGCTACTTTGAGAAGCCAGCATAAACATATCCTCCTGTAGCTATTGTATTGTTGTAGTGGATTGATGTTATTGACAATTCCCTACCGAGTACATTTCAAAGGTTGGGTTTGTTTGTTTTTTGGATGATTCCCTAAATATTGAGGTATGAGGTATTTAAAATTAAATTAAATAAAGATTCAATAGGTAATTCTTTAAGAGTGACGTTTTGTCATATTTGCTAAAACTGTTACTATAAAAAGACAGCGTTACATGAAACTAGTAATCTGTAAAAAAAAAAAAAAAAAAAAAGCTCATTAAGTCCCGCCTACTGCTCCTACTGCAAATGACCAGAATCCACTGCGACCGAGCTAAAAAAAACAATCAGAGCCAGGACTGTGTTTGATGACTGTCTGACAGTTGTCGATCATAGCTACCGCCCCCTTCTTCCTCATCTAGCGTTAGCATCAACAGCTTACGGCAAAGGTGCGTTCACATCGAACGCAACTGTAGTGACTGCAGTCACTTCAATCGCCCCTGATGAGTCGCTTGAACATAGTGGTGCTCTTTTTGTCATAGACAGATCCACTTTTACGGTTTAAATGATCAACTTACGGAGTTACTAAAGGATGAGTTCATTCAGAATGTAGGCTTATTCAAGAAGTTAACCACTTTAATTTTGCCCCGGTTAATTGAGGAAGTGTAGTACAGCCCTCTGCTGCAGCTGTCTCACTGTAGCAGGAGGAAGGAGCTGCTGTCTTGGCTCTACAGACAGTGAAGGACGGGGGAGTTGTGGCTTGAAGTCTCTTGAAAAGCTCAAATTTTTCAACTTTGAGCTTGAAAGTTGAACTTGAAAAGTTCAAATTTTCAACTTTGAGCAACTAGGTCATACATGACCTAGTTGCCTAAATCATGCAAGTCACGTCATTTACATTGATTTGAATGTAATCTAGTCGCTTCAGTCATTTCAGTTGCGTTCAGTGTGAACCTTTATCGGTTTTGTTGTGTGATTTCCTGACCATTTAGCAATATTCACGCCAGCCTCCTCTGGGGGGAGGGACTTTGGAGAGAGGGAGGGGAATGGATCTGAAAGTTGTAGTTGTTCAAATTCAATGCCAAATCCTCTTTCTCCTCCAAGTTACCAACTGCACCTTTAACACAATTTTGCTCCGTTAGTCCAAAGCTGTGTTAATGCAGTCGTTAATGCGATTTTTATGTTATGGATTACCGTAAGTGTCTTTAAAATTTGTAGGCTCTGAATTCCCCTCCAAGGACTTTCTTTCAATCTATAACATGTGCTTTGGCTCAATAATGATTGAAAAAAAACAAGCTGAGGCAATAAGTTAAGACTGCAATGCCGTGTGCCTAAGCTACAAGCTGGAATAGTCTTCAGCATTCTACACCAATGAACAGAACCAACACCTATAGAAAATTGATTTAAACAAGCTTTAAAATACAGACACCACCTTTGACCACTGATATAGGGCGCAGATTGTAAAGTTGCACAGGCTAAAATATACAGCAACTTTTAGCAACATTTAGCAATAAACCACATTTGAAAAACGTATGTGAATTTTTTTTGTTACCTTGGACCAGATTTACAGCAGTATTTGTGAAATTTGTGATTTTTTTTTTCCCCATAAAAATAACATGTTAATGTTAAATGCAAATCCTAAATGTTAAATCTAATGCTAAATGTCACGAGTGAAACTAAATATGTAGCTAATATGCAAATTCACCGGAATTAGCTTTTATGTTGGTACTTCCGGTGAAAAAATGTAATATTTACCATTTCAATTTCGATTTAACATTTAAGATTTACTATTTAGATTTAACATTTGTATTAAGATTTAACATTTAACATTTAGATTTAAATTTGACATTACATTTTTACAAGAAAAGAAATATCACAAAGTTCACAAATTTTGCTGTAAGTCTGGTCAAACGTAACATGAAAAAATTTCACACATTTTTTGTTGCAAAAGGCTGCTGCTTAATTTAGCAATGCGCAACTTTACAATCAGTGCCCTATACACTGTCACAGGTTATTTTGAATCAATGTTCTTATTTTTAAATGTCACATTACAGAGTGATGAGAAATAGCAAAAAAATATGAGTGAAACTAAAAATGACAAAAGTGTCACTGTTGTGCTTACTGGATAAGCAGAAAATGCTTCCTTAGATAGAAGGCTGGTTTAATCTGTTTGAACTGAACAGAGATTTGTTAAATCATGTCTGGTTGATTACAGAGGTCACAATTCAGCTGCTGATCTGGTCCCATTCTCAAAGATGGCGGCTGAAGGTCATACCAGCACTGACAAGCTTCATGCCATTCATATAATAAGCCAAAAATGTTAAAAAAGAAAGAAAAAAAACCAAGGCGTATGTTTGAGACACAATGAAGAGCGTGCCCAATTCCTGATGTAAGGCTTCTGGGTAATGGAGCATAAAAGAAATAATTAGCTTTGAGTTTCAATCTGACGTGTGGAACAAACACCTTGACAAGTGCATGGAAGTAGTCGACACGCAGTTTACAGAGCGTTACCACACTGGGATTGGAAATGACAGCAGTGAAAAATACATTTATGCATTTTGCATCAAGTTTTCTAATCTGTACTTGAGGCACTTCTTTTAGGTTTATACATAAATTCATTTGCCTTTGATTTGGTTAGAAGAGTTGTTTTACTATTTTCTAAGCTCCATTACTTTAGGTAGAAAAGTACAACACTGCATGTTTAGCATGTTCCCTCAGACTGAGTAGATTCATCTTCAATGTGTCATAAAATCAAAATGAAGAACAGTATTAAAATGCAATCCTGATTCATTTCAAACTCAAATGTACCTCTGTTTTGATTTCGTTAAGCATCCTTTAGCGGAATTTGGCTGCAATGTAGGGTTAAGCATCCTTTAATTTGCACACTGCAGTGATGGTAATAGGGAAAAAGGTAAAGCATATAGAGGAGACATAGGAAAGTGGTCTAACATTATGGATAATGTGAGTTGGGCTGGGATTTGTAATGGTGACGAACTCCAGAAACCAGGAGAGTGGGAGTAATACATTAAAACCTCAAAACACACACACACACACACACACACACACACTGCTGCTCAGCGACACCAAAACAACAGGATGCAGCTAACAAATAAAATCTCTCTCTTTCCAAGTTGAGTTATTCTTCTTGTACTAAGCGTTACCAGATCTACACACAAATTCTGTGAAACACTTGATGCGAAGAGAGACGCTAAATTTAAGAAGAGAACGTGCACCGAGTGTTACAGTGTATAACACATGGTCCTTGAACAACACACACTCTGAACCCTCAGAGATTTACACACCCTGCACGTTTCCCTGGAGAAGCCAACGTGGGTCCCCGACTCCAGCATGAATTATATGTCTTAAGGGTTACATATTTCTATCATCCATTTCTAGTTTATAGAGGGGAGTGAGCGCTAACCAATGTGTGAGAGAGGAAGAGTAGGAGAATGGAGTCAAGGCAATGAGTTTTAGCTTCAACCTATCAATGATAATCCTGTTTGCAGAATGTCTACTGCTGATTCAGACCTTTTTCACACTTGCCTTACCGTCTATTCATAGAATTGACAGGAAGATTTTAGCGCTTGCTTGAAAAGGAGGGTTTTGTATTTAACTACATTTCTGCTCTGCTGCACCCAATCCAGGCCTCTCAGGTCATCTGGAACAGATCTGCTTATGGTCCCCAGAGTCTAAACTAAACATGCAGAAGAAAGATTTAGATTTTATTCTTCATCTAACTTTAAACAAACTTGTGAAATTAGATCTTTGTTCCAACTTTTAAGGTCTTCAGGGGCTTTTAAAGGATTACATTTTAGAGCTGCACTTTATGTTTCTTCAATTTCATTGTGTTTATGGTTTTTATTGTATCTTTGGTTTTCATCTTCTCTTGTTCAGTGTAAGTTGCATGCCTATTTTTCATGCCTTTGATGTTCTAGATAAAGTAGTTTGTTAAAACTTCCCTCCGTCTTTCGTGTCTCCACTTCCTTGTATTCTGTTCTCAGATTGTAATCTGTGATTTCAACCAATGATCTGTCATTTGGTTTTGGGCTGGATTAGATCTTTTGGAGCTAGAGTGACATCAAGTGGTTTGAAATCGGGGTGTCTCTGTACAATTTTATCGATTGTAATCTTCTTTACAATGGGATCTGCTACTGCAAACACACGCACAGCAAATGCCTTGAGTGATGCATATCCAATACCTTTCCAATCCACTGCTTGGTTCTGGTGTAACGAGCTTCGCTGGAATTAAATTTGTTAAGGTTTTCGAAATTTCATTAAAAAAACAACCTATATACTTTTTTGTTACCTTTGCCAACTCTGAATGATACATAGAAAAAATTCAATATGCAACACTAAATTTCTTTCATGCTAGCAAGAGGCTTCATTTACCAAAATGGCCTTTTTTTTACAGAGCCTAAACAGAGAAATAGCAACTCAGAGGGACTTTGGAGCTAACTTGGATTAGCCATTTCAGACCGTTAAAACCTCAAAGTAGCTTTAGTTGGATTTGTTGGATCTTTGTACCCCAAAGAGCTTTAAATGACACGTTGAGTGAGTGACCAAGAATAAGAATGACAGGTAGTTTTGATTAACAGTTAAAGGCTACCAGTTCACCGCACAGTTGCTTCTTTTTTGTTTGTTTTTGTTTTTGATTTACATTTTTTCTTAGCAACAACTTAAACTTAGAAAATCACTATTTACTAAAACTAGGCAGTCATACAGGTGGAGGTAAGCTACACACGTAGCTATAGGTGCTCTGGAGAAGGGTGACACAATCATGACTAACACCATTTTACCTTAAAGGTCTAATATTATGCCATTTTTCATACATCTCCAATTGTTCCAAGAACCCCAACAACAAACACACACAAAAAAAAGTCACCTGTTTTCTGTAGTTTTAGCCCTCTGAATGCTAATGCTAATAAGCAAATAATTCCCGGTTAATAGGTGTTCCCTAATATAAGGTGTTACCATTTTCTAATATTTTATACCATGGACTTTTATTCAGATTAACTTTCATACCCTAACCCTAGCATGTTGAGATCATAATTCATTTACAACAACTTCCTTACTTACGACTAATAAGTATTAATTCTGAGGTTATTGGGGGAAAACTTTTAGTTAAAGGCTTACCGGTTGTATAATAAGGCCATGCAGAAGAAGGCATCAATAAGTACCTATTAATGACTAATTAGGAGTCAATATGTTACTAATTTTCATGCTAATAGACAACTAATTAATGGTTTATAGGTGTTCCCTTAACTAAAGTGTTACCAAGAATATTAACTGTGGTATCAGCCTGCCTTCGTTATGTTTGTTTTACCCCTGAGGTAGTTTGAGAGGAAGGAGCTCACATTCTTACGAAGTGAAAGAGGAGACAGGATTGTCAGTAGGAGGAGTTTCCCCCTTCTGAGTCATAAGGGGGCAAAAATCCAACTCGTCCATTTGGAGCTCAATTTTATAAAATTTGCAATAGCAACAAAGGAACTTTTTCAACTTTGTCCCTCTGAAAGAGGCTAAAATAATGTATATAACTGTAGCAAAACCATTATAAAGTGATTTTTTCATAACACTGCCCCTTTAAGAGTTCACATTTACATTGAGAAACGGATCGGGTTGAATTATATTCTCAACATCTCTCTTCAATGATGTCAGCGTCTTAATGTTTGCACTGCAGCAGTCTGTAAATGCCATGAAGGTTTTTGTATGAGCTAGCAAATTTCTGTGACACTGAGGGATAATTTAACACTTGCAGAAAAAATGTTTTTCTTTTTTTTTTTTAAACAAAACAAAAATAACTTGGCTTCACTGTTTCTATGTGCCTTTGTCTCTCACTGTCTCTGTATCCCTAATGCGATTGTCTGTTTTTTGTCTCACTGTCTGTCCTTTGCTCATTCCCTGTCATTCTCTTCATCCAATGGTCTCTGGTGCCCTGGGCCTTTCCCTTCTGACCCTGTCCCACAGTGTTGAGTCACTCCTTCAGGGTGAAGCAGTCAGTGCAAAATAATCCTTGTTTCCTGTCTATCAGTTGTCCTTTGATAGAGCTGCGGGTATTGATTAAAATGTCTGAGAGCTCGGCCTTCTGGGGCCCGGAAGCTTTATTCGACCCTCTCCGTTTTCTCTTCACACTCGCTCTTCCTCCCCATTTTACTCTAAAAGCCTTTAACTTGTTTCACAATGCTCAATGCTTTTGACTTCCTCCACCCCCATGTTTACCACCTCTCCAAACTCGCTTAAAGAGACTCAGCAGCCAAACCCGCTCGCTGATTGACAAGTAGAACCAACTTGTATTCCTCTACCGTGTCTGTCAGTGGACTTGTATGACTCATGTTGAAATTCAGTGAAGCACATCACAGCTTTTTTAAAATAGCGGGGGCAAATACAGGTGACAATTGATTTTTTTCCAATGCTTGAATGTAAAAATAGACATGATTACCTCGTGTGACCAAGATAGTGCATAACTCTTCTTTTTTTTCTGTATATTTCCACTGCAGATGTTTGAACAGTCTGTCACTGAGGGTCTTTTCTTTGCTATGGTCTACTGCAGTTGCGTCACAGAGGAGACGAGCGAAACTGTGGAGGCAGTACTGGATCTGAGAAAACAGTCCAGACTGTAAGTAATACTGGACAACCCTAGCCATCTGCATACTGCATTTACTTAGCAGAGCAACTCATTAAGTGACAGGCTGCTGTCACAGCTCTACTCAACCAGCATAATTTAAAACGAGCACATCTCCCCTCCTCCGGGGGAGACCCAAATCCTGTCTCTGATGAAGGATAGGATTCATGTATGTGTGCGTGTATACATATATATATATATATATATATCAGGGTTGGGGTCACTTATAATTGTAATTGTGTAATTGATCATTAATTACAATTATGACATAATTATTTGTAATTGTAATTTTAAAATCTGTTGCAATCATAATTCAATCGTAATTGAGTTCAGATAATTGACTTTGTATTTGTAATTGACATGAAAATTATATAAAAACTGTTTCAACCAATCACAAACCTGGTGAACCATGTTACAGTTCTAAGTCTTAAGTAATTATTCAAATAAGTTTCAGATCAACTTTTCCCACTACCCGTCACTTCTCTTTAGGATAATTTTACCATTTAAAAAAATATATAATATATAGGGCTATGCTGACAGAAAAAAGGCTCAGACGCCCACACCAAAAGTATTAATATCAATATTTTCATTGATTAGGAAGCCGAACCAAGAGATGAGAAACAAATTCGATGATAATATAGATATTGACCGATAATATATTTTTAGTGTATTTTACAGTTGATTTAAGACATTGGTTAAACTGACCGTTATTATTAGAGATGCTAACAGAAAGCTAACACAAGACTGTTTCATTTTAATGGCTTATTTATTAAAGGTTCAGTAAGTGTGAATAATTGTAATTGAACTTTTGTAATTGAGAATGTAACTGTAATTGACTTACAGGGTAAAATGAATGATTGTTATTTTTTTCCAATTGTAATTAATATTACAGTCAACATAATTGTAATTGAGTTGTAATTGAACATGGATATTTGAAGATGTATCTGAAACTGAAAAATGTAATTGACCCCAACCCTGATGTGACAAATTTTGATTAATTGCACAGCCCTATTCACAAGTCTACTGTTTATACATGTTACCAGCTCTAGCAGTTCTAGAATAATAGCCTACAAGGGTTTTCCCCATAAAACAAACTATGGAGTCCCGTTACAAACAATGACATTGACTATTAAAGGTGCAGTCTGCAACTCTTATAAAAGTGGCTTTTTGTCATATTTGCTAAAGCTGTCACTATGTAAGGAAAGCCTTACATGAAACTAGTAGTTTTTGTGAAAGAATGCACCACGACCGAGCAAAAACCAATCAGAGCCAGGATTGTGTTTGATGGGCTGACCGCTGTTGCTCACAGGCCCCTCCCCTTTCCCAGGGCTGTAGCGCCGTCTTTTTTACAATGTATGGTCTGGAGGAGTAGAAGATGGAATTAGTGACTTTTCTGCTTGAAAGGTAATTACTGCTACTTGATTTACATTATGTTTGATTTGTAATTTGCGCTGCTGTAAGTGACACTGTGTTGTTGCTGCTGCTGCTGAGGTGTGTGCACATAGAGAGAGAGAAGCAATGCAGTAATATGCTTTTAACAGAGCATGTTATATTACTGTGATGTCGCTGTCGGACTAACATTAGCTTGTTAGCTCCTCTGAGGGAGGGACTTGGGAAAGTTTGGAGGCAGGGCAAGAGAGCTGCGGAGAGGGAGAGAGAGAGAGGGATCTGAAAGTCTCGGACTGCACCTTTAAACCATTCCTGACTATAGACACTGGCAGAATCCTTTCATTAGTTTTTAAAAGGGTTAAAGGACTGCTTACTTAGTTATTACTTAGAGTTGGTTAAATGTGGCTTTCTTTGAATATGATGGAAACGTGATGTGGCATGAAAAACCTCATTAAACAACAGCTCAATTATCAAAAAGAAAAAGAAAAGAAAAAATGTGAACTCTCAGACTACTTCCATAAAAACCTTTGTCAGATGAATGTGTAAATGAATTGGACAGATTGGTAAGGCAATTAGATGAAGACAGAATGATCTCTCTTCTTCTCATCTTGACTGGCTTTTCTTTTTCTTCACTTGCCGAGCGCTCCCTCTTGAACCAGCTAGTTACAACATAGGCACATACCAAATGAGCGCCTATGCAGAAACACAGGTTGATACATTCCCCCACAATAGGTGTGATAAGCTGTCAAATATGTTGTTACCATGTTGTGCGATGGGTATGGACAGCTAGTAATTGTTTTTAAATCCAGGCTACTGGTTAATGGGTTGAGACACATACTAAAGTACTGGCTAAGTGCCCATTATTTCCTCCTCCATGTTGAAGAAAAGCATTACATGGAGAAACAGACAAAAGGTTCAAGATGGCAGAAAGTTGAAAAGTAAAGTCACAGAAAGGGTGCTGCTTTAAGAAATCACAATTATGCTTAAAAAAAAAATTAGTGTACATGAACAACTTCCATCCATTGTTCAATGCTTCTTTTCTTAAAACTAGATTTCAACCCATTCAAATTCAGGTAAGGCCTAATTAATTAATGCCTATAACAGGTAAATACAGAAAACAACAAAAATACAGAAAGCGACCCCAAAAATGCACAAATTGACAACATAAATTTAAAAAATGACAGAAAAATAAACAAAATTACAAGAACAACACACAAAATGACTAACAGCTCAGTCATTATTCTAAATGCTGACATAAACGTTGATAATGTGTCCCTCGGATCAAATACAATCACATCTTTGTCTCACTTTCAGTTATAGTGTTGCCCATCATTGCAGTATGCCCTGGCTTTGACTCGCAGGTTGAACCCTGTCCAGCCTGCACAGTTCAATGTAAACAAGCTCTGATACACCACCACTATTTTTTTTTTTTTTTCAATGGCATAAGTGTAACATTTACTTTAAATTCTTTGTTTATGCATGTAAGCTTTTGTAGGCCTCTTGCACAATTTTAAGTTTTCTAAAACGAATGACAGAGAATGCACTACAGCACATAATATTACATCTTAATGTGATTGCCATCTAAAACAAAACAGGGAACATTTGTGCAATTGTAATGTTTATTCAAAGTGACTGATTTCAGTTCTGAGTTGTAGAGAATTATGACGATTCAAAAAAACATTTCAGTGTGCTCTGAAACTAAATCTTGACCCAATCAGAATTTATGAAACGTAAGTGACTGTCTGAATTATTGAGAGAAACCATAAAACTGCAGTTACACACCAGCCAATGACAGAGTCATTCGTTTAGACACTCTCCACATTATCCATTTAGCCATTCATCTTTCTGCCTATACATCCTCGGACACATGCTGTACACACAGAAATGCATTTACAAATGTCCTCCATGTTTTCTGGGCCCATGGGGAAATAACTGGTGAAGCCTTGTAAGTAAAGAAGGAACATGTCGACACCACCTTCTAGAAATGAGGCAGCATAAATGCACATTATCTAATGTCTAACAGTAAAGCTAACCTCAGCACCACTATGTAACCCTGTGCTTTATTGATATGTGTTACTTTAGAATTGATAGAAGACCATGTCCTATCATATGCCCTGAGTCAGCTGATATTGGCTCCAGCACTTTGTGGGACCGGCAGATGTGTCAACCATTAGACAGGATGAATTAAACTTGCACAAACAGGCCTGCAGCTTAATTGTCGCACAGCGGAAGGAAAAAAAAAAACATATTGGTTTGTTGCATATACAGTAAAAGTGTTTGCCCCTTCCCAATTCCTGATTAAATGTTTCACATCATTTTTTTTGTCTTGTTCTTTGCTGTCTTCATATACAATTCAATACAAAGAAGGAACATTCATTTTAACAACCAAAAATGGAATGGGGTAAAGCAGTAACTGCTTAAAGGAGCCCATCCCCAAACAGCATTATAAAAAAACATTAGAAACAACTCAATAACAGCCCTATTCATCAATTTTTCAAATTATGTTTCAACAGGTGAAAAACTTTTTTTTAAAAAAAAAACATAGACAGTGAACTGATAAACTTAAAGTGATCCTCAAGATTATTCCAAACTGAAACATCGTAAACAGAAACTTCTAAATGTACTTGGTTCAAAAACATGAACCTTTCTTAAATTATACTTTCATTTTCTTTGTTTAAAAAGTGATATAATACCCAAAGGAAGACTTTTATTTCATACTGTGAATAAATCTAACACTTTTAACCTTACTAAATCCAAAAGTTTTACAGTTTGCTAGTAGGTGCACTGCATTCCACTTTATGTATTATTCTTAATGATCTCTTTTATATTTTGATGAATGGATCTAAACCCATTTTAACTTATTTATTCCATGTTTAGAGTTGATGTATTTTAAGAGTCATATGTCTCAACAACATCCTCCCTCAACCCAACCACAAAACATTTCAGTTGGTCCTTCCTGAGAACAATAGAAGAGAGTCATCATTGTGATACATTGATGTGTAAATTATGGGTGTCCGTTTTAGTTGTTTCAAGTCTTTCTCTGACACCCACTTTCTTCGTAAACCTATATGTCCCGCAGTTTTATCACAGGACCTGCCGGCTTCATTGCTTTCCTATCATGTCCCGACAAACTGTTATGGTGCAACATTCAAACAGCTCCTGCCATTCACTGCTGCTGTTTTAACCAACCATTGTCACCTGAAACTGCTGCTAATATCCAAACAAGCATAATAATGATTTGGGGTGTAGTCACCATTATTACAGAATTTCCACTAGCATAATACAGCATTGGCATTTTCAAAAGACATACAGACTGAAAACAAAAAAGAACCCCCCTTTTTTTTTAAAATATAGATAATTAACTTCAATTTGTACTCCAGGTTTTCACTTGCGTTACTCAAAAACAAACCCAGATCCTTCAACCAAAATGGCTTTACCTAACCTGGCATCCCATTCAACATTACATGTATTGCTGTGGGGATTGTAGCATTCATCAAAAATGCAATAGCTGGAGTAGTAATCCAAAATCCTTTATGTCTTATTAATCATAAACACAATAACATATCATTCCAATGCAGTCCCTTAACATTCAGAATATTTCAAAATGGGCAAAACTGAAAAGCTGAGAATACTACCTTACATGAATATAGTATATGTATTGTTCTGGTTGGTATTGTTAGTCATTACACATTTAAGGGGAGGTATGATGAAAAAAAAAAACTTTATAATGGTTTTGCTACAGTGCTATACTGTCCCTTTAGCCTCATTCAGAGGGCCAAAGTTGAAAAAGTTGTTTCCTCCCACCCTTGTTATTCCACATTTTGTAAAAAGTCAGCTCCAAAAAGGCGAGTTAGATTTTTCCCGGCAGGTCGGTGGCGCTCCCCCCTATTCCCTTAGCCCAATGAGTACATCTGAAACTCTGGTCACGCGACTGCCGTAAAGTGATACGTTCTCCAGTCATTCTCCATGTCACATGACCTGGTCAAAGACAGCCCGTCTCTCCAAACTTACATGGGCGGTATTTCAAGAGGGAAGCCCCGCTCGGAGCATTGACACTGTCAAGTGCTGTATATTGACCTGAGGAATCATTTAAAATAACTCATATGGGTCAACTCTTTAGGTCACAAAGTCTGTGGTGTGGCTTTAAGCAAACAGGGCTTGAATTCGATACAAAGTGCAGTTGCCTCAACTAAATCACTAAAATCTATGTTTAGGGATGCATTTTAAATCTTGAAAAAACTCCTGTGGTACAACTCCTGTGCTCTTCTAAGTGATGCACAGACATCTGTTTATCTATTTTATGCAAAATTGATTATTCAGATCACACTTTCTTCCATCATTTATCTTTTTAAGGAGGTCAACACAATCCTGACTTTTTCAGCTGTTTGAGCTTGCGTCTCCTCGTATGTCTTACGGTGAATTGGCCAAACAGAGACCAGTTCCAAAATCACCACTTTCACTTCCATGCACCATTTTTAATAGATACTGATCGCTGCAGACAGAGAACAGTCCAGAGGAGCTGCAGTTTAGGGGATACTTTGACACACTCTTGTAGGTTTTGCAATTTGGCTCTTGTCAAACTTGCTCTAATCCGTGTGCTTGCCCATTTATCTAGCTTTTAACACATCAAGTTTGAGTACAAAATGTTCACTTTCTGCCATATCCTCACTATTTGTAGGCGCTATGACAAAGAGATAATCAGTGTTATTGTCTTCAACTATCGATGGTCAAAGTGTTACTGCCAATCCATGGACTCGCAGCAAACACATTGCAGGAAGAGGAGTACAAAGAAGTAAAAAAAAAACATCCTAACAGCACAAATCACACCTGACATTGGCACAATAGTAAAACCTCATTAATACTACCACTGTTACTTTTCAAGATATTATCACTTTTTATGTATCACACTATAGAAATAAGCTTGTTTTAGTGGAATCTCAGTGATCTATTCAGCTGGACACAATACTCACTAATATCCAGGGTTGGGGTTAATTAGAATTGTAATCGCATAATTGATAATTACAATTATGGCATAATTATGATTTCCAAAATCTGTTGCTGACATAATCCTAATTTAACTGTAACTGAGTTTAGATAATTGACTTTGTAATTGTAATTGCCATGAAAATTCCATAAAAAAAAAAATCGACAATTTTATTTTATTATTTAACGCAAAACTGGGGAAACACGTTACATTTATGTACAGTTCTACACATATGTAGTTAATTATTAAAACATATTTAATATCAAACTCTCCCACGTTTTACCATTTAAAAAAAATAAATTGAAGGGTATACTGACACAAAAAAGGGTCAGACGCCCACACCGCAAATATTAAAACTTATATTTTCATTGATTAGGTAACAAAAAAAAATTAGATTTTTTAATGTATTTTACAGATCATTTAAGACCTGATATCGTCAGAATTGTTAACAGAACGCTAACACAAAAGGAAGGCTTTTTTTAGACTATTTATTTCAGGCTCAGTATTTGTGATTAATTATAATTGAACTTTAGTAATTGAGAAGTTAATTGTAATTCACTTTCTGAGGATAAAAATTATTGTAATTTAATTATAATTGGGGGAAATGCTGGTCACTGTAATCGTAATTGAAATGTAATTGAACATGGGTATACAGTATGAAAACATCATTGTAACTGAAAAAATGGAATTGACCCCAACCCTGCTAATAGTGATAATTGAAACATCATCTTTAAACAGAAACTAATCAGTCCTATCAAAACTGCATGTATTAAAAGAGTGTATTGTATGAAAGTATGTACACAGATTAGGGTCCTCATTGGTTAACGTTCATTGACCAAATGTTGTAGTCAGTAAAAGACTAATAAGAGAAGAAGAGAAGTATTCATGACAACACAAGATTGATATCAACTCCCTGCTGCTAATAGCCAATGTGTCTGGTATTAGACTAATGTTATCAATTACTAAACAGGAGATGTTTCCTTAATCCCAGAGATATGAGAAACACAAAAGAGAAACCATTACTGAAGCTTTCTTGCGTGGGCCCTGGAGGTGTAGGCAGACAAGATAACATGACAGAACAGATCACATGGTTATCTATCACACCTCGTCCACTCATAGGGTAGAAATGGCTCTGTGACTGCTTCTTTCAACAGCATGGCTTAAGCTTAGCCATCACTTCAAACATAGGGGGAACCATCCAAAGTGAGTCTAGATATCTACATGGAATCAGAGTGCAAAGAATGACAGGAAAAACGTTATAAACACACAGGGGTGGACTGGGACAAAAATTCAGCGCTGGCCTTTTCTATCCAGGCCAGCCCACACTACATTATCAGCGACACCATGTAGAAGCTGTTATTAAGTCAGTAATGCTCAACATCTCTTTATGGCTTCATTTGTATTATTATTCTCCCAGAAAACCTAAAAATAGGGAACTTTTTAAACCCTTTTTACTTGTTTCCTTTGGTAATTTTGCAACTTCTTTTGTACAATTGTTGCCCCTTTTCAAAAAATTCTGACAATTTTTTGTTTAGATTTTAGTTATTTTTTTTCCAAGTACTTTTTTTCCAAACTTTAACAATTTTTTGTTTGCCACATTTTGCTCATTAAAGCTACCACCTGGTTTCTCTTTATTTGCCCATTTTTTGGCCACTCTTGACTGCTTTTGACCCATTTTAGTCACTTTTCACTCTTTACATGCCATGTTTTTGCCACCTTTAGAAAATTTTTGCCCACCTGTTACCATGTCTGCCTCCACTCGCTTGTCAACTCGTGGGTCAACTGCCCACCGTGGCAATGCCCGGTATGACAGATTGCCAGTCTACTCGTCTACATGAAATTCAACATGGCTTCTACTAAAATTACGCAAAATTACTGTAACTTTATAGAAAGTTTCGTTTGACTTTTTTTTATTCTTCTCTAAACAGATAAAACTTAGGATCAATATGGAAGATTCTTCCACTGGAGGGCGTCTCTCAGACTCTATGCAACCCCATATAAATCTTTAAAAATAACATTTGTTATGTAATATCTGTTGATGATGAGTTCAGTCAAAAATATTGTAGCTTTTAAACTAGGGTTTTTAATAAGAAGGTGCAGTATATTAGACAGTGGGAGCTATTTGCATTTTCTGTTTTGTTCTGACACAACGTAAGTCACAAGCATACAACAGGAACCAGGCATATTTCATCTAACAGTTGTGAAGGCACGCAGTCATAAAGCTCAGAGCAACAAAAAACTCCATGGAGTCCAAACATCACATCAGCTCAGAGTTTGCATTATATAGAGCTGTAGTGTTTATTCACTGGATGCCATACTTCTTTGACAGCTGAATGATAAGCCATGCAGAACATCAATCATTGTTTCCAAGTTTTTTTTTTATTGTTTTTTTTTTTTTTACAAAAGCGTGTGAATGGCATTGTGTAGCAGTGTTCATATTCTTGTTCTATGAATCACTGCCGAAAGACACTGTCAGTATTCAGAGCTGAAATAAAACTGGAATGAAAAATGTAGAGGTAAATTATTTACAGGGCAACCAACAATTGCAACATGAGAAGAATGTTGAGCGAGGCACCTGCCTGTTTCACTTTTGTTTGTACATAGCGGGACTGATTTTAACCAGAAAGCTCAAGAAACGTGGTGTGCACTCAATCCTTTTGTTTCACCAACTTGCAAAACAATAGGCATGCTTCCACAGTAAAGAAGAAGAAAAATGTCTATACAGCCATGAATAGAAAAACATCATAAAAAGAAAATACAGTGTACAAGCAGAGGTGAAAGTAAGTAAGTATTCACGTTACTGTAATTGAGTTGATTTTATAGGTACTCTTACTTTTTTATTAGTATATTTCTAAATCACTAATTTTACTTGTAATTAAGTACATTTTAAAACAAGTAAAGTCAGTTACATTTCTACACCCAACCGTTACTGAGTAATTAATTTATTTTTTTTCCCCGTTTCATTGTCACATTGAACAGAATCCAAAATGTTCTTAGTCGTTGCATTTCTGATCAATGCCCAGCCACTTTCTATGGTTCAAGTTGTGGTTTCTACTTTTTATGTTGTTACCCACATGGCACATTTGTCATTTTAGAGTTCATAAATGTAGCTATACTTAGAGCCTTTATTTTGAATTGAATTTATTGGTAATTCTAGCGAGTTCAATTTGTCTTCTTTTTTGAATAATAGTATAATAATATAATAATAATAATAAATGTAACCTTAACATGTGAATTTATTGTTGTTATTTTTTTTTATTAAGAATTGTACATTTTGACAAACCTTTTATTTTATCCTTGTGCCTTTGTGGAAAATAAATTATTTGTGCAAGATTGTGTCTCTTCCTTTTTAAGTTTATACATGAGATGTTTACTGTATGCAAGGGAGGCGTGGCAAGATTTATTACCTAAAATAAAGATGGGAGTGTAACTTTTACTTTGAGTACTATTTAATGTAGCTACTTTTTACTTGTACTTGAGTATTTTATGTATGAATTATTTGCACTTGAGTACAATTTCAACCAAGTAACAATACTTCTACTTGAGTAGGTTATATCAGTACTCTTGACACCTCTTCACAAGAAATACAAAAGGCTTCATGTTCAACACATGACATGAATACCAAATGCAACATGAACCTCAAGGGTAGGTAACTGTAGTCATTTCATGATTGTGTCACTGTGATTATGGCTGCATTGATTTCACAGCAACCATCTATGCTATGGGTAATAGTTGTGGGTGTCATGGGAAATATAGCGAACACAAATCATAATGGAGACGCACAACTTTAAGAGCAACAGAGCTCAGTCACATTTTTATCATTTTATCAGGAGAAAGAAAAGAGAAACATGTGAAGAGGCAAAAAAAAAAAAATCTGTGAGAACATTGACACGTGTTTTTAAGTACTGTAATAGAAAACTTGGCTCCTGTCATGTTTTTTATATCTCAGTGAGGGGGAAGAAACTACAGGGAAGTACTGTAGATGTGAATGACATGACCAGAGTCAACTCTGTTTCAGCGAGTCTTGCAGTGAGAAGGCTCTCCGATTTATGTCACTGACTTGCTTTGCATGAATTATAAAGAATTTCTCATCAAGTATTTAGCATGTGACACATATGCCGTGTCATGTCTTCTCGTGCAGGCTCCCCACCTGACCCAGAACTGACAAGTTTTGACTCAAAAGACAAGTGATGTACAACAATGTAAGAAAAGACTGGTTAAAAACTGGGTTAGGACGTGTAAGTATAATAGGCAGTAAGTGTTGTATTTTTCCCAAATGTAGTGTTAAATTATGTTATTATGTTATTAACACATTCAGAGCTAGCTATTTTCAGATTTTCTACCCCCCCCTCAGTGCCAGCCGTTTTTGAGCATTTTGACTGATTTTAAAGACCCACAGAATATTTTCTACTATGACAATCTGAAATCTGACACCAGATTCTGAAAGATTGAAGCCTCTACTTTCATCAAAAAACAAATAATCTGTTTCTGGCTCGTTTTGTTCTTTTGTAATCAGCTGTTGAATACAGCAAGTTTTACACAAATCAGTTTCAGAGCTAAAAAAAAAAACACTGTCAGTGACTTTAAAGCTATTTTTTTTTTTTTTTCGCTTCAGTGACAACTCTAACATCTGAACATTGTCTCCTTATATAAAACTAAAAAAAAAAAACAGAGACCGGGCTTTTGATGGCAAAATTATTATTATGTATCTATCTGGGTCAGAGTTTAATGGATTTCTTACTGTATTTTGGCGTTCCTCCAACTTTCTCTCCCGTCAGTCTGCACACACGCAACTTCCTCTACCTCCCTGACATGCAGAGTGTCACTATGTTTCCCGTTTTTTTTATGGTTTTATCTCACCATCGCCACACTATCCATGAGTTCCACGCATGCTCTGGTCGAGTGTGCGCTGCTGGGAACGTCAACTCTCGTACGTAGCGCCATTTTCTGTCTCGTAAACTCCTTTACTCCTCTCCCTCTGAGCTCTGCGGAGCATGGATGATCTCTCTTCCAAAGGTGCGCTACTACCTCCTACGTGTCACCTATTATTTTGCAATCTGGCTCACAGGCTGGGGGTATTTTGTAAACCCCCCCCCTCCTCCCGACACGCATCGATGACCCGTTTGGCCCGGTTAGTTGATGGTTTTATCTGACCATCGCAACATTATCAATAATCCACTCAGGTCCACACATGTTCTGTGTTAGTATGTGGAGCTGTGAGCTGCTGGATAGGTCACAATATCACTCTGTAGCGCCATAATCTCACTCGTTCCTGTTTCTTCCTCTTTTGCTGGGTAGCATTAGTGGCTAATCTCTCATCTAAAGGTGTACTGCTGCCATCTTCAGGGCACAGTTGGTCACTACATCACCCCACTGCTTAGATATTGATGAGGGACCTCCGCCAGGGTGTTTTCTAGTATTTCCCGTGAAAAAACGCAAATGACGAGTTATCTCATTAATGGCACTGAGCATTTGGATTTAAAATGACGAGTTATCTTGTCAATGGCACTGAGTGAGTTAACTCTACATAAATCAAATCAGAGAAGGTTATTTTTACCCTCCTGATGATGTGTTTTTGGCAGGGAGAAATATACAAAAAAAAAAAAAATCAGACTTTGCAAATGAATTATGATTTACAAGAAGCATGACCATCAATCGCAAACTAAATAGAAAAAATACAATAGCAAACAATTGATATGTGGGGCGTAGAAGAGACATGGAGTGTCAATACATTTAAATACTGTTTATTTCTTTGTAGGATTTGACTGGCACTTACACAGTGCAGTTTATCGCCTCATTATGCCTTCTCCAATGGCATCTAATTAATTCATGACTACTTCACGAAGTTACAGTGCAAAAGCATCAGATTAAGATGAATGTTTTAAACTCCTTGTTGTATTCCAAAGATGTAGTTAGTAAAGCACCTGAACAAGAATGGTTTCTTTTTTGATTGATAAGGAGATCTCTTCCTATAAAAAAGAGGGAGTTTTTTCTTCCCACTGTCGCTAAATGCTTGTTCATATGGATCTTGTTGGGTTCTTTTTTTTTTACTATGGACTTTATGTTTTGTTCAGCACTTTGAGATGACTTTGTTGTATTTTGCGCTATATAGATAAAGTTGAATTGAATTTCCACTGTATTTTTGCACAGTAAAATGGGTCACTTGTAGACCTATGCTTTTGGCTGACTTCTACAATGGAGAAAAACTAAATTAATTACAATGGTAAACCAAATTAACCATATTAACATGTTAACGCAATTTTGGGAAGTTTAATAGCCCGTAGTGACATCAGATTACAAAGACGGCTTGGAAAGGACACGGAAACTGGATCATTTTAAAACAGAAAATCAGAAACTCTACATATAAAGTCTGATGGCTCATTTCATTATTAAATGTATATCAGAAAATGTAAATAGCAGCCTCTACATAATATCATATTACATTAAATTATGACATAAACACGCGTGTAGTATAATGGACATGATTTAATAAGTCAGATACTTTATACATGTAAATGAGGGAACTAGGCGATACAGGATTAAGGTTGTTAGTGGATAAAAAGTCTACCACAAAGGCAGAACCACAGCTGACTGCTGACGTTTGAGCAATTATCTTTATCGAATTTTTTCATCAAAACTGCCGGGTGTAAGATTTGTCCTCTAATTAGACCCTGCTTCTCGTCAAATACCCGTTATTAAAGACAGCAGAGAGAAACATGCAATAAATAGATCAGTCAGACAAACACAGACAACGTGATAGCATCTATTACTATATTAGAGAAAACTCGAATAAATACTCAACAACTCCTTTTCTGTATCCACTGATCCTGATCAGGGTGGTAAGCCTGGGCGGCAAGGTGAGCTACGATAGTCTAGCAACACACAAACACTATTATTGTCAATTTGGAGATACCTATACTGTTACTTAGGTATGGACTAAGAAAGGAAACATGAGTTTCCTCTCACACAGACCTTATTCTTCCTTAAACCTTTCAGGACGATGTACCCTATTAAACAATTGCTTGAGAAACATCCATCCATCCATCCATCTTCATACCCGCTTCTTCCCGTTTTATCAGGGTCGCGGGGGTCTGCCGGTGCCAATCTCCGGCTCTCATAGGGCGCTGGGCGGGGGTGCACCCTGGACAGGGCGCCAGTTGCTTGAGAAACATCTGACATGGAATACCTTTGTCAACAAATATAAGAATAACATCCATCCATCCATTTTCATACCCGCTTATTCCCGTTAAACAGGGTCGCGGGGGTCTGCCGGTGCCAATATCCGGCTCTCATAGGGCGCTGGGCGGGGGTACACCCTGGACAGGGCGCCAGTCCATCACAGGGCAACACAGACACAGACAACCATTCACTCTCATTCACTCCTATGGGCAATTTAGAGACTCCAATCAACCTTACAGTCATGTTTTTGGATTGTGGGAGGAAGCCGGAGTACCCGGAGGAAACCCACGCAGCACAGGGAGAACATGCAAACTCCACACAGAAAGGACCCAAGTCCACCTAAGAATAACATTTTTCTGTTAATGTTTCCAGTCATCCAGATCATGTTATAAAACCCAGAATCCCAACCAGTCAGTTTAAGAGCTGAAGAAGCTTCTTGAAGTGTCTTCAAGCAACTTCAAGTCCAGTTGCCTCAAACACACTACAAAAATCTACAAATGAAATGATAAAACCTGTAAACATTCATTGTGGTCAATTTTGGCAATCCTCATGGGGAAGTCAATGTTGCTCTTTTGGCACCAAGAGTGTAGCTATGTCTGGATCTGAACTGGGGAGTATCAGTTTCATGTAATCATTATACAGTTATCAGTTTTTCTAAAAACTCTACGAGGTCATAGCCTCAACTTTTAAAAGTAGGGGCTTGTAGTGAGGAAGTTACTTGCGTTGAAATATAACTTACTAGTTGATTTCACATACACATTTGTTCATGTTACAGGCAGAATTTTCAACTTTAACTTCCAAACCACTAGGGGGGCTTATAGTTACCCATGAACCACAGACCCCACTTAATGAGAGGTAACACTGGACAGAAAGCTGCTTAAACCTTTTAAGCACTAGAAACTAGAGTAAAACAAACATTGGTAAAAAACAACCCAAAATAAAAATAAAAAAAAGAAGTGAACGAGGAAAGAGAAGGATGAACAAGTTTAAAGAAAATTAGGTACATATTATGAAAAAGGAAGTAGCTGGAGGGAGATAAAGCAGTAGAAATCATATCTGATTTGGAATTTGAAAGTGGGAGGGAAAGAAAAATAAATGGACAAGGGTTTATAAAGGCTGAAGCAGTGAGAGAGGAGAGGAGAGAAGCAGAGGACATTACATCGGATGTGAGTGGAGGAAGTAATTTTGTTAAATTTAGCCAGCCGTTGGAAAGCTCTTTATGTCCCCTAAACAACTCCACACCAGCAGGCTACTGGATGCCACAAAATGCCTGCTGCAATCAAATTGAGGGAAAAGGATGAAGAGGAGCGGGGAGGGCTGGCTATGTGACACCTCTCCCTGTGTTCAGTGTCTTCGTCAGTGCAGTGACGTCAGCTTTTTAACAGCCCTGGTGTCAAATCTGGCCTCCCTCCTGTCTCCAGCACTAAGAAGGCAGTCTCAAAAGAGAACATTTCATTTACATTTTCCAATATTTACCTCCGCCAAGTGCAAAGCGGGAGGTTTTGTTTTACCTTGCGTTTATCTGTCTGTCTTAAAGGTTAAGAACGGATTTGGATGAAATTTTCAGGAAATGTTGATAATGGGACAAGGAACAGATGATGACATTTTGGTGATGTTCTGGATTACCAAAAATGAGAAAATGCCAAAAAAAAATAGGAAAATAAGAGCTGTGCCTGAGCCAGCTCCTTTATGCGTGTTGACTTATGGGTAATGTAGTAGTGGCTTATGGGTAATGTAGTAGTGGTAGGGAAGTGCATTGTGAGTATGTCCCGCTCGGTACTCTTGCTGTACTTGGCGGAGCTCTGCGCTCTCAGAGTGCTCTAGTTCTTAATATTTTCCACCGGATGTTTGTGTTCACCAAAGGACTTGTGCGACTGAATGCGTTTGTGAATCTTTAAATGTGAGCTTGTCACTCTCCCTCACCGCCTACTGAGGGAATCGATCATGAACGACAAACATGGAATGTTGACATTGCGTCTTATGGGACAGTTTAGAGTTTGTAATGGATATTAGTTGTGTACATTGACATTTCCTGCTATATTTCTCACTTTTTCATGCAAGGAGCAGTGAGAGTATGAAGCATGCAAAATTATATGTTCCGCATCATCAGATTCAAAATTTGCAAATGAAAAGAAAGCCCCTAATGTCCAATTCGTCTGAATCTTTCCACAGAATAAAGCAACTTGGAGGGCTCTGCAGACATATGCCCAGGTGGCACCAAACTCCAGACTGCACCACATGCAAACATAATAAGTACATTAACTTTTTAGTCATTCACTTGAAACTGCATATTGCGGTGCGTCAAGTTCATGATTAAATATTAAACAGCCTATAAGACAAAGCAAACAGCACTGTACTCCATGCACAACATTAAGTACATTAAAGTTCCGGATGCTTGACTAATGCTTCTTCATCAATAAGCTAACGTTAAACTGCTTTCCTCTACAGGAATTCCAGATGCAGAGCATTTATAATAGAATGTGTCAGCTTTGGGAAGATATGTTACACTCATTCACACTTATAGAAAGCAATGAATTGGCTACGCGCACACACACATTTCTGGTGTTTCCCCGTGTACCTTTTACAATGACCTGCTGTTTTTTTTTATTTGATCATTGGTAAGAGAATGCTCTTAATAAGATTATGTTGAACTTTTTGTACCTGCCAGTCACAATAAAGAGAACATCTTCTGAGACTTCACTGCTTGAAGTTAAAGTTAATTAAATACTAACATATGGGCTCTGGAGAGACTCTGAAAACAACAGCTTTGAAAAACCTTCTTGAGATTTAAATAGTATTGAGATGTGTACAGTTATGAGCGTTTGTATCGAGAGCTTTTTAAAGTCCTGCGCAGTCAGTTCTGAGCTCATTGCTGCTCCAACACACCTGAGTAAACAGCTCATCATCAGGGCAGACCTTTAGCTAAACTGGGCAATGACACACTCATTTCATTCATGTGTGTTTAAGCAGCAGGACATTTAAAACATACAAGATATGGCGCTAAAAATGCAAGTAATGATCAAAACCGTTAACGTGAAGCCCTGCTGGGAATTATTGCCTCCACCTCGGAGCTAATATTTTCACCTGTGTTTATTTATATATTTATTTGTTTGTTAAAGACATACCCATGAAAGATACTGTATATACATTTTGCTTTCCCCGGATCAGCTCAGAGTTTGCATCGATCGGGCCGCAGCTCTCAGCAGGTCTCATTTTTTGTTACTTGTTTAGGACATTGATTGTATTAATAAACTGCCTATTATTTAAAAATCACTTGTCCTGAAGACTTTTTCTACACCACCTTTTTGTCATCATCCTCATCCACACCACAAGATGCAACAGTCCTTTAGCAGGATCATATCCAAGGTACTTCATGGATTTTGACAGAAATTTAACCGAAGATGGACCTTACACCATGGAAGATTCCAATAAATGTTGTTGGTAGGTGATCCAGACCATTATATTGGTTTTAAATCAGTTTGAAAAATCACAAAACTTGTCATCACTGGCTAAATTTTAAAAATTCCTATCCCTGTTCATCACTCAATGATCTTTATGAATTTTGAGTTACCTCTCGTTGCTTCATCAGTTACACTACTGAGTTTTATCCAGACCAGGATTGTGCATTTAATTTTTTTTTTTCCTTTCTTCTTTTTTCAATTCGTTTTCTTCTCTTGTCTTCTGAGTTTTCTGAGTTTTCAGAAAAAAAATGGGGGTGTCCATACATTTAGACCTACTGTAATGCTATTAATGGCGATAGAAATTTCTTAAAATACAGTAAAGTGTAAATAATCATGGTATCATGATCAGAATTACTGATACAGATAAATGCAAATATTTGGGAATGAGGAGATTTGACACTTAGCAGAGTTTTGTTTAGTATTTTTTTTTTTTTATTGTCCTCGTGAATAACTTTTCTTGTGACATAAAGTGAAACAGGAAAATTACAAAGCATTCATCTTATGTATCATGTAGGACACTTGACCTCCTGTGGGTTTTCCATGAGTAGGTTTCTCAATACAATACAGTGTAATATTACTGAATATATTTTTAGTCTTTATGATCATTATCTTTAAAACCTAAACTGCCCTTGTATAAGGGTGTCAGAGCCTCCTGGGAACATAACTGTGTTCTAAGCTGCTTTGGCATTAACAGTGTGCAGTGCCATCTTGCAGCTGCAACTACAGCTCGAGAGAGATAATAGCTTATTGTCTGCTTCTCCTCAACCATCAACAGATTAAAGTATGTCGACAGGCACACTCTCTCCTTTTCTTCTACTTCTTATTCCACCCTTCCCCAAACGTATCCCCCCCATCTTAATTTCTTTTCCGTTTATTCGCTTGCTTCTCGCTATCCGTATACACCCCAAAATTACAATATGAAACATTATTTTCCAATTTTTCCTTTCTTTTGACTGCCTTGAAACAAGCAAAAACTGCAGCATCAGCCATCTCCGCCCCACTACTGCTACTGCAGGCTTTACCAATCACAATCCTTTGCTCTATGTGTCTCTCTTTCTGGGGTAGTGAGGAAGAAGCTGTTTTTATTGCCAACAGCGGCCAATGCAGTGTTTTGACATTTAGACATAAAATAAATAAATACAGAGACAACAGAAGAAATAGAACAGAGTAAAACGCAGAGCAAGAAGCTGCAGTAAATGAAAGAGCAGCCTAACAAAACAGAAAGAGGCTCAGCAAGTGGCAGAGGAAAAAAAAAAAAAAAACTAGAAAGAATATGAAAGGTTAGTGAGATGTGAAGAAGGAAATGCAGAGTCAGAATGAGAGGAAGCAGATAGAGGGCAGATGAGACTGTGACTGGGAGTTATTTCAGTAGTCATATAGACATCTCAATGAAAATGCCAACAACCTAATCAAAGGACGTGAAAGGGCAGTGCAGAGCAGCAGCACAAGAAGAGGAAGAGGTGAGGTAGAGGATGTTGATGAGGGAGGAATGACTGAAAGGAACTTGAAGGGAAGGAGAGACAAGGATCAGTAAAGTCAAAAAGAAAGGGGGGCATTTAACAAATGCAAGAAGTAGAAAAAATAAGAAAACAGAGGCAGAAAAAAGGAAAACTATACAAGTGGTTAGAGGACAGATAAATAAGAGTCAAGGGTGAGTTAGGATGGGAAAAGAAATGAAAGAGGGAAAAGGGCAAAGGGATGAAAGAACAGCGATAAGGGGCGACTGGTAGAGTGGGTCGTCCAATAACTGAAGGGTTGGGGGTTCGAATCCTGCTCTAGCCAAGTCATTGTTGTTGTGTCCTTGGGCAAGGCACTTTACCCACATGGCCTAGTATGAATGTGGTGTGAGAGTGAGTGTTCATGGTGGTCGGAGGGGACGATGGAGCACCATAGCAGCCTCGCCTCTGTCAGTCTGCCCCAAGGCAGCTGTGGCTACAATAGTAGCTTACCACCACTGTGAGTTGAGTGAAAGAATAATGCACATCAATGTAAAGTGCTTTGAGTGTCTATAAAGCGCTATATGAAATGCAATGCATTATTATTACTATTAAGGAAGGAGTCAAGAGAAAAGGGAAATTGAGAGAGAGAAGGCAACGAGAATCAGGAAGCATTCTTTGGGTTTGCTTAAAGCTGATATCCGGAGTTTCTGAGAAATCTATGTTTAAAATGTAAAAATACCTAACTAGTCTTTTACTATGGACTACTGCCGGAGGTCATTCATATACATTAATGTATACAAGTCCCTCCTTCGTCCTATAGACCCCTATACAAATGGAAAAGATTGCCGAATGCGCACAGCCAATAGGCTCTGACTTTGTGTTTTTTGAGACTGTCAATCAAAGTGAATGCAGAACTGCGCACGGAAGCAAGGCTGGCTCACAACAGCAAACAGGTAAATATGATTTTGGCTCTTACCTGACACATGACACACCTATATCAATGCGCCCCGATGGGACCTTGTTATGTTCTGCGATGCGTGTGCAGAAAAGAAGAGGTGTGGCTTCTGGTAGATTACAACGGCAGGGGGGGAACTGGAGCTGTTGAGGGCGGGACATCGATATGTCCTCTCAGAAACTCCGGATAGCAGTTTTACTATGCTGAAGATGAGCTCAAACAAACCCGTTTGCTCTATTGGTAGCATGTAGCAAATGTACTGCTTTGGAAGCCCATTGTTTTAAAAACTTTATCAATACCCTTCGAAAAGTACTGTATGTGTGAGCCAGATGGATCCTGTCATACGCCATCATCCTACGGTTGTTCCTCCTCTACATTTCCTCCAAGGTGACTTTATTTAAAATGGGCAACACAGACAACAAGTGCATTAAGGACACTTCATCTTCATATTAATGTAATGCTTTTAAACTGTTTGTACATGTTATCATGTGCGTATGCAGGCATGTGTTGGGTTTGTCGGATGGAGCTTCAGCTACATTGTATCCCTCCTACAGCCACCCTTTGATCTAAGGCCTTACTCATGTTAAAAGCCTCACACTTTCTTTTCTCTATACTTTTCTACTTCCTTTCACTTCACTTAATTTTTGCCAAACCTCTCAGTGATTGAGATATTTCTTTATTAACACCTTTAAATGTCATCATAAAATCTTCAGGTTAAAGTATTTAAACATTTTTATCTAACTGGAATTAATGACCTGTTGTAAGGTCCTCCATATTCTTATCTTTTTCACTCCCCTTTAATACAAGCCATTTGGGTTTTCGTCAGCCTGATTTGATTTTGAAGGACAAATTTTGCAATTTCCCTCAAGACGACAGGAAGGTTTTGTCTTGAAGCGCATACTAGTCCTTAGTAGAGACATCGTAGGTTTAGTGGAACAATTCTGAAATTCCGACTTACACACCGTGGAAAATATGTTTTCTGAAAAGTTTAAACAAATAAAAGGCCATTTTTTTTTTCTCCATCTCATCAGCCAGTTGTCCCTCTCTTTCTACTTCCATTCAGCCATTGCAAAAATACTTTGTAAAAACCCATTGATAAAATCTTCACTTGCCTCAGTTAGTCACGGAGCCAGCGTGTATCACAACCTTCCAGTCAGTCAATCAATTTAACAGCCATCATTCAGTTAGTAAATCAAAATTACAGTCAACTGGATTCACACACAACCCCAGGCCCATTCCTGTAGGGCTGTAGTGCTGTGAAAAACACTATCTTACTTCTTTAGTAGTGTTCCTGTCATGAAAGTTTCCACAAGCTAACACCTATTAACACCCCACCAGTTCCATACCTCCCTTGCTTTAAATCTATTTCACAGCCCCCGCTTTTCTGCCTTGTCCGTCTCACTCGCTCTATGTGCCGTGGGACCATTTTTTCTAGCTTGTCCTTACATTGTAAGTTCAACACTGCTAGCGACCATTACCAATCATTAAAAATAGATAGAATAAGAACGGTGCTGCACGAGCAATGATAGCCTCTAGCGAGCGCACGCAAACACAAGCCAGAAAAACTCTCCCATTACTAACAGACGTATATTTCATGTTTTTTCACCTTGCCATCCTTTGCACACACAAATTTGAGACTTTATGTAAATAAACCGTTTGAATTTCTTTGCCCTGACACACTCCTAGATGTAAGAAAACACCCACTCTTGCAAGCACGGGTACACAAGCAAACACTAAGACACAGGCATAAATATATTCAAAACCAACACATTCACTTTAAACCCACAGCACCACATTAATATGACACGCAGCTTGTACAGCTCATGCTTGGCCGCACTCAGAAAAGCTGTATACACATGATGCCGCAACTCAGTGACACAAAAACTTTTAGCTTAAGCATGGACCTTTACACACAAAAGGGCATTGAAGCTGAAAGTAAACCCTGCTTTGCTTTCCCATAAACACACACACACATAAAACTGAAACTGGAGAATTTTCATCTTGAAGATGAAAATAAACTATTACACACACTTTAAAGGTGCAGTCGGCAACTCTTTTAAAAGTGACTTTTTGTCATATTTCCTAAAGCTGTCACTATGTAAGGACAGCTTTACATGAAACTAGTAGTTTATGTGAAAAAACAGGCTCATTAAGTCCCCACTGCTGCTCCTGCAGCCTTTGGCAGATTGCCAGAATGCACCGCAACCGAGCAAAAAGAACCAATCAGAGCCAGGATTGTGTTTGATGGACTGTCTGACAGTTGTTGCTCACAGGCCCCGCCTGCAGTCTTTTTTACAGTGTGTGGTCTGGAGGAGTAGAACATTATGTTTGACATTATTAACATTATGTCTGTGTGGGCTGCTGTAAGTGACACTGTGTTGTTGCTGCTGCTGCTGCTGCTGAGGTGTGTGCACATTGAGAGCGAGAAGTGCTGCAGTAATATGCTTTTAACAGAGCATGTTATATTACTGTGATGTTGCTGTCAGACTAACATTAGCTTGTGCGCTCCTCTGAGGGAGAGACTTTGGAAAGTTTGGAGGCAGGGCAAGAGAGCAGCGGGGAGGGAGGGGGAGAGAGGGATCTGAGAGTTGCGGACTATACCTTTAAAACAGTCTTGTGCACTTTTTGTTGATGTGTTGTGTTGTTGTTTTTTGCAATGGAATCAGTAAAACAACAACCGTCTTGAGTATTTGTGAACCTGTTAATGTAATAAACACTTGACTGTAAAGTCTTGATCTGTTAAAAAAAAAAAATGACAGGGAAAGCCAAAGAAAACTAATAAACAATGAAGAACTTTGCCAACTTGAAGGAAGAGTAATCATGAGTGGAGCTCCTTGTATTTCTCACTGTATGTGTTGCGCTATCTTGCTCTTTCCCTTAAAATCACTTTAATGGATGAAAGTAGCTTCTACTGCTGCTGACTCATTTATTTGAAATGGAAATGTAACTCATTGGCTTCATTCGTGGAAAACACACACTACTGTACACCCGCTCATATACAACATAGGTGTGCCGTATCAGTGTCCCCCTTTCTGACAAACACCAACACATACACATATGCACACATATACAGCTGCTGTGCCCTTAAACCATGGAACTAAGTGAGAGAAAACTAAAATAACACATTAGCAGACATTTCCATACTTAATGTTAGCCCGCTAACCAGCTATTAGGCCAAAGCTTATAGAAAATGTCCTGCTATGAGTGAGAGAAATCAGAATAAATAAAATATCAGAAACTGGTACATTAACACACATTGGCCCCTGAGCTCAGTGGGCGGCTAGAGCAAACCATTAAATACTGAGGAGTTAAGCTGCATTGCATAGCAGATGGGCACTGATGCTGAAAAAACATTTGTTCCCTCGCTCAAAAATACACCAATTGAACTCCCACCAGCTCCTATCAGCTGATCCTGCACTGTCATGAAGGGATTCCTCTTACCTGCGTCAGTCATTACCATATCTCAACTTTTATCTGCTGTTTCAGCTTCCTATCCCAGGGATACACTACAGTAAGAAATAGTTTTACATTCAGTCCAGCAAAGAAACATGAAAAACCCCAGTGTCCTCATTTATTTCAATAAGTCGAATATGCTGAAGCCGAGCTCCGAGGATGATATAAGGTGGTCAAGCATAAAAGTCCAATCTCTTGTGTGAAACTCTGCTGCTCCCAATGTGAAGGCTATTCCCCCACAAAGGGAATGTTACTATAATTAAATATGTCTATAACGCAGTAATGAGATGTGTTCAAATCTAAAGTCACGTGTATCCAGGATGTAGTGAAGAAGACTCTCCCGACGATGAAGCAGAGTCGCTAAAGTATCTTTCTCCGTAGACATAACCCATAATGCCTTGACCACAGTGGCAGAGGGTCCTAGGGCTTAGTGAATAGTTTATCATACAATTGCTTACAATAATTAATATTTCTTCAAATATTTACTGTTAACTGTTAACAGAACCTGCTTTATATGCAAGCAACTGATGGAACATGTTTATCTGTTGTCACATTTTGACAAGATACAGTGAATGTACTTCAAAAATATCAACAAGAGGTAAAAAAAAAAATGTGCAGTTAGCTTTCCAAGCAAAAACATCATTTTGTGATACTAGAATACACACCGAGAACACAGCTGGGCTTTAAGTGCTGCAGCAGCATTACCCTGTTTGGTACTCTATGGGGTGTTTTTTTTTTTTTTTCTTTCTAGAAATATAATGTTGAAAGAATTATGCAATGAATTCTGGGATTTATCTACATATTGTCAACTAGCTGTTTTGCATAAAAAGCATCTGTTCAAAAAAATGTTGCAGGGCAACACAAATCAAATGATATTAAAAATGGACAATCCCTGCATGGCTCATGAAAAAAGGTACTTCTGAGCAAAGCTACATATGAAACTTTCTGATGACTAAAACCTTACTGTACTTGCATTTTAACAGTTACTATTTTAATGCACTGAATGTTCTGTTACCCTACAGGATGTCATCATCGCTCTTATTCTGCCAATCTTACTCTATTTCAACAACAGTAAAAGATGTGGACGTACTAGACCTGGACTCTTTTCTCCCTGGCTTTCTGATATTAGCATGCTTATCAAAAGCAGGATGACAGAAGTTTTTAGTAGCTGTTTTTGTTGATCACAGTGTGATGTTAACAGCATATTACACATAACATATCTATGTTCATCATTCATCTGAAGACAACTGACCTCCGGTACACACTTCTGTTGTGGTTCAGACTCAGTTTGAAGTTTCTTTGAGGTAGAAACTAAAAATGTTGGCATGTACATGTTGACAGCGTTCTAACTGGAGGCGAGTGTGTTATTGAAATAAAACTTTACGGGGAAAAAAAAAAAAAACACTTGAACTGCTCCCCATTAGACAGGACAAGAATCTCTGTCTCGTCTCCAAAAAATATTTCAGTGGCCCTGAATAACATTTAACAATGTCTTGTTAACTTCATCTGCTTGTATGAGGGATTTCATGTCTGGACTTCTTACCATAACAGAGTCAATGCTGAAATTTGTCAGCAGCAGCATAAATATTACTATCACAACCAGTGGATGTTGCTCTTTCACCAACACACTTATTAGATGTTCATCAGATTCTGAACGGGAAAGTTTAGTACTATTTGTCACTAAGACTTGCTTATTATTTTTTTTTTTTATTTAAGTTTAAAGTTATTTGTATTTATTATTACCTCATTAGATTTTTTTTATTTTTATGATACATACTAAAAATACATGTGTTAATACTGATAAAGTCTCCTTCTCCTTCAATGCTAAAAGTGAGGGCTGAAAATGATTCAGAGCTAAACATTTATTCCGATGAAACATGTGAAGAAAGTGTCCAATACCAAAAGATTTAACTTGCACAATTTTATCGGTGCTAGAATGCACCTTTACTGTCTGTAGGGGTGTAATGATTCGTTTTAACAACGATTCAATGTGAATCACAATTCATTTTGAATCACGATTCGCTCTGACAACAATTCAGTCCAAATCACGATTCGGTGTTTTTGATTTTGTTTAGAGATGATATTGGTTGATTTAGAACGATTCGATCCGAAAAGATTCAGTGACTTGAAATCGATTCAGTAACTTTTTAGCCAAAACAATATTTCAACGAGAGTGACTGAAATAAACACCTGAATACTGGACATTGCAGGTGAGGTTTCCTAGATTTTTCTTGTAAAGGGAATTGTCTATACATTTATTATGGACATAAACAAACAACATTTAAGGGCAAACATATTCACATTTTATTTAAATAATGTCCAACCAACACTTCAGTTTAAGATCACAGGATGTTAACTTTTTCAGCTCTCATTTTCAATACTCAATACAAACACATCCATACAAAGTCTGCTGTGCTTAAATCCAATGTGTTATTTCCATGTATCAATACAATCGATTGATTACCTTTTAAAACAATGTTAGTTCAATATGTGTGACTTGGGAGGCCAACTTGCCGAGCACAGATCAATGTAGTTGGATCGTAGGAATATAAATTGATTCATCGAATCGTTATACCCTTTAATAAGCCATACTCGTTTCATCACTGTAATATCCTTGAAAAACACAATTTCTTAAGCTCTGAGAATTTTAAGATTTTTTTAAATACACTTGTCTCATCCATGAAATCCTAAATGGCCTTGGCCTGCCTCCTCTGAAGGAGTTTATTAAAAAGAAAATGAACAGTAGTATTAGCACTAGGGCCACTTCTACAGGGGGCTGTGAAATGCCATTCAGAAGAATAACCTTTGGACAAAAGGTATTGTCAGTCAGGGCATCCACCATCAAAGGCAATAAAAGAGTGTCCTAATCATGACAGTTTTTAAACTCAAACGAAAAAATGGCTAAAAAAAAAAAAAATCAGTCCAGCGAACACTTCTGACCTTCTTCCTTTCTTCTTAGTTTTCTTTTTTTTGCTTCGTGCCCTTGTTCTGTCTGTATATTTGTGCAATTTATGCAATTAATGTTAAATGTAAAGGACTGCAGATGTAAACTAGCATTTCTTTGCTAAATCTGGCATTGTGTATGTTCATTAATGTGTGCTGTCAATCCCAAATATGAAGGAAATACAAAGATGTATTATTGTCACGTTGCTCACACTGCTTATACACCATTTACACTGATTTCTACCCCATATTCATTCTCATTCCACTGTATTCCTGTATCGTGTTTTTCTGCAGTCTGTGCCTTCTCCTCGTCCTTCTCTCTCTTTTCTGTTTCAGGTTTCGTGAAGCTGGAGTTGACAGTTCCTGATCTGTGGTTCACGACTAAACTAGTCCGGGACATTCTGATGTTCTATCTCTCCATCCTGTTCTGTTCTCCGCCTCTTATCCACTAACCCCAACCAGTCACAGTAGATGGCTGCCACCTCTGAACCTGGTTCTGCTGGAGATTTCTTCCTGTTAAAAGGGAGTTGTTTCTTCCCCACTGTCGCTCAAAGCTTGTTCATGTGGATCTTGTTGGTTTTTTCCTTCTTATTATGACATTTAGATTTTGATAGCACTTTGAGATGACCTTGTTGTAATTTGTGCTATATAAATAAAGTTCAATTGAATTATTGGAATAATGTTTAATTCATTGTCTTTACTATAATTGCCAGTTTTTAATGTGAATTTTAAACAAATTGATCACTGATCAAAAAAATTATAATACTTCGTGTTCTGCCTGTTGGCATTAGACTGTTTATTGCCAAAATGTTTGTTTTTAATACTTTAATGAAAAAAAATGTTCAGAAATGCCACACATTGATTCCAACGGTCATAAGTTTCTTTTCAGCGTATTTTGATCTATCATTGCATTAGGGTTTTGATGACAATGACAAAATGCTAATCAGGTTGATTGTGGGTGCCCATAAACCACGTCTACTGTATCGCGGTAATGGCATTGTACCAATAGAAAAGTGATTAGCACTGTGTAAAAACACAATTTGTTCACAAGGCTTACAAGCTCTGCGAGGAGACGAGGATGCTACCCAAAATATCAAGAAACTAGAACAGACTCCATTTCTTTAAAGCATGGAATAGTCAGGTGGGAGTTTTTCTTCTTAAACGGTGGCCAAACACCATTTGCAATAAAAGTGGAAATAATATACCTTGTTGCAATGATGTTTGAGGAGATGTTGATGTCAGAACAATAAGTCAAATTAGTTTTATATATTGGTTTTCATGGCTATCACACAAACTGATCTATTATCATTAACTCCAGCTGAGAGGTTCATTTCATGCTTATTTTTAGAGCTGGCAGGCTGAGTAATCCTGTGTTATGAAATAGCCCTCAGCTCCCACCACAGCGAGGCATGAGGACCTCAAGGTACAGGATAACAGCATTAAACTGCTGTGCTAAGTGTGATTGCCAGAAAAAACTTTTTCCTCGTTAAATACAATATTTAAGGTTTCAAGTTCAGAGACATTGATAAGAAGTAGCTAATGGTATAATTTTGGGAGTCTTGAATCTTCAAAGTAAGGACAAAACGATAAAAGAGGAAAGACAGGAAAGGTTGTTAGGTGAGGTTTGAAGATTATAGGAAAAGCGGTTGCTGGAATTTGGAATGAAAAACCCTGAAAAAAGACTTTTCCTTGTTTTTAAATGGGTGGTAAAAAACCTTCCTTGCTCAGTAACAATTCTTCTGCTTCATTAGATTCTAATTAGTGATCGGCCGATTTTTGCGTTTTTTACCTGTATCGGCATCGGCCGATGCGGGCTGCTGCGTTCGCCGATCTGCATTATTTACAGAGAGCAGAAATATTTTTTACTTGTTCTTGTTCTACATCTCCTGTTCTTAATGTTTGTGAAATATTTTTTTACTTGTTGTTGTTCCACTTCACCTTTGTCAATTTCAATAAATGTTCCTTTTTAAAAAAAAAATGAGACTCGTACCATTTGTTTTTCATCATTGTGTAATTTTTATGATTAAATTCATCTTAATTTAAATAAATTGAGGGAGCAAAAGTAGTATCGGTTTAACAAATCTGCTGAAGAAAATCAGCAGTCCGCATCGTTCATCGGCTAAGGCTGATGGAAAAAAAAAAAAATCGGTATCGGCCCTAAACAATCCATATCGGTCTATCCCTTATTCTCATGACATATACCATCTTTAAGTTCCATATATTTTCATGCTGTCCTCTTGTATTTCAAATGACAGATAGATGCAAGATGCTGCTGTGTGCGACAGTATTTACTGCAGCCATCAAAGATCTGAGTCCGATCATTAATATCAACAGATTTTAGAGGCCTTGTTTTGTTCTTGCCTTTAGGTCAGTTTGGTGGATTTCCGTCTGTATCTGAGGTATAAATTCCAGGCAGACAGGGTTATGATGTCATTACTTAATACCAGACATTACTAGCCGAGCAGTACAAGATGGAAAAGTCATCCCTGATTAATCGTATCTGCTGGGAAATACATTTTCCATTTTCTTCAGTTTGTCTCCTTTTGCATAGCTGAAGCTCTCCTTCCTCTCCGTCGCCTTCTGTCGTCAACACACTCCCTCTGATCTTGGCCTCTGTCCTGATTTCTTTCCCACCTGCTTTACATTCTCATTCCTATGTTCCCTTACTGCATCATTCTATGTTATGTAGGTCATGACTCCTTTAAATATTTGTTGTCTGAATGCTGTTTAACACTCATGGTAAAAACATATCACACTGGATTTTACTCAAACACTGTCACATAGGTTTAAGTGTCAAGGTTTTCAGAATGAAAAACGGTCCATTGTATCTCATACTCATTAGATTTCAAAGTAGCAATGTCGATTTCTTTCTGTCTTCATACACACAGCCTCTCTGATCTTTATTGAACTGTGTGTTCTGTGGTAGTTAACTACATTGAAGTGTGTGCATTCATGGTCTCACTGGATGTCGAGAAGGACCCTCAAGTACCTGAAAGTCCTCATCACTCAAAGAGATCTCTTGCTCCTTTGGCTGCAGGTGCTTAATGCGCTCGCTCTATCTCAAGCTCAGATATTCTGAAATATGTGCAATCATTGGTGAAATGGAAAAGAATCTATTACAGCACAAGAACCAAAAAGTCTTTGACAGAATATCTGTTTCTGCACCTGCGTCTCTGTGTGTGTACTTAGTCTATTTAACCAACACAGAGGTAAGTTGCAAGGGATGTTTGTTTCTCATGTGCATATGAAGAAAATTATATATTGTAAACATTTTAGATAGAATTGACAAAGATAGAAGTCCACACAATCAGTTAAAAACAACAAATGAAAAACTTTAAAGAAAATGATTTTTAAAACATTGCCACATAAATAAGGAAATAAATGGAATATAATTTTAAGGTAATTTCAGATGTCATGTTAAAGCAAGCTCTTACAGAATAGAAGTAAGGGAAACCAAAATCAATGCAATAAGTGTTTTTTAGTTAAGGCCATTTTTGTTAGATATTTTCTTCAACTTTGGGTAAAGTACTTGTGCCTTGCAGGTCTTTAAAACGTCAGTGACAAGAAGTCAATGGAGCTAAAAACACTACAACTATAGCACAATTTTAAATCAGCAGAAACATACATTTGGCCTGTTTTGTTCCCTGAGCAGGGCAGAAACAGATTTAAACTGTGTGTGTGTGGGGGGGGTGGGTTGGTTTGTAGTATAGCAACAATAGTTTTAACAGCAGCAGAAAACTAATCACAATATCCCACAGTTCCATTGGCATATCCAATCACAAACACTCCTTCAGTACTCTCTGTAAGTCTTTGTATGATCGTATATGGATATGTTCTTCCTGTATTAATATTTATGAACAACGAGGATCGATTACCTCCGTCCCACATACATAAGAGAAAGCATAAGCTTTAGATACGGTTCCCACTCTTCTGAATGACAGTAAAATTGAAACTACCCTCATTTAGGATTCGCTTGTCACAATCTTAAAGGTTACCTGTTTGTATTATGAATCAACAAAATATGTGCACATTTATATATAAAAAAAAAACACACACATTTAAAGTACTTTTTTGAATGACTCCCCTGACAATACAATTGATGGGAAGCAGCTTTTTTCAGCTGAATGTGATGTCAAGTAATTTATTATGGTGCCTTGTACATTAGGTCCATACTGAAGTTGTTATTGTACACATTGGAGCAGCCACAGCCAGCAGTGAGGTGCACTGTTGCAGAGCACTATCGCAAAGCCACCGGCAGCGCCAACTGCAAGGGCCCAAGGTGAGCAAAATGGCGGCCACAGATTTGTTCTCCTCCTGGCTGTTCTACAGTGACTACCAAACCTCTACTATTATATGTGGGTTTTTGATAAAGCTTACAATTAAAATTCACTACACTTTTTTAAAGACAAGAATAAATAATTAAAAAATAAATATTGTTGATGCAAAATAATGGTGAACCACTAAGGGAAAAAAAAAAAAAAACATCACACCATCATAGAGCAGTCATTCTTTTTAGATGGCACTCTTGTTGTCTTTAGTTAGATTGTGTTTTATTTACTGTCTTTATAAGAGATGTGTTTGTGTGTCTCCAAAGTAGGCAATTGATATGCAAAGCATGGGGATAGACACAAAATCCCAATATCTCAGTTTGTCTAAAACTGATTCAATGTCAGCTAGTGGTCATTTGGCGCAAGGTGTGATGAGTAGGGTAATACCAGTTATACTATACGTGTTTTCTGAGTGATGTACAATATGTAGCATTTATTGATTGTTTACACAGTAGATGTCATTTTTGTTTAATTCTAAATGGGAATATTTACAGTTTTCTTGTACTTTCCACTATGAGGACTACGAATGGAAAGTAGCTCATGGCTAAATCTGGCACATTTACGCAAAGTATTGCACTGGTGTTCATTAATGTGCACTGTCCTCTTCCATTTTTTTTTTGGGGCATTCTTAGCTAAATTGAGGGACAAATGGTCCGTGGCCCTCGCTAATTTCCGACATGGGAATTTATCGTTTATATTGAGGGATGACATATTCTTACTAGTGAGAATGTTTTTGATGATAAATCATAAACGATAAATTATCATACATTCCTATTGCCATCTTAAAAAGATTGCACTTCTTGTAGTGTTGACCTTTGACAGCATGTGCAGACAAGGTAGGAAAAAAAAAAGAAAATGAAACAAATCTCATGATCAGTGCTTTTCAAACTGTACCAAAAGATGTTTTATTGCAAAAAAAAATGTATTGCTGTAACGCTAGTTCATTTTTGTTGTTGTATTTCATTAAAAGCCCAGTTTAGAACTTTCACAAATTAGTCTCTTGTACAAAACTTTCCAGTTTGTAAAGAAATTTAATCGATTGAAAAATAATTCCTTCAGGTCAATTAAATGTTAACTGCGTGTTGCTCCTTCGAGAACACACTAACTTTTTAATGACATTTTTCAATGACATTTACAGACAATAATTAGTTGGGTTTTGAAATTCAAAATGCAACATCACATTTAAAAGGCTGGCGACCATCTGGGGCTCCAGGTTTAGCAAAATAAATTATTAGTAACACCGTCTGTCTATCCAGATGTCTGCAAGCCCTGTTTTTCTTGTTCTTTGTCTTTGTATGCAATTATCTTCTCTCCAACTAACAGGCTTTACATGGGACAGCTATCAGGAAGTTGCTGTTAACACAGTTTTAAGATGATTATTGTCACAAATGAGTAAAACAGAAAAGCCACAAATAGTAATTTTCTAATCATTAGGAATTATTTAAATGTTTTAAACAGACAAATATTAGATTGAACACAAAAACATTAATATTTGAAGAGAAATAATGTGTAAAGTTCTTTTAAACTTTTTAGCAAGCTAGGTTAAGTCATTTGGTTGCTAGTAGGGGTAGTGAAAAAAAAATCGTTTCACATAAGAATCACGATTCTGAATCGATTCCTAAAATTCAGAAATGTATTTTAAAATTTTAGGCCTTAAAAAGTATTAAACTGTCTTAAATTTAGATCAGATAGGTCTTAAATGTACTTTACAGACTGTACAATGTTATTTTTGAAATATCAAGGAAAACACCAGTTACATTGTTGTGTGTTTTTGAAACGGGCACCTTTTTATGAGAAAGAAAGAAGCAGAAGCTTTATTTTTTGTATGCCTTAACGTATTCTTGTAGTCACTGAGAATTGAGACTTTTTTTATTTTGAAAAATCACACTAAACACCCATTTGTGTTAATTGTGTTTTTTGTAACTTCTGGGAGGAAAAAGGCAGCTAGCCTAAGCTTTTGTTTTGGTAATTTTATATATGAATAGAAGTTCTTTTTTTATATATATATATACCTTGAACTTATTCTTGTTGTCACTGAGAGTTGAGACTTACTTCTGGAAGAAAAGGGCAGCTGGCCTAAGCTTTTATTTTGGTAATTTTATTTATGCAAGTTATTTCTTGTACAGTAAAATAAATTTTTATTTGTTTAGCATGAATAAATGTTACCTTTTGTCTTAAGTTTGCCTTTGTGTGTTTTCATAATTTGAAAAATATCTGCTACAATCTACATTGTTTTGATGCCATAATTTGCCTTAACACACATGCGCTGTATCAATTTTGAATCGAAAATTGTTTGAATCGAGAATCGACTGAATCGAACTGTGACCCTAAGAGTCGGAATCGAATCGAATCGTGACACCCAAAGATTCACATCCCTAGTTGCTAGCTCAACATGTTTTTGAAGTCAACAGCATAGACGTCATATACAGTATATGTGGGCACGACTGCTTGTAAATCAACAGAGTTAGAACGAAGTAGAATTATTCACTGAATTTATGACGGTTTAATTTCAAAATGTTCGATGTTTAAAATTGCGTTATGTAGCTATTACACAAAATGCTTGGATGGTGTAAAAATGCAGTTTTTACTTCTTAAATACTTGCTCTTCTAACAGGACATGGAAAAAGATGCCCCACTTTTGTGCCTCTTATGGCTGTTGTAATGATTGAAATGTAGAAAGTCGATCCTGTGGAATCACCTTTCAGGTAAAGTGAGAAATAATATAGAGGAAGCAGGTTGGAGTGTAAAATAAATACAGGCAGGAGGAATAGATCTGCTCTGCGTTCAGGTTCTATCCATAAAATTAACAGCTCAAGTCACATTATCTCATGTAAGGTATATTTCACCTCACTAGTGAAATATATCATTTGAGACATCATTTTGGTTTAAATGCATGATTATTTTAGCAATAAACTGCCCCTGGTCTGAAAAAACAAATTTAAGACTGTAGTAGGAGATCATTTGAATGTATTGGATGGACGATATTTTATATGTTATGTACACTAACCCTTCTTAATGTGAATCAATTAGATTGTCCAACATTCCACCCTCAACAGGTCACAAATCATAACAAAAACAGCATAATTTGTCTTACAGTTCTGCAATGGCAATGTTTTTGTAATCTCTCAGAATTTTGTCTTTGTACATTTTCAAAAATGTGTAAACACTTGTACAACTATTTAAATTCCACACTCAAAGAATTCTACAATTTAACTCCATAAACAGACGGACATTTGTTTACAAAATGACATTAAACATCGTATGGCAATTTTTTTTGTTTAGCTTCAGACATAATAATCAGAATTTTTAGGTCAACAAGATGTTTTAAATTTAAGTAGTTTATTTTCATTAAATAAATGACCTTTCTTACAGATAATCCCAATTGCTCTTTTATGCAGCAGAAACAAGGGCTTTGTGGTACTGATCAGTGTGTTACCCCACACTTCAGTACAATATCTGAAATATGAGGGAATCATAGAGGAATAAAGCATACTCAACAAGCTGCAATTAAACAAATCTCTAACTCTATAAAAAATGCCAATACTGACCTTTCTTTTTACATAATCAATATGAGCTTTCCAATTAAATTTATTGTCTAAAACAACACCTAGAAACTTAACTTACTTCACTCTTTTTTATACTAATTATCATTATTGTGATTTTCACATTATCAAATTTGCTATGATTACTAAAAATCATATATCATCATGATCAAATCACCCCAAAATTGGGCTCCAAAATGAAAATGAAGATGTCACATAAAGAAAAATGGATTCATATCCCATGAACCTTTAACTATATATACCTTCAAACAGAGATCAGATTATTTTCATACATTCCCACATGCAGTTAAGGGCCAATGAAAATAGTAAAAAAAAGAAAAAAAATAGATATCAGATATCAAGAGACTGTCACCCAAGAACCAATAGATTATTGATTTCAACAGTCTGTCGTATATGAGTTTTCTTATGTAGACAGATAGGAACAATGCACCAATGCTCAATTAAAGTGAAGCAGCTGAAAATAGCAGTCAACAATGAACTCTGCACAGCCAAGGACTTTGATATCAACTACTGAATACTTGCCAAAAAATATCCACAGCTGACAAAGAGGGCACTGCTACTGTGTCAGCTGGCTGAATACAAACATCGTCACATTTTCAATACTGAATGCATCATCAAAACACAGCTGGAAAAAACCAATAACAAATCACATACATGCATTGATGTTGTGTTGAACATCGAGAGAAGTCCATAATCCAGCAGAGGTGTTCCGGCTAGTGCCTTCTTTCCTCTCAGCTGAACACCTGATTCAGATCAGTAATCAAGTGGAGAGGGAGGGGAAAGTGGATATAAGGCTTAGAAACAGAGGCTGTGGCTGCGTCCGAATAGTCCCTCCTATCTCCTTTCCTATCCACTGTTCTTTGACCCCCGGAAGTGGCCAAGATAAAAGAGCGTTCAGATTTTCTGAGGAAAGGAGACACGGCTATAGGATTATTACGTCACATAGTTGAAGTGCGTCTGATCGTCAAAACAAACGTGATCACCTTTTCCTAACTCCTCTCCTCCTTTCCTTAACTCCGTGATGTCTTCCACCGGGTAAAGGAAAAGTGGATAGGAAAGGAGATAGGAGGGACTATTCGGAGCAGGCCTGTGTTCGAATTTGCATACTAACGTACTATATACTAGGCCTGGGCAATTAATCGATTTTTAGATGAATTCAAACTTGGATAATTTAAAAAAAAAAAAAAAAAAAAGTGATTTTTTTTTTTTTTTCTTTCCTTGCTACGGCGCACTTTTCGTCCCCGCAAACTTTCGTAGCTTCCCCCTCCCTCTTGTTTCTCTCAAATGCACTCAGCTAACCCCTGTTAGCTCCGCTAAAGAGAGTGAGACAGGAAACAGCGAAAAAGGGAATTGTATCGCCAGTTGTCTGGAATTAGGTTAATTGTTTCTCCCCACTGTAGCTGATGAATGTTCGTGTTGATTTGTTGGGTTTTTTCCTTTGTCTTAGGAATTTTATATTTTGAAAGCACTTTGAGATGACAATTGTTGTAATTTGCGCTATACAGTAGTCCCTCGTTTATTGTGGGGGTTACGTTCTAAAAAAAACACCCAATAGGCGAAATCCGCGAGGTAGTCAGCTTTATTTTTTACTATTATTATACATGTTTTAAGGCTGTAAAACCCCTCACCACACACTTTATACACTTTTTTCAAACAGGAATGAACATTTATCTCTTGTTTAAACACTCTCAAAGTTCAAACCTTCGTAGATTTTAAAGGGGACATATCATGATTTTAAATCCTTCCTTTTTACATATAAATCATACAGTTGTGGTCTATATAAAGCGGAACTGCAATGCTTGGGTCTAAATTCCTCATTATTATAGCTCCACAGGCTCCTTTTCTACCCCTTTTCTGATGTGATTCTGAGAGCAACTCGTTTTGGTGCGGTCTCTTTAAATGCAAATGAGACACTCCATACCCCGCCCCCTCTTCAGGTGACACTCGGTTAAACTCCACCCTGCTCGGCCATTTTTGTAGTTTGATAGAAGAGATACGGTTATGTAGCGGCACATAAACTTTTTATTCACACGTTATTTACAAAATGTCAACAACAGAAGACTTGTCCATCCAGCCTTACATGTTTGAGCCAGAATCTGACCCGGCGGAGCGAGATGAAAATGAAGATGATGAACCTGCAGAACCCTAACAAGTGAGCTAACACAAGCACCGAGCTAACGCTAGTGCCAAGCTAACGTCACAAAATGCATTTTAATACAGTCTTTTCAAAGACAAAAACGGCAAAATGAAATGACTAATGAAAACTTTAGACTTAAATTAAATCACGTAGGCCATATCATCAAGGATCTAAAATGAGCACACAGCGCTAACATATGAAGACGGTGCAACTGCTAATGCTAACAAAACAATGACAGGGACGTCTTATCATCACACTTTTTAGCGTTATTTACAGCTTACCGAAGTGCTCTGTTCGTCGTCTCCAAAGATAGAAGGAATTGAACCCTCAATCAGACAAAGTCTTTCGGCAAATCCTTCTTTATACTGGCGGAGGTTGCTGAAGCAGTCATCCTTGAAGTGCTTCGCGCGCACAAAAATGACCTTACTCACAGATGTGGGTACATTTCTGTGAAAAATAAAACTCAACCAGGCACTTTGAAAAGGTTCTGATGCTGGGAGACGTTGTAATGAAGCGTGTGGGTTACTACATCCAACAACCCAACATTTTGACTTATCCTCTCGTAACTTCGGCATCCTTGAGCTTGGACTACAAAACAAAAGCGAGAAATAAAAATGGCGGATTGCTCGAAGTGTTGGACCTGGAGTTGATGTACTAATTTGGCAGGTCTGCTGCAAATACTGTGATGTAATAGTTCAAAAAACGTAATAGAGAATAGAAAAATCGACACAGATTGAAAAATATGAGCAAAACAGAATATAAAGATATCTACGGAGCACCTGAAGATACTAATTTGATTTTTTCTGTACTTCTAAGCACTCTAAATATACAACAAAATGCATTTAAGGGCTAAAAAGGTGGATTTAGCATGATATGGCCCCTTTAAAACATAAACCTGTTTACAAACATACAGCACTTCAGAGTCACACTGCTAGCGATCAGACATTGATGCCGAACGCATTCAGAGTCTTTGTTGACAATGATGCAGCTCCTCGCTTCAGCAGGCAGTGAAACTCACTGAGTTGGATGTGTCGCTGGTGGGTGAACGCAGCATTAGCCAATCAGGACGCAGAACACAATGCACGTTCATATGATGGAAAAAAATGCATCCAAAATTGCAAAAAAAAAAAAATCTACAAAACACCAAGGCCACAAAAGGTGAACCGCAATAAAGCGTGGGACTACTGTATAAATAAAGTTTAATTGAATTGAATGGGTTTTGGTTTGTAGTGACAAGTATCACTGTTTATCTTTTAAAACAAAGTTTAACAAAAGTCTTAAGTTTGCACAATATCAATCTCCATGTTGGAAGTTGATTTTTTTTTACTATTTATTAGCATACACTGCACTATGCTACCTTTTTGCATACAGAAGTATTTTATTTCAAGAAAGAGGTTTTGCCTCCCAGAGGAGGCTCTTTATTCATGTTTTTGAAAATATATTTTTGACAAAGTGCAATATATAGCTATTAGAGAAATACAAAGATTTAGAGTTCTGCTAAGAATAAGATGCAGTGTACTCCACGTTCAAGTCATGTAGCCCTGTAAGTTGTGGCATTGTTTGAAAAATGTAATTATTTAATGTTGTTCTTCAGGTTAAGTATTGAGAGAATTCTTTGTTAATGTGTTTAAAAAGGGTGTAGCTATTAATGTGAACATTAACAATTTAGTCTCCATTCAAACTACAAATGTATTATTATTATTTCTTTTTGTAAAAATACAGCTGGAACTTTAATTCCAGGAGGTAAAAAGAGGTTAATTTTGTTACGTTTGATAAAATAAAGTCAAAACTTGTTTTGAGACATCGCTGTCATTTGTACTTTTTGTTTTCTTTAAAGAGTAGGGGGAAATATTGCGAAAAATCGCCCAGCCCTGCTATGTACTATTAGTATGATTAGTATGGGACTGTTCCCACTGAAGTATACTTCCAAGTTTCCCAAGATGCATTTCAAACCTACAATGACAAAAAACTGAACGACAATCAGGCTAAATATCTCAAATGATTCGCCATCTTTGAAAGTTCTGAATGCATTTTGAGGAAGAAAGTGACCAAGTAGAATATCATCATGTGGTCATTTGATCCATTAAACAAAAACACATTTCATGCCAACATCTCTGAGATTTTCAGAGAACCACCATTGTGCTACTGATAAAACTTCTGGCTAATTTCAAAACAAGAGCCCTATTTACAAAAGCATTAAAAAACGAATGGAAGACAAGAAGAGATGCTTTTGTTTTGAAAAAGGGATGTTTGACTTTGAGCTTGAAGCTGGTCCCAGGACAATTTTACATTTACAATGCATCATGTGGCTGTTGAGTATGAGTTGCGTGCCCACTGTGCATTCTTAGGAAATGTCCAGATATAGTATGCATCCGGGCTTATCTTGCATACTCATCTCTGCATATTATCTAATGTGAATGCACTACATAGTCATTTTGACGTCAGATTTAGTATGAGTATGCGATTTCAAACATAGCGAGAGAGTAGGAAGGTAACCATCCGGCAGAAATGCAAAGAGAGGTTTTGGGAGTCCTTGCCTCTTACTGCTCGACCCCGGTGTAAGTTTGTTATTTTGGCAGTGCAGATAGCAGTAGTGTGGTTTTGTATGTGATTGTGTTATAGGTTTAGAGTTTTTGTGTTTTTATGTAAGTAGTATGACGCTGGATGCACAGCCCTTTGTAGGGTTAGCCTAGCATCCTGCCAACTTTTGTTTAATTTGGCCAGATTCTCCCGTCATTTTTTCTTTGCTTTAATTATATTTCTGTTACTTATTCATAAAAACAATTGTACTTTTTATTTGTATGCTTTCCTATTAGCTGTTATGGCCTCTGGGTATGCCCTGGCGTTGTAAGGGGCTGTAACAAGAGGCCCAGAACATGTCAGATATTCTTCACTCCTGTCTCTCTATCTCCATCTGCTCAGCTGAGGCCACAAGCATCACACAAACCGCAAGCTCCAACAGGGCTGATGGAAGCTTGTTCTTTGACAACCTGAAGAGGGTCTGTCAGAGATTTGTTTTATTCAAGATAATAAAACTTCTTATTGTGTGCTTTATGTATAAATAATGTTTTACATCAATGAATAAACATCTATGGTTTTTTTTCCAACAGGTCATCCTCAAAGACTGTTGTAATGAGTAATGCTGCGTTCACACAGGATGCGTCACAAAATGTTTGTGTGACCAGATTACATACAAGTTAATGGATAGACTCGTTCCAGAGGCAAAATCTTTACTGTGGGGCAGTGCAGTCTGATCTGCGCGTCAGGTGCGTTGGCCGGTTTTTCGTCATTATCGCACATTCGCTCAAGTTGAAAATATTGAACTCCTGCGACTGTTTTGCATGACGAAAGCCAATCAGAGTCTTTATTGACGACAACGTCAAGCTGTCAAAATGGACACCGGTCTGTTCATCCATTCAACCGTGGAGTAGAAGCTGTGTGACCACCTGGAGCTGTATGACACGGCCTTTATAACCGGGACCGGGCTAGTAAGGATTTTGCATTTAAGAGAACTAGCTTTCACTGGTGGTTTATGTTTATGAGAGGAGAAAAATGAGCACAGCTCCTTGCTTCAGCAGGCAGTGAAACTCACCAAGTTGGATGTGTTGCTGGTGGGCGGTGCTTCGCTTCAAACGCGCATAAGAAGCAAATGGGGACATTTTTGATCTTGCGAAACTTGCAAAATGTTTCGTGCGGCAGGCGAGTCCTGTGCCACAGAAGACGCATTCGGTGTGAAAGCACCCTTAGGGGATTTTGATGAGACTGATGTACCCACTATACTGTGCTACAAACAAGCGGGCAGTCTCACTTGTACTGTTTCTGAAACTGGAAACACCCCTCACCTCCTGCCCCTACTTTCATGAGGATAAATTACAGAGAATACTTTCTGCAAGATTGGCCTGTTGGAATTCGAGGTGGAACTAGAGTATTTGGCCTGATGAAGAAGGAACATTTTTTGGACAGGCTAAAGCACACGCAACACAAAATGTTCAAATGACAAGTCCTGACTGTTCCTTTTAGACAATCATCACCCTATGGAACTCCTGAGAAACACATCTACTCTGTCTGCAAAGTCTGAATGCTGCATCAATTTCAGCAATTGTGGTCTTTGCTCACTCACTAGCAACATTTACCAACATATGCCCAGGTTTCCCGCAATCTACCCATTCATAAACAATGTCTTTAAAGGATTCAATGTTCCCCATTATCAGTCTTTAATTGGCCCCCGTCTCCTCCTAACCAAAGCCAGGCCTTTAGATTCCCTTTATTTGATATGGACATCACAATAACTTTGGTAATCCAGATGTGTTGTTTTGAGAGTGTTAGCACATATGCTAATTTACAACACCTGTCCACAAGAAGCTTTTAAAAAAGTAAAAATAAACAGATATAATAAGAAAGTAAGGAGGAAATATGCACTGCACAAAACATTACAAAAAGAAAAACAATATTCAAAGTTAAATACAGTCTTAGTTATTGGGCAGAGGCAACATGGGCAAGCGAGAAACCAGGTAAAACTATTAATGTGAAAACTGTTGTTTTGATTTTAGCCATTTGTTAAGTTCATTGTTGTAAGCATTGTTTGTCACTAGTCTCCAATTTTAGATGCGTGGGTAGAGAGTTCCAAAGTTTTGCTCCTTTCACAGAGAGCAGACTGACCAAAAGAAGTCCTGCATCTACCTCAACTCTTTAGTAAGTACATAACATATTAGGCCATTAAAAAGCAGGTTGAATAGTCCACAATCCTGCTCAAAATCACTTTTGTTATACTGAGTGAAATGGTCCTGCCACCCTGAGAGTAGTCAATACAATGTGTATTCGGAAAAAGGAACAAAAACAATCAGATCTCTGGACAGCTGGAATCCTGTAAAATCGCCGACCAATCCCTGTTATTCAGTCTGAATGGAAAGAACCAATGAGATGCCTTGATGTCTCATCTTTCCCACGTATCCCTCTCTTATCTTGGTGTGTATACTTAAGTGACACCATTCTCATAATTATCGAGCACAAATAAGGCATCTGAAGGGCCTAAAAAGTGATGCAGAACTTGCTGTCTTATTTATTTTCTTCCGGGTAATTTATTATTTTTATATCAGATGCGCTTTGAAGCTTGTGGGGGCATGGCATTGGACGGAGCTCTGACGGGAGCATACGGGCAGGGGAGGAGGTGGTGGAACTTACGAGGTCTTGCTAGCACAAACTTGTTCGCTTTCCAACAGTGTAGAGTCACTGATTAAAGCAACATATTCAGCCAAAAAAATTAAGGTGCCCACATTTTCTCTACAGCTCTACACAAGCAGAGCCAAACCTAAACAGAAACAGAACAAGAAGAAGAGCCCAGAAGTTTCAGCCTTGTACATGTCGAGCCACATGCCAATAGCTATGTGATTCCAATGTGCTCTCTTCCAAAAGTATAGGCCCACAATCCAGACACTTACCAGTACATTTGTCAAACTATGACTCAAATGCTCGGAGTCAGGGATCCTGCAGGATTTGTGAGGTTTTAACCCAATGCAGGACCTCCAGACCCAGAAACTGTTTCATTTCCTCTGCCATCAGACTCCTAAACAGCTGACATGGGGTGGGGATCCTGAACTGATTATAGCCAAAAGCTATGACTGCTGCAACAGTACCTACTAAAGTACTATTTATTCCACTGTTGTTCTTTTTGCCGCATAACATTTTCTATGTTTTTTGTGAAAGCATTTTGATTTTACTTTATACTAGCCTACTGAGCTTTGGTATTTAGTGTGGACAACAAGGAAATAAAAAAATGTTGTAGAAGGAAAGCTGTTTCCTTACTGTATGACAAAACCAAATTTATTTTTGATCTGATTCAGTTACAGAAGCGTATTGGTTCTATAGAACTCAGCTTTGTCGCACAAAGCATATTAGATTACCAATTACCTAGAATAGAATACACCTTTATTGATCCCCAGAGGGGAAGCTCACTGTTGTCTTTTTAAAACGTACTTTGTGATTTTATTGAAAGTACAAGTTTTCTAACTAAAACCCTATTGATATTGAAGACAGCACACTCCATACAAGCGCTGGGAAATATATTGTGATTCAAAATATGTTGAGTTTTCTATTTTGACGATATAGAAAATAACAATATCACCTATATTGAAATGCATCTATATCTATAATTTTTCACTTGTTTTTGTTCATACAATCACACAGTACAAATCACATCATACAATTAATTTAATATTATTCATAGAGTACAGTCCAATAGTGTCCTTTACGATTTTTCCATATTTTTGAAATATATTTTTTCGAGCTTATTTTGTATGAAAAAATTATTGTTTTAGGAATCGCTACGTCTCAAAACATTTTTTATCATCAAATTTAACCCAGAATGTTCTTTCTCGTAAGACTTTATTCAGTTAAAAATATCAAGTTTAATATTGTTTATCACCATTTTGAGAAAAAAAAATATATAGAGATATGAGTTTTGGTCCATATCGCCCAGTCCTATATCATACCATATAACAGTTCACCCCGGATGACATCAGGGTTGTCATGGGGTTGTTGAAATAAGTGGTAAGAAAACAATGGATGCACATTTCAAGCCGTGACCCTAACTTCTATTTAATGTAGGAATGACTGCAGAAAGAGCCGTTCACACAAGAGTAAAAAGTGTGACAACCCTCCTCGTTCTTCTATTTCCAGGTTGACAGCTTGCATGGATGTCACTGGAATACAGATCAGGACCCACATCCACACACTGAACACCTATACATTCAAAATCAGGAACTGTTCTGTGTGAGCAAAAAAAAAACATCTGATCCCGACTGAAACAATATAGGATTAAATTCAACAAACCATTTTCTTGGTGGCTGAGAGGTAAGATCAGATGGAAAGCACACATGCATGGGGATGGTGGGGGGGGGGAAGAGAGGAGGAGTGCACACAGAGAAGCTATTGATAAACAGGGTAACACCAAATAACACTTCCTTCTCTACTTGTCCATGTGAATCCATGCTCAGCATCCAGCTTCAGCTTCTGGCAGGGGTTCCCTCCTGTGTTCTGGGGGCAGCTGTAGTGTGTGTGGGACGGTCCACCGTGGATGGTAAACTATGTCACATCCTAAACTTTGACTTCAGTGCATCCCACATGTGTTCTGCTGTCCAACTCAGCCATGGCCATACTGAACCCTCTCCTCACACAAACTCATCCTTGTTTTACATGTGTGTGTGTGTGACTCTCACCCACCCACATACACACACACACACACACACACACACACACACACACACACACACACACACACACACACACACACACACACACACACACACACACACTAACTGCAGCAGCAGCAGCACACGCACTACCTTTAATTCCCACTCTGTCGTGAGCGCGCTCACGCATCCCTGCGCACATTGCGATCCCCCGCTCCAGCACGCGCGCACACGGGAGCACGTACATTGGCGCGAGTGAAAAAAGCTCCATGAAACTCACCGGTGGACGCAGAGAGAAGCCCGATGATGAGCCCCAGCAGGAGGGGAAGCAGCAGCATCTCCGTCATTGGGCTGGGAAATAAATCCAGGCTGGTTTAATTTGGTAACCCTCTCCCCCACCTCGCCGCTCTGCTCGGCTGGAAGAAGCGGAGGGGGGGTGCAAAAGGACGGCCGCCCCCACCTCCAAAGAAATGAGAAAAAAAACAGCCGAGGATCAATGACGAGAGTCCGGAGCACACATGTCCATCGTAACCTCAGGACAGGACAACAACCAGTGACTGGTTGGCGGTGTTAGATCTGGCAACGCGCCGCTGGTGTGAGCTGTCATTGCAGAGAAGGTGATGGATGGAGAGATGATGGAGAGAGAGAAAGAGGGACAGTCTGAAGGTCCGCACGGCACGGCGGGCGAGCGACGACTGAGACAGAGAGAGGGAGAGAGAAAAGGGGGAGACCAGAGAGAGTGAGAGAGTGAGAGAGAGAGGTGGAGACTGAGCAACAGACAGTGAGAGGTGGAGGAGAAGGAGGAGAGGCGGATGCCTAACAGACAGAGGAAGGAGAAGGCATTGGAAAAACCAAGGGAAAGTAGAAAAAAAAGTGATAAAGAAGAAGAAACTAAATGCAAGGAATGGAAGAATTATTAGCTGCAAAGATGGACAGTGAAGAACTGAGAGAGATTTACATTGGAGAAAGGTGACAGAAACAGGAGGTGAAAGCAAAAGGAAAAGTCTGAGAAATGTTTTATGGCCATTTTAAAGTTTATATTGGCAATACTGCAAGCAGAGCTGGCTTTATGTCATTCAGACCTAAGGCCGAAATCAAGACATTTCAATAAATTAGTTACAGATTATTAATATTTAATTAAAGCTGTAATATGTTTTGTGTGTGTGTGTGTGTGTGTGTGTGTGTGTGTGTGTGTGTGTGTGTGTGTGTGTGTGTGTTATTTGGTCAAAAATCCATAATCATCTTTGAGCAAATTGAAATCCAAAGTGTTCTGAGTAGACAGTGAATGTCTTCTCCTTCTCCTGGCCCTGTGAATGAGCTTCATGAGGAGTGTGACGCTGGACTTCAGTCAATCAGAGATCTTACTACCAACAGGGTGAGCCCATGAGTTGTTTTAAGCATCACTATTGGCTGCTCAAGCTGCTCGTCAAAAGTCAATGCACGGTCCCGATCTGAGAGTTGGGACAGTCCCATGGCTTTGTATTCAAGCTGAAGTCTCTAACGTGGCTTTTGCGCACAGCGGTTACATGACAAATCAAGAGGAGAAAGCAAGACTAAGGGGGAAAAGCAACAGAAGGTTTGGCACCCCTCCAGAAGATGCCAGGAAAGTCGCCTGGGTTGCCTAGCGGCAAGACCGGCCCTGACCTCAAGAGTTGTTATCAATTATAGCATCACCGATACTGAGCCAATGTCTAAGATTGATGTATCATGATCATCAAACTGCTGACCTTTACTTAATTTAGTGATTTTTTCCTCTGCATTATTTTTGTTAAAACCTATAGGTAGTGATGGCCTAGTGGTTAAGGATGCTGACTTTGTATTCAGAGGGTTCCCGGTTCAAGCCTCACCTGCGCCATCACTATGGGATGTTGAGCCCCTTCACTATGGGATGTTGAGCCCCTTCACTATGGGATGTTGAGCCTCTTAACCCCGAACAGCTCCCCAGGCGCCTCAAAATGGCTGCCGACTGCTCCCCAGGGATGGGTTAAATTGCAGAGGACAAATTTCAATATATATGTGTAACAACATATATACATGACGAATAAAGGCTTAAAGCCCAGTTAATTTAAATTTTTTTAATTTCATTTTTTTAAAGGACAGAACATGGGCAAAGATTATTTGTGACTACAAGATAATTTATTATTACAACAAACATTTTTGTTCAGAAACAATACAACTGTATGAAACAAACAATGTTTTTTCTCTCAATTAAACAAAGTGCAAAGGATTGTCACTTAAGGGCAAATATATATATATATAATTTCTCCCCCTTTAATGCACTTCTTTTTTGGATTCCTTCTCAATAAAAAATTGTACAAAAACATTACAACACAGCAAATGTTATAAGAAAAGTGTGGGCAGACACAGAGAGCCAGATTTACTTCTTTTTGAAACTAGGGCAGTCTGGTTTCAGGCGAGAAAACTAGAGGATCGATCTTTTTACACTAGTATCATTCAATATCAATACAAAGATTGGTATGAATGGTATCGATATTTTGGATTGACCTGCCCAACTCTAGTATATAGGCTACCTTGATGAGCAGCATGATAACCATTTCAGTATTTCAACAACTTCATAGATTCCCTTTTTGCTGCTTCTTTGCTATACTTTGCAACCGCTACACTGTTTTCTTCAGAAGCAACATGAACTTGAATCTGTTAGCATTGCCCATCCATGACCCTGTCACAAGTTTACTATTTATTCCTACTCGAGCTTTTGGCGCATTAGAGCAGCTCTATGAACATTTCCATTGGGGAAAAACAGGAGGTGGGGAAAACTCAGGACCTTTGAAGGTGTGGTTGATGAAAACAGATGAAGCAAGTGGAAAAGTCAAAGGAAAGACTCAAACAATGGAAAGTAAAAATGCTAGAAAAATTGAGTAGTAACTTTAAATTAAAAAGACGGAACATTTTTTGGTGTAAAAAATAAGAACATCAAGATTAAAATGGAGTGAAAGAAAAGAAGAGTGAAGAAAAAGGTGCATGACGGGATGGAAGCGGGTATTGCCAGCCCAACTACACTTACCTACTCACACACACTCCTACACACATTACACACTGTCAGTCCCATTTTTAAACAATGACTTGAGAAGGTCGCATGATGTTAAACACACACACATCACAGAATCTCTTTTCACTTCTTGCCAATCAATCTCAGTACCATGTAAAGACTTCTCTGATTTTCTCATCTCCACTTGTGTGTGTGTGATTGTGATTCTAAATGAAGCCATGAGCCAGTTATTGATCCCAGGTCCTTGGTGGCATGTGCAGAGGATCACACTAACAAGATTACAAAGATACAAACAATGTGGAGACTTAGCCTGCTGAGCCTCGGAGAAGACTTAACAGCAGCAACAGTTTAAGGCCAACACAAATGACTTTACACCCTCTAAATGTAGCCTTTTAAAATATGTCACAGCAGGTGTCATCACAGGCTTTTACACCCTGACAAGGGAGCCAGAGTAGTTCTACAAATCAAGAACCGCCATCACTTTTTTGACACAATGACTAGTTTTTGTTTGTTTGTTGTTATTTTATGGATCCTGAATGAGGAGTTGTTGTCTGTCCACTTTATAAAAGGCAATAAGCTACCAATACAAGTGTTCCATTTAAATGTTCGCCACAATAAACATCAACATTACTATCAAAATTAACCAATGACTCTCAAAAATACCGATACATTTTTACAAATTGTATTTGTTCCAGCACATAATATAATCAAAGTATGACCATTTTAAGCATGCCATATTATTATAAGAATTGTTTGATAATAATGCTTCAAGTTAATAGAAATCAGCCTTGGGAGCCATAAATGAATCTAATATGGATGATTTATTTTTGATTTTATTTTTTTGTGGATCTATGTTTGCTGCATTTTTCAAATTACAATAAGCAGCCAGCATGAGTTCTTCTAGCAGTTTGAGCATTTAAATAAACATTAATTTGAGCTAATCCTCATTTTGCCATAGACCCCTCTGGGTCCTTTGACCACATCTTACAAGATTTATTTAGCTTCAGCAGCTTGTTTTCCCTTCTTTTAAATATTTCCTCATTGTAGATGTTGTTAATCTCTCATCATGCTAATCCACACTGGCAACTTCATTCTTTCATGTAGAGATACTTAACCCTTCTAACTTTGATATCACCTCCTCTGCGCACGTGCATGTGTGTGTGTGTGTGTGTGTGTGTGTGTGTGTGTGTGTGTGTGTGGGTTGAGCCATTTCGCAGCATTACTGTGAGTCATCCATCAAGCTGGTAGCTCCTGGTGCACTGGGCAAGTTTAGTCATTTCACATATATTTTTAAAAATATTTCTTGCATCTAATGGTGGGTGCTCCATAACAGCATACGCTCCTTAAAGACTGGTGGTGGTGAACCCCAACATGAGCTTTAATCGACATAACGCTTGTAAGCTGCACTAACTTGGAAGGACAAGAATACAAGGGTGAGATAGATAGATAGATAGATAGATAGATAGATAGATAGATAGATAGATAGATAGATAGATAGATAGATAGATAGATAGATAGATAGATAGATAGATAGATAGATAGATAGATAGATAGATAGATAGATAGATAGATAGATTCAGCACCAGGGAGAGCTCCTCCACAGTGCTCAGTGTAGTAAGGCTGCCATCTACTGGTCATCTGTAAACCATTAGACTACCACAAGCTTAAAGAGCAAAGGGGGGTGGAGGGGGGGGGGGGGGGGGGGGGAGGGGGTTTAAAGAGCAGCCTCTTCAAATGATCTACAAATTATCACAATTTAAATTGTGTCAATTATCATTATCACACGATATCTTCTACATACCATCCCGAAGATTTCTGTGAATGCCTTTTTCCAGAATTAACATTCAGAGCGTTAATCACGGGCACAGTGCATTACTTGCAGCCAAGAATAGAATGCCGTGCAGGTTTGTGCTGCAAGGTAGATTTAACTGAACACACACCCCTGCAACACCTCTGTCTGAGTAAAGTTGTTATTTTAGTCAAAGGCTAAACGCTCTATTTATTGTTAACGAGGCTACAGCATGTAGGAACCTGTTCCAGCTTACTCAGAGAGAATAGGAGGCAGAATAAACACTAGATGTGAAGTCCTCTGTACATGAAACACACAACCACAGACACAAAATCAAATAAGCAAGAGCATATAGGGAGCTGAACCTATAATCTTCAAGCTTAGATGCTGCACAGCTACCTTCCTCCTTATCAAGTAACCACCATCTGGTCTTATGGGGCAGGAATAATTGTTCCATGTTTCTGAGCTGAGTGAGGCTTTGGAATTTCCCTTTAGATCTGTGCTGATATGTTAGTAACAGAGCAGTTGTTTGCATATCGTATATGTGTGCAAAACTAGAATTCTTCAGATCCTCAAAACCCTTTTGTCTCATCAGTGAAAAAATGTCTATTCATTGGATATAGACAGAAACAAATGAGCCCAATGACTGATGTCATTATTTAAAGTGAATATTTTATTATTAAATTACATTTGAAAATATGTTTGCACATAGGACAAAAGTTGAAACAGATGCAAAGAAGCAATAAGAGAAGGTGTTTAATCAAAATATTTGATCAATACAATTAATTCTAATATTTGTAACAAAGTGTTGATAAAAGCCTATAAGTTCAAAGTTGTCTCTGTCAAGGGCATCAGCAATGTTTTTCCACTAAAGTCCCCAAAGGTCTGAAGGCTGCGTAGGCCTCTGCTCTCTTCCCATACTTTAGTCTTGCATCCCTCAGCTCTAGAGTTACTGCGTGCTTTTACAACTCTGACCACAGAGGGTCAGAAGTGACTATAAATCAAGTTTTGATAGTTATAGCAGCTCTTTGCCTCAAATGGGTCCTTCAATAACCTGTGAGCAATGACCATGAGGGTGGAAATCTGTTTTTCCTACAAGCAATTGTAAGCTAATGATTTGTCAAAAGACTCAAAAAAAGGTGAGGTGAATAACTATCTAATAAATCCAAAATCAATGTAAAACTAACATATTCTTACCTGAGGGGAAGTATTTGTCATTATATGAGGCAATCTTATATAATAAATAAAAGGTGTCTACTATAATGTTTGACAGTTTCTACATAAAAAAGAGGCTCCTAATAGATTCACAAGACCAGACAAGACAAAGCAGCACCAATGACAGATACGGTGGGAAAGGGGGAGCAGAGAGAATGCGACTGCCCTCGTCGAGAAGCAGAAGAGCGTTAACCCCCGGAACCAACCCCTCAACCCTCAGTCAGATTTCATAAAGGTCGTAAAATTACAAACTGAGATATTAGTTTTTGAAATTTCGCCAATAACAGACGATAACAATTTTTTTGATTCATCAAACTTATCCGGATCCTCTCCAAAAGTAAATGCAATCTTCCATGGTGTAAGGTCTCTCTTCAGTTAAAAATTTGTCAAAATCAGTTTGGTACTTGACATAAACCCGCTAAACAACAAACAAAATAATAAATGCTGGCAAAGTTCATGAACTGAGAAGATAAAGAACACAAGGAGCCCTCAACACTCACACTGTGACCAAACTCTCCTAAAATAGTGCAGGGAAGGTAATCAGAGGAATGGGGTTCACCTGTGAAACAGACACACACAAGGGGGCGGATTCACTTCTATCTGAAATAAAGGGTGCTAAACCAGTTGCTCCCCTAAACCGTTTGGTGATGCAGTTTCCTCACCTGCTGCGAGGAATTCACCAAGATTGCAGCAATGATTAGCGAAAAAATTAATTTGAAGCAGCAGAATTGCAGGTGTTAGTAGACAGACAAACAGACAGATTCCGTCTCCTCATCAATATCACTGCTGTCATTACTACACAAAAAGCTCTGACAGTTACCGAGTTGTGGGCCTTGCTAAAATTTTACAGAAAAACAGAGGCAGCAATGAAGTTCAGCATTAATGAAATGCATTGCTTCCCCTGCGTTAATTTATTTGCATTTCCCCCAAACCCATTTTTTTGCTCCCCTTGTGAGCTCCGCCTACTATACATATTCATTAGAGGAAAACGCGCTAAACGTATTGAGGGCGCATTGCGCAGCAGCCGCACACACCTGATTTTCTGGGGTTTGTATGGCTTATTAGCGCGTGGAGTGACCTTTGCACATGTTTTAATACCTCTAAACTTTTAGTGAATCTGCCCCAATGAGCGGTAAGACACAGAACAGAGTCTGAACCCACAACAAGACTGAGAAAACTGAGAACTGAACAAATTAGAACAGACACAAATATTAATATATTTAAACCCACAACTATAATCCCTACTACCAGACGGCATGAAGTATTTGGGGGGAAAAAGTAATATTTGGATATGATTTAACAAATATCATTGCTTTTTGTGAAACAAACTACAATTTGTTCTACAAGGCTAACAGTGAAATTCAACAATTACTACTGCGGTCAAAAACAATAAAATGTATATTATATACCTTTTTTTTATATTATGATATTCATAAACAACATGCATATCATAAAAAAATATCCAACAATAACTATGCCACTCCTTAAAAGAAATAGTTTCCCATAAGAATGACGTGTTCTTTCATTATCTGAAATGCACATAATAGTCACTTGGTGTTTAGGTCATTAAAAATCTTTATTGTAGTTTAAGGAAATACTACGTCATGTTGGGTTTGAAACAGTAGTTGAAAATTGCAAAACTGTCAAAAGTGTGTTACCCTTTAACAACATCACCCTCGATCGTCATCTTCTTCAACCTGATCGTTGATGTTAAGGAAGATAAAAAATAAAAGCAGTGGTCTTTGTGCCCCCAAATAGTGGTAGATATTTCTATTAGCGCTGAAAACTTTGCACACATTTTATTTTTTTAAATAGTTGAAAATTCTTCTTTTGAGTCTTGGCTTGAACAAATCATGTACGCGTCCTTCATTATTTTTTATATATTCATTATTCTGCTCCTATTTGATGTCCTTCAAGCAGGACTCAGTAACTTGCGCTTAGCGCTCCCCCAAAGGACCCTTTGGTTATGTCACTGTTGTAAACACTCCACTAACCCCCCCCAAACCATTTTGCCCCACCTCACAGCTACATGCGCACCTTTGCGCTCCCAAGACGGTAGCAACCGATCACTGAAAAATCCTAATACAACAGTGACACTAAAGGTGCTTTCACACAAATAGTCCCATGTGACCATGTGAACAGCATGAGGAAGAGAGACAAGTAAAATAAATGAATGATGTGGGAGTAACATGGAACGGAGTGTGTTTGTTTGTGTGCTGACAAAGCGGCTCTGAAAATGGATGGATGGATGGATGGATGGATATTTGTGTGTGTGCTGCCTGATGGAGCACTGGGTTGCTAGTATGTGTGCGTTCCTGTTGTCACGACGACAGTGTGTTTGCATTGGGCTGCCGTAAAGCAGTACGTTTTGCCACCGGGTCGGAGGCAGGAAAGTTGCAAGTGCTGTTTTCTGGCCAGAGACAGCAGGAGGAAATGAAAGACCCCCCAATCACCCCACAAACACTTGTATTAGCCTCACAGGGACTACGAGAAGGATTTATTAAGGTGAAAAAGTTACTTAGTTCTGCTTTAAAATACATTGCAAGTTTGAAAAGATTGCATAAAATCAAACAATGAAATAATCTTAGATTGTGTCCTCTCTGTACTTTCTAATAGTTCTTGCTTTTTCATCACTTAATAGTTCCTTGTGTGTGGTTCTTGGCAATGCCAGCCTGAGAGAATGTGTTTTTGTTGTACTCTTTTCTTTAGAATTTTTCTCTGTTTGCAAACCACTTATTGCAGCCACTTAAGGGAGACTGCAAGGGAGACTATAGAGTTTGATTCAAGCTAAATAGACATAGAGGGCAAATAAAGGATGACATTAGGAGAATAGAAACAATGCCTAGATAAGTGATTAGCCTTGGATAGATTGTTTTGTTTAGCCAATGAGGGCATGTGTGTTAAATTAGTCTTTTGCTCTTTTGCTATTTTAGGCTAGAATGTCTTTTTCATATTTGGCTTCACTGTGATGTATAAGTTATAGAGGTTAAGTTGTGGGCTGATTAGGCTGGAAATTAAACAAATGCCTAATGGGAAGAATTCCTGGAGCAGGTGCGACAAAACCAGTCTAGATAATTAAATCTCCAAAGAACAATCTATGCTAACTACCTAATCAATACTCATTATACCACTTTATTCACAATTATTTCAATCCAACCACTCACCATAGATGCTAGTTTTTATAGGTGGGGCGGGGCCAACAGTGGTGGTTTGTGATGTAAGAAGCCACAACGTCACAAACCTCCATTCTCAGACAATAGCCAAATTCACTTTTAATAGCCAGTTTTCAACTAACAGAGAGCACTACTGACTGTCACTCTAATGTTTCGACAAAATATGCCAAAATAAAATACTTTGACTAAAATGTCAATAGTTGGACAAGAATCAAACAGCAACCATCCTTCATATCCAAATATATTTGTTTTCAGCAGAAAAAAAAGTGGTTTTGGGATTTCAATAACCTAAGCAACTTTTGTTAAATAATAAAAGGAAACCCTGGCATTCTACCTACTCTAGTGTTGTCTGTTGCCTAAATTTATTAGTGAACTTACCAGAAAAGTTTGAGTAACTTGGTAAACATCAGAATTTTTTTAGCAGCGTATATTTAGCCTTAACCTGTCAATAAGTTTCATGTTTTGTTTTTATTTGTTTTAATTTTTGCTGAAATTTAATTTTTTTCTCTGCTCAGCTAGTTCAAAAATACATTTACTATGCAACATGATAAAGGGAATGAACTTGATTATTTATTGCACCTGATTAATCTAAGTGCTCTTCAGACTCTAATTTTTTTCATGTTAACACAGAGAATATTATATACAAACCAAACTGAGAAACAAACATTTTTATGACTCATCACAACTTATGACACAAACACACTATAAACAATATTTATACAAAAAGTACAGAAAGCACACAAAATGACTCCAAAAAACATATATTACAAAAAAATACACAAAACAACAACAAAAATAACAGAAATGCACAAAACTACACCAAAAAATATACAAAATAACTCCAGAATCACACAAAATTATACAAATTATACAAATAACAAAAACTATACAAAAAATGCACACTAATCCTCTTTTTTTACAATACAGAAAAAAATTCAACCCCACGTTATACATGACAGATGTAGAATCACAGTAAAACTCATTTAGATAAATAGCTCATAAAAAAATTTCCACGTTCATCTTCTTGCTCATTTAGCATGAATTCCGGTAGAGAATGGCTGCAGTTTGTTCATAAAAAGGACATGTTAAAATATATTCTTTTTCCATGATAATTGAATGACACATTTCTGAGGATCACTGAAGCAGTAATACTCCATGGTGTGATACCAGTCAGTTTCCACAATATTTCCTCATCACAAAGAAAAGCTTTACACTAAGGGAACAGAAATACATGACGTAATTTAACATCAAGGCAAGGCAAGGCAAGGCAACTTTATTTGTATAATGCATTTCATACACAAGGCAACTAAATGTGCTTTACATGATCAAAAGGTGCAACAGAAAACATTCAACAACTTAAAATCTATAAGAACATTAAAGTCGGCAACAAAAACAAAAAACAAAAACATTTAAAATGACCAGTAAAATCATTTAAAATCCTCAACAAACACATTACTTCAACAACATGACCAAAAATTTCCCTCTCAATCATACACAGCGGAGAAAAAGAGTGCCATTAACTTTGGTTTAAAAATGTTCACATTGGATGCTGACTTCAGCTCTGCTGGCAGTTTGTTCCACTTCTTTGCAGCATAACAACTAAAAGCAGCATCACCATGTTTACTGTGAGCTCTGGGCTCCACTATCTGACCTGTGTCCATAGATCTGAGAGACCTGCTGGGTTCATACCTGACTAACATCTCACTGATGTATTCTGGACCAAACCCGTTCACAGATTTATACACCAGCAGCAGAACTTTAAAGTCTATTCTGAGGCTGACCGGGAGCCAGTGTAAAGACTTTAAAACTGGAGTAATATGTTCTGACCTCTTTGTTCTGGTTAAAACCTGAGCTGCAGCGTTTTGAACCAGCTGTAGATGTTTGATGCTCTTTTGGGAGATTCCTGTCAGAAGACCATTACAATAGTCCAGTCTGCTGGAGATAAAAGCATGGTCCAGTTTGTTTTTAATCTTTCTGAGACATTAAACCTTTCACTCTGGAGATGTTCTTTAAGTGGTAGAAGGCTATTTTTGTGATAGATTTGATCTGACTGCTGAATGTCAGATCTGAGTCAATCAGAACATCAAGGTTTTTGATTCGGTCTTTAGCTTTTAAAGATCAAGACTCAAGATACTTGCCGATAGCAGTCCTCTTTTCCTTGTTACCAAAGATAATCACCTCCATCTTGTCATGGTTTAGTTGAAGGAAGTTTTCACTCATCCAGCATTTTACTTTTTCTAAGCAGTCACACAACACCTCAATGGGACCATAGTCATCTGGGTTCAGTGATAGTAATAGTTTTGTGTTATCCCTGTAGCTCTGATCATAACAACCTTACAGTTCTGTAAAAATTTGTCCTAAAGGAAGCAAATACAGGTTAAACAGAAGGGGTCCAAAAACAGAGCCCTGAGGAACTCCACAGGACATTGGAAATCTGTCAGATTCAAAGTTAAAATAACTTTGCTCCTCCAAGTAGGACTTAAACCATTGCAATACCTTTCCATTCAGTCCAACCAGTGTTGTGCTAGTTACTGAAAAAAAGTAACTAGTTGCCGTTACTAGTTACTTCATTCACAAAGTAACTCAGTTACTATTTTGATTACTTAACCAAAAAGTAATGCGTTACTGGAAAAAGTAACTTTTGAGTTACTTAGAAATAAAGAATGTATTATTTATTTTGGGTCATTTGTGTCCGTACAGCTTCATATTAGTGCTGTAATAATATAATAATCCACTGTTGATCAGCTGCTATAAAACAACCATAAATGATGTGCATATAAAGCACAAAACAGCTGCTCCAAAATTAAAACACTAAATTTTCAGCCTGAGCACAGTAATGTAAAGTAAGCCGTGCATATTCCAGGTGCACATTCTGCTGTTGAAAATGCTTATAAAAATGAATGTGAAAAAACTAATTCACAGCATTTTTCTCAGCAACACAATGCTAAACATGTTAATGAGCTGCTGTTAGCAGCAGCAGCGACAGGCTGCATATTTACAACAACATACCGTGCAATAGTTTGGCTGATCTGTTCCTGAATAACAGTCACAGTCCGTTAAAATCCAGCCGCAGCATTAGCTTAGCTTCACTGATGCATCTTTTGGAGACAAAAACATTGCGCGTATTTCCACTCTGAGAAGCTCGCCCTGTTCTCGCATTGACTCGCCATCATTGGCGTATGTGATGTAAACAGAAACTATATTGCGTTACAGTACTAGTTATTGTCAAAAGTGACGTTGGGGCGTTACTTGTAACGCGTTACCGTCCAACACTGAGTCCAACCCATGTTTGCATTCATGTTCAACAAAATTGTATGATCTACAGTGTCAAATGCAGCACTGAGATCCAATAGAATGAGAACAGATACTTTTCCTGAATCAGTGTTCAACCTTATGTCATTGATCACTTTGATAAGAGCCGTTTCTGTGCTGTGATGTGAACAAAAGCATGACTGAAATGTATCAAATAATTTGTTGAATGTTAAGAATTGACACAGTCGGTTAAAGACCACCTTCTCAATGACCTTGGTCATGAATGGAAGGTTCCTGATTGGTCTATCTACAGCGGCATCCAGTGTTCTCTTTTTTAACAGAAGTTCCACAGCAGCTACTTTCAGGGATTTAGCTCATTTTACTGAGTGTAGGTTTGAGGTGAGATGGATTCCAACAAATGTGAACAACTTTTAGGAGCTTTTGTTCCCACAATAATAATGTTCATTTACTTTGCAGTGCTGGGCCATTCCAAAGTTGTTTTTGTCTTTTACTAATAAAACACCAGGCTCTCTGTCAGCAGGTGTGTGTGTGCGTAAAATCAGACAGGAGGCCTCTTAGAATATACAAAATATGAAGGAGAATATAATAAGACAGGGTGATAAAGAGACAAAATCAGGCTGATTCAGTAAAATATGAAGAGATAAGTGATGATGTTAAGATGTGAAAAGAAGAAAGGCAAAGCACAGATGGGAATTGACAGACTAAAGTGAGGTGGAGGGCTAGGAAGACGAAAGTTAAAAGATGATATTGGAATTGGGTGATAAATTAAAAAGTGAACTGGACAAGAGGGAGCAGCCAAACATTGCAGAGATGTGTGGCGAATGAGGAGAATCGAAAAGAAGTCCCAAGAGACCAAAGCTATTTTTTGGGTTGGGAAAAACACTGTCTTCTTGATTAAAACTTTAACTCCGGCTCTGTTGCTTTCTTCTTTGGTTTCTGGCAATACAATGAGTCCTTGGTGACTTACCAACCTCCTGGACACCTGCTGAGTTTAAATGTGACATAAAACATTAATTAGCAGAAAGAAAGGATTGTTACAGCAGGCTTTTCTGTTATTTTCAACGTATTATTGTCTGCTGGGTTTGGTTCAATTATATCTAATACCTTAGCTAGATGATGATGATGACAATGACGATGACACCTGGATAAAGGATTGAAATGATAGCAAATGTGAGTGTTAGAGCTTTGTATTTGGTGGCCAAATTATATATTTTTTTGCTATTCAATCAGATAATTGACCACACTATGACATCAATTTGTAATGACATTTTGAGAATATTAATAATGCGTTCTTTGTCTCGATAAAGCCTGAACTTTAAAAGAACAAATCTAAAATGACCTCTTAGAGTGTTCTGTAATGTGTTATTTGTATTGTATACTGAGCCTAAGAACTATTTAGCACTAACTTTTTCCAGTTAACTAAATCTATTAATGAGATTGTTTGTGTTTTTGGATCATGTATTTTTGTTAAATGAGGTAAAAACCTTCCATACGATCACAACTATGAGAGGATGTCCAACTCACTGTGAGCCATGATTCAATGTTTTAAACATAAGAGAAACATTGTGGAGTCCAAGTTCCTCATGGCCCCATAACTCAAGCCAGTCAGGTCGACCCCTCCATTTAAAACAATGTTTTAATGAAAATAATGAAGGAAGGGTTCAAGAAAGATGTAAGTAACAGATGGACAGCCCCATTACGATCAGGTCACCATGCCAAAGACTGACTAACAATAGGCCACAGGCTTTGAACCGGTTGATGTGTCTGGTTCACAACTTTGACAGAAAACCCAAAATGAATTTTCTTGCATTCATGGAAAAGATCTTCCAGAATGGTCAAGCTGACGTTGCACCGCCTTTAAAGGAAGAAGAGGAGAGGTGGTATCGCCCTCTTTTTGTAGAAACCAAACCAGATTTGAGTGGTTTTTGACAGCAGTGCCCACTATGATGGAGTTTCACTCAATGATGTCCACATGACCAGATCTCAATTACTCACTGCTCGGTGTGCTGTTATGCTTTAGAAGAGAAGCTGCAGCCTTCACATCAGACATTAAGCAGATGTTTTACTGCCGCTACGTACGGGAAAAGGACAGACACTTTCCTTCACTTCCTGTGGTTCCTGGACAACAACCTGTCCAACAACATCACAGAGTAGCGTATGTAAGTTCACGTCATCAGTGCAATGAGACAGACTTTGACCCTGATGTCAAGCAGTTTGTGACACAAGACTATGTGGACGATGGTCTGAAGAAATTTCCCAGTGTTGAAATGGTCATGACCTTGCTTAAAAAGACTAGTGTCATCCTTGCACAATCAAATCTGGTTGCACAAAATTGCAGCCAACAGAAAAGAGATCTTAGATGCCTTTCCCGCTCAAAATCATGCTAAAGATTTTAAAGAATGGGATCTTGATGCAGACACACTACCCATGCAGCGTAGTCTAGGCCTCCTTTGGCATCTGAACAGAGACTGTTTCACCTTCAGCGTGCCTGATGAGACCAAGCCCTTTACCTTCAAAAGATCTTTCACTGTTTCTACAAATGTGGCCTAAAACCATTGAAATGTCCTTATTAGAAGATCTATGCCAAACATAATAATTTTGCACCATATTTGTTTTATTAACTTTTTAAAATGGGAATTTTTTACAACTGTAGATGCTGTGCGCTGCCATGTTGAAATGATGACATGAATCGGCCCTTTCAGCCCATTGAGTTCTATAGCAGTGAAGCACTCAGGATTATTTAACAGCTTTTTCAGTCAAAAGGACAACTTGTGCTGCTTTGAGTTGCTCTAAAAATCAGTAAAAGTTAAAAAAGTAGATGTAAACCTCTTTTGTTTCTAAAAATTAAAATAAAAAATCCCAAAAAAATCTTTGACTGCAGGGGGCGACAATTCCAACTCTGCTGTTTCATAGACCGCATGAAGAAGAGAAGAAGTACAGAAATACAGGCAACCAGGATCAACTGCTGCTCATTAAAGAAACCCATGTTAGCCAACCTCTGGCCCAGCATCACTGTGCGGGGAGGAGGAAGTCAGTGTTCCATCTATAGACACGCCCACTCATGAATATGCATAAGTAAGCTGCAAATCAGCCTGTTTGTGTAGAGTTAAAAAAAAATGGCCAATCTCCCTGCCGACCGCCTTTCCACGGATCCGTTCACTTTGAAGTGATAGAGTCCCTTGGCACAACTAGCGTCATCAATGCCATTTGATAATTCTTAGTTGTTGGAGGTCCCGTAAGAAGTATTCTGTCAGATTGCGGCACCAACTTTGTCAGTGCTTGCAAGGAACTCTAGATACCTTTAAACATAGACAATGCAGCTGTCAAAACTTTTTGGGCTTTCAATCCCCCACACCTGCTAAACTCTATAGGAATCAGTGGCGCCAGGTCCAACACTTTTTGGGACAGGTGAAAGAAACAATTCCTGTCAATTCACCAAACGTGACTCAAATGGCAGTCTACCCATCAAAACATAAACTCACGAAGCATAATTTTTTCTGTCTTAACTTAGTTTAAAAAGTGTTTTCTAAGTTCACTCAATGTATGAGTCTGTAAAAGTGATAAGATTTGAAAAGCAATGCTGCCACCTAGTGTCTCTTTAAGCTAGCGCTACTGGTAGCTCTTAACGGAAAACAACACGGAGCAGCAGTTTGATGCCACTTCTTCTGAATATCTTCGTAGCCTCTGCCTACATCTTGTGCCTTTTGGTTGTGTCGTTGGTAGGTAGAGTTCAAACGTGAATATTGTGTAGTTCTTTTGGTTCGTTTGGAAATGCATCAGAAATGCATTATTTATAGGTTAATTATTCTCGTGTTTAATGCTAGGTAATTAGCATCTAATTTCTGCTGTATTTAATGCTAGCTAATTAGCTTTGTTGTTTTATACTGATTGTTTACATTATCATTTTGCCTCTGTTGTAAGTAATACATTTACGTTGCAGCTTGTATTGAACTTATTAAGGGCTTTGTCTGTACATTCTATTAGTTACAATATTGCTTGTGCAATATAATGTCTGTAATCTTGTTGATTATATTGTTTATTTGTTTCAAGTTCACACTTTTCCTGTTGTCAATAAACATGTAGCAACAGCAGTCTTCAGAGTCTTGATGTGGGAAAAGAGTTTAGCTGACTGTCAAACGTTCACAGCGTGTGTTTCCACGACAGCACAACTGTACTGGGTCCTTCTACACTCTCAGTGGTTTTGATGTGTTGAAAAGCCGTTGAGACCAACTTGTGAATTAGGATTCCACTGTGTTAGAGAGAAGAGAACAAGGTAGAAAGGGAGCGGGAGTAAAGACAATAAACAGATTGAGAGGAGGTGGTGATGATAGTGATAAAAGCTGCGTTGTGTGCATGAGTGCCAATGGAAGCACAGAGGTAGGTAGTGTGGGAAAAAAGAGGAGGACTAGATGCAGGCAAAGTAATGGGCTGGTAACAATGATGGTACGGGATGATGAGATGTGATTATTCGAAAAATGATTTGCAAGCCAAGACGTTAGAGGGAGGGAAAGCAAAGCTTGTTCTGTGATCATCTCAGCCTAAACATGAAGCAGAGAAGACTCTCAAACGTTGGAATAAAGTGACAGAGTTATGGGATAGAGGATGTTAATAGAATGAGGAAATAGTCGAGGGTAAATGGTATATGAACATGTGCTACTGACTGAAAGCTTTCCCTGTTAAAATGCATATTATCTGTGATTGCAGTGAAATGGTTTTCTGAATAAGAATAAATTTCTATCATACTCTGAGGGCGAGGAGACAGAGAGATATTGACATAGGCAAGTAAGACATCAACTTTATAGAATTTATATTTGATCATTCATATTTTAACCAAATGTAAGTATCATAAAAAGACATTACTGATGATTGAAGCTCTTTTGTCACCAATGTATCTACATTTCATTCAATTAGTATCAAAACTGTTTAATACATGTCATTTTATCTCTCTGTGTGTGTTTCGACTGTTTATTTATTCTAATCAAGTCTGTTGACAACAAAGGACCATTGAGTCTCAAATATAGAGATATTTTTTTTAGAACAATGGCTACTTAATGCCCTAAAGCATGTGGTCAAAGCCTCACGGTTTGATGGAGCCGACTCCATTGTTAAAAGTTGCACAGTTTACTGTTGCTGTGGAACCTTTAAAAATAAAGTGCATGAGATGATCGGAAAGGATAAGATATAGAAATAAATCTATTCAGAAGCCAGTAAATTTCTGTTTTTAAACCTTGGGGTCGGGACCCCGTGTGGGGGTGCCTGCAGTTGAAATGGGGACACCTGAAATTTCTGAAAAATTGAAATACATTTTTTAAAAAATGTTGTAATTATTCTTTTTTTTTTTTTTTTTTAAATAAAACAATACACAATCATAAACAACTGTATTTTGATATGTTCACTTTGTGAAATATAACTAGTTAAACTAAAATGCAATAAAAAATTATAAATAAATGATTATCTGTGCTCAAACATGATCAAAAACTAATTCTAGAAAAAAATGGGCCATGATACAAAAAAGGTTTGGAACCACTGCACTAAATACTGTTTCTTTCCACTTATTTACAAAATTTGATTCTTTAAATTGTGTGTTATCACTCATTCATTCCATCATTATGCTCTATAGTTGTTTTTAAATGGTTTTCTATGCAAAATGAAAAATGGGGGTACTTCGGCCTAAAAAGTCTGCTTTATTGCTCTCAGTTTTGATCGTATAAAAGCTTATGGAAAGACTGTTGGTTTAAGAAGCTTGGATGGTCAACAAGAATATTAAAAACTAATTTTAACATGGATGGTTGTACCAAAAACTGTTGCGACATTAATGCTCAGTGCAACCAACCTGTTTTATTAAAAAAATTGACAGGATGTTTTTATTTTTTTTATGAAATAAATCGTGTTGGTTCACATCCAAACTGAAAGTGGTTAGATCAAATCATGTGCAGAGAAACACAGCTCAACCCCTGTGAAGGCACTTGAGAGGAAATTAAGTTTAGTTTGATATGAATAACCCTAAACATAGTTTATATGGGAGAAAACCCAGTCAAATACCATGCAAACCAGAAGTAATATGCTTGTATAATTTTTGACCCTTAGTAAGTCAAATCAAAGTCCAGATGAGTGCGCTGATCTATCACCACCTGCTTGAGTCAATCTATCCCATGTCTCCTCCAATTCTCTTTGTAAAGCACCTCAAACCTAAAATACTTTTTATTCACTCTCATGCATTAATAGACAAGTGCACACACACACACACACACACAATGCACGCACGTCTGTGATCAATTTCAATTCTCCAGTTAGGAAACAAATCAGCTCAGAGCTTTTCATCTCTTCAGTTTCAGCTGAAGACTTCCCATTATTGATCTCTGTGGCTTCCTTGTCTTGATATCATCTACTCTGTCTGTTCTTCTTCTCTTCCCTTTCAATTCTCCATCTCTCTGTTTTCGGTCCATCCCTTGTTCTCGCTCTTTATCACCTTATCACCTCTACCTGTGATCTCCTGCTGAGATGTCACTCTTTCCTCTCTCATATCGCCATCCTGTCAGTGGTTCTGTCTCACCGATTGCCGCTAAATACACCTCTGCACTTCAACTGCCTCTAAATCCCACATACAGACATGCACAAAGACACACGCAGAAACACGCTAGCACAGCTCATTAAATGAAGTTAATTTCCAATCCCTGAGAAGCTATTGACCCTCTGTAGAGGTTGCACACATTTTCAATTTGTATTGAACAGGTTATACATCTGTATGCCTGTCTGATTTCTGCTATGATCTGTCAACGGCACAGCTCATCCCCTTGCAATACGTATATGCATCAAATTTGGAAGTAAGGTAGCGATTTGTCAGACAGCTTTCTGTGGGATTAGTGTAGCGTCATTATGTAACATGACGTGTGACAGAAAACCCTGGGTTTGGATGTGTGTGTATTGTAAGACATAAAGGACTTGGGAGCACAGTCAACATCCATGTATTCTTGGATGTAACATTGACAACAAGGATGAGCTTCCTTTGTCAAATTGGCCTTTGATCCTTGCCCTGCCTGGTGAGCCGCTGACCCCGTGGCCCTTTGAGGGTGTCATGGCTCGCGGTCTGTAGGAGGCAAACGATGCAAGGCTCCGGGCGGTGTTAATCCACAGCCTGGGGAGTGAAGGCCAATGTATATTCCGCACTCTGTGACCTGCTGCGTCTTATGCGGACTGTTGCCTATGCTGGCCAGGCATTTCGCTGCTCCGCAGGGTGTTCTCGTCCGGCGGATCAACTTCCGTAAGCACCGCCAATGTCCGGGTGAGTCAGTTCACCATTTTGTCGCCGACCTCCGGTTATTAGCTGGCCTTTGCAAATTTGGAGGTGGAGATGAGTAGAGATCACCTGGCTGAGCACACTATTGATCCCTCACCCCTCAAGTCCAACCACCATCTCTGTGGGTTCCAGGGCCAAACCATTTAAATGGTGACAGTGGAGCTTGATGGTGTGTGCCTGCCACTACTGTTGGACACTACAACCTCCAGGTCTCTCTTGAGCACATCCACAGTCCAACGGCTTTTACCCCAACCAAACCCACATGGCCCTGCTGGCCAAGTCTGGATAAGGCCACAAGCCACTGCACCTTTACCAATGGTCTGAGTGGTTGCAGGCATATAACTTCACCACACAGTCCAAGTAGCAACAACGGGTCTATCTTTTAATAACCACTGGCCTCATTAAGAAACTTTAAATCGAAGTGACATATCTGAAATACGTAAAAATGCATGATATGGAGTTACTCTAAAATATTTAACACGACTCTGAATGCCCAGGCTTTGTTGTGAAGAGATAAAGAAATTAAACCAAAAGTGCATTTGTTTGTTTGTTTGCTTCTTTGTTTATATTTTTATGTGGATGTGCTTTATTGTGTGACTGACTGACGACGAGAGAAAGAAAGCATTATGTTAACAGCCTGCTGACCTTTTGAAATCTGTAACAATGGGATGCTAAAATGCAAAAACAAAAAGCGGCTATTTTGATGATGGCACATTCATCACATTACAACAAATATTGTCCATGTAATTAGGACTTGGATGTTGCAATCACCACAGCTCAGTAAAATGCAAAGTTAAACTTTTGAAGGTTTTTACCTAAAGTCACATTTTTGCATCATTTAACTAAACATTGCACCAAGTCTGGTGAAGATTCAGGTAAAAAAAATCAGCACTTAGCTAGATTGAAGGCTATCAAAGCTGCCAGTGACTCACTCAATCCCAGTTGTCAATAGACATCTCTCCAAAACTCAAATACTGAATCCACGAAGGAGATGATGACTCACCAAAACAGGTTTGCAGACATAAATAATCCTGCTGCTTTGATAAAATATTGTTTTGAATTATATTACAGTCGTAAATGAGCGAGACTGCAGGAATCCAAGTTCATAGTAATTGACCCCAAACTTTCAGTGCCGTGAGGTAAGTGTACACAATGTCTTTATACAATAATAATTATGAAATATGCTAAATAGTTAGTGCTTGTGGTAATAGGATTTTATTTTTCAATCCCTGTGAAATGTGTATGTTTTCTTGCAGTTTTGGTATGTTTTTCCCAGCTTCCATTTACAGACCAAAAACATGAATGTTTGTTTAATCAAAGTCACTAGTTTGCCAGTACGGGTGAATGTGTTCACCCTGTGATCAACTGGGTGTAGTGCGTCTTGCACCTGATGTAAGATGGGACAGACACTAGCAGACCTGTCGGCCTGTACAGGATCAAGAGAGGACAGAAAACACATGGTTTTCACTAAAGAGTGGTAGCTTCTTTCAAAGCATGAGCAACGCCCCTATTAGCCAATTCAACAAGTAGCACAAAAATGTGCACCCTGTAGTGCAGTGTTTCTCAAATGGGGGTATGAATATGTCAACGGGTACGCAACGGCACTACTCTCTCTTGAGAGAGAGAGTGGAAAATTAACAAATAGTCAGTCTAAATGATAAAAACTATGGAAATCAATCTTTTCAGGGGCCACTAAATCAGTGTTTTTCAACCTTGGGGTCGCCTGAAATATCTGAAAAATTTAAATAGTTAATTAAATAATTATTCGTTTTTAAAATTAAAACACCCAATCTTAAACAACTGTATTTCTATATTCTCACTTTGTGAAATGTAAATCTAGTTCCAGGGGCGGCTCCAGACATTTACTCTGCAGGGGCTATGGCTATGTGCACTGTTGTAAACACAAGGCTAGCAGATATACGTTCACAAGCCTACCTAAGTAAACACATCTCCGTATGAACATAAAATTCAACACACACACGCAGCAAGCAACAGACACAAGTTTACTTTGTGCACATTTCAACCTCAGATTCAAAGATCACAAACTAATGCTGCCAGTTGACAGCACATCGACTAACAACACAGCCCTAATATGATCGAACATCGCAAAGAGATAACCACAAGAGGTCCAAATTTGTACCTAAATCACCATTAAATTCACAATAGGCTACATACACATCATATCATGATATTTTCTTTGTAAAATCACAATCACAATCTTATCACATTTTTTTTCATTCAGATCATTTAAACTATTTTAAAGTCATTCACCAATAAAACAAACCAATTCACCTACTTAAAACCGTCACCTTCAATGAAAAAAAGGGAAAAAATATAATTCAGGTCAGGGTAATTTTCTAATCTTAAAAAAATGTATGTAAGCAATTTATCAAACTGGTTCCAAGTACAATTAACATCAAACAATGGGGATGACATGTTCTTTCAGTCACACACACTCTTTTTTACTTTGTTCAACTAACGTGGTGTAGCATTAAAAACACTCAGTCGAGTGATTATCATTTGTTTTTGAGGTAACACACTCATGTTGATAAAATCCTATTTTAAGAAGTCTTTTGAACCCCTCATTTCACACAGTTTGGACATTCATATCCTTTACAAGATAAAATGTTACTGCTTTGGTTACATTAGGCCTTGGTGATATGGACTAATTTTCATATCTCTATATTTTTCCTCAAAGTGGCAATATATAAACTATTTATTTTCATTTTTTCAACCTAAGAAAAACAATAATGGGTCAAAATCAGTGCGTAGAAATGCCACAAAGACCCTTTTATTAATCAGCACAATATCAACATTTTGAGGCACATTTGACTTTTTCCTTCATTAAGGCTGAAATGTTTGGTTAAATTTTGCAGTGTAGCAAAATCACATTCAGGACGTTGTCCCTTTAAGAAAGTGTGTAAACAGCCCCGTGAGCTGCAGCTGCTGCGGCGCGAGTTAGTTACAGAAGAGAAATACATGCAGTATTTCATCAAACGTCTCTCAGTGCTTCCAACACTCAGAAATGTTGGAGTTTTACAGCGGACAGACGGACATTTGCACTGAGCCTCTGAGAGGCAGCTGCTAACATCGAGAAAGTAGCATAGCTACTCCGTGCACTAGGAGGGAGGGGGAGCGGAGCGTACTTTCTGCTCATTGACCAAATCACCTTGTGTTGGATTTAAGTTTTTAGTCTACAAATTTTTTTTATTGATGTGTTTTTTCATTTCCAAAGGATAGGTAAATTATGGTAGTCTAACATAACATTTTTTTAGGGGGATGCTGGGGGGTGCTATGGGTACCCTTGGGGTAGCTTCAGTGCCCCCTCTCCCCTGCCTGGTGCCACCCATGTCTAGTTTAACTACAATGCAGTTAAAAAATAATATCTGAGCTCAAACATGAATAAAAAAGTAATTCTAGAAAAAATGTCTTAGCTGTCGCCAGAAATTCTTGATATCAAAATGGGGTCTTGATCCAAAAAAGGTTGGGAACCACTGCACTAACTACTGTTTCTTTCTACTTATTTACAAAATAAAATTACTTAGAATGTGTGTTATCACTCGTTCCTTCCATCATTATGCTCTATAGTTGTTTTTAAATAGTTCATCATCATCATCATCTATTTTACCCTTCCACTGCTTCAACAAGTTGGGTACCAAGGATTCACACCATCAGAGGCAGGAACCTTGACTTCTCTTGCATTTCCCGTTGCAGCTAAATAGCAGAAAGGTCCGCAAGGTTATGGTAGTTTTTCAACATGTCACGGGTATACAGTTTATTATTAGAGCGGAATAAAATGTGTTTTTTGCAGGGCTGAATTAGGAAGTCAATTTATTTGAGCAATGTACTTAAGGTGTTGGACAAGACAGAAGTTACGGATCGGTGTTGTCTGAGAAGCAGTATGTCAGTCAGGATCACTTGAGTCAAATAGCTTTATTTAGCACGCATTTAGATTTTGCTGAAAGGCTCGGTTCTGGGACCTCTCTGCCCAATGCACTGCATAACACCAAAGCCAAAACAAACTGAGTACATAACAGCATTTTCTGACATAGGCCACGGCCACTCCCACGGCATATTTCTCTTTGTAAGTCACTACACATCAAAAACCTAGTTTCTGGAACTCCTCTTAGTGTTTAAGCTATATCTGCACCAAACTTTGCACATGCAATTTCCAGACCTGCCTGATAGCCCCAAGCCCGTCATCCTTCGTGACATACTTCCTTGGGTTCTGCAAAACCTGGGGGCCGAGTCGCGCCGGAAGGCTTGACCCACTTTCATAACTGCTTGCAGTTCTAGTTTCTATTATTATTATTTTCTTAATCTTTTTCTACTGATTCTCAATGACTATTTATTCTTAGGAAAGGCAGCTACCTTGACATACCACTGTTCTGAGGAACTCAGTAGCATGGAGTAAATGACCTCAGAGATCTGTAAAAGAATGTGGACATCACTGGTCCAGGTTCTGCATGACCCTGGAGGGCAGACGTCCTCCTATGGGAGTTTACCTCCATATGAGGTTACAGCAGCTCAGGGTTGTCCTCCTCCTAATGAGGCCTGGGGGCAGCACAAAGCTGGAACACACTGCAACAGGGGAAGGAGGGGAAAGAAAGGGATGTGACATCTCTCTGCCAGGGATGAATCAGATTTATCTTTCATTTATCTATTGTTGTTGTTTTTTCCATCGTTTTTCTATCATTTTTGTGTATGTCTACGTATATATTTATATTTGTTATTAGTATCAACAACTGTTTTATATTATTTATTTATATCATTTGCAAATACATTATGGGCCCCAGTATAAGGAGGGTTACAGTAGATCTTTAGTGACTACTAAATCTGCAAAGCAAATATGAAAACACTTAAAAAAAGAAAAAGAAATTTGGCCTTCTGTCCATGTGGACTGAACAAGTGGTTCTAATGCAGCAGACACGACCTTCAGAACATTAGGCCTCATACAACATAAAAGCTTTCATGTCAAAACCTAGCATTTCAGGGTGCTTAACAAATTCTTATAAATTCAGATGACTGCATAAATGGGATGAGTTAACAAAATGCATGGGCACTTTCTGTATAGCGGACAGTTTAATTAATTCTCTCATTCATTCATACATACGCTATGGTGATGCTGTCAGCCTCAGCAGAAACATACTGCAGTGAAACAATGCGCTCTCATCCCAGTGTGTGTGTGATAAATTGAGGAGGACGATCTGAATATAAACACATCTGTGCCTTAATGAAGTGAAACTGGATGATCAAAGCAGTGTTCGTTTATCATTCAATGGATTAATAATGTATAATCTCACGCCATTAACAGCGTTAGCAGCTTCCTGCATGTGCTCTTTTCTTCCTGCTTTTTCTGCAGCAACAGTGTTGTTTATGGTCTGAATTATGGATTTTAATTCTTCATGTCTTTAAAGAATTATTCCTCAATTGTGATGTAAGTTGCTCTCAACTTATATAGCACAAATTACAACAAAGTTATCTCAGTGAGCTTAACAAGTCCATAGCAAGAAAAATAACACAACAAGATCCACATGAACAAGCATTTAGCGACAGTGGGAAGAAAAAACTCCCTCTTTTTTATAGGAAGAAATCTCCAGCGGAACCAGGTTCAGAGGTGGCAGCCATCCGCTTTCACTGGTTGGGTTAGTGAAAAGAAGGGAAAACAAAATAGGATAGAAGGATAGTCCATCCAAGTGTTCCAGACTAGTTGAGCTGTGAACCATCAATCAGGAACCGCCAGCTCCAACATCAAGACACCTGAAACAGAAAAGAGAGCCCTCAGAGGGCGAGGAGAAGGCACAGACTGCAGGAAAAACATGATACACTATGATACACTTGTTCCTCGTGGTTCGGTTATTATTAATATTAAGCGTCATGCGGCCACCCGCCATGCTCTGAAGTGCTACAATTACAGACAGATTTTGTCTTGTAGCGTCCCCTCTGTAGTGATCTCAGCGATCACTACAGAGGGGATGCTTGTCTGCTTTAATTATCGCAACTATATGGTGTACGCTTTAGTAAGTAAGTAGGTTTTGAATATAACGGTCTCTCGCAATGGTCTGAGGTGCTGACCATTGCGTGTAATGGTCTGTGATTGTGACCAAAATGAGACTATGTCAGTTTTAGGTTATTGCTATTATACTGTATACGCTTTAGCAAATAAGTAGGTTTTGAGTTTATTTTTAAAGGTGGATAGAGTAGCAGTCTCCCGTAATAAGATTGGGAGCTGGTTCCTAAGGCGAAGAGCCGAACGCACTGCCTCCTGTACTACTTCTGGACACTTTAGGAACTTCAAGAAGACCAGCAGAATGAGAACGGAGTGTTCTGCCTGGACGATAGGGCACTAACAGGTCTCTAAGATACACAGGAGCTTGATCATGTGGAGCTTTGTAGGTTAACAGGAGGATTTTAAACTCTATTCTAGATTTTACAGGAAGCCACTGAAAGGAAGCTAATACTGGAGAAATATGCTATCTTTTGTTGGTTAGTACTTTGGCCGCAGGATTTTGAATTAACTGGAGACTTTTTAGTGAGTTACTAGGACATCCTGACAGTAGGGAGTTACAATAGTCCAGCTTAGATATAACAAATGCATGGATTAGTTTTTCAGCATCACTCCGAGGCAAGATGTTCCCGATTTTAGAGATATTACGGAGGTGGAAGAAGGCTGTCCTTGTGAGTATCAAAGACCTCACCTCGCTTAAGGCGGGCATACACTGTGTGATTTGTTCAATTGTTGTAGCTCAAATTGTGCGACTCAATTGCGGAGTTTAAATTGCAGCTCACGATTCATATTCTCACACTGTACGGACGGACACTCTGACACGGCCTGACTGCTCAAACTGTTCGTCCATACACGACACGTCAAGTTCTTGTTTCTGGAAATACAACATAAAAATTAGAAGAAAAAGAAGAACTCTGAGGCGTTGCCATTAAAACAGAAGAAGAAGAACCCGGAAGTAGATATACACTCGCAAATCTCAGTAAAAAGAGCTTTAAAAATACTGGCTGGGCAGACGTGGGCAGTACGGTCCGTCAATTCTACAGCGGTCCTATGGTGTTCGCACATACGCAGTGTGAGAGTTTGAGGTAAGCCAGTCTGTGGCACTGCTTCAATAGTGCGATACCCTCACGAAGAGTGACCAGGATTTCAAACATGTTTGAATTTCTTCTCATGACCCCATGTATACTACACCATGCACGACACGATTTAGCCGAAACTCGGACCGATCCCAGAAATAGAAGCACGAGTGAAAAATTGGCTGAAAATGGTCCAAAAATTTAACAGTGTATGCCCGCCTTTAAATAAATGTGTTAATATCCTGCTTCATAGGACAGGGGCTCTCTGTTGGAGAATGTCTGGCTAGGTAAAGCCCGCTAAAGGAGAGATATCACCGATATACTTATCCAGCTTCATAGTATTGGCCCGTAAAGTTACAAAGCCTAGTTCATTTGTGGGGGAAATATAGATTTAGATAGAAAGAGCAATAATTCTAACTGGTCAGAGAAAGACATCCTGCAGATAGAAATCCAAAAAGAAAAAAATACTTCCTTCTTAGCATCAATATTAACCCAAACAGCACAAAAACTGACTTAGGTCATCATAAAGGTTGCTTTCCTGTTAGATGTAAACCGTTGTTACCTGGGAAACCTCTTTGAATGGTTCTTTGTAGCAAAGGGGCCAATAGACCTAAAAAAATCTAGCATATAAAGCATTACTCATGAGGCCTTTAGCTATGAAATATGCAGAGCAGGTCAGAGGATAAAATGTTTCCCGGTGGAAATCAGGTGCAAAGGATTCACAGCCTACTCCTTGGTCAAACTTTTAAGCAGATTAGACATTGATAGTCAGAGGAAGAGGTCGGGGCATCTGCTCCAGATGCCTACAAATGGCTGTGGTTAAAAGGTTGAGAAGCTGTAGAATTTGCCATCTGGATGGAAGCTGGAGTCTGATCATCTGCGGCTGGGTCACATGGAGAGATGTAAAACACCTAGTGACCCTGCGGATCATTACTGAGGCCGTGTTACCGGCCATTTACAGATGTACAGTATGTTCTCTGCCACTGTCAGAGACATATAATAATGTCCTCTGCAAGCTCTCAAACATCCCAAAACATACAAATCTAAAATCTAACTTTACATGAGCAATAAAGAAGCCCCAACTGTTGATGTTATTATTCTTTATGTAAAACATTGTTTCATATCCAAATATGAGAGAGGCTTGTACAGTCCCCTGCATGGTTGGATGAAGGCCAATGCACAAGAAAAGTGAGCAAAGTGTGATTAGGATAAACACAAACAGATCGAACAGAACGTGATCTATATCTGGAACATTTCTATTTTAAAGTTATTATATTTCACGTAAAGCCAGTTCATTACATTTTTTTTCCCCTGAATAATGTCTTTATTAAAAGGCTTGTGTTTAAATGTCATGCTGAAATGCCACAGCTGGTTTTAATATAGAATATACAGTCAAACTAATGACTGTATTTTTGCAATGAAAATTGCAGATTCAACCCTTTGTTTATAAGAATTCAGTCTATTTTCTTGCGGCTGCTCGGTTAAAAGAAAAAGCTCTTTATGCCTTTGGTTGTTTCTTTTGTGTCCTATTTAACACTATTATGTTATAATGCATTTTCAATTGACACAAAATGAGGCCATGCTGCAGCCAAGCTGGGATCTGCATGCTTTATTATTGCATTCAAGTTTGTTTTAATACATTTTGTACTTCAAGCCAGGCTGCAATCAGGAAATAGCCTTTTGTTTGGAGAAAAGCTGAAATATACCACAGTAATGTATACGGTGTGAAATGTTCAACAATGTGATAGTCTATAGGAAAGCCCTGTTGTTTGTTTAATTGAAGATTTGATGTCACATGAGTATCTTCACTAATGTTTTCTCCGTCTGCTCTTTTCTGTCATGTTTATGTGCCATAAATAACTACAATGGCCACGTTTACATGGGAGCTTTAATTTCTCTTTAAAGCGGAATAAAAGTTAGATCCTCTTTAATCTGACCTTATAAACACATAATTCCTAACGTTCATTTAATTCTGAATTAAAGTTAATTCCTCTTTAACCTTACCATATAAACACATAATTCCTAAAGCTAATTTAATTCCGAATTAAAGTTAATTCTGAATTAGGTGGCTGGTTTATTCAGTTTTTAATGCCGAATTAGATCATTCCTCTTTCTTGTAAACACTTCACTTGGTTAAAGCAGTTTTAAGTTCATTTGTAGTGTTTTGCGAACATGGGACTTACTGACGCACTGGTGACGACATAATCCAAGATGGCGACGGCCCGGACTCCTCGACTATTTGATAAGTGCCTTAAAAGACATGGATATATAGAAACGAGTGGATGGACGGAGGCATAAACATGTGGACTTTCACTCGGACCCACACGGACCTATTAAACACACACGGACCTCGGTAAACGGGATAGGCTTCATCGGAAGGCTAGCACTAGGACCGGGAGGCAGAATAAATGCGTCCCCGTACTGCATGTAAAGACTGTAAAATCATTTTACCTGTCGTTAGAGCTACTATTTTTAGCAGGGAGCAACTATTTATTCCTGGTGTTTGTTTTCCAGAGTTTTACTGGGCTTTTTACTGGTGATGAGTTCCTATCTCTCCTCCGCTCCGCGGTCCAAACTGAAACCGTGTGTTATTGTAAAATAAAACAGTTCTCATGTGTGGTCTTCTGTGTAATAGCCAACAATAAAAGGTTTGTTGTGTGTTTTTCTGATAGACGTGATATGTCACATTCACCCCCTGTTCAATCAGAGCCTTCCCAACCCCCAGACCTGAGGCAGAATTATCTAAAGCCGAATGAACCTGTTTTCCATGTAAACCTTGTTCGGGAATGACCATTTCCATGTAAACACGAAGCAGAACACTTTAATTCCAAATTATTTAATTCGGAATAAATAATTCCAAATTAAAAAACATCATGTAACTGTGACCACTGACTCTGCAATCTACTGGAAATGAATAGATTTTTAACATACATTTTAAGGACAGAAATACAAAAAATGTATCTCGTGTCTCTTATGTAGGTTTGTGTACATTCTTCTTCATCCATTGTCTGTCACCTGGCAACTTCACGAGTCCCCTCAGGGAACAAGTCTGATACACATACACCATGCTACACAGCGTAAGGAAAAATGATAGCAGCAGAAGTCAATCAGCTCATTGTTTCCCCCACAAAGAATCCAAATGATTTAAAGCTATTTGTCTTTATTCCTAATGTTAAGATCATCTTCCAATGCTGAAGTACTTTTTAAGAAGTGTTACTTGGTGTGTGCTCAGTGTCTCAGTGTTTTGTCATTAATACTAATCCACAGAGACAGGCCTGCAGGGGAGAAGGCAGAGGAGATTAAGCTTTGTAAAACCTTCTCTTGAGCCCTGAGGGGAAGCGCAGCATCCCCACTGAGGCTGACAGAGGGCAGAGAAAGATGCAGCATAGACAAGAAACAGGAGAGACCACGTCAGACGGGTGAAATGGGTAGAGGTGAAGAGAGAAAAAAGGAGGGATAACAGAAAACGAAGGAAGAGCGGTAGGGAGGTAAATTGCCTTTGGAGAGGTTAAATTTTGAGTCTATGCTCAGAAGAGATTGATAATGATATTGAAAAGAAAGGAGAGAGGGGAGACACATATTTCATTAAGCTATTGGTGGAGAGTGGATGGCAACGGGTGGATGTCTCTTTTATTTTCTTTTTTACCTGCGCTGTTGCACAAGCTAATTATGTTAGCTGGTAATTGGCTTGTTTTGATTCAGTGAGTCACCTTGACCCACGCGTTGACCAATCAGCTACTAGCCAAATAGACACGCACACACTTGGCAGGTATACACACTCAATCCTACAGACATGCAAACTCACACCCACAGACCCAAGACGTCAATGAAAAATACTTGGCGCGCACATACACACCTGAGACCGATGTAGAAGTAGCAAAGAAGACATCTATATTGGATTTGTTTGGGGGGTCAGGCGCAATGAAATCAATCAAGTTTGCTCCCACACATAAAAAAACTCTTGCATTACTCTCAGTAGAACCCTCCCTGATGTAACCGTCAACGGTAAATAATTCTGAAATAAAGTGTTCTGTTTTGTGTTTACATGGAAATAGTAATTTCGAATTGAGGTTTACATGGAAAACAGGTTATTCAGCTTCATTCAATTCCGCTTTAGGTCTGGGGGTTGGGAAAGGTATATTGGGAAATAATATTCAATAAACCTTTTATTTTCGGCTACAATGTAGAAGACCACGTTAACTGATTTCACTTTAATTTTGATTGTAGTTTTGAATACTGCAGCTGGACAATAACATACTGTTTCACTTTGGTCTGCTGAGCCGGAGAAGGAGATAGGAACTAATCCCTGGTAAATAAAACTCAGTAAAAGTCCGGAAAACAATAACCAGGAATAAACATTTGCTCCTTTGTAAAGAAAGTAGCTCTACGACCGTAATTAATGAAACGTTTACAAGATAGAGGAATTATGTAATTCGAAATTAATATTGGAATAAACCAGTCACCTAATCCGGATTTAGGTTTAATTCGGAATTACATTTGCATTCAGAATTAAGTGTTTACAAGGTCAGTTTAAAGATAATTTAACTTTTATTCTAAATTAAAGGGGAATTAAAGGGGACATATCATGCTAAATCCACTTTTTTAGCCCTTAAATTCCTTTTGATGTATATTTAGATTGTTTAGAAGCACAGAAAAGTTCAAATTAATCTCTTCAGGTGCTCCGTTGATATCTTTATATTCTGTTTTGTTCGTATTTTTACGTTTTTTGAACAATAACGTCAGTGGAACTGCCAAATTAGGACATCGACTCCAGGCCCAACACTTCGAGCAATCCGCCATTTTTATTTCTCGCTTTTATTTTGTAGTCCAAGCTCAAGGATGCAGAAGTTACGAGAGGAGAAATCAAAATGTTCGGTTGTTGGATGTAGTAACCCACACACTTCATTACACCGTCTCCCAGCATCAGAACCTTTTCAAAGTGCCTGGTTGAGTTTTATTTTTCACGGAAATGTACCCACATCTGTGGGTAAGGTCATTTTTGTGTGCGCGAAGCACTTCCCTCCGCCAGTATAAAGAAGGATTTGCTGAAAGACTTTGTCTGATTGAGGGTTCAATTCCTTCTATCTTTGGAGACGACAAACAGAGCACTTCGGTAAGCTGTAAATAACGCTAAAAAGTGTGATGATAAGATGTCCCTGTCATTGTTTTGTTAGCATTAGCAGTTGCACCGTCTTCATATGTTAGCGCTGTGTGCTCGTTTTAGATCCTTGATGATATGGCCTACGTGATTTAATTTAAGTCTAAAGTTTTCATTAGTCATTTCATTTTGCCGTTTTTGTCTCAGAAAAGACTAGATTAAAATGCATTTCATGACGTTAGCTTGGCGCTAGCGTTAGCTCGGTGCTTGTGTTAGCTCACTTGTTAGGGTTCTGCAGGTTCATCATCTTCATTTTCATCTCGCTCCGCCGGGTCAGACTCTGGCTTGAACATGTAAGGCTGGATGGACAAGTATTCCGTTGTTGACATTGTGTAAATAACGTGTTTATAAACTTTTTCTGCGCCGCTACATCGCCATATTTCTTCTATCAAACTACAAAAATGGCCGAGCAGGGTGGAGTTGAACCTGGAGAGGGGGCGGGGTATGAAGTGTCTCATTTGCATTTAAAGAGACCGCACCAAAACGAGTTGCTCTTAGAAGCACATCAGAAAAGGGGTAGAAAAGGGGTCTGGGGAGCTATAATAAAGACGAATTCAGACCCAAGCATTGCAGTTCCGCTTTATATAGACCACAACTGTATGATTTATATCTAAAAAGGAAGGATTTAAAACCATGATATATCCCCTTTAAAGCTCCCATGTAAACATGGCCCTTTTCTATAAACCTGATGTCCTCTGCTTGTCTGTTGTTTCTTTTCTAAAGTCTCCCTCCTGCTCTCAGGTATTACATTACTGTAATGATAGATTCATAAATCCCAAAATGTAATTCAGGCCCAATCTCATTGTTTCTAAAAATCAAATTACCTACCACTGTTATTTGGCAGCTAGGTTTAATTACAATGTAAAGATGCCTTTAGCAGACTACGTAGGAGGGTATTATAATAATAGTGTGATTGATGAATGTTAAACAATACCCAAGGTGCCACGTAGATATTTAAATGAAGGACACTTTTGTGTATTTATCATCCATAAACTAAATCACTTGCAGGGTCTCGACGACAGTGTAAAGGTCTTATCTGCTAAATATTAACAATGAAACCAGTTTGTTATTTAGAATCTATTACAAAAACAAGTATCAATTGATAAGCATACCATTATGTGAAGAATGTAACAAAACACCTTGGTTACAACCAACAACCGGTAGGAAGATAACTACGATAATCACATTACAGTTACTGTATTGTACTTGGTATGTAAATGATTCAAATGATTAGTATTATTATCAGGCTTCTGCAGAGCTGGATGAGGAGTTGATCATTTGAATCAGGTGTGTTGGAAGAGAGAACATCTAAAACATGCTGGATAGTGACCCTCGAGGACCGGAATTGGACACCCCTAATCTAGACATTAGTTAATTCTGTTGGCAGGTTAATGTCTGGTCATTTTAGTCCTGGCATTCCTCTCTTATCCTGCCGTTTAAAGGTCAGAAGTCCTTGGACAAAGGCTGGGATATATAGGAAGATATACGCAGTTTGTCCACAGAAACGTCCCTTGTCTTTAAAAGGTCCGGATGTCCATCCTGTTCAAGAGCCTGTTACCTGTTCCTGTTGACATTTTTATATATTTAAAGGGGAATTAAATTTGTTTTACACAAGTATTTGCGTATCCTTTAGGAATTCAAAGATCAGGCATCTCCACAGCATCCACTACAACTACTTCTTTATTATTTTACCACAAACTGAGAAAGAGAGAGGAACCATTTGATAAGGTGCAAGGTGCAGCACAGTGCAAGTAACTGGCTGAACATTCATATTGAAGCTACAAAATACATCCACTGTGTGGTGACCTACGGACACAGTTGCATAGTAAGATCATGTAAGAAAAAAATATTTCCTCAAGATTTCCTCTCATCTACGTTATACAGAAATGTATTCAGCCGCCACAGGTAGTCCTGCCGACTATAAGTAGAGGGGGCGGAGATGCAGCACCATTCAATAATCCTCTTTTCACTCAGCAAGCAAACAGTGCTGTCTTGTGAGATATCTCACTAGACACAGTGGAGCGCACAACAGCCAATGGATCTCTGCCTGCCAGTGAATGGCAGGCCAATTCGGAGCCACTAGGATCAGAGTGTGCCTGTGCTACCTCAACCTGGCGAGGGTGGGGGGGTTAGGTCCAGTAGTGGGAAGGCGTAAAGCAGTGCGCGCGGCCAAGCATGCGCAAACGTGTTTACCCCCAGGGGAGCCCAGCAGGTACAGCCGACGGGAGCGCAGCCCGCCCTGACAATGAATATACGCCACCGTGTTCATATAGTCCGTTCTCACCAGAACATGATGTGGGAGTGCTGGAGGCCGAAACTCCAGAGCCCTCTCACAGAACAGCCCTTGTACACCGTGCCGTAGCCCGTCAGGCTGGCATTCATGCTGACAGCTCTCCTGGACGTGACGATGCCCATCGGCACTCCCTGCATCAGGTAACCCGGGGAGCGCCAGTGGTGCAGAGTCCTGGCACACTCCGGCGTGACCAATACCCTCCGTGCGCCATGATGCACGGGGTCCAGCTCACATGCGGCCACCCACAGCTGGAATTCCTGCATGTGGAGGCGGCCAAGGAGTCACAAGGATGGCCGACGGCATCAGCCTGAGAAACCGAAGACACGTCCTGAATTGGATGAACCTTCCTGATTCGTCATCGTCGTCTCCACAATCAAAATCCAAAATGTCCTCTCCAGGCGGAGGGACAAAAGCAATATCAAACTGTGAGCCCCAGCTGTGCCCCGCACAGGTTCCAGTCTCCATCGTCTCTTCAGCAATGGGCTCGGCGCTGAGAAGGGGCAGGAGGGGTTCCTGCTCTGCCAGGCTGTTTTGGCGCACCAGCCGCCAATGGAGGCTTTCTACCGTGGTGGCGCAGTGGAGGCAAGAGCCGGAGGCATCCAGGCTGCTGGGCATGTACCAGCCCGAGGCACTTGGAGCAGACCTGGTGTTTCTTTCCACACCCACAGAGGTGAGCCCTTAGGCCTTCAGCTCCGCTGGCGTGTTGAGCTTTTCCCTCCATTCTCCTCTTCTGTGCTGGGGTGTGGCAGGAAGGAAGCTAGTTAGCACTAGCACGTGGCTGCTAGCCGCTAAGCTAGCTGAAGATCAACCACCATCGCCGGGGGTCCGCGTGGGGCGGCAAGGGTGGTGTCAGAAACCAGCCCGCCAACTAGGGTGGCGTCGAGCGTTCGCAGTGAGCCAAGACAAAGACGAGTGTCAGCGGTCGGCTGTCGACGGCCGTGAGGGGCGTTGAAGCAGTGTAGTTCCAAGCGTGGGAGCAGAAAAAAACACTGGTTGACCTGAGGTGGTCGACAAAAATGGATAACAAAAAGTGATCGGTGAGGGTTTACCTGTGGACGGTTCAGCTGCTGTGGCGAGAAGAAGAAATTTAAATGGTGTTGCATTCTCCGTCCACTCTACTTATAGTTGGCAGGACTACCTGCGGCGGATGATTACGTTTCATCAGCCAATCATGATTTGCGTGATGAGATAGAGCTTCTGAGATATAACGCAGAGTCGTATATCCCATGATGAGAAAGAGAACAGCAAGTAGTGAGAGTTACTAGGTCAAACACAATGCAGGCTAACATGTTGAAAAGCCTAATTTGAGGAGAATCATTCTTTTTTCTAATTAATTTAAGATGATATATTTACTGTTATCCATATGGAACAGACGAATGGAAAAGGTTTATTACTTAGGTTTAATCATAGTCACTGGTTGTATCACAATTGATATTTCACTCACATTATGTCAGGGAAAAAAATAAAAGGCCACTTGTGTTGTATTAAAAATGAAGGTGGGCTGACTATTCAAACTTAATCTCTTAGAGTATGGGTAAAATGTGAACTTTTTTTTTTGTTGTTGCTTCTGTGGCCCAAATACACCAGCACATAAAAATAATGTGTGGTCAGACATCTGGCATTATCTAAATGCAAAGCTATTCCAAGGATGCAAATTTAGGCACACATCTGGTTTCCAGCCTTTATTGCCGTTAACAGAAACTTTTCAACAGTCATAAAACACCTGACAGATTTGTTATTTCACCCTTTACACTTTAGGTGTACACATTAATACCAGAGCTCATTGTGCTTCATCACGCTCACCAGACAGCTAAGTTTTGAAGAGTTTTAAAGCATGTTTTACCTCGAACTTCCACAAAACACACTAATGAGTTAATGAGAATTTATAGTGCAGACTGTGCACTTAAAAGTTACCGACGCAAAGTTTCACCTCTCAAGAGAGCAAGGCAGAATCTGGCATTATTTGAATAATTAAGATTTGTTTGCTGATAGACATTTGAATCACATCCCTGAAAATAGGCCGCAGTATATTTCCTGTGCCAGTAAATAATGAGCATCTGTATAGGAAGTTAAACATCAGGCTCAGCGAATCTCCTCTAACAGGAGAAAACAGGTTAATAGAGGTTCATAAAAGTTTATGGAAGTCATTTCAGTCAACTTTTACTAAATTAAGATTATCAAACTAACAAATCTAAAACTCAAACAACTGTTTCTCTTTCAGAACTCCACATAGTTTGAGTATATATTTCCTTCCAATTTGTTTGTAACATCCAAAGTAATGTGTACGTTGCATGAGTATCTTTATTTTACCCTTTGTGGATTTCAAGCTGATTTATTGAAATCAAAAACTGTTTGAATCCACATCTGCCTCCTTTAATCTATGCATTTTGGGCCACCAAAACCACCTTGTGACAATAATATTATAGTCAGCGACCTTTTTTAATGAGTATGTTTTATTTTTAAATAGAATAGTGACATTGTGAGAGAATTAAGGAAGGACATGGACATCTCTGATGCCAAATGTCAAGCACGTAAAGCTTTAGGAGGGAAGAATGATACTCAAATTTGTTGCTGAGAATGCACACAGTTTCTCCTCAAAGACAAAGATTAGGCATCCAAGACTTTTTCTTTGCGGTATTAAGGGCTTCAGTGAGATGGTGGAAGTTCCTGTGGTGGCAACAACTGAAAAAAGAGAGAGCTTTTCTGCAGGGCAGCCTTGATTTGTGCTATTTCAGTGGCAACAAAAGAACGCACTATACCGCCCCAAAAAATGAACTTTTTTTTATGAATGATTTAGGTTTATTTATAAAATTTTTACCCCACAAGAGCACAGATTGTAAAGGTGTTCCTGAAAGTCATACAGTATAAAAGGTGAACTACATGCTTTTGGCCTCAGAAGCGTCAAACATTAACACCCAGCTCTGTGAGATCTCTACAGCTGAATGCACTTTGCACCTGAGCCATTATCTCCCAAAAATAAAACTGCTCCGGAGACCTTGAATAATCTCTCCCGACAGCCAAAGTTTCATCCTTGTGTCGTTTTTATTTTCTTCATCATTCATCACATTCTCATCACATCATTTATCTTCACTCCGACTGTTTTATTCCAGACAGCACAAATGAAAGAATCACAGGGATGGAGCTGGTTTGCAAAAGATTTGCCCACTTCCAACAGCTGGGTTTACTGTGGTACAATAAAACAGTCATTTCGCTAATGAAAAATGGCATCAATCTAAATCTGTACTCTGGTTCATCTATTTTGGTCACAGACTGTTAAAAAGTTTATTGGTTTTGGCTGTACTGGACTTTGGATTTCTACATATTTTAAAAGCCTTTTTGCTTTTTTAATTTTAATTTCAGTTTATAGGTTGGCACTTTCCTTGCGTCTTGTTCCAACTTTTAAAATACGGAACCAAAGCAAGAAATTGAGTCGGAAACTTTACAGCTAAATATACAGTTCAGAAGAAACAGCACATAAAGTAGACATGTCTAATCTTGTAAAGTGCAAATGCCTTTTCTATTGTGTAGCTCCTGGGTCTGGTTGGAATGCTGCCCTTTGCATGGTGGACCTGTGCCCTGTCCTATTTGTCATTCCCTGACACCTCGCTCTTGTCTTCCTGTGAGAATCATTATGAGGGATGAGATCATTTGCAAATGCAAGTGCCAAAACAGGTGACTGCCAGTGGTCAGAAAAAAATGACATGCTACCAAAAGTTTTCCTGGTAATTAAAGCGGTAATGGAGCAGAAGCCCTCCTACATTTAGTACGCACCATTCTCTAACGGCACTGTCTGATGAACAACCGTTAGGTGCACAATCAGGATAACAAAGCATTCATTTGTAAACATGAAAACATTGTCAAATCTGAGTTGTACTTATTTTTATCTTTACACAAACCAACTAACAATTGGAAACTAAAAATCATGTTCCAGAATGCAAATTGAGGATTTATTCATGCTTTATTTATTTTTCTTCTTCTATGAATCAGACAGAGAGAACTATGCCGTGCAGTTACTGGAGGTTCTATCCATTTGGTTCTTAAGTCTATGATTTATCCAGAAATATTCACAAAATTACCACAGATTATGGAGCAGAAGCTCAGTCCATGTCTGTAATTAACATTCAGCATAACAATATTGGCTAATATAAATTATGTTAAATGTAGATTTGTTTTCCTTCTACTGACAAAAGACAAAGTTCCAAACACAGGTTTGAAGGCTTCTGTTTGTGTTTCAGAGTTTAACGCAAAACCCACAAAGTTGTCGTTCTCAATCTGAGCTCCTTCTTTTATTGCTGCACTACTTCATTCCTCTGTTCCTTATCTTTATTCCTTCCTAATTTGTTTCAGGACTATCTTACTCTCACACCTTCTCTCTTCTTTTTTGAGCACGTTTCGTATCAACCCAAGTCCTTTCTTTTCTTTCTCACTCATTTAAATTATCCCCTATGTCCAATTGTTCTTTCATTTTCCTTGTGTTTGATTTTCCTTGTTTGCTGGCACAACTCCTTGCTCTCATCTCTCTACCTTTGGCTCATTATCTCTCTCTCTTTCCTCATCTGTCAGCTTATCTCTCTCCTCACCTTTTTTTTTTTTTTTTTTTTCCTCTCTGCTTTAGTCTACTCGCTTGTCTTGATTTTCTGGGCACCAATGATTGCACCAAACCATTCAATGCTTTCTTAATTCTTTGTTAAATAAGTTTGGTACTCTAAAATTAGATATTCTCCTAGGGGATTTGAAAACCAACAGAGCAAAAAAGATAGAGGAATTGTATTTATTTGTATATTGTCTTCATGAAATGAGTTTAATAGTAGCTCCTGAAAGCACAAAGGCTCAGAGTTTTTTGAATAAGGGTTTGGTGTCCTTTGGGTTCTTAGAATTACTCAAAGGACAAAACATGCATGTCTGTGGACCGCCTCCTTAGTCAATTTCCACTCAACATTGCAATCGTTGCTTCTTGCTTTCGATTTTTTGAGTGGAATAAGGATGTAATCCGTCCAATGTAATTTTAACACAACAGCAGACCAAAAGCAATACTGTTTTTTGATGTGAGCATCACTGTACTCCACATTTTGTAGCCTACATTTAGAGTGGCTCAAATAAATGGTAATTCTCAGGGTATTCTTGCTGCTTTGATCTGCCAGAGTGATTTCTGTTTTATGGCACTGTGTCATTCCACAAACAGAAATTCATGAAAACAGCCAGAAAAAAAAAAAAAAAAAAAAAAACATTATTGCCTGGTTGTCATTGGATGATTCATAAAGCAACATACTTTCTGTTCTTGAAAAAAACAGCTGCATGCCAGAATCTAAAAAATGCTTTTTTGCAGCATGTCGGGAAAGATATTAATCTCTCAATGTCTCTCATATTTACAGATTTACAAAGTCTCAAAGTCAAAGGCGATTATAGATTTTCTCTAGAGTCCAGTTGACTGGAGTCTGCCACAACTGCCAAGGAACTCAAGAAATTTGTATTGTCATTCCCTCTTATGTGAACATATACAGAACAAGATTGTATACCCAAGTCTCCTAATAAGATCTTATAAAAATATTGAAAATAAAATTTTAAAGACACATATATAAGTAAGTATCAAGCAAACATTACAGCAGCAGCAACAGATTGTACATCTGTAACTATAAGTGAGAGGGGGTGTGTGGTTACAGAGCTCCACCAGTTAGTTGTATTTCCATGTTTAATGATGATTGGTCAAACTTAAAATGATGTTAGTTGTAAGACATTTCCTGACTCAGGTAGACAAAAACAAATGCTGAATCAACAGGAAACTATAATTGATTATGTGTAGAAGATATTGTCTAAACTACCGGAAATGTACAGTCATTGTTATTACAACTTACAATTTACACAGCTAATCTGTAGATCACATCAACTAGGCTATGTATTAAGCATTAACATCATTTCATTCATCTTCTTGAATCATCTTATGCTCGTGTAGAAGGTTCTGCTGGTGTCTCCTATAGGTCACAAGAGAGGTAAGCTCCTGACAGGATTCAAGTCTGTCAGAGGGCCAACTCATGGAGACAGGCATCACATCCACACTGGTTATTCACTCTTACTGGCAAATCCAACACTCCATTTAAGCTGTACAACCACATTTTTTAGACTGCAAGAAGACAGATACAGAAAGAACAGGTTCCACACAGAAAGGTCTTCCACCCCCGTTCGTAGAACTTAAAACCTTCTTGGTGCTAAGCAAAAGTGCTAACCACTACATAACCGCTGCCTTATTCTTATGTTAAGGAAAACCAAGAGCTGTATCCGTCCTTACAATAATAGCATGAAAATCCAGCCAGCGTCCATCATTGAATCCAAACAGAAACAGTTTCAGAATTCTTCCCACTTGTCTGCACATGCTGTTAAAGGTCAAAACTACATGAAGTACAATCATTTTGAGACGGCAATGCATGTTTTGTTATTGCAATGAAATACATTTATTTATTTTATTGCTTAATTGTGACCATCACCAGCCCTCCTTAAAGAAGGGTAAGAAACATTTTATTATAGGGAGGATATAAAAGGGAGAGCAGTGTTACACCTAGGTGAGGGGGGGGGGGTAGTGGGAGAGGGGGAAGGGAGCAGGAAGGAGAGGCTCAAGGCAGGAAATAGAAAGAGAGGGGAAATATTGCTTTTTTTAAAGTGAGAGAGAAATGTGAAGTTGTAGTAGAACATATTGTGCTTATTATGTTGTGTAATCAAGCCAATCTGGTGACAAGTGTGAAGCTTAGCTATAATGTGGTGGCTCTGGACAGAGGGAAGGAGTGAGTGGTAATACCTAGAGCAGGTATTTAGGATCAATGTGTTTAGTTAAGCCCAGTACGAGTTTTATTCCACATCCCAAGGCATGCCAGTGCATTGTAGACCAGTGTATGTGCAAAAACCGCTATTGCAAACCCAGGCGCCGCCCGGGCCCGCAGATGCAGCCAGACCGGCAGAAAGAGTGGGGGCCAATGAGCCCCAGGCCACCCCCCTACGGCCGAGCAGCTCCCCAGATCCCAGGCCGAGGTGCAGCAACCGCCACCCACATACACATCTGAGAAAGCCCCAAGGAACCGAGCACTCAGCGCATCCCGCCACCGACCCCAACCCCCAAACCAAAGGCCCCCCGCCAGCATCCCATGCGAGGAGGAGGCACCCCAATGGCACATATCCGGTGCGGAACAGCAGCCCCCAGCCAAAGGCGCCCCGGACCCTCCCACCAGTCCGCAGATAGCAGGACAGACCCACCAAGCGGCCGATACCAACCTCAACCACTGGAACAGCTAGAGCCGCCCCCCAGCAAACAGCATTATCCTGGAGCGCCAGGCAACCCCGCCCCAACCCCGGCACAGATGCCAGCACCCCCCAGTGTGCCCACCCCCCACATCGGTGCGGCAGGCAGCCCCGGACCCGCCACGGGGCGCGCTCCCAAGGCAACCAGGAGATGAGACAAGCACCAAGCCAAACGTAAAGGGAAGAGGCCCCAGCAACAAGGGTTGGGTATATGTGTGTAGTGCACCGAGTGGGTGAGCCAGACCAGCTGGGAGTGAGTGAAGCGAAGTGTCCATGTAGGAGGCCTGTCTGGTATAAGCCCGGCCCGTCTACATGGCGGGCCACCGAAATGGGTAGATGGCGCAGACAGGCACGCGGCACCATGCGCCCCAGGGACGCATCGAGCAGCACAGCCGGAGACCCACCCCGCGGCACCCCCTGAACCATGCCGGCCACGCGAAGCACAGCGGGATCCTTCACCCCCCAGGCACAGTCAAGTGCCAGCCACATCCCCCAGCGGTCCAGGGGGCAACCTCCGCCGCCCGCTGGCCCGAAGCGGCCGAGCAGTAGAGAGGCCAGCGCCTGCACCAGGGCCAGCACAGGCCCACACGGCACCACAATACAACACCCTCCACAGGGAGGCGGCCTCGGCAGAGCCCCCCCGCAAGGAGGCCACCCCCTATCACCCACGTGCCGACACGAGACACCCCCCGACGCCAGCACAGCCCAGAGGACAGTGGGCCCCAAGCCACCAGCCCCACCCCGCCCAAGGCAGCGCGGCCAGTCCCCGGGCAGATGGCAGGAGAGCGCGCCCCGAGATGCCCAACCCAAAGACCCACCCCCGGGACACCCCCACCCCGACACGGCGCCCACAGGACGCCCCCAGCCAGCAGACCAACCACCTCCGACGCAGATCCGCCAGGCCAGGAGCCACAGGCCGCAGGGCCATGAACCCCACCACCCCAGGCCCATCGACGGGCCCACCCCCAAGCCACCCGGCGCAGCACCGCCCGCCACCCCAGGCAAAGGCCACAGCCCCCCACCATCATCCCGGGCTGACAGGAGCCCCCAAATGCCCAACCCAATGGGATAGCAAGCGCAGAGCGAAGGCGGACAGAGAGCAAGAGGAAAGAGCAACAGAGAAAGACGCAGGCCCCCAGCCCCAAGGGCCACCCAGATGCACACGGAGGGGGCATGAGAGCAGAATTCAAAGATTTCTAAACCTCAGTAATACCTCAAAGAGAACAGTGAAAAATGTTAGTGTAGGTATCCTAAGAGCTTGTTGATTATCCTGTTTGAATGGCAGATTACTTGTAGTAAGCTCTTGATCTATATGAACTAATGGTTCCTTTCATCCAAAGCCTTCACAAATATTACACCACTTCAAATCATTCAAAGACAGAAACAAAACTTCCCATCAAACCCAAAGACAAGTGAACAGAAAAGACAAACAAAAAAGAACAAAGCAGCTGACGCCATCTGTGGTTTCTCTTCATTACAGCTGTTGTAGCACAAAACACAGACGCTTAGATAAACACTTCCCATGAGCACATGCAGCCCCCTCTCTGTGGGACATCAACCATATTTTTAATGTTATTCTGCTGTGAGACAAGCACCAACTGGATGTCACTTTGGGACTTCATAGAATTGCAAATGTCTGTGAGAGTAGTCAGAAACAGACTGGGGTCACACTCAGAGTCCAGTCATGGCGTGATCCGTAGAGTTCACTGGCAGTACAAACATTGCATGGCCTCTGCACACCTGCAGTTTGAAAAGACACAGTTCAACATGTGTGAAATGGGAAATTCTTATTTGCATTTTTACTGAAAAGACAAGTAAAAATTATTTTCATCCAATATGAGAATCAGACCACAGGGTGAGTTTTGTCTTGATGATGATTTTTAATATTGATTTATGTGTCAAACATCAGTCAACTTTTTGTCTGTTTTTAAATGTTAAGCTGTGATGCATATTTTGCCTCGAAGGTTGGCCTTGATGCAACTAACACTGTATCAAAGACACTGTCAAACACGATTGTGCACAAATATTTGACTCAGTTTCAGTCTCTCTATTGCTGAAGGTGACTCAGAAATCTTTCAACTCATTGATAATTTACTAGCAAGTCTGAGTAATGTCCTAGGCCTGCGTCGGGAGTCAATGATGATGAAATGGACATTAAATCTACTGCAGTACAGGTCACCACCTTGAGAGTTTCCTCAACATAAGGGTGACTTGCTTACTAGGATTACATGACAGAAGTACATGTTTAAACTCTGAAAAACAGCACATATCCAATCAACTAAATGACAATTCTGTGTTAAGTAAAAAAAAAAAAGAGACCACAATGAAGATGTCAGTCGTACAAATTAATTTCATCTGTTCAGGTGTGGTGGGGTTCGATTTTCGTTCAAAAAGAAGAACCACGACCATCCATATGGCAAGTCGACTTTCATTTATTTTTCCAAAAATGGTGCCGGTGCTCAATATTTACAGTGGAACACAAATATTTACATCGAGGGAAAAAAAAAACACAACCTGGTCCCAGCTCTACTTCCAGCTGAGAGGCTTTCAGAAATGTTCAGGTACATTGCTCCCACATGCACCTCCAGAGAAAGACTGCCCTCTATGCAGCTTCCTACACTGCTTTTAACAGGTTAGCCCCTCCCATGGGTGTGGTTTAAATTAAACCAAAAAACAATTATTAAGGAATACAAACAAAAACAATATTCACATCCTTTTCAAATGATAACTGATTTTCTAATAAACAAATACATTTTTCAAATCACATCCTAAATTAATCCCCATATAAATGCAAAAACAATTAAGACAAAATAACCCCTGATCACATGATCTCCCACCCTGCGCTACTGCCTTACATAATCCCTTAGTTAACTCCGCCCCGTTTTGTCCGTCAGCTGCTCAGAGACGTCATGTCACAGGTAAGAGTTTCCGTGTGTGTGTGTGTGTGTGTGTGAGAATGTGTGAATGTTTGTGCAGCAGGTGAAGCCTATAACAGTCAAGTGTGCACCCCTGGCTGACTCTAGCAACAGTTGGGGAAGGAGATTAGTTAAATGCATGATGTGAGGAGAAATACGGAGGGGAGAAAGAGAATGTGTGTGACGTGTTTGTGTGTGTGTGCGTGCGCTGCTCCGTCACGTCAGGTAATGATGTTTGAGGAAGTAAGTCACACCAGCATTTCCTCAATAATTATTTATATAGCTGAGGAGCTCATTTTGTAAAACAATAATTTATGAGAGGTGATAAAATCCACCTCCGATTATCCAAAATAAACAGCAAGAGGCCTTCTCTGCTAAAAATTGAAGTTTGAATGGTAGAATAATAAATGTGAGTGTAATTGATATTTGTGCAAGGTTTGTTTATTGCACTGGTTGAAGGCCTATCGTGTTGATTAGCAGATGATGTGTTCTCAAAGAGAATGAATCCACCCTTTCTCTCGACTATGAAATCATATCACAGATAGTGGAAAATGTTGTTTGGTGTGCTACAGAGAGAGGAAATGTACTGTAATTGTTGTTTTTTTTGGCTTTGTTCAGCAGGAGGAACAACTGGAAGTACAACTTTTGGACATATATGTTTTTTCTACGTTCTTGCACTTCTATGATTAAGTATGATCAAAAATTATTCAGGTAACAGTTTTTTAGGGGATTGGAATAATATAAATAATTTTGAAGGAAAAGGACTCCGCCAAGTACCAAATCTCCTTTTTGCTTGTTTTGTGGATCAGTGATCCTGATCATGGTACCATGATCATTCACATTTTAAAGGCTTTTAGGACATTTCTAACCCTATCAATAGTGTTGTGGTGGTCAAGACCGGTCTTGGTCTTGAGACCAAATTTTAAAGGTCTTGGTCTTGTCTCGGACTCTGAAGCATTTTGACTCGGTCTTGTCTTGGACTCGGGATTTTGCGTCAAGACTGTTCGAGACCAGCACTAATTCCTGCTATTTTTAAACTGTTTTATAATGTGATAATAACACGGAGAAGAACGGGATAAAACAATCCTTTATTCATTATTTAATCCACCCTGTATAATGACCACAACCTTCCTTAATGTGACTGAGTGACGTGTGTGACACTCATACGTGTGTGGCTACGGTGTCAGTTTGGACCGCGGAGCAGAAGGAGATATGAACTAATCACCGGTAAAAATCCCAGTAAAACTCCAGAAAACAATCACCAGTAATAAATATTATCTCCCTGGTAAAGACAGTAGCTCTAATAACTGGTAAAATGATAAACTGATGATATTACAGCCTGTGAATGCTGGATAGGGGACGCACTTACTCTGCTTCTGGGTCCTAGTGCCAGCCGAGCCGTGAAGCCTGTTCCGTTTACCGTGTCCACTGAGGTCCGTGTGTGTTTAATAAGTCTGTGTGTGTTTAATAAGTCCTTGTGTGTCCGTGTGAAAGTCTGCATGTTTATGCATCTGTCCATCCACTCTTTTCATTATATCCATGTCTTTTAAGGCTTTATTACATAATGTCGGCTGTAGTCCGGGCCGCCGCCATCTTGGTTTATGTCGTCACCAGCGCGTCATCGCCGCAGAGTTGCACTAGCCCAGAATGAGTCAAATAACTGTAAAGAGGTCTAATATTAGTCTATTTTCTTTTTAAAGTGGTGTTTTTTTGTGTCTTTAGACTCCAATTACATGTATGTATATAATATGTTCCCCACAATATAAACAGGTTCACAATATAATTATTTTTATAGTTTCTGTTTCCACTGTATCCAGAATAATAATAATTCTCAACAAGAACTATTGATTAATTTGTTACATGACTTTTCCAGGGTTTGACTTTGTTTTATTTAGTTTCACATCTACCTGTAGCTCTATGTTTTTTACACTGCTGACAACTTGTTTGTAGTTTTATTTCAGACAGTTTCACTTTTACAGTTACAGTTGGAAACCTTTGTTAATTGAATATCCTAGTTATATTACAGCAACCAAATTAAACTATATCAACTAAGTGAATTAATAAAAATAACCTGTGTAAAGGCTTTTTCAAACTAAAAAATGATCTTGTGAACTCTGTGACCTGTTGACCTGCACAACTGAAAGAATCAGAATAAAGAATCATTATTTCTTGGCAGAAATGCTTTTAAACACTTGCTGTACATTCAGCTGACATAAAAATCTTGTTTTCAAATATGTAGAATAATTGTGAATTTATCAGTAGCAGTAATAGTTTTAATATTTTAGTACATTTTTTCCAGGCACCTTTTTTGTCCGTCAAATGTATTTAAAATAAACTAAAATTAAAGAGAGATGTTTTTTAACTGTTGAACCTTGCCATAATTTTATTTATTTATAGATTTTTTTAAATTGAAAAAAAAATGTTTATGGTCTTGGTCTTGGTCTCGGCTTGTCTCGGTCTTGGTCTTGACTCGGTCTCGGCTCCTGAAAGACTTGGTCTTGTCTTGGTCCCGGTGCATTCTGGTCTCGGGCAAGTCTTGGTCTCGGATAGTGCGGTCTTGAACACAACACTACCTATCAATAATGATACAGGAGGTCTAAATGTATGGCCACAGCCAATTTGGGTTTTTTTGACAACACACAATGAAATGCACACTCTAGATCTGATCAAGATGAAACTGGGTAATTTGGTGTAATTGAGAAACCAACCCAACAAATTGAGTCAAATCTCATAAATATCAGCCAATGATGAACCTTAATATGTTTTTTTGAAATTTTGCCAATAATGAGATATGGGGATTTTCAAACTGATCACAAATGCATATATTGATCCAGATATCCCTAAAAAATGTAATCTTTCATGGATTAAGGTCTTAACTAATTTCTTCCTTTGTTGGTTTTGGGTCCTGAGATGAAATCTTAAAAAATCAAGACTGTTCATGATCATTCATATTTTAAAGACTTCTTGAGGTTTTGCCAATGATGACAAAGAAATTTCACGATTTTTCAAACTGATATAGAATCAGTGTATTGATCTGGGTTCCCTCGAAAATGTAATGGAATCTCCCATAGCCTAGGGTCTACAATACAATTTTGTCAAAACCTTTTAAGTACTTTTGATGTAATCCTGCTAACAAACAAATAAATAAGTATATATACACCGCTGAAAATATTACCTCTTTGGTAGATGTGGTTCATGAAAAAAGTAATTCTTACTCGTTCTAACCATATTTCCTTGTTTCTACCTACTTGACCTCTCCAGGGGTCAAGTAGGTAAGAAAGAAATCTAGTTTTTCACTTCTTTTCATTTCAATGTACTTTTGTGAGTTATTGTGTTCAATAATTCCTCTCAGATGTCATCACTGACAAGACATGGCCTTGTCTCTCACTTGATCAACAACTTCCATTGTCATGTGTTCACAACACATACATCCTTTGTTCAAAGCATTTACTATGCAGCACAATTATACACATTCTATGTTGAAAATGGTATTTTCAACACTAACGGAGAGCATCTATAAGCCGTCTCCTCTTTTGGACCAGGTTGGGCCGATCACCGCCTATGGAAAAATTCCCCTCATTTACTGTAATCTTGTTGTTTGTAACACGATTCATCTGTCTGCAACCCATTTAAAAAAATTGCAGAGAAAGTAGCTTCCTGTGATGAAAAATGTCACAATCCTTATGATTGCGACTCAATTATGAAGATTGTACCAAATGCATTGGCTCTGTTTGTTGACCACTTCCTCTTGTTGATTCTGAGGATTTTTGCATCTCAGGACTAAGAACCACCATTAAAGTCAAGCGAAGCCATACCAGATCAAAAGTATTTCATCTCTAAAAGGAGAATTTCCTGATATTTTTTATGGGGCAGGCAGTGTTCGGACACATTTTCAGAGTGCATTTTAAACACGCTTTGATGATGGCATGGTTTCTGTTTAGTATCTTTATCCTCTGCAGTACTCTGTATTCTGCGTCTGCACAGATGCTGTAAAAAGTTATCAGTTAGTTCCAAATTATTTCAATGCTGAGTCACATCAATATCTATAATCTTTAATGGAGAAAAAGGGGAAACTCAGCCACTATTTTAGAACAGGGAATAGTGACTCCAGAGGAGTAAAGAGTGAAAGTGTCCATTTAACGTTTAAAGAATGCCAAAAGTAAAACAGATACCATATTGTTTTCTTGTGACAGAAATAGGAAATAAGAGGGAGGATGACTCATTCCTCATATAAAAAAAAATATTATCAAGCAATAAAAGCTGCACAATGACCAAAGCCCATTGGCCCTTTAAGTACAGGTTAGTCGTCACACTGGAGTGCCTGGATCTCACCGTCTGTCCACTGGTAAAGCGTGGTATCTGAACCCTCCATTTTTAAATAATACAATCCGCTGAAGTGCAAATTAAGAATGCATGAATGAATTAAATGGTAATCAGCAGTCAGGATTGAACCTGGCTTGCAGTAGAGCCATGCATCTAATCAACTAATCAACATCTAACCCACCCAAGTTCTTGTGAAGTTCTTCATTTAGGGGATAAATGTGGTCAATAGGTCAGCACCTTAAGCCCGAACCCCAGAGTAATTATTGTCCCATATCTTTATTTATTTAGCAAAGGAGTAAATATTTTCACCAGCGTTTATTACTTTTGAAAACGAAAACCGTTTTCGGAAGTATGTTTGTTTGTTTGTTTGTCTGTTTGTGTACATGATAACTTGAAAAGTTATGAACGGAGTTTGATGAAATTTTCAGGAAATGTTGATAATAGGACAAATAACAGGTGATTACATTTTGGTAATGTTCTGGCTACCAAAAGAATATATATATATATATATATATATATATATATATACCATTTGTTTCCCCATCCACACTGTGGAACTCCTGTTACATTGTTTTAGAACACCGATGATGTCATCAACAGGGATGTCATCAGAGTTCCAATTAGAAATTGTAAATTAATTGTTTTACCTTCGTACTGAGATTGTTTAACAAACCCAATACAGTTACAAACTCAGTACGGCATCACAGACTGATTTTACCTCCGTACTGAGATTGTCTTACATATTCAGTACGCTTACAAACTCAGTACGGTGTCACGGACTGAGTTTACCTCCGTACTGAGATTGTCTTACATACTCAGTACGGTAACAAACTCAGTACGGTGTCACGGACTGAGTTTACCTTTGTATTGAGATTGAACTATGCTTTGCTAATGTCAATGCTGTACACAATAACTTGAAAAGTAAAGAACGGATTTTGATGAAATTTTCAGTAAATGTTGATAATGGAACAAGGAACAGGTGATTCAATTTTAGTAATGTTCTGGCTACCAAAAGAAAATATGTAGATATACATACAGTATATCCCATTCATTTTCCCATCCACATTTTGGAATTCTGACATCATCACTGTTGAGATTCTACCATCGCCTCCATGGAGATGTACGGATCCGATCGGCCATTTTCAAAAGTCTGCGCTAAATGAGCGCAGGTTCATTTATATGTTTGTTTGTCTGTTAGCAGGATTACATCAAAAGTACCTCACAGATTTTGACGTAATCTGAACCAAATATATACCTTATGCCATGGAAGATTCTGTAAATTTTTGGAGGTGATGTATACTGATTCTGGACCAGTTTGAAAAATCAAAAACTCACTATCACTCATCATTAGCAAGATTTTAAAAATTTATATATAGATCCTTTAGTGGCACACAGGGTTAGATCACTATACTATTTATGCATAATGGTACTTTGCTTCTGTTGCTCTTGTGTTTTAGTACCTGAGTACATTCTTGTTTGGTACTTGTTAGGTTTACTCACAGATCAGAGTGATACACTTTTATTTGTAAATTTTACGGTGGCTGTAAAAGCTCACAACACAACACAAAATGAAGAACCCCACAACACAACACACCCTGAAAGCTCACAACACAGAGTGACGAACGCCACAACGCAACACAAAAAGAAAGCGCACACAAATACAAACTCCACACCACAACACAAAAGCAGTCCAGTAAGAATTTATGAAGAAGACAATAACGGAGGTACATTAAAAAAAATCCACGAAGAAGAGTGACGTTAACGTTGTTGTCAGTGCCCAATTCCTTCTTTGTGAATTTTTACCAGACTGCTTTCGTGTTGTGTTGTGAGCTTTTACGGCCAGCGTACTTTTTTACTAAATGCCTTCTTTTTATCTATCTTTAACATGTTTCATCTATCTTCAACACTAAATTTCCTGAAATGCTGACAGTATCAATTTCAAAGACACATGCTAAATGAGGACTTTATTGTATGTTATTTAAAAAGCTACAAAAATAACTTGATATATTGGGACCATTTTGATTTTAAAAAAAATAAAATAAAAAAAGAAGAAAAAAAAGCTCTTTCAGCTTTAGCATCCCAGTTGGTTGATAGTTTCGGGTTATTTTTGTCATGGAAATGGTGAAAGTGTTTGAGCTTATCTTGGACTGGGGGAGCTTTCACCAGTGATTTACTGCCAATGGGCTGAAATGTACCTCTTACCAAGTGAAGTGCTAAAACAGGTATTTGTTTTTCCTTACTGCATATAGGAGGCATCCTTCTGTTCACATCCATCCAGCTCAGTGGCAACAGCATTTTTTCTTTCTTTTGGAAAATTGCCACCTAAATGGTTGAAAGGCAAACATTTCACTTAAATGCACAAATCTACCATGAGTTTCAAAGCAATAATGTGGGACTGGCTTTAAAAGGAAATTACAAGAAGAAGTTGTTTCTTTTTTTGTTTTGTTTTGAGAGAAGTATGTCATGGCAATTATTATATTAATCATTATTATATTAATCATCATATCATCAAATGTGGACTCACATGCAGATCCACACACACATACTCACTCACATTCACACCACACACACACCAACTGACGCACACACACTATCAAGACAGATATCATTGCTCCAACGTCTCCACTGTTGGGAGCATCTGACCCCCTCCTTTTCCTCTCATCAGGGTGGGACTTTTCTCTATCTGTATAAACTTTAAGCTGTGGAACTTTCCCAGTTAGTTGCTGGCTGCTTGCCCTCCCTACAGAATGGAAGCTTTTTTGTACTCTTTTTCATTTAGTTTATAATAAATCCTTTTTTATAAAATCATCATGCTTTGACTGGACTTCATCGTTCAACCAGAGCGCAAATCATGTCTCCAAATGAGCGCAACCGCAAATTTGCCCTGACAAGTACCACATGATTGTTGGGAAATATCCACTAAAAACATCAAACAAAGCTCCACAGACCTCTCACTAAAGTCCATACTCATACTTCTAAGTGTACTGCAAGCCTTTAAAAATCACCTGCGCTTTGGTTCAGTCTATTGACTGCTGACAAAAGTATTTGGCTCCTCGGGGCTTAAAAGAGGTGTAACTTTTTATTGAACAAGCCTGCCATTTGAGATTTGAGGTTTATTATTATTATTATTAAATGGGACAATATGTATTTTGAAAAAACATTTTCATGTAAATACATGGGATTGTAGCCAGAGGGCAAATTTCCATCCCCTGTCACATTAGCAGGTTAACATAAAACAAACATCAGTAATGGAATAAAACACACAGAGCACATTAAAAAGACAGGTAACATACAATCTATGTGACATACAGTGCAGAGATAAAAGATAGATCTCAAAATTTGGGAATAATGACAATTGTACAACGTTGATTGTAAAATGCTGGAGTGCTAAGTAAAGTGCCGTAATGCTAAAGTGCAAAGTGCTAAAGTGTATGGTGCTAGCTGCCTGGAGGCTCAGGTCATCATTATATTGCACATTGTAAGATTATTGTACAGGAGTATATTACATTGCACACTACCGTACCTTTTTGATTAATAAGTGCTGTTTGGCTATAATAATGCATGATGCCCATAACACACAGATACACATGCAGATGTGTGGGTATATATTGTACTAAAAAGCATATATAGATGTTTTATGTAAGCACTAATTAACAAAAATAGCATAGATGTGATTATATATGCAGTAGTGTACAATTGTATCTGGTACCCCAATAAACTATTAAAAACTCCTATATAACTATGGTATATTTACTGCAGTATTCCCACTCATTGTGTACAGATAGAAGTATAGTATCAGCTAAGTTTGGGAGCTTAAAGCAGCTTCTTGTGGTATTATATAAGGAACATGAGAACTATTACAGGATGAAGAGCAGTACTTATTTAAATAACATACAAAAATATTAGAACCTCTTTCAAAATTCTCAGCTCATCTGCTCCGGAAAGCTGGTTAAGCATAAATTGCTGAGTCATGTTAGATTAGATTACCCGCAGTACAGATAGATTGTGCCGTATTCACAGTGCCAGCAACAAACAGTCTCTGCTTAAGGCCTCATACCAAAAACTCACATTCTTTCACCTCCACATACAGATAGGAAACCAGCAGCATCTGACCATCAAGGCCAAAGACAGTGGACTCACATTCACATCACACACACACACCAACTGACGCACACACATTATCAGTCAGTGGCACCAGCCTTCCTCACATTACATCCACGTCTTCATCATTCTCGTCTTTTCCGGGGGGCGGAGAGATTTTCTACCACTGCTTTAATATACAGCTCTTTGGTTTTCTTCCATTAGCTTGCATGCCTCCATCCTGCACAGGATAAGACACCCTTTTTTGTTCTCCTTTTCATTTAGTTTATAATAAATCCTTTTTTATAAAATTATCATGCTTTGGCTGGACTTCAATATTCACCCAGAGTTTCCAAACGAGGACAACCGCAATTTTGCCCTGACAAGTGTTAATGTTGACAGCAAATTTTTATTTAGTTTTAGTCATAGTCTTTTGACTAAAATGCAACTTAGTTTTAGTCAAAATGTACTCTTCAGGACTATTTCAGTTATAGTCTAGTTTTAGTCAACTAAATGACAACTAAACTATATCGCATAAGAGTTCATTTGTTTTCTAAAGACTCAATTACCATTGATCAACCTGATATGGGATGGTATTAATGTTTGTAATAACGACACATTAACAGATTTGATGTGTTTAAAGCATGAGGCCACATGCACTTGAGTTCTGATTTCATCCCATCTAACAAAATTATAGTTTTGTTTCATTTGTCGACAAAAAACATAAATATATTTTCATATAGTTTTTGTCTACTAGTGATATTTTAAGTGTACTAGTAGTACCAGCAATAAAACATTTGTTTTACTATTAAAGGTATTTGGTGCACTAGTGGGCGAGTAGACGACACTGGTCAAGGAAAACCGTCGACTAGACGATTCTGTGACCAGTGTTGTGGCAGTTTTGAATAGAATGAGACAGAGTCAAGTTGTTGGGTTTACTGGTCAGATGTGGACACAGGGTTTATTTGGTCAAAGGGTTTTTGAGGCAGACCGGTCTGGGATTCAGAGGTTTCCATGTAGTTATTCTGTGCTCTCAGGGTTTTGTATGATGCTGATCGCGCTAAGCATAACAATGACAGAGTCTCCGAGAAGAGACCTTGGCAAATGTTTTCAGTGTACGATGGTATCTGGCCTGCTTAGGGCAGTGTGACCAGGACCAGGAGAGATTCTGTAATCACATATCAACTAGTACTATTAGTAGACTTTAGGTTAAAAACTAAAAGATTTACTAGTAGTACTAGTACACTAAAAATATCTCACTAGTAGTAGAAGTAGACCTCATCCAAATGAAGGAGTGATTATAACCAAATCCAGGACCCTAATTGGTTGTAATACTTTTGAAAGCCAATGGCTAGCATGAATTAGCTTGCCCCGCCCCCTTATTAGCATATTATGCTTACTTACTTACTGGTGCTACCAGGGATGCTTTTCACCTCACCAGTAGTAATAGTTCCAGTGTTACTTCACTAGTAAAATATACTTGTGCACTAATAAACCAACCTATGGTTGAAATAACTGATATCACATTTATGCTCAGACGGCTTTCCGTAGTTGTCCACGCTTTAATTTGTTGTTGGTTCATTGCTTTTTCTTTCTTCAGCCACAACTTACAAGTCCTGTCCACTACAGACTGTGGAAGAGCTTTAAAGAACGGCAGGATTGGAGTGTTTGTCTCTCTTACAACGTCCTTAAATTCTTGCATGTGTTCATCTAATTTGCCTCCAATAGTTTTAACTATAGAATAAAACACATCCCATCCCATCAATATATGTTAATGAGGCAACCTGCTTCATTCTCAACACCTGCCCCTTTGTGATGTGCTCTCTCTCCTGCTTTCTCGTCTGTGTGTCTGATGCAGCAGGGAGTTACTCTCACAGCACATGGTTTTAAAATTAGTCTGAAGCCTCTGAAGGCATCAGTGTGATAAAAATAGTTAGAAATGGGTACCTGTGTTGTGGCAGTTCTGTAGGTCTGCAAGGCATCAGCTGTAAAGCCGCTACACCATGCCCTCTGTGACATCATTACTGTAAAGTGAGCATCTGAGATACACTGTTGGTCTCATTTTTACTTTAAAAAAACTAAAAAAAAACTACAGCTTGAGATGTATGTGGTGCTGAATGTAAAAACTCTTTTTCACAGCCAACATATTTTGAACATTTAGCTCACTTTCCTCACATTTAGCATTACATTACATTACACATTTTTTTTTTCTTTCATTTGAAACAGAAATCAATGTACAACAACATTTTCTATATCATTTAACATTCATATTTCTATTTAACATTTAGATTTACAATTTAGAATTACATTCAACATTTATAGTGAGCTTTTACATTTACATAATTTTTTTGTGTTTTCACATTTTTAACAATGATATCGAACATTCTGTTTTACATGAATTTGTCTCAAATAAAAAATTATCTAAATGTGAGGAAAGTGAGCAAAGTATGTCTGCTATGAAACAGCATTCACTTTTACGTTAAGATTTAACATTTACATTATTTTTCAATGGTTACATGTTTCTAACAATGATATAGAACATGCTGTTTTACATAAATTTGTCTGATATGAAACAGCTTTAACTTTTACAATTAGATTTAACATTTTGATTTGAATAATTTTTTAATGTGTACACGTTTTTCACAATGACATAAAACATGCTGTTTTACATGAATTTGTCTCAAATGAAAGAAAAATTTGCTAAATGTGAGGAAAGTGAGCTAAATGTCGGCAATGAAACAGCTTTAACGTTTACATTTAGATTTAACATTTAGATTATTTTTTTAATGTTTACACATGTTTAACAATGATATAGAACAAGCTGTTTTATACCTGAATTTGTCTGAAATGAAAGAAAAAAAATGCTAAATGTGAGGAAAGGGAGCTAAATGTTCAAAATATGTCTGCTATGAAACAGCTTTAACTTTTACATTTAGATTTAACATTTAGATTTAGATTATTTTTCAGTGTTTACACAGTTTTAACAATGATAGAGAACAAGCTGTTTTATACATGAGTTAGTCTGAAATGAGAAATTATCTAAATGTGAGGAAAGTGAGCTAAATATTCAAAATATGTCGGCTATGAAACGGTGACCGAGTTTTTACATTCCGCACTCCATACAGATGTGGCTCTATCAAGTCTATCAGCTTTTAAGTGTATTCTCAGTGTTTTTAGTGCAATGCTGCTCTAAAGGAGAGCATGATGCCTCTGCCATGTTGTTGACCATATGGCATCTTATAATGTGCCAGCAAAGAATCTTAATCAGTTAAAGGGAGACACACACACTTTTAAGCCTAAATTGCTCAAGCTCATAAACAATACACACGCAGCCATATACATTAGCATGCAATGCAACCACGAGGCTTCAGAGATGCACTTCACACAGGAGACCAGATGACATCATCAATCTTGTCGTGCAGTCTGTCTAAGAACGCGTTCCAGTGTTAGCTCTTGACTGACACCCAGTGGTGACAGCCGACAACAACTTTACAACAATTAGCAGATCGAAGCATTTGCTTTTGTTTGAATGATTATGGTTACTTCTTTTAATTTGTCAGACAAAATATGCATCAGATTTGGATTACATTTAGGGCAAAACAAAAAAAAACAAAAACAAGGTGAAACAAACTGCACAGACTGAGGACAAAACTAACCAAGTGTGCAACAATTGAAGCATGAGCCTATAAAAGTAGATTTATGTTATATTTGGTTCTGGGATCTGAGGTGCCAATAGGTTATTAAAAAGAAACATGAGATTTACAACTACAAAGTCCCAAACAGGAGAGATAAAACAGGCCTTCTTTGGCTTAGCGCTCCCTAGCACCTTCATCATTTTAGTTCACAAACCCCAGACTACAGAGGATTTCCCTGCATTGAATATGTGATCTAAATATTTGACAAACTAAAGCTATGTGAAATTACACAAAATCTCAAATTTACTGACAATAGTTATTCCACAATACCTTAGAACTTAATTCTAATTTTTGACTTCATTAGAGCTAATTTAGCACCGCATTCAGTAACATAGCTAAGCATGAATGGAATCCATTACCAAGTGACATTAAACATAACCTTTATAATTTTAAAAAATCCCTAAACAGAGATCATTTTGACAGTGGCTATCCGTACGGTTACCGTATCAATATACCGACATTCTATTCATACGCAGCGCCCCTACTTGGCTAGTTTAGGTCATGTGATATAGGTCAGTTGTTGGGCGGTTTAGGTCACGTGACGAAGACTAAACCTTACCCTAAACCTAATCGTAACCCTAAAAATTGTTGCGATATTGGTGTATAACCTAACCCTAACCCTAAGACGCTACTTACGTGTACTTCGGTGACCATACCAATAGCACCGAGGGTTGTCCGTATGGCAACCATACAAATAGACACTTTCTATGATTTATTAAGAAAATTTGGTGACAAACACTAATACTTCAGAGCATTTATGTCTGTTGTTATTGATTTTGTTTGAGTCGTAGTTGTTGAAATGTCTGTTTTGTTGGTGTAATGTGAACAGGATTATTATTTTCATTGCATACATTGTATTTTCATTGTGTAGTTTGTGGACCCCAGGTAGAATATCGCTAATGGGGATGCTAATAAACAAACAAAACAAACAAGACCTGTGGCTGGATCTTGGTTTAATTTCCAGACCTTTTTTTTCTTCATCTTTTTAGGTATGGAGCTAAACATAAACCCACGCAGTCACATTTTATAAATAATTTAATTTAACTAAGGTCACTGTGACAGATGCTAACGCTGTGCGTCTTTAGGCTGTGCGTGCGTGCGTGTGTGTGTGTGTGTGTGTGTGTGTGTGTGTGTGTGTGTGTGTGTGTGTGTGTGTGTGTGTGTGTGTGTGTGTGTGTGTGTGTGTGTGTGTGTGTGTGTGTGTGTGTGTGTGTGTGTGTGTGTGTGTGTGTGTGTGTGTGTGTGTGGGTGACGGTGGACGTGTTGTATGTATATGTCAGGGTATATATGACCCTTGTACCTTTTATTAGTGCTCATAAACCTGTATAGATAAGTAGCAGTTTCCAGGTAATACCAGCGTTTTATTGAGCTCTCTCCTCTCTCACAGCCCTAATCACTGAGGGGCGACCAAGTATTCCTGTGAACTGGCTGTTCTGTCAATAGACGTCAATCCCAGTGACACACAGCTTTCATAAAAAGACACACGCACACACACACATACCCCTGACTGGTGTATCTTTGTAACAGTCCTATAGAAAGTTAAGTCAGAAAGTAGATGACTAAAGGACAAAGTGCCTGGCAGATTGACAAAGAGGCAGAATTGGTTTCCAGCCAATGTCTACATGGAACTTTCGAAAATGGAAGTGATTTAAAATACACAAATTTGCCATAATCAGGAATTTTTACTCCACTTTGGAATATTGGACCTTCCTCTAGCTTTTTCTTCTGAATTTTTTTAAAGAAATATCACATGGTGGATTACTGCATGGAAGTGTGAAGACGTAAATCTAAGGGTAGAGCAAGACATCAAGGTATAGTATGTTTTATATATTTAAGTTGCACTTTAACACAAGCACCTTTGCATCTCATTTGTTCAAACTTTCTATTTCAGGTTTGTTCAAGTGCTCAGCCATGAAGGAAATCAAAGAGAGAATTAAAAACGTTGAAAAAAGGCAGAGGTAAACATTTCTTTTTTCTGCTTCATTAAAAAGTAAACTAAGGTTAGGGATACACGACAGAGGATAACGTTACAGGAGAGGAATATAAAATCACTAAGCATGCACTGATATTAGTCCATCACTTACTACTATTAAGGGTTTCATTTTGAGGATATATGTAATACTGGACTGTTTTTATCATACATTATACGTTTTACAAAATCCTCATTACTTAATTACTTACTACTTTACTCGCTTACATATTTAATTACTTATTACTAATTACTTGCTTTATACTTATTGCTCATCAATTACTTTTTACATATTGTTTATTACTTCTTACTACTTACTTACTCATTACTTTTTCCTAATTGCTTACTTTTTACATATAATTTACACATTATTTATTTATGAATCACTTAATTCCTCATTATCTATTACTTAATAATATGTGTTATTACTTACCTACTATTTACTTAGGTCACAGTTCACCTGAAAGTATGGAAAGAAGTTTTCTGGAATGATCTATTTCATAATTTAGTTATCATGTATTCTCATTCATTTCCACCTGAAGGCATATGTATTAATTATTATAAAAACTTAGGTTATACATTTTTTTTTTTTTTTTTTTAAAGCAACAGTTTCAAAAGGTGTTTCTATCTTCACCCTTACAAACGTTGTTTTGCACTCTGCTGTATTTTGCACTGATATTTCTTGAGGAACCATATTTCAGATTTAAGACACATTACGGCTCCCAGCTTTGATGCTGTCTGTTTATAAGCTAAACTAAGCGGATGTTTCATTTCCTGTCCACAGGAACCTCTTTCATTGTTAAGAGGTTAATAATATATGGTATAGGTATTGGTAATGGATATTATTGAAAACTGGTCGCACAGCAATAGATCATAAAGCGTAGAATTACCAGGTATGAATTTGAAGTAATTTACTGCTGAGGAAACAGTTAATTTCCCCTGTGCTTTGCTGCTGCTGCTGCTGCTGCTGTGCTTCTTTATTGCTGTGACTGATGCTGTCCCCACTGATCCAACCAACCCGCTCTTCAAGTCTACATTTGCAATCTTAAATACATGCTGCAGCTTCAAACACATTCTTTATTTCTGAGGTCAGAAAAAGCATGTCCTTTCTAGACTTTTCATAATGGATTTCATTTGATCATATCGCTGATAGCAAATATTGAAAAAAATAATCAAGACAGAATCATCACAATTCAAATTTACACGATAAAACAACGGCCTCATTTTTATGCTATGCTTGTGAAACTTGCTTGTATTAATCTTCCTGCTTGGATCCTTATTGCAAAGGAAATCTAAACTTTATCAGGTTTAAAACAAAAGATATTTTCCGCTTCTCATCAAACAAAACTGAATCCTGGACAGACTCATCTCCAATTTATTGACACTAAACCACACATGGAAGTTACTGATGTGTGACGGCTCGTTAAAAACCAAAAATAGAAAACCTTCTTTTAGAGATCAGATTAAAGTTATTTCCAAGCTTGATACAGATGCAGCTTCAATTGCTACCAGATACTTCTTTTATTATTTGTTTCCATGGTAAAATATCACTTTTTTTTTTTTTTTTTTACAGCTTATTGCAAAAGACTGTTTTTTTAAAAATGTGTTCACAATATTTCAGTTCAAAACACATTTATAAGATTTAATTTATATTTTTAAATCAATCCCATGTACTTGACATATTGAGAGGAGTTATAATAAGCAGGGTTATTTGTTTAACCCTCTACAGCGAGGCATGTTTTATTTGGCTCATATGAGTGCGTCAGAAACATTTCCTTATTGTTTAACATCGACTTGTGTCAGCGTGGCTCCGTCTCCTCTGCACTTCTCTATTTTTGGAAGTTGCCATAGCAAAGGTTACAATCACAAAGAGTTATCATTGCAGTCGAAAGAACAGGCACTTTGCAATAGTCAGCCTGCATGGAGACAATAAGAAGCTTATAGGTACCTTGATGTCAATAGCTCACAGTGCTGTAAATAAACTCCTACAGAGAACTGTCAAATATTACACACTTGTGATCACCAGCCACAGGACACTTTGATTTAAGTAGTGCTATACATACTGTACATGTTACAGTGTTTAACCATGGCTCAAGAGCATCAAGTGTGGGTGAACAATAAACTCATAATTATCTAAAATGAATGAATTAATTTAGTGCTGGGTTAGCCACCAGCAGACCGCTTTGACTCTGTAGGATAGTGTTAATCACTGAGCATTAAACATGCAGGATTTCTAAACAATAATGAAGTACTAAAAACACGAGCTCTCAGAGAGCGCAAACTCTGCCAAGCACCAAATAACCATGATCCTGATCATGGTACTATGATCATTCACATGGAAGACTTTTATATCCCCGTTAATAACCACACAGTAGATTCAAATGTATGGGCACTTTTTTTTTTAATTGTGATGAAATCCTCAATCCGGACCCAATTTAGATAAAGCTCTGTGCGATATTTGGGGAACAAACCAGAGATAGGATTTTTTTTTTTTTTTACTTTTTTAAAAAAGAATCAGTATATTGATTCCAATCCCCTCTAAACTATCTAATATCTTTGGTAACATTTTTTCATATTCTGTTAATTACTTTTGATGTAATCCTGCTAACAGATGAGCAAACAAACAAACAAACAACAAGCACTCAGAGAGCGCAGACCTCCGCCACATCATAGCAGTCCACCACACTGCATTGTCACCTACTCGCTATAAGATATTGATCTGGATTATGCCCAAAATCTATTAACTTGTTCCTTATCAGATTTCAGATATTTCCTGAAAATGTCTTCCAAATCTGAATATTGATTTTTGAGATAGACTATTAACAGACAAATAAAGAAATGCCTGTGAAAACATGCAAAAAGACACTATACTGCAAGATTTCAACTTTATATTTCACTCTTACAAGCTCCTATATCTTCGGGCTGATAAGGATAAGGGTATGCATCTATCTAAAGTCTTTACAGACAGATCAGGACATGTAAGACTTTAATTTTAAGTCACTGTGCACGTAGAGCAGCATCATTACACAACACATCTCTGAGTGTCTCCAGAGTTCATCAAAAGCATGTGAGACTGTGAAGTTTCTCCTTTAGCGTTCTGACTGACTGCAGGCATTGGAACATTCAAAGTCATAATGCTATATTTATACTAAAGCTTAGGTTCACAAAGAAGGGTATGCAAATTGTCACCGGGGGTATATGAATAAAAAATAAAAACAGCGCAGCAAAATTTTTCTGGTCCACATCTGGCCCATTGTGTCCACACCTGGGATGTTCATCTAGCCCACATATCACATGGAATGATTACACATGGCCGCGCCACTCCTGTTTGCCAAAACCTGGCCACAACCAAGCCATCACAATGCTTGAGGTCAGCCAAAGACTGACCAAATAGATGTGGTAACTCATACATGGGCCACTTATGGCTCACATCCAGATTAATTGATGCTAACTTGCCACAATTCAGCCAAAACTGGCCAAAATATGTTTCAAGATAACTAGCCCACAATTACAGCATTACAGGCAGGCTACTTCAAGCTCACATGCGTTTTGTACGGGTCAGAAGAATGCCAAAAGTGCCAGATTATTGCAAAATGTGGCCCACATCTGTATGCTATCTGGGGCGTGACAACATTGGAAACAAGAATATAAATAGACCAGTCAGGAGCCTCCATGCATTGCCACAAATTACACACTCGCCTCTGTAAGACTATCCTCTAGTGGCGAGCAAATACATTACATGGCCAGTCACCCTGCTCTCCTATAGACTTACTGTAGGTGAATCTTAGCGCCAGAGAAGCGGCCTTGTCGGCATCAGATGCTGTATACTTTAGATGTAATTTAGCACTCTTAAATTCCAAGACTGATGGAGAGTTATCCTGTGGTGGATGTGTGTGAACTCTGAGAAGCAACCAGAGGTAAATACATGTGTTTCAATGTAAAAAAAAAAATTGTGTATCAAAGGTGTACTGTGGACCAAGATACTTGCAGCGCTACACGCGTGGATAGCTGAGCTACGAGCATGGCCATGGACAGCAGCGAGGAGTCAGATGCAGAGCCCCATCATGCAGCCTCAGACAGAGAAACAATCTCATCAAAAAAGCACAAGCAGAGTTATCTGCATTCTCTCAACCTCACCCTTCTCATTAAAGTTGTAGTGAGTTGTATTTCACAATTTCAGGATAATTAATTTGTTGTATTAGTGCAAAATGTTCAATCAACAAATGTTGGTCGATTTGTTTTTCCAAAAACAGAGATATGTTTCTCACTGAAAATCTGAGTAGACATAGCGAATAAGTGATCATTCTGAATAAGAATATACATTATTCCTCATCAGGATCGGTAAAAGACAAAGTTCACTGTGGGGCTACATTGTATATGACATCACATTATTATGTTTAAGTGTGCAGGAGTAGTGGGTACATGGCTTCAGGTTAAATATCTGAAGGGGTACGGGACTGTGAAAAGTTTGGGAACCACTGTCCTAAAGTATGTGTGTGTTTCAGGGACACATGGGACCCATTCCAGCTGAACCCTGTAGGAGCTGAGAAGGAGAGCAAGAGAAGGTGTTTCCATTTGGCCCAGTACCTAGTGGCGGTTATAGTGGGATTAGCAGTGTTGACTAGTGCCATCATCGCCAAGGTATCATAATGTTACTAGTTTGTGTATCACAAACTAAAAAAGAAAATTTTACTTTTTTAAAATGGAATTCACACTTATTCGTGTTTGTTTTTTTCATTACCAAAACATCTTCAAATGCTGATAAGTTTGTTATAATCCATCGGCTTCTGCTTTGTTAGTGTTCATGGGTTGGTTGATTGGTCCCTACCAGTTCTATTTACCTAAGCAGGAAGATGTTTAATACTTTAAAAATTACTGTATAAAATAAAACCACACTCCACGTGATAGATAAATTGAAGTATCAAACACATGATGAATAATTCACATTAAGATTTCAAAGAAAGGAAAGCATAACAAGAGAATCACTGCTGAGAGCATATTAAATAAATTCAGCTTGATTAAGTCTTGATGGATTGTTTGTCTACTTAGGGCTCTCTTTTGGTGTTGTCAACAATGTCCAGTCCGACCTCGATGCGCAACGCGAAGGAGAAGCAGTTCTACATGCTCATGCTGGTCTTCTGCCTGGTTTGCCCCAACTTTCTGGTGTTTCTCAAGTCACTGTGGCGTTGTGCCTTCAAAAGCTTTGTACAGCCCAACCTAAAGACTATGTCACTCGTATGTGTTTTCACTCCATATCTGTCATATTACCTACTACAGTGTAGTTAAATGTTTTTAAATTGCTAATGATCAGTAGCGCTCTATGAATACAGATTACTTACTTACTTACTCTGGCAGGAAATCGTGCATTGATTTATTTGTGTTTTCCTTTATTTTCCAGATCTGTGTCATTGAATGTCTGGTGTCTCTGGGCACGTCCGTCCTGGTGCTGGTGGTCATGCCTCAGTTTGACGTATTGACAAATCTCTTCATCGGGGGAGGAGTCTGTATTTTGTCTGCTACTATGCAGATAGTATTCAGACTGCAGAGTGAATCTTGGAAAATAATGTTTCCAATCTGCTCCCTTGTTCTCACTATTGCTGGTAATTATCATTCATGTGCGGTCTACCAGGAGAACGTTCTGCCTTTAGCACTTTTTCAACACATCATTACCACAGACAGCAGGAGTGGATTAGAAAAGTGCTCCAAAGGTGTGACTTGTCTACAATACTTATTACTATGTGGAAAAAAACAAAACATGTGAGCAGTGCTCTACGTAAATCACATAAAATGTATCCTTTTAAGTGTTGATGAGGCCAAAGGATGCCTCAACTAATGCTCATCGCTGTCACGTTGTTTCTAGTCTTATACCAAGTGTAGGAGGAGAGTCGACAGATATGTTTTTCTGAGGTTGATTATTTTTCATGTGTTTTTAATACATGCCTGCTGTAGTTTGAGTCACCAGGGTTTGAGTGAGCTGAAGATCCTTACTAATTATGAGTCCCCTCGTTTGCTGTCTTTTTATTGCTGAGGTTTTGGATCCAAGGGTGGTTCAGTAAATCTGCCACCCCCCTTATGACAGCCATCTCAGCTGCATGATGAAAGATTTATTAACTGTCAAGATGTCCCCGACAAATTTGGATCGAAGCATTGAAACGTGGTAGTAGGAAGCTCCTGGTTATAAAGTGGTTTAAACTTTTAAAGGGAAGGATTAAATTATTTTTTCTGCATGCTGATTGGAATCAGTGAATGGCTCCAAGTTCCACTGTCGTACCAAAGTGCACACTGAATTAATTGCAACAAGAGTAGATAACCAAACTTCAGAGCTGTAGATGGTTGGAATGTAAATGTCTCAGAAACAATTACATCTTCTTTATATCAAGAACAACTAAATCCCACAATTCTCACAAAACCATTTGGGGTGTTGTGCACAACACAATGGACTAATTAACACAAACGTGAACATAGCTGTAGCTGCAGCCATTTGCTAAAATAAAAAAGTTAATTTCATTTCTCATTAATGTACACTCAGCATCTTGACAGAAAAAAAACCAGATATGTAGAAAGTTTTGCAAATTTATGAGAAAAGAAAAACTGAAACATCACATGGTCATACATAAGTATTCAGACCCTTTGCTGTGACACTCATATTTAACTCATGTGCTGTCCATTTCTTCTGATCCTCCTTGAGATGGTTCTGTTTCTTCATTGGAGTCCAGCTGATGTTTCAGTTTTCTTTTTTTAATAAACTTGCTAAAATTTCTACATTTCTATTTTTTTTCTGTCAAGATGGGGTGCTGAGTGTACATTAATGAGAAATAAAATGAACTTTTTTGATTTTTAGTAAATGGCTGCAATGAAACAAAGAGTGAAACATTTAAAGGGGTCTGAATACTTTCCCTACCCACTGTATATGACCTATAATACACATTTAGAAAAGTTTACCCAGACTGGGACATGGTTTGACAACTCATATCTAACAGTCTAACTATCTTACTGACAGGTTACTGCCTCCTTGGAGTTGACTACTATGTGCGCGTGTCGTCCTACGTAGACAATCAGACGGAAGACTGCTTTGTCTACGTAGGAATCGGTATTTTTGCCTCTCTGCTCATTTCCCTCTGCTGGTGGGAGAATCCACTGCAGGCCTCCAACTGTATGAAGGTATGTTTTCCTCTACTGAGCTCAGCTGCGGAAAGCCTTTGTTTTGACAGTGGACAATTTTTTTTCAGATTTCACTAAATTATCCCAATTTGTCTCATATCTGGCAGGAAATGTTGGCAGAGCTGGACGGCTACAGAGACTTTGTGTTTGTTATCAGCAGCATCCTGAGGATAATCGTCACAGGTACTCATCCAACATCAGTGTCACCTGTATCAGCATGACAAATCATGCAGGGGAAAAACATGCACACTCTTGAAATGTATCATTGTTACCAGGCATCACCCTGTTTTGTCATGCACGGACTGTAAAACCTCATTTTTAACACTCACACTGGGAAACAAACAGTTTTCTGTGATATGAGGAGAGCAGATGGATGCTGGAGAATGTTCTCCAGCTATGGTGATGATGGCAATGATGCTGATTTAATTTATTTAAATGAGACTGTTCATTTTGGTGCTACAGAGTTTTCCTAAAAAAGCTCAACTGTTCCCTTTAACATCAATTTAGTTTGCTGAAAATCCACTTTTCTAATCTCTAATCAAATCATAGGTTTAAATACAACCATCAGACTGCATTCATTCCTGTATGTGCATGTATTGACATGAGAAAGTCTCTTCTAACATGTGACATGTGTTTCTGCTGTAGGTGGGGTCTACCTCTTTTACCATGTACTTATTGCAAAGTCCATCGTGTGGGAAGACTTTAACCTGAGGAGTGATGAGTGGGAACTGCTGCAAACAGGATTAGGGTTGTTTTTCCTGCAGGTAGGAGACGAAGGACACAGGGAATGACAGATGTGTTCTGCAGTAAGGACAGTACATGATGTGCACCAATACTGTGTTTCATTTAGGGTGATTTCTTCCTTTACCTCCATTATGCAATAGCAGTTTATGGCCTGAATGACAATGGCGAAGTTATTGTGTAGGATTGTTTGTCTACTTAGGGCAAAAAAAAGGACATAATTAATGCTGGCTAAAATGAGAAGGTTCTACAGATTAAATGCCAATAATCTTTTTATTATGCTATACATTTATACATTACACATCATACAATACACCCATTTAGAATTGTTTTTTACAGTTAATTGTTAGATGATGAATGATTACAGTGTGCTATGTACAGAGATGTTATTCCACTACATTTATTGATGAACAATAGAGTCCCAGTTTTCCAAAGAACAACAGAATGGCTCTGAATAAAAAAAAGCCACTGGTTTACAAAACAGTAGCTCTCTGTTTAAAGCTTCTTCCACACTTTGTCTGATAAAGTTCAGAGTTACAGAGTATTCAAGAAGCATAATGCACTCTACACTTGAAAGCAAATCCTATATAGCGTTGAATCATATTTGACTTTGTGCACATTAGATGAATTATTGCTGGTAATAGCTTTAGCTTGAAAAACTGCTTTATAGCGTTGCTATGAAATTAAATTTCATGCCCAGGTCAGGATATTTCCTAAACTTATTTCTCTTGCTTCCTGTGGCAGGCTTTCTGCTCAGCAGCCTGTCACTGGTTTGGAGTTGTGGCCTGTAAGATTCATGCTGTCAGGATGAGCTTTGCACTGCCCGTCTGTTGCACAGGACCAGCAGTGCTGCTGTTGGGCCTGATTCTCTTCATCACACAGGCACAACAGCTGGAGGGAGCCGCGCACGGAAGCATCACAGGTGACTTTGGTGATGACCACTCTTTGTATTGGTGGTGATCTGACACACTCTCACAAGATATAATCAAAGGGGCTGGATTATGATTATTTTTCTACAGTGATATGCATTCCTTTAGCTTCATTCAGAGGGCCAAAGTTGAAAAAGTTATCTTTCCTCCCTCCCTTGTTATTCCACGTTTTGTAAAAAGTCAGCTCCAAACGGGTGAGTTGGGTTTTTCCCCCAGTATTACGACAAAAGGTGGAAACTCTTCCTCCTGACAATCCTGGCTCCTCCTACCCTATATAAGAATGTGAGAATGTGAGCTCCTCCCTTTCAATCTACCTCACAGGTAAAACAAACACACTGCGGTTTAATATGGAATATACATTATACTTTGTTATATCTGTAAGGCTACATACGGAAAATTTTGTTCTCTGCATTTAACCCATCCCTGAGGAGCGATGGGCAGCAATGGTGTAGCGCCCAGGGAGTAGTTAGGGTTAATATGAGGGAATGATTAACATCCCACAGTGATGGACAAGGGATATTAGAACCATTACAAGCCTGCTCCCTTAACCACTAGTCCCTTTATTTACAGATAATGTAATTATTTTTCAGTATATAGATTATCCAGTATAAAGATAATCCGAAGCGCAGCGTGATCGCTCACAATCAGTTTCATTTTTAGTACCCGTTACATCGCCTCATATTGCCTTTGACATGATCTGACGTGTTTGTGACCCAATGCGACGCAGCGGTTCAACAAAACAAATTATTAGCACCGTAAATTGAATTTTTTTTTTTTTTGTGATCTAGTTGAAATAGAAAATTAGATTGACTTTTTGTTTTACTGTCCATTGTACGATAACATAAGGGATGTTCTTTTCAAAAAGAAAATGTCTTCAATTTACATTGATTTTTTTTTGGTTACATGATTACAAAAAACTTGGCGTGTTTCAAAAAAGGAACCTTTGTTGTATCAGATTTTATTTTATAAGCCTGGGGAAAAAAAGACAAAACACGTGATTCAAGATTGAACTGTGCCAGTAGCTTGCATCTTTGGAATGTTATGAAATGTTAATGTAAATGTAAATCACTGCAACTGACTTTTCCGGTCTTTTATAAGCCCATGAGGGTTGGGTACAATGTGGGTATGACACAAAATAAATTAAATCAATCAATCACTCACTCAATCAAACGGACAATTCATGTGGTCAGAAGTGGTGAGGAGGAGAAGGAAGTGTTGTAGCAGCTCCGCTGAGTGTTTGAAACAACTGACCGACTCCGCTGCTGCCGCGCACACACCCTGAAACAGTGTTTGTCTGACTTACAATCACAATAGCCGCTTAAAGGTAGGGGAGACGATCTGCAAAAGCTAGCATGATTTGGAATGTAGCTTCCCCGACGACCCCGTCTTTACCCTCTTCACCCCTCCCCTTTGTGCTTCGTCTCACTCACATGCACGCGCACAGCTGCTGCAGAAGAGGAGCTCAGCTCATCACTTGTATTCTGTAGAAACTTTGTTGTCTCATATCTCATTCAGCAGTAAGTAAACAATAAACTTTACCTTTAAATATGTTAAATAAAAAAACTTGACCAAAAACTCTGTTTTAACTCTGTCAGCGGTGACGCGCTTTCAGTGTGAGCTCGTGCACGCGAGGGATCAAGAACGAGCAGGTAGGCAGGGAGACAGGATTGGTTTAAATTAAAAGAAAACATCACTTTTTTCCATTGGTCAAAGTTATTACAGATTTACAGCTGCTACGGTTGACAGATTTTCGTCGTTCATTTTTCAGAGCTCATAAGATCTTAATTTCTGTCAGGGCATGAAGACAATTTCAACCAAAAATGTAAAAAGTGTATCTAGAGAAAATCGTCTACCATAGCTTTAATTAGCCATGTGTTTTACTGTAACGGCCAGTTTTTTTGGCTGAAAGAGTGTGTGGATAACAAAAGTAAATCGCTATGGTGATCACGCTCTCCAAGAGCGAGACATGAAGTCTGCATCTACAGACACACCTACTTAGGCATATGCATGAAGGCCCCCCTGTTTTTTAGAAGAGTCATGAAATTGACTTTTCAGAGGGCTAAAATCCCAGAAAACAGGCGAGTTTGGGAAAAAAAAACCTCAAATACTATATGTAGTTGGGATTCTCAAAACAAATGGAGAAAAATAGCATAATACTAAACCTTTAAAATCAACTTAACCTTACAATTAGTGAGATTTTACCAGTGCTGTTATACAAGCTCCAACAGTATAACCAAGAATAGTATAGTGTTTGTTTGATGCCAAAAAACCATTGTTGAAGGTGTGCCAGGTTGTCCTTTGATCACCCCAAACTGGCAGTCTTCCACATTTTGTGTGTTTGTTCGTCATAAAACATCTTATGATGTCTCGGTGGATCAAAGAGAATATAACTTACATACTGAGCTCATTCATGATTTATGGCAAAGCGGTTTAAATGAAGGGCATCACATCACTCAGTGGTCATGTTTTATATAAAGCAAATCAGTTGTAGTTAGTGTAACTGCTCATCATAAAGATGGTGTACGTGTTCACCCACAAGGTGAGCTGAGAGATGTTTGTCACTATTGTCCACAGAGCTTCAACGTTGATTCATGTTTGTTTTGCATGGCAGAGTTCTGTAAAAGCTTGATCTATCTGAGTCACCAGAACACAACTCCTGTGGTGCTACTCGAGATCACCAGGAGTATCTGTCGAACCTCTCTGAACAGGTATGTCAATGAGTGTGTGCACAATTAATTTCAGTGTTCATATTAAACCAATTCCCTGTGAGGTCACGGTGTGTGTGTTCAGCATGTAAGAGCTGCTGTACTCATCATTTCAGCTCCTGGTTGGAAATATTTAAGCTATGTCATATACTGGAGCAATCCAGCACTCTTATTCAATACTTCACAATATACACAACATCCATTTACCAAAAGCAGATGTTTATAGTTTTTTTGTGTCACATTTAAATGACAGCCACTACCTCCAATGGCCATTTTCCATGTTGGCTCTCGAGGGAGTGTGCATGTGGTCTGGCTTCGTCACATGTACCTACTACGTATGGAAGATCAAGGTAAGCATAGAAACTCATGCATTTACCTCATGTTGGAAGCTTACCTTGAAATCAAAATTTCTGTAATTTTAAGTCAAATCTAATGGTAAAACTAGTGCTGTCAAGAGATAAAATAAAAAAAAAATATGTACGATTAACTAATCATGCTCTGTAATTAAATAATCTAATTAATCTCTTTTTTAATCGCACCTAAAAATTGCAGAAAAATGCCCTCAACTTGCGGTATTTTCAATTAAAATTACATTATTGTGGCAGATTAAAACATTGATATTTAACAAAGTGGCTTTATAAACTTATTTATTGTTTGTTTTTAACAGACTAATAGATGCAGCCATAGCTATTTACTATGGGGCAAAAAAGTATTTAGTCAGCCACCAATTGTGCAAGTTCTTCCACTTAAAGAGATGAGAGGCCTGTCATTTTCATCATAGGTATAGCTCAACTATGAGAGACAAAATGAGAAAAAAAATCCATTAAATCACATTGTAGAAATTTTAATGCATTTATTTGCAAAATATGGTGGAAAATAAGTATTTGGTCTATAACAAAAGTTCATTTAATTACTTTGTAATGTACCCTCTGTTGGCAATGACAGAAGTCAAACGTTTTCTGGAAGTATTCACAAGGTTTTCACACAATGTTGCTGGTATTTTGGCCCATTCCTCCATGCAGTTCTCCTCTAAAGACTTTCAACTCCCTCCAAAGATTTTCTATGGGGTTGAGATCTAGAGACTGGCTAGGCCACTCCAGGACCTTGAAATGCTTCTTACGAAGCATAACTATTTAAATAGTGGAAGGTACGCCTCTACCACAGAGACAGCTTTTTTGATTACATAGTTGATCATTTAGAAGACCTTATATTAAGTTGCATTCCTACAGGTGTTGATTTTAATGAGTCAGACATTTTTCTCAGGCAATTAACAGCCAATACACTGTCACACTCGAGCAACACACGCCACTAAATATGAATACGATAAAATACAGTAAAAAGCACTAAGGGAAGCTAAATTGTTGTGTCAAGATCTGCGTAGGACCCGTTCTGGTCCTCCGTGTGTCCGTACCTGGCTACAGCACGTGACAGCAGCATCAGAGAACAAAACTACTGCAGGCTGCTCAGTGTCTGGAAATACAGCTTTCACATTTATTATAATTAATTTTATTTCATGGCAATATTTTTACTAAGTGACATTTAGAAATTAAAATGTAGCAAGGTACCACACGAAAAAATATACACAAGAAAAAGAGTACTGATTGTTTAAAAATACACACAAAATATATATATACAGTATATATATATATACTCAATTACAGTAACAAATAAATGTAATCCATTGCTTTTCACCTCTGCATTTGTGTGCTATCTACTGCTACCTAGTATTAAAAAAAGCCAACATATATTTGCATTTGCATTGAAGATAATTTTTAGCTTTAATGTTGCCTGAGTAAATGCAGTAATCCATGTTTGGCACATGGCACACATGAGGACCTCCAAGCCCAGTCAGTGAAATGCCAGTTTTAATCGATTCAATTAACAACTTAATCCTTTCTGTACATTTGTGGTAAAAGTTGACTTTTTACAATGATTTAGGTTCAGCGGATAGAAAGAACATCTCAGCTATTTGTTCGTCGACTCTACGAATCGACGTTCATTGACCTCTCTTTGCTACTCAACACCAAGATGAAAGTACCGAAGGCAGCAAGCCCAAACAGGTAAGAAGGCTCAAAAAGGAAACATTGGTTTTCACCATAACTCAATCTGGTCTGTGAGAAAAACACAGGACAGCAGCTCTCATACTTTTGCTCTCATGCCTCCCAAAGCGCACACAAACAGCTTCAAACCCATCCATTTTCTGACCCCATTGCTTCTTTTTTTAGTGTGTGTCAAGGAGGTTAAAACCCCCAACTGACTAACTCTGAATCACACCAAGGCTTTGCAATCAGGTTTTCAGAAAACCCAAATAAATCAAAACTTTATATTTATTATTGCAACTCCATCTCTTTTTGTTACTCTTTTGATTTGTAATGTGGTGCCAAATACAAATCGTTCCTTTAATGAGACTCGTAAAACAAAACATTTACACAGTTTGTTTGGTGCACCAACATTTAAAGGTATCTTTATATTTTTTTGCAAGTTTTACTTTGACACAACAGTCTTTTTGTGCAGTAATGTGAATAAAGTGTTCTGTTTATAGCACGGGATCTATAAATGTTCATTTTGTCTTTGATTTTTCCCTCCACAGCCGAGATGAAATACAAAACTGTGTGATCTATCTGTGTGCCACAATGTGGCATGAGACCTACGATGAGATGCTGAAGATCCTTACCTCCATGTTCAGGTCAGTGGTTTGTTCTCAGCAGATGGGTTAGAAGTTAAAAAGTCTGTGTTATAGGGCTTTCTGTCAGGAAGCTCTCCAAAAGGAAGATTGCTTTAGTAATATTAAAAAATAAAGTAGAAACAACAAATTAAAGATGACTAGACTCATGACACATGGTCATGGAAAATGAACCCACACTCACTCAGTGCTCAGTGGGGAAGGTAATTAGGTGATGAAGAACACCTGAGTGGAAACAGGAGGTAAGAGGGGGACTACTCTCACACAATCATACTGACAAGGCAGTGAGTGAATACACAGACAGGAGCCCCTTACCAACAAAGACAGAACTGAGAACTAAGAACAATCAGAACACACAACCAACCACAAACTACAACAGGACTGACAGGAATAAAAACAAACAACAACAGGTGAAAAAGCAGCCCCAGTGGCACTTGAACCAGAAACTTAAAGAGACTATACCACCGCTCCACAACTCCACTTAACCACAAGACGATAATCCATCCAACCGTTTTTTGCCACTTATTTGTGGTTGGATTGTGGGGGCAACATCCTTAGCAGGGAGGCCAAGACTTCCCTTTCCCCAGCCACCTCATCCAGCTCTTCCTGGGGGATCCAGAGGCAAACCCAGGCAAGCCGAGAGACAGTCCCTCCAGTGTGTCCCTGGGTCTTCCTTGGGGTCTCTTTCCAGTGGGATGTGCCCAGAACACCTCACCAGGGAGGCGTTCGGGGGGCATTCTACTTTTCTCAATGTGGAAGAGCAGCGGCTCAGTGACTCAGAGCCCCTCCCTGGTAACAGAGCTTCTCACCCTATCTCTCAGGGACAGCTCAGCCCATAGGAGCACATAAGAGACAGAGATAATGTTCAGAAGTCTCAATCGCTATCAGAAGAAAATGTAGACATACTAATATTGTTGAAAAGTAACTTGTCCATATTTTTAATCTGGCCCCTGTAGACTGTAAACTTGTTATGTAAAGTTCATGCGCAAATATTTCTTTGAGGAATGTCATAATGAAGACATTCGTGATAAAATGACATGACAAATGAGAAATTGTGAGAATATTTCCTTGTGGACATTTTCTTGTGCATGACTGCACATTTACTCCAGAGTGAACAAACATGCCCACAATGTCTCTGTGTGAAAATGTACTGGAATAAGGACAGAGAACTACATCGTATAGCTGACGAATTATAAATGACTAATCTCGATACTTTGTAACACGTTACACGTTACAGTCCTATCACTAGTAAAAATAGGGGTGTGGGAGGACACAGAGTTAGATGGATGATAACAGGCTCACGATAATGATACAATATCTTTGCAAAGACAAAAAAAGACCATAAAATGTGGTTAGAAAATTAGCCATGCTTTATTTGACTTTAACTCTGGACATACTCACTGACGACCTTTTAAACTCAAAAGGAAAATGAAAAGCAAAATAAACAAACCACGTCTTGTAACATTTTATATTGCGATGTCTTGTCACACTATATTTCGCCACAAAATGTAGAACTAACATAATGTGGTTCTTAAATATAAAACTGCATACTTTTTTTTAACCTACATTTTAATTTTGCGCTGTATTTAAGCTTCAACTGTCAATATCAAAAACTAAATGTTGAAATCTGTCCATTACTCATCACTTTACTTTAGCTGAAAGGTTGTTGTTGTTGTTGTTGTTGTTGTTTCAGACTGGACCGTTACAGAGGCGACCCAAAGGAGCAACATAACGACTGCTTTGACTTTGAGTGCCACATTTATGTTGACGATGCTTTCATGACTGAAAAGGGCACAGAGAAGCGACTGGTTAACTCTTATGTGAATGACTTGATCCATGTTGTCATAGAGGTGTACAGGTGAAGCTTAAAGTCTTTTTTTCTGCAATCACACATTACATCTAGATGCTACAAATCTGTATTTCCGATTTTTTTTTTTAAAACGTCTCAATCTTTCATTCAGAGTGTTCACCAATAAAGAGCCGGACGACGTTTCCATCATTGATGCACCCTATGGCGGCAGGTTGATGTTTGTTATGCCTGAAGGCAACATGCTTTACATTCACCTGAAAGACAAAAGCTGCATCAGGAACAAAAAGAGATGGTCCCAGGTACAGGAGGGCTGTTTATATTGCATGTAATCGAAAGTTATTAGAAAAACAGGGCTTATAATTATTATACACGCTTGTCAAGCATTCAAGATTCCAACCCCACCTGCTTCTAATTTACTCTGTATGTTCTTCATGTCATTAATCCACATCAGCAAACTTAGTGCCTCATTTAACATCTGTCTGTACTGATGAGTGGTAACGCTCTGAGGTGCTAATTATTTTTAGCAGAATGCCTATTACTTTTTGATTTTAATATTCATAACTCTGTCATGTAAACTGAACAACAATGCCTTAATGAAGGATAAAATAACAAATGTTCCCCTGAGACATCATGCAGAGAGAAAACTCTGCTGTAGCAGATGTTGAATGATGTTTCCGCCAAAGTTTGTAGCATCACAGTTTGATGCCACCAGAAAGGATTTTGCCACTTCCATACCAAAAAAAAAGTTATTACAAGTGGATATACATACATTCTTTTAAATATTAGGAAGATACATTAAAGTAGACAAATTATTTGTTAAACATATAGTAGGACGGTTTTATACTAAATAAGTATACATCTTACAGATCATGTACATGTATTATCTCCTCGGATGGAAAGGATACCTTGTCAAGAACCCTCATATGATACCAGTAAGAGACACTCTTTTTTTTCTTCATCAACAAGTTATATTTCCAACTGTGCTCCAAAAATCACCGTTTATTTCAGCGTCAGACCAACGAACACAGAACCAGTTTGGTGTCCTTGGATGGAGAGATTTTCCTTTGTCCTCAGTATGACAACGATAACAAGAGAAAGTTCATCTCAGATGACAACATGTATATTCTTGCTCTAGATGGAGACACTGACTTTCAACCTAAAGCTGTGATTCTACTTGTTGACAGGTCGGTCACACCACTATGGTTAACTTAGTGCAGTGGTTTCAGACACAGAAAAGTACTCCAATAATGAACTAAAACCTGTTTATTTCCAGACTGAGGATGTACGACAATGTAGGTGCAGCATGTGGTAGAATTCATCCCACTGGAATGGGTAAATGAACCTTTATCTATTGTAGATATGTCTCAGCTTCTTACTTCTGGTTGGCTCATTTGATGTTGACTTCACACTAACTTGCACCAACCTGAAAATTAGCTATTGATGGGATGAAATGAGTTCCTCTTCATTCAAGTCTTTATCCAGTTGTCATAATTTCAGTCACCCTGCCTTTGTTTCACTAGCGGAACAAATCAGAGCCAGGCCGGGGGCGGGGCAAATGACCGGGCCCTTTACACCCACATGATAAAACTCATGATAACATCATTTTACAACATACAAATGCCCGCAACAGCGGGGACTTACAAGCTTCGGGTCCAAGGAGAGCGACTGTGTCATTTTGAAGTCCATCAAACGACCATGAAGTATAACAAAACAAGAGAACAACAAAAACATTAGGCTACATGGTCACTAATATTGAAACAACACAAATTCAAAGCAGTTCAGCACCACGGATAGCGACCACATCATTTTGACACTTACTTTAGCCATTTCAAATCAAAACCCGTATCAGTTGCTTGTATTTCCGCGTATTCTGATCAGTTTCAACAGATGTGTTTCCATCTCTACATTAAGTCTCCTCCTCACTGTCCCACGTCTGCATATCAGTCCATTTACAGCTTTTTATGGTCACTTTTTACTGGATCCAAACTAAGATAGTGCTCTGTCCTCTCCTGTGCACCATCGCCTCAGCACGCGGTTGTTTTGCACCGAGCCTGTGCGCGCATGCACCTAATTTAGTATGCATACGTCACATGACATGGGTCTATATAGCCCCTGTATAAATCTGCATGATGGGTGACAGACTGTCCATACTCTCGTCGCCTCTGGGCACAAGTTATGGGAGGGCCAGCCTTCTCCAGCTCGTCTGAGCCGTGGTGGCCCAGGCCGGGGGTGTACCACCTTCCCAGCCCCCCCTGAAGCCCCGCCCCTGCTTTTATTGCATTTTGTCTAGTTAAAGTCAGGTGGAAAACATAGTCAACATGAATGGTGAAAATTTCAAAGTCAAATAATAAACACTGGTATGGTATTTTCCCACCTAGTAACAAAGGCTGATTCTGTCTGATTCCTATTTATTATTCTCCCTGGATAATCCCTTTCATTATGTCGTTTTCAACTTTCTTCATATATTATTTTGTCTGCCATTACAGGGCCCATGGTGTGGTACCAAAAGTTTGAGTATGCTGTTGGCCACTGGCTTCAGAAGACAGCAGAACATGTGTTTGGATCTGTGCTGTGCAGTCCAGGATGTTTCAGTTTGTTCAGAGGGTCTGCCATTATGGATGACAATGTGTTAAAGAGATACACCACGACATCATGCAGAGCTATAGAATACGTGCAATATGATCAAGGTTGAAACACTTTGTGTAAAAAAACTATCTCCACCAGTTTCCTAACCACTCAGTGATTATTTCTCTGTCTCCATTTTGGATTGTGTGCTCTTTCATGATTTTGCAGGAGAGGATCGTTGGTTGTGCACTTTGTTACTGCAGCAGGGGTGGCGTGTTGAATACAACGCAGCATCAGATGCTTACACAAACTCACCGCAGGAATTTGAAGAGTTTTACAACCAAAGGAGAAGATGGGGACCATCTACATTGGCGAATACACTGGACCTTCTACACAGGTTAGACTTCATCCTTTCATCACTCCAGGTAGTTAAGCGAGTGGCTTGAAGTCATATGGTATAGTACACCGAAGTTCTAAACATTAGAATACAGATATATTTTTCGATAATTTCTAGGATTTTGGGTATTTAGTATGAGCATTTTACTCAACATTGCAAATTATTGTTAGCTTTCTAGAAGAGAGCGCCTTTAGCTACTTTAGCACATCTTGAATTCAGGCAAACTGTCTTCTTCATTGGTCCATGTTGTCCATGCCAAATATCTTGTACAGTCTTGGACTTGATTTATATAGCTCTTCATAACCACTGAGGTAGTCCCAAAGCGCTTCACAATATCAGCTCATTCACCCATTCACATTCACATTCACACACCAATGGGACAGAACTGCTATGCAGGGAGCTAATCGACCATTGGCAGCAACTTAGGGTTCAGTGTTTTGCCCAAGAACACTTTGATACATCGACAGGTATAGCACTGGGATCGAACCCCCAACCTCTTGATCAGAAGACAACCCCTTGTTAGTCTAAAGGCTTACATGAGGTTACACCTTGTCGCAATACAATTTCCAAAGAGGTTTATGGTATGCTACTTGGTCTACTAGTGAAGAGGGAAAAATTTTGGTTGGACTACTACATTTAAATAATATTATAGTATTATATTTTAGGTAACCTTTTCAGTAGGTTCTTGTTTTCTAAATAGAAGACAGTTCTGGCAGTGGAATCTACTGATGCAACCCTAATATCTTGCCTGGGGCACCAAATTGCTTCGAGTTAGCAATGATTGTACTTCAGTCAGGATCACTTTATTAAAATTGTTTATTGGCATGCATCTTAGATTTGACAGTAATGCTCTGTTCTGGGACCTCTCTGCCTTTCAGTTGTATGGAAAGCCAAAAGTGAACGGAGCTCCATGAGCTACATGGAAAGGCATAAACAGAGAGAGCGGTCAGCATGACCCCCTGGAACAGAAGCGCATACATTTAGATAGCAACAGGAGACATTGTTTATTTAGACAGAAGAGGAGGAGCTGGGATGAAGTGTGCATAAGTAGATGTATTGCAGTGGTTTAAATACAGGGCCATGACTAACTTTAACCAATAGAATGCATTGAACATGGTCAACTGGATTATTCACAGAATTAGGGGATGGCTACTGACAGCTGATGGTGCTGGCTAGCTTGACTTCCATGTCTGCCTGAACTAACGCAATGCTCAGTTTCTGGTAATTCTGATATTTTTTTCTGTGCTAACTCTTGAGTTTGGAACCTAAATCACAGTGGTCCAGAAACAGTGAAAAGAAACTCCTCCATCTCCAGACTCTACATTTTCTACCAGATGTTCACCGTTGGATCCTCTATTCTTGGACCTGCCTCTGTAACGCTCATGATAGCAGGTTGGTTCTCACCTCATTTATCTTTTAACTCAAAGTTTATGGAATATTGATTTTCTTAAGCATCATGTGGCTTGACTCTTGTCTTTTGGTATTACCTTTGTCAGTCCTGCTTCCTCAGTCGTACTGTTGTACTCTTGTGATGGAGGATGAAAACACAAAACTCCAAAAGTTTTTGATGAAAACATTTATTCATTTTTTTTTTTTAGCTTGATAAATTTTGAGATTGACAGTGGGCTATCCCCTAGTGGGAGCAGGTTTAAGATAGTGATGGTGACAGCTGAATCTCATGACTCTGTGTCACAACAAATCTGCTTTAAACCACCATTTAGTTTCAATGGGAAGAGACCAAGTCATGTATAAATCTGTACTTTGAACTTTGTTGTGTTGTTAACTTGTGAGAAAAACATCCTTTTAAGAACTCAGCAAGAAATCAATGCAAGTTGTGCTGCCTCACTAATAAATATCCTGTGTGGGTCAGATACTCATTCACAACCCATTGATGTTCTTGTGGCGAGTGACATTGCCAGAACAATCTCTGTGTTGTCATGTGGAAGATGCAGAATGCAAAGCACTTCTTCATAGAGGAGCTCTAACAGTAATCTCAGTGTTATGAAAACTAGCCTCCATTTTCACTTTTTTCCAACCAGGGGCTTTCCAGTTTGTCTTCAAAATGACTGGTACACTTGCAATAATAGTTGCAAGCATCCCTCCCATGTTCTACATCATCATCTGTTTTATAGCCAAGCCGAATACCCAGATAACCATTGCTGGTATAATGAGTGTACTCTATGCCTTCCTTATGACCGCATCCTTCTTTTCCATCATTGGTATGTATATGTTGCTTTATGTTGCATGTTTCTATGCAATTATTGCATTTTAAAAGCCCACACAGACATTACATTTTTTTCCAGGTGATATGGTGATTCAGGGTACCTTCTTAACCCCGACTGGCTTGTTTTTGGTCTCAATGACGATCATGTACTTAGTGACAGCTATACTACACCCAGAAGAGTTTGGTATGATTGTACATTAAATACATTTTGACATTTATATGATGCTGGTTTGCAATGCTATGCTTTGTTACGCCGCACCAGGATTTGTTTGGTTATATCTTACTGCATAACATTATACATTATACATGAGAAATCATCCTTTGCGACTTTCCATCACAGTACATGATGGTTGGTTACTATTTGTCATGTCATGTTTTTAAATTAGCAAGGTACCACAATGATAATAAATCCTCAACATTTCAAAGTGTTTATAATGCATCTAAAAAGTGCTCATTTGTTTAAAGTACGTCACATTAAAATGTGCTTTATTGCATGTTATTGTGCATTAATGTGAATGAACTATCTTTAATACACTGAACAGACAGGGGACTATCTTTTAAAAGCAATGGTGAATGTTATGGTTTTGAAACAAGAGCCCATGAACACAATACTCACAGTGGCAGATATACACACAGACAGACACACTAGCAACCACATCTACACAAATAAACACATTCATGCTCTCGGACCAGCAAAGACGTAAAGACATACATTCATTTGTAATCTCTTTTGCACAAACACATACATTGGCATGCACACGCACTACAACATCAACATACTAAATTACTAGAGTGGGACGATACAATGTGTTCAGCTACAATACGATAGATGATAATGGGCTCGCAATATGTTGTGATACAATATTTTTGAAAGGGGAAACATTGCAGTTGACTTCAACTTTTTTGCATATTTACATTCTGGGTATGAACGTTTAAACTCTACAATATTTTATCTAAAAAATAAAAAATACAAAATACAAAAATAAAACGTTACATCAGTGGTTCTTAATTTTTTTACATTTTCAGGGCCCCCCTCCCTCAGCAGGACAACATTTAAATAAAATGGATCAAAAATGTAACCTGTAATGTAAAGATTAAACTTGTGAGTATTCCTCTCTAAAAACTCATAAAAACATAAGTTGGCAAATTACATATTAGAACAGAAATGATTAAGTATTAATAACAAATAATTAAGCCAAAAACAATATTATTTTTTAGGGGGGATTCACATCCCTCCTTCTCAGGGGGCTGGCCCTACTGTTTGTGAACCATTGTGACATTTTAATATTGCGATATCTTATTGCACAATGTATTGTCCCACCTTTACAAATTAATTCAATTCAATCTAATTCAATTTTGAATTTAAATTTAAACAAAATATAATTACCCTGGTAGTGGAATTTTTTATTTTTATTATTCAATTCAATTGAACTTTCTTATGGACTCAAAGTCCAAAATGACAGAGGGACAAAATATAACAAACACCAACAAAAATACAAGAAATAACAATTACACAGTCACTTTAAAAAGACAGCTATACCAGTGCCTCCACATCCTCGACTGATAGCGAATGGCACTATAGGTGACATCAACCAGGAACCCAATTACTGTATTCACCGACTTATTCAAACGGCATATAAAACTGTACATACGCGTCCGCAGCGTGGCTATTTTATCAATTTTTAATTTATGGTGTCTACAAATTAGTTGATCATTGCTGTTCCACGTTGCAACACTCATGCTATGTTGTGTTACTTCTTCTCTGTTTCAGGTATGATTGTCTATGGCCTGATGTATTTCATCTGTATTCCCAGTGGTTACCTCCTGCTAACCATCTACTCACTGGTCAACATGCACATTGTGTCCTGGGGCACAAGGGAATCTAACAAGTAATGCTAAGATCAGTCACAGTTTCCAAGCAAAAGTGGTTAAAAAGTAATGACTTTTTTTCTGATTAGAAATGCATAATTAACCAGATTAATCAAATTCCTTAATATAGAATTCTACTCATCAGGTTATATAAACAGCTGTATAACATTCCACTGCTGATCAGATGTAAATAGAAATAGAAGACCTGTGAAAACAAGGAACAAGCCCCACCAGCTGTATGAACAATAATAGAGAATGATTGTTTCAAATGATCTTAATTCATGTTGAGTAATTAATTCTGTCACATACAGTATATCTGCACAGAAAGTAATTAATGAAATGTGTTGTGTGTTTATGAGTCATAAACCCAATGATCATGTCTAAGTTGAGTCATCGAAAGCAATGTATTTGACACTTCATATGTAACTAATGACTAATACAGTGGTGGTCCTATTGTGCTATTTACTGCCACCAACAGACCCAAAGAGGTATTTCATTCATCTGCCAGTCATGACAAGAAATGTTTATATAATAAGTAGAGTTTCATGTACAGTTTGTGTAAAATGTGTTCTTTTTAAAATGACATCAATGATAAGCTTCTACACTGTAATGTTTGCTGGTAAAGATGTTGAATATCACTAGAGTCACAGATGATAGCCAGCAATAGAGAGCACTGATCAATGTTATATAAAACAATGATAGTTAAAATTGTACTTTAATTTAATTGAATTAATGAAATTACTGTAGAAAATCGTTATATTGAGAGACACTCACGCAATCTAGTGATTATTTGTTCAATTTGCTGCCTATCAGTGCCAAACGTCAAGTTTCTTCTTCTTCTTCTTCTTCTTCTTCTTCTGATTGGTGGTTGTGTGATCTGCCAGGGGAGAGAAAGAAGTGAAGAAAAACAAAAACATTTTGTGTGACCGAAACTGCAACCTGTGCTGCTGGGACATGAAGCTACAGGTACAGACGTACACAGAGACTGACCAACTGCTCTGTGCTTACAGCATTCATTCTGATGTTCCACAGATAACCCAGGAATCAGAGAATCTGATCCTCCAACAGATGACAGGTCAGCCTGCGCAGCAGGTTCAGTGCCTCACAACCACCACCAATGACATTCCTCTGCAGACACTCTCTGGGTCAGAGGCTCAGAATGGGCCGTGCAGCTCCAACGCCACAAAGGAGACCCTGAGCCCTGCAGCTGATGGACACAGTAGGAGGAGGTCCACAGGCAGCATCACAGACTCTATTATCAGGTTTCCATTATTTGGCTCTTCTTCAACTCATACATTGCACTTGGAATAATTATTTTTGGGGGAATAAATCACACACATCAGATCATCCATGAATGTCATAATACCTCATATTTACAGCAGGATTTGTATCTTCCTGTGTACAGTTCTACCAGTGATGAGAAAAGCAACATATCGATCATTACATCAGTTGGAGATGACGACGATGATCTTTTGTTTGGTCATTCAGAGGAAATGGAAGAAGTTCCTGTTCGTGGTATAGTAAACAACTCCATCTCATTTAATGGGTTGTGTGTGTGTGTGTGTGTGCGTGCGTGCGTGCGTGTGTGTGTGCGCGTGCGTGTGTGTGTGTGTGTGTGTGTGTGTGCACAAACCTGTTCACATTATGACAGTTATAGGTATTGATGTAAATCTTTATTTGGATAACAAACAGTTTTAAAACAAATAAATGTGTCAAAAATGTGAGTGTGATATTATGATATAAGGAGTGAGAAGGATGGAGACAAGAAGTACAGAAGAGGAGATGAATGTGGCAATGGAATTTAAGTCATTGATATAGTGTGTGCGTGTGCGTGTGTGCGTGTGTGCGTGTGTGTGCGTAGACTGGGTGCACCCAGTAAAGGAGGAGTTTTTGAAGAAGCTCACATATGCCAACATGAAGAGAAATCTACAAGAACAAATACGGTAAATAATTCTGGTTATATCCTCAATAAATCCATATTTTAATCCAGAGATTGACAATAATTTTGATCAAGAAATAGTGTATAAAGCTGAACTGCCTCCATTTATTTAATTTCTGGAAAAAATGTAAATCATAATCTGGTAAGTAGACTAAAGTGTGTGTTCACATAAAAGTCCTTGTACAGGAACAAACTCCAGAAGCCTTTATTTGCGTATTTGTTTATCATTGTGTTGTTGCAACTCGACGTCGCCGATAGAACAACACTCTCTGTACAGTGATTAGGATGTTTTTGGTTTGGTTTTGAATAGATACACACTTCGTAACAAACACCAGGATGATGTGTGTGAAGAGTTGGTCCAGATGTTAACGGAGACACTCAGAGGGCAGCTCGTTGGGGTCGGGCCTGAAGATATCTTGACAGAAATCCAACTGGAGGAGTTACAGTACTCACTGTCAAAGCAGGTCAGCACTGATAGCCTGTGGCTCTGATTCATTCTTTTTCCTTATTGTCTGCTCTTTGATAACCAATCAGATTAAAATAGTTGTGCTTGTTTTTGTCAAAAACTTACACAAACTTGTTTTTCAAAGTTACCTTACTTTATGAGCCTGTACTACGAAGCTGGATAAGTATATCCACCAGGATATCTCTACGCTGTACTACGAAGCAGTCAACACTTTCACTTAACCTAAGTGATTTCAGCCTGGTGACATACGCGTTCACATGAATGGGGTGGAGACTGAGTAATTGTTTAAATATATGAATAATTAAAATCATAATTCAGAACAAAAACAACACTGTTGCTGCAGCAAAAGCAGAAAGGAAGGAACGCAGGAATTGAAAAACTGTAAAAACTTAATTTTTGCGACACTATTATCAGTTTCACTTTATTAAGGCACAGACCTTGTCTGTGGCTCTGATGCTGCGTTTATACAGCTCAGCCTACGCCATAAGGTGGACAATATTTGTATTTTTTACAGCCTGTATAATCATACGGCACTGAGGCTCTCCACGTGGCCACAGAATACATGAAATAATGAATCTATTAATTAATTTATCAGTTTGAAAGCACCCGCTGACTAATATATGTCAGTCCATCCTATAAAAATGTACGTTTCCTACAGGCAGTGGCTATCCGTACGGTTGCCATATCAATATACTGACATTCTATCCGTACACAGCGCCCCTCATTGGCCAATTTAGGTCATGTGACTAAGACTAAACCTAACCGTAAACCTAACCCTAACCCTAAAAATTGTTGCGATACAGGGTTATAACCTAAACCAGGGGTCTGCAACCTGTGGCTCTGGAGCCTCATGTGGCTCTTTGACTCTTTTGCAATGGCTCCTTATAGCTTTAAAAAAAAAAAATTGAAATAAAGAGTTGTTATTTTTTTACAGAGGCTATTAATGATTACTTACAAATAAAATAAATATATAACAATTTGTTGTAACCTAAATGACTCGGCACCTTCCAACTTCACCTCCTGCAACATCTACAGACCATTAACTTTCCTGCACCTGTGGCTAACCTTAAGTTTTAAATCCCTGGTAAGATAACTCAACCAATAAAAACACTATTCTGGAAGAAAATAGAGATTTTAATTGTGGGAACAGATTCATTTAACCTCCAATGTGCAGGTTAAATATGCATGTTTTATGTGTGGCAAGAAATGAGCAATTAGCATGTGTTGATCATGTTGCCCCTCCAAAGTATCGCACCATATAGTTATCTGACAATTTATTGCTTACAAAAAAATGAGTAGGGTCTGTTTTTAACTACTAAAATTAACATATGAAATGCATTCCCCCTTTAGCTGTTTTTTTAACCACTTTTTACTATTTTTTTAAATCATGTTTTAACTATGAGTCTTACACTCTCCCCTGCTTTTATAAATGTCTCCAGACATTCGTCAACAAAGCAAATTAATACACCTGTGGATAACCAACACATGGCTGAGTAAAGTAAGGAAGAACAACAGTACTTTGGAGTGGGTAACCTGGTATCAAAGAGTTCACGCTTGGAGGCCACTGGTGATAGGTCGGCTGTCCCAGTGCATCATAGGTGAACATCTCTCTGGCCCTGGCGGTCCGCTGAGATCTCCTGATGGTGATCTCCGGATGTTCCTCCTCTTGTGGCGCCTGCACCTCCGGTGGTCTCTCGGGTGATTGTTCCTCTGCTCGATGTTCTGGATCAATCGTGTCCTGTACGGTATCCATCGTTGGCGGTGCTTCTTGCCTTTGTGCCTGTATGTCTGGTGGTGGGCGAAACTCACGAGCAGTAGCATTTAGTCTTTTGTCAGAGGGATGACTTTGCTCAGGCTGTTCTCTCCTGACTAGTCTGTAGCAAGGAACACGTGTGTATGTGTAGTCTTCATCCACTGAATCACATAACGCTTCAGTGTTTTCCGGTGTCTTCGTCTTTGTTTGTTGTTTACTTGTCTGTTTGATTTGACTTTGAGCTGGAATGTTCTCAATAGGTAGGTCATTGACAGGAAGCAACAAGTTTCGGTGTAGCACACGTAGTGTTTTGGAGCCTTTTTCTGCTTGCACCTTGTACACTGGTCCCTCATCAACTCTTTCAACTACTCTGTGCACTACCTGTTCCCAGTACGAGCGCAACTTGCCAGGCCCACCTCTCTCTGATAGATTCCTGACTAACACTCTGTCCCCTGGCTGGAGAACTACACCCCTGACAGACTTGTCATATTGTTTTTTTCCTTTTGCAGAGGACTTTTCACTATTTCTCTCTGCAATATCATAAGCAGTACGCATTCTCTCTGCCCATTTTTGTGCATACGCCTGTCTGTCAGTTGTCTCTGTGTCTTTCTGAGGAGGAAACAGTAAGTCTACAGGTAAGCGCGGATGCCGTCCATATAAAAGAAAAAATGGAGAGAACCCAGTGAACTCATGCCTTGCACAGTTATATGCATGCAGTACATGGTTGAGATGGTCTTTCCACTGACTCTTTTTTTCTTCCTCCAAGGTGCGCAGCATTTGCAGTATTGTACGGTTCAGTCTCTCCACCGGATTACACTGTGGGTGATATGGCGTTGTCCGAGAGTGTCCAATACCAGCTAAATGCTCAAGCCTGCCAAATAAACTGTTCTCAAATTCTTTTCCTTGGTCGTGATGGATTTTATCAGGGTAACCAAAACGAGGAATGAAATCATGAAAGATCTTCTCAGCTGCGGTTTTCCCTGATTTGTTTCTTGTCGGATATGCTTGCGCAAATCTAGTGAAGTGATCTACAAGCACAAGTATGTACTCATAGCCTTGACTTTGTTCTAAATGAAGATAGTCTATGGACAAAAGTTCAAAAGGACTGCTAGTGGAAATGCGTCCCATTGGTGCTCGCTGCGGAAGAGTGGGCCGTTTTTGTTTAATACAGGAGCATTTTTTGTTAACATAGTCCTCTATCTCCTGTTGCATGTTCGGCCAGTAAAACCTTTCCCTCGCAAGATGAGTGACTTTTTCAGCCCCAATATGAGACATGTCATTGTGTAGTGACTTTAATATGACTATTTTCAACTTTTCAGGAATGACCAGCTGTTTGTGTTTATCTGTCTTCCTGTACAGAAGTCCATTTTCCACTTCTAACTTTGTCCATTCATATAGCAGTCTTTTTGTTTCCTTTGTCATGTTTTTTCTGTCTTTCTCGTTTGGAATCCAGTTCCTCATTTTCAATGATATCACTTCTTTTATCACTGTGTCCTTTTGTTGTGCTGTTTTCAAGTCGGCTGGCTTAAAACCTTGCACATTCCCCTGCGGTGTTTCGTCAATGCAGGTGTCATCCACTTGTAGAGCTGCGGTCCAAGGCACATCGTCTTCCTGAACTGCTTTGCTGCCTTGCCACACAGCTGTCACGATTTCGGCTGGGATGCTGCCTATGTGGTCATTCATACTTTCCTGTAGCTCTAAGGGGTAACGAGACAATGTATCGGCATCACTATTCATTTTGCCTGGCCTGTATTTAATATCAAAATGAAAATCAGCCAACTCTCCCACCCATCTGTGTCCAACAGCGTTAAGTCTAGCAGTGCTAAGAACGTATGTTAGAGGGTTGTTATCTGTATATACGGTGAATGTGGGCACGTAATACAGGTAATCTCTAAACTTGTCGCATATAGCCCACTTTAATGCCAAAAACTCAAGTTTGCCCGAGTGAAGATGGTAATTTCTCTCAGCTGGCGTTAACGTTCTTGAACCATACCCGATAACACGAAGCTTGTTGTTCTGCCTCTGATATAAAACTGCACCTAAACCTTCGTTAGATGCATCGGTGTGAAGAACAAACGGTAGGTCAAAGTTGGGGTAAGCAAGGACAGGGGGATTTATTAAAATCTCTATGAGCCTAGCTACCACCCTTTTGTGTTCGTCAGTCCATATAATAGGAGTTTTAGAAGGTAGCTGCCCTTTGTCTCCTTTCCTGAGTTTACCTTTGCTTTTCTGTGTCTTGTTCTTACTAACATTCGTGTCAGTGTTCTGTTTCTGCAGTAACTCAAATAGTGGTTTGGCTACACGTGAAAAATCTTGGATAAAGGAGCGATAGTAACCTAGGAAGCCTAACAGTGACTTGACATCTCCTACAGTTTGTGGCTCTCTGTCTCTAAGTGCCAAAACAGCTTTCAAGTCCTGTGGGTCCATCTTTACTCCGTCTCCAGACACTAAGCGCCCCAGGTAACGAACCTCTCTTTTGAAAAGTTCACATTTGGTGGGTCTCAACTTGATTCCGTGTTCTCTCATGCGACTCAGAACTTGTCTCAGGTGGTTTACGTGGTCCTCAAATGTCATTGAATAGCACAGGACATCATCAAGATACGGAGCACAGCATTCATCTCGAACGCCCTCAAGCACTCCCTCCATACACCTCTGAAATGCAGCAGGTGCGTTTGTCAGTCCAAACGGTATCCTGATCCATTCATACAGCCCCCACGGCGTGCTGAAAGCTGTAAGGTGCCGGGACTCTTCACTGACAAATCCTTGGTGGTAAGCGCTTCCTTGGTCTAAGATGGAAAACCATGAGTGACCACCTAAACTGTCGAGCAAGTCCTGTATTCGTGGCAGTGGGTGGCGATCGGCAATAGTCTTTTTGTTTAGTCCTCGGAAATCCACACAGAGCCGTAAACTTTGGTCTTTCTTCCTCACGCACACCACTGGTGAGGAGTAGGAGGACTTTGACTTGCGGATCCACCCTTGGTCCAAAAGGTTTTGCACATAGTCCTTCACTTCTTTGTAGAGAGGTTTAGGGATGGAGTTGTAACATTTCTGGACTGGGTTGTCATCCACTACACTAATCTTTAGCTGAAGATCTGGAATTAACCCTATGTCCCCATCCTCTCTTGCAAAGATGTCTGATTCCTCATAAAGCATTTCACACGCTATCTTTTGCTGTTCTGGGTCAAGATGCTCTAAGTTAACTGGAGGATGCCATTTTTCTTTGGCCTGTGACTGTTCTCCACTGCCAACTGGGTCACTAGTTTGGTTCACCTGAGCTGCACACATTAATGTCTCACTGTCTGTAGCTGAGCCATTATTTACAGGCCTACACTCAGTGATCTCCTCAATGTGACCTAAAATGGTTCTTGCTGGCAGAAAAATGTCATGTTTACTTTGGTTACTGACTGGTATTCTAATAGCTTTGGATGAGATATTGGGTGCGTTAACTAAAGCAGGAAACAACTGTAAGCCTTCTGGTAAGTCTGGTTTCCATGTAGGTTCAAATAAGACTGTGTCACCCTGTGGTCTCGACTTGACATGACACCTAATCTCACAGATTTGGCCACTATGAATAGTCAAACCCCTTTTACCAACTCTGACAGTGTCATTTATCATGTGATCTTTAGTTGGATTCTCACTAATCACTGATACTATGGTCTCTGCGGTGTGTCTGTGTAATTTTAAAGCTTCAGCCAGTAAATCACTCAAGCTAACACTGCCTGGTTTTTCAAGACTTTCCAAAATGATCTCCTCGATCACGTTAAAGCCTAAAAGAAGACCACTAACACAGCTCTGACTGACTAAAACTGGTACCTGGATGGCTACTTCACCATGGTTAGGACTTTTGATTTCAACTAACAGCTCGGCCCATCCATCAAAAGGTACATCCGTCCCATTAGCTGCTGTTACTCTAAGAGGATCATTTGGCAAAAGATCTTCTAGAGACTGAATCTGAGTGTCTGGTAGATTACTTTGGAGCCACAATTTGGTTACGATGGTTACTTGGGCCCCGCTGTCTAAAAGCATGTCAGTTTTTACACCATTAAGATAACAGGTAAGTGTACATCTTTTTCCAATAAGCTTAGCTACTCTATTACCTTGTCTTTTTCTTCTTTTCACAGGTGAGTGGGTCTTGGTAAAAGTCTTTTTCTGATGGTGTTCTTTGATATGGGACGCTGTTCTGGGTGTGGTCGCGATCACTGGTGGTCCCACCCCAGTGACCTCTTCCCGTTTCCCGATGACATACTTTTGAGCAGGCAGCCAACAGCTCTGTGTCCTTCTTGTCCACACTTAAAGCAGTGATAGCAGCGATCAAGTCCGTCGGTGATGCAGGATTGGCACTTACGAAAAGGTTTGGTCGTCTTTGGTGGCTGCACGGTGCTCACTGTGACGGTCTGCGCCGGCTCTGGAGCTCTTGCTGTGGGTGTAAAAGCCTTTTCCAGAGTTTTAGTCAATGCCGCAACATGAGTAGTCAGTTCGTGGATAGCTGTGCGCTGGGCTTGCACTTCTGCTTGGGTCTGGAGAACTGTAGCTTTAACTTCGGCTGCAGGCTGGACTACTTGTTCTCTTTCCCCTGGGTGAGTGGCGTTGACAGTCAACACCTTGGTCCTATGTGTCTGACCTATGCGTGATTGTCTCTCTACCTCCTCCTGAACTGATTTAGTCATTACCTCTAGAATGTAATCATCTGTTACACTGCTATTATTAACCAGTCCCTTTAAATCTCTTCTCACATATGCATATTTTTCACCTATGCCTTGGTAAAGTGAGTGAAGAAACACGCCTTGGACTAGCTTTTTGTCATACTGAAAACCTGAGTTACTCTGCTGTGATGAAAACACTACACGCTGTTTTAACCCCATTAAACGGTACATGAACTGCTGTGGACTTTCACGATCAAGCTGTTTTGCATTACTGAGCTCCTGGAATAACTCTGAACTACTTTTGTCTTTTAAGTGTGTTCTGAGAAAGCGCTTAAGCTCTCCTACAGTTAAATCGTGTTTTGTCGAAAGCATATCTTTGAATGTACCGGGTCGGATTATTCTTAACACAGCTCGGATTATCTCGTTTTCAGTGAAGTTTTCAGCTAAACCCTCATCAATCTGTTTGCAAAGGACACCATAGCTAACGTCAGACTCTGAGTCAGATATTTGTCCACTGTGCACTTTAAATTCACGTCGTGGAAGCAAAGCAGCAACATCTGATAACTTTACTACGTCAGAGCCCTGACTGCTGATGGAGTGTTGACTGTCCATCCTGAGTTGCACAACTGCTGCCGCCACTGGAGGTCCAGGCATCTCCTCTGCTTCATCTGGCTGCCCTTGCTCTGTTTCGATGGCTTCTGGTGACTGCTGCAGCTCCTCGATGAGGTCGTTGAAGATTAGCAGACGGGACATACCTTCATCCTCCAGACTTTTCAACTTGTCGCCTCTCACAACGGCCATGATGAAGTCATAGAGCTCAATTGCACATGCATCGCCCTCTGGTGCGTCTTCTTCCACCTCGTCCTTGATGCTGGCTGCCAACTGGCGAAGCAAGTCATCCTTAGCAGAGTTGATTAGCTGGTGCAACTGCTTTTGGATGTTGCGCTGCAAATCTAGACGAGCCGCCATTTTTGTTGCAGTGAATGGTGTGTCGATCTAGGATCTGATGACAGGTTCAATGTTGGATGATTTGCTGCACTTTAGAACGCAGAATTCATCCCGGACGAGCCCCCAAAATGTTGCCCCTCCCGTGCCCGAGAGGAGTGCGAATGGAAACCCTGAGAAAAGAGTACAAGGGACGGAGATGAGCTTTCCATTTGTATTGCTCTGCTGCAGGGTTTATTCTCCCTTCTTAATTAAACACATTTACAATTTGTTTAATAAAATTTTACAAAGTTCAATAAACAATATTCAAAAATGACTGTGTTAACAATACATCACACATTTACAAATATCTATTTCAGCCTAACTCAAATAATATTCTAAAATGTTTCTATTTTTGCATGTATCAAAATAAACAATTACATTTTCTCTTTTCTGTAATTTACCATTCAGTTTATTTTTATATTACCTGTATAACTCAAAATGATAGCCCATGTAATTAAACTTGAACAACATAAAACTATATAACTGTATCCTTTAACTTTCACCACTTGTACCTTTGGTGTTTATATGTTCACTGTCTGTACTACTTTCATTTATAAGGACACATTTACTACTAAACTACTGCCTTATTGTTACTCTAGCAAGTAGCCCGAAAATCTCCGCTAGCATTAGCATGTTAGCATTCACTTTCAAACACACTTTACAACATAAATTAACTTCTAACAACATTCACATTTACACACATACATTGCTAAGGTTGTAAACTACCACCAGCATTGTTTTGTGTGCTTCTGTAACCTTTAACAAACCTGAGAAAAGAGTACAAGGGACGGAGATGAGCTTTCCATTTGTATTGCTCTGCTGCAGGGTTTATTCTGCCCTTCTGCCCCTTGGCGTCCTAACTCCTGTTCAATGCGCCCCTTGTGGCACATCAAAGTATCGCACCATATAGTTATCTGACAATTTATTGCTTACAAAAAAATGAGTAGGGTCTGTTTTTAACTACTAAAATTAACATATGAAATGCATTCCCCCTTTAGCTGTTTTTTTAACCACTTTTTACTATTTTTTTAAATCATGTTTTAACTATGAGTCTTACAATCACATGATCATGTGTTATCAAATTTCAAGTTACTCCAGCTTTGTAGTACAGGCCCTATATGAACTATTCCAAATATACTGTATAATATATACTATATTAATAACTTATTGACTGATGTATTAACTAATACTTTCTCAGGCCCGGTACATCCTCAAGACCAACAAGATGGAGAAATTAGAGAAGAGAGTACAGAATGCCATAGTAAAAACCCTCACTGCACCGCAGGTGACAAAACTGGATGAGGCAAGTGTTGCTATTATTCTCCAAGGCCCGTAGATGAGACAATAGTAATGGAATCAGTCAGTTTAATAGTGTTATTATTAATCAAAAGATGTTTAATAAATTTAACTGACATTTCATCATTGAGTGCTTAAATGTGTGTTTTTGTTTTTTTGTAATTAGGGGGAAACAGATTTTTGGCACAAGTTAATTGAACGCTACCTGACACCCATTGTTGACACCAAAGGACATCAAGAGGAAGTCACCAGAGAACTCAAGTCTCTCCGCAACAAGGTCCACTAACTGCTTTCAGTCTTTTGACTTAAATGTTGACTTACAGTGTTGTAGGCCCAGTTTCTCATTAAGTCTGAGGTTTAAATGTCTCTATTTTGAGAACCATAAGTCAAAATGTTTGCTTGTGTTGATAAAAAAGTAAAGCAGACAAACCTTTAAGAAAAAGAAGACTACAAAGAGTTATTTTTTAAGAAATCTGACTGCCAAGAATGCCAAAGAACTGTAGAGGTTCAATGATCAAATAACAGCCCATACTGCATTGTTAATAATGGAGATAGAATCCTTTAGTGTGGATGATCATGGTACTATGATCAGGATCACTGATAACTGTCAATACCTGGAAAAGAGGATATTTGGCATTTGGCAGAGGTTTGCGCTTTCTGAGTTCTCTTTGCTGTTTCTTATATTGTTTTCAATGTGTTTTTTTCATGACTTTTTTTTAAATAACTGTTGTAAGGTTTAGGACATCTGATATTTCCTCTGTCTTCAAGCTTTAGCCCCGATTCTCCGATTCAGAGTTTCTCCCTAAGGTTTTTCTCTAGGACTTATGAAAGTGAATGAATACAACTGTCTCTGTCTAATACATCCCTCCCCTAACACAGCATTAGATTAAAACAGACATACTAACGTAGGGGTGTCAAACTCATTTTCCTTCACAGGCCAAAATACAGTTTGATCTACTGTAAAGTGGGCTTCAGATTTTTACATTTTTGTGTCTTAATTTGCACTCCCGCTGTAACTGATATATAAAGTATGTAAGGCACTGACAACATTAAAGCAATAAGTGACAGATCTGTTCTATAATTACAGTATGGGACCAATTTTTGAAAGATTTAGGAATTTTTGTGGGATTGTTTCTAAAAGAAAAATAATAATAATTTAAAAAAAAATGCAGAAGTTTCAGAAAACTGGAGCATTCTATCAACAACTGTGATAAGTCATGTGATAAAGATGTAGAAAAATTGCAAGCCCCTGCATATACTGGACTGAGATATCTACTTCTGAATTATTTGGGGACCTACATAAAGATGAATGTTTTCTCTGTCATTTTGACTTCCTTGTGTGGGCCGATTTGAATGCCTTAAAGGGCAGGAACTACAGGATCAAACACAAATAGGAAAAATAATCAAACTCTTTGTCAGGAATATATTTTTCCACAACAATTATTTTTCTCTGCTTTGAATTATTTTCTTTTATTTTGCCTATTACGGTAAGCAGTAACAGAATTTGATGATCTTCTATAAAGTGAAATACTAAATAGTTCTTGAACCACTCTGCATCTCCCCTACAGGCGGTCTTTCTGTATTTCATAGTCAACGTGCTTTGGGTGGTGGCCACGTTTTTCCTGCAGGCCATTGGAAGTGACGTCATCAGCATCAAGATTCCTAAATACTATCCCAATGGAACGCTATCAGACGAATACCTCAAGGTCAGACAGGGAGACAGTGGTTACCAGAGTTGGGGTCAATTACATTTTTCAATTATGATTATGTCTTAAATTATCCATGTTCAATTACATCTCAAATATGATGATGGTGGCCAACATTTTTTACAAACAACTATTATTTTTCCCTTGAAAGTCAAATACTATATCATTCCCAAATATTAAAGTAATTTAAATAGTCACAATTACTGAGCCTGAAATAAATAACCTCATAAAAGGTGAGGTTTTATGAGGTCTTGTGTTAGCTTTCTGTTTGTATCTCTTAATGAAAACGGCTCAGATTGACCCATGTCTTAAATCAGCTGCAAAATACACTAAATATATTATCATCTCATTTTTTTTCTCATTTTTTGGCTATCTTGTTGTTAGGCTTTTTTTCCAGAAAAAAAATTCCAAAATGTTTCCATTTTTATGCCTCATTATATCTTATCTCAGAATTTGGAAAAAAAAATTCCATGTTTATGCCAAGTTAATATAGCCTTACCTTGGAAATATGGGTGTTTTTCACATTTTTCATGCCTTACTACATATTCACCCCAGTTTAAATGTGCTTATCATCATTGCACTAGTTTTTAGGGTCTTATGATCACCTTATCTCAGAAAAAAAAAATTAAAAAATCATTTATATGCCTTGGTACTGACAGTCTTTATAGAATTGTCATGCCAATTACAATTACAGTCAATTAGCTCATCTGTACTCAATTACAACTCAACTTTTTTTTAAAATACAATTACATTTATAATTACATCATAATTGTATTGCATGATTAATTATGCTATTGCAATTATAATTGAATAGAGTTACATCCTTACAAATGCATGAACTAAAAGCAGTAACTTTGTTCTCATGCTGACAGGTGGAGCCGGTCAGTTTGATGTTCCTGTTGTCTTTTGCCATACTCCTCCTTATCCAGTTTCTGGCCATGCTATATCACAGGTAAACACACATGGAAAAATAATTAATATGATTATAAATGTTTTCCAGGTTAACAAAAAACCCTTTTTACCACTTTCTAACATGTCATCTAAAGCATTGTTTCCCACCCAGGGGTATGCGTACCCCTAGGGGTACGTGAGCACATTGCAGGGGGTACGTGGAAAAATTAAGAATTCATTTCCAAGATAATGAAAAATATTCTCAGTCGTTTCATAAGTCCGTTAATAAAATGGTACGCATGACTTGTTTTTCAAATTTAAATGCCTGTTTAAAAGGGACATATTCAAAGAAGCTCCTTTTATAGCACAGGCAGGTTAATTATTTGTTTTGTATTTATTTACATCTATTACTTATTATCTTTATTGCTTCCTGTTTTTTTTTCTAATTTCAACTATTATTTTTCATTAATAACAAAATAATCATAATATATTAGTATTAATAATATATTTACTATAATATTATTTCTAATATTAATCATTTTTATTGCCTTGAAGGCAACATAATTTCATGTTTAATTTGAGTTAAATAAGATAATGCCTGAATATTAATTGTTCAATTTATGACGAGGAAATAAAATGACTTGCATTGAATATTCAGTTGTGTTATATTGTACTTTTGGAGAATCATGAACACGTATGAGTGAAGGGGTACTCATGGTATGACAAAAAGGCTCAAGGGGTACACAAGACAAGAAAGGTTGGGCCTGTGCAGTGTGCGCCTGTTGATTGTAGCTTCTGATAGTGCTTCAGTCTTGTCCTGCAGGTTTAAGTAACATGTTTTTTTCACTGAATCTGTGTGTGGGGCAAATTATGTTCTTCTGTTTCCAGGATCTACACCTTGATCCATGTTGTGTCCTACCGCAGCACAGAAAAGGACTACAGAAAAAGAGACGAGGTACACAACTACACAAAGGCCCTTTCACACTTAAACTAGTGCCTAATGAAAAGCTGTGAGAAGCTAGGAAATGTGTTCAGAAAAGTTTAACTTGGTTTTCTTTGGAAATCTCAGTGTAAAATTGTGAAATCTTGAGAAGTGGAACTAATTACATAACACTATTAATGAGCCACATTTAGTATGTGAAGGGTGCAAATGTCAAATCAAAGGCCAGATCCAGCGTGGCTGGGTGCAGACTGCAGAACAGCCTCATTTAATGCTCTATGAATGTGTGGGGGAGTCAAAACTCTCACCCCTTGTTATTCTTTGTTATTCAGGAGGATGAGGATGATGAAGAAGGCCTCACTATAGAAAACGGCATGACCAAGAAACTCGTCATAACTGGTGATGATATGTTAGTTGGATAAAGAAGTATTTGAGAACCAGAGGATTTATGAGCTTTTACTGTCATACACAAAGATGAAATGTTGCACTTTTAAAGACTTTTTTTCCTTTTCAAAAAGTCAAATATCTTTACATTTGCTGTTTATTACTTTTGCCAGGGTTTTTGTGACAAATATGTGCCTATCATGACTTTGTACTTTTGTAGAGACCATTCCTGTGATTGTTTTACAGCCAACCAGAATACAAGAAAATCACAACTTTACTTTGACAAACCTCTTTTCTTTCTAAAAAATTATATATATTGTACTTGGTTTGGGTTGTTGCTTATTTGAAGGTGGTAGAAAACAATTTTACCTTTAATTTCTTCTTAACATATACCATCCAGTGTTAACATAATCCTGTCGCCATGCGAGTGTCACAGTAACACTGGACCCTAACAGCTTTCCCACTTATGTATTCACATTTCTCTGAATAAAAAAAAAAAAAAAAAAAACCACAATGCGAGTTGACCTTTTTAATAATGAATAAGTCATTTCATTCAAATGAATGGTTGCAGTAGACATGGTTATTAAATAGAAGCAATTGCAAAGCAATCATCCAATAACTTTTTGGGGGAGATTTTAGCTGAGGGTGACGATGCAGCAACCTGACACTGAGCACACTGTAAAGGTCACCACTCTGGTTCCCGTTTCCTCTGAGAGAAGCAGAAACAGCAGCTCCAGCATGATGTGGTGCACCTTTCTAAACCCAGCAAAAGTAACCAGGTTAGAAATTGGGCTGTCCCGTTTAGGACAAATGTCTGATCGAAGCTACTCTTCCCCAAACACAATAAAAAATAAAGTCATTAATGCTTTAACTAAAAACAAAGAGATGACATGTTCTGTGTTGGGGTTTTCAGGCCACTAATGACACAGCAGTATACATGTAGCTTTCCAGAGCAAGTCATGTCATGTTTAGCTAAAGTTTAAAAAACAGGAATAGTACAAAAAAAACCAAAGCACAACTCAAGTATTAAAACCTGATGACCACTCACACTGAGTAATTGATCTGCTGTAAAAAGGTTCAATATAAAATTCCTTGGATATTTTGAAAAAAAAATAGATATGTGGTTTTGACACATTTATTGAAGTGTAAATGTGATAAAGCTGCTCGTTTGCCAGCTCAGTCTCATCAGCTCACTGGTTGGATCTTCAGCGATCAAAGGCTCTGCTGAAACTGCGTTTTTGTCCACCGTTATTACTCCTGAATCCTCCTCCGCGGCCACCATTTCCCCCGAAACTTCGTCCCCTTCCACCTCTGAACCCTCGCCTGTCGCCACGGTTACCACCAAAGCCTCTGTCTCCACGGTTAGCGAGTGGCTTTTCCTCCAGCTCTGGAAGTTCTGTGGCTACAGTCAGTTGCCAGCGGCGTCCGTCATTCCATGATTCCTGTTCAATCAACAAATATGAGAGCAGATTAAACAAGTTATATATTTTGCATTTTATTCTTTAAATGTGTCAATTTAAAAATAAAGTAATTCTTTGAGTTTTTCCTTACCTTAATCTCCTTGATTTTATCAGCTGGGACATCAAAACAAACTCCCTAATACATTAAACAAAAACAGAAAATGGGGGCAAGTGTTTCAATGATTATACTGGAGAGGCTTAGGTGAATTTCAACAAAATCAGTTGAATAAATTTAAAGATAAAGACAGTTTTATTGTCAACTTGTTGACATGGTTACAATTTAATAAAAGGACAGAAAACTGAATTATTGTTGGGTGTTTTTGGATGTCCGGACCCTCATCTACTGGGCTGATCGCGTTAGTGGACCTCTTGCCAATTTAGTTGTGGACCCCTGGTCTAAAGTGTTAACACAGAAAATAGAGTTTTCTCCCATTAATATTTAGCAGATTAAACTATTGTTATCTGTGAGAGACTAACTAAATGGGCAGGCATTTGGATTCAATTTCTGTTTTGAGAAAAACTTTTTATCAAAATGCAAACTCAAGCAAAACTGTCTAATCATTGGTAAACTTTTGAACCAACTATTGAAGAAAAAACAATTATCCAATGGCATTAAGACAATTGCAGAATTGAAAGAAAAGAAAAAAGAGAAAATCTATGCCAAAATCTGTACTCACTGTTTTGCCTTTGAGAAAGGACATTCTGTGAATCTGGTTCTCCATATCGTCTCCGAGCTGTTCTTTGATGGCTCTCCAGGCGTAACCTAGATTATGCATTTCTTGGGAACACACTAACTGCATTGTGATGTAACCCTGCAGACAAAAACCAGGACTGTAAGAAAAGTGCAGGTACAAACCACCACTGTGCTCAACACAAGCAGAGTATAAGAGTGAACAGCAGCATTCATTGGTAACTTACAGCATCAGAGTTAAGCAGTGATCTTTGCTCTAGACTAGTGGCTCCAGAAATATGAGCAAGAGCTGCAGCAAGAGCATCAACCGCTCCTCGCTGCTCAATCAGCTTTTCAGCAGATTCTCTGAAGTAGTCGATGGCAGTTATTGGGACGGAGTCCAGAAACCTAAACATGAAACAAAGAGGAGAACAACAAGAAATTACATTTCCATTGAATTGTGTGTAGAAAGTGAGCACAGGAGCTTTTCTGGCTAAAAGTAAAATCACTTACCTGACAGCATCCTTGCTTGATGACTTGATGATATCATTGGCAGTGGGAACACCAACTCGTCTGAAGGTAATGCCCTGGTAAGATTTATAAATACAAATAATCAAACAATCATCACAAAAAATAAACATTTGCAGAGTAACATTGGTTATAGACAATGTTGCTTCTTCATTTACATCAAAGTAAATTATTCCCAAAATCAGAGAGACTATGCAAAATCTAAGTAAATAAATGAAACCAGGTGTTTTACTCTATTAAATCCTACTAATATTTAAACACTTTCTTTTCAGAGCTGCTGAGCAGTTAATTAGGAATTTCAGAAACCTACAGCTTTATTTTCAACGTAGCGTAGCTGGTCCTCTTCTTTCCTTTGGTAGAAGCAGATGCAGATTCCAGTCCTGCCTGCACGGCCTGTTCGTCCTGAGCGATGAATGTAAGACTCAACATCCTAATGACAACAAGGAACACAATGGCCTTTTTAGAAAAATCTCCCTTCATAAATAACTGAAGCATGTTCTTCCAAATTGTATTCCTCATACACTACTCAAAATTAAAACGCAACAATTTAACTTTTATTTGTAAATCAGTAACAAAGCCACAAAAAGATTGAGGAAAAACCTTAGAAATATCAGTTAGTGTTAATAATGTGGGTGCACCTTAGGTGGGGAACACTGGATGACCAGGTCGACTTCAGGAATGTCCAACCCACGAGCTGCAACATTAGTGGCCACTAAAACCTCAAAACCTCCATTCCTGAAGCTCTTCAGCGTCATCTCTCTCTGTTTCTGTGGAATATCACCGTGAAGGGTCTGAGCCCCCTGAGAACAGGCAAGCCATTGAGATTAAAAAAATAAATGTCAAGGATAAAATAAATACAATTCAATCATCAGGAGGTTTAGTGCCGCGTGCATGTGTTTTAGCATTCAGTACCTGTTTAATGGAAGCGTTTAAGGAGAGCTCGTTGGCCTCTTTCTTGGTCTCACAAAACAAAATGGTTCTACCATGGCTGCCGCTGTACACCTGAATCACATCACCAATCACAGCAGCGCGCTGGGACCAGTGACACGCTATAGCTAGATGCTACAAGGAAACATGAAAGACAAGCAAAGAGATAACAAGGCAACTTAAGTGTTAAGTTAGGAGACTTACATCTATCCATCATTAGCTCTCCTGGTATTTTGATGGTGGTGATAAGAATAAAAACACTAATTGTAATGTGTGTACACTTATTTTACAGCCTGTTGTTTTATCTGGATTATCACACCAGCCAAAAATACAAAAACACATACTTACTTCCACTGTTGTTGCCGTCCTCTTTGTTTTCTTGCCAATTAGATCAACATGTTTGCACTCTGGTCTCATGTATTTTTTTGCCACATCGTAAACCCACGGAGGGCAAGTGGCCGAAAAAAGAAGAGTTTGTGGATTTGCTTCGTCGTCTAGAGAAAACGCAAAAATAACGTTTAAAAAAATAAGGATAAAGCACAAAGAAAAATGTCCATATCCAATACCCATTAAAAAACAGGAACACATATTATACCCTTCTTATATGATGAGCTCAAAATCTCTTCAACTTGTTCTGCAAAGCCCATGTCCAGCATCTGGTCCACTTCATCCAGAACAACATGTTTCAGCTGTGTCAGGTTAAGTTTATGGTTCTGAGCGTGGTCTTTGATGCGGCCAGGCGTTCCAATCAAGATGTCAATGCCATTACGGATAGCATCAACTGAACAATGCACAAAAAAAGGACAGAGAATGTCAATAAACTTGTTAAATTTGTTGAAACAAAATTAAAAATTACAATTAAAAACCGTGGAGGGGAAAAATTAACAACAAAGGCACATTGATGTTTGAATTAACACATTTGAAATTAAAACTCAAAAATCATAAATGCACAAAAGGAGCTGTTTTTTTCGAGATGAAAAGCTTCAATTAAAATTGTTTTTCTTTTTGTAAATTCAAACGCTTGAATGGACAGCTTTTCAAAGACCTATTAAGAATTAATAAGACGTAGATGAAAACAGCATGTATAACTATATAAAATCATATTGAGAGCCTAAACTCAGTGTATTGTGGCCTTACTCTGTGGATTGTATGAGCTGCCTCCATAAAAGCAGGAGATAGCCAGCTTCTTAGATACGTCTTTGAAGTCCTTAGCAACCTGGATGGCTAACTCCCTTGTCGGTGTCAACACAAGGACCTAAAAAGACACAAAAAACCAAAGTAGGAAATAAACAATGAGCAGTCATTAAAGCTGCAGCTTGTCAAGTTTTTTTTTTTTTGTTTTATTTGGTCAAACGTCCATAATCATCTTTGAGCATATTGTAATCTTAAGTGTTCTGAGTGGACAGTGAAGCTCAATCAGAGATCTTTCTACCAACAGGACGATCCCATGAGCTGTTTTAAGCATTATTATTGGCTGCTTGAGCTGCTCATCAAAAGTCAATGCGCGTTCCCGATCTGAGTAGGGACAGTCCAATGGCCCGTCTTCCAGCAGAAGTCTCTGACGTGGCTTTTAGCACAGCGGTTACGCGGCAAAGCAAGAAGAAAAAGAAAGACCGAGGTGAAAAAGCAACAGAATAAAGGCACAACCGTGTTCAGGAGGAACAGAGTCCATGGAGTTGGTATGTGCGGCGGACTGCGAGCGATCTGCTTTCAGTCCGCGCAGTCCGCCCTGCGTCAAATAGAGAGCGATATCAGATCAAATAAATAGCTTCTTAAAAATGATCTAAGGTGGAAAAAACAGACCCAATTCATCTGCAATGTGGACGGAGTCTGTCTGCTCTGATCAGCTCGGATCGGCTGCAGCTGCTTGTGTGTGAGTAGCGGCTCTGAGCATCAAACTGTCCTCAGAGCAGTCAGTGATACATGCTTTCATGTTTCTAAAACATCAGAATACTCTCCAATACCACTAGATAAAGTCCCTACATTTGTTACTAGTCTCTATAAAGAAAACAGTCGCCAAGAGTTCCACAGTGTGAGTGTGCACAAGAAGACCGATGAGGTTCGTTCAGGAGGGGTGGGGGGAGTGTGGAGCGCCTCATGATTCTACATACCGCAGCTTTAATGCTGGAGCATGCACAAGAGCTTACCTTGGGAGGACGGCCTCTTGCCTTCTCCACAGAGTCTTTTTGGAGCTTCTCTATCAGAGGAAGTGCAAAGGAGAAAGTCTTCCCTGTTCCTGTACGAGCTTGAGCGATGACATCCTCTCCATCATAAACTGCATCAAACGTTTTTACCTGAATGTCAAACAGGTAAGAGACTCCACGGGCTGAGGAAGAGATAATTAAAGATCAGATCATGTAAATCAGTTAGGCACAGAAAAAAAATTGAATAAACTAGGGATGCACCGATACCATTTTTTCCCCAACCGATACAATACTGATACTTGAGTCTGTGTACTCAATAATCACAAGTACTTATACTGATACCACGAACACAAAACTATTAAGCAAAATACAATGAATGCTTGCTACAACAAATGTTTATATATTAAAATACAAATAATTGACTATAATACTGATATTTCAAAAACACTTTCTGTAAAAATAGGTCTCCCTGGAAACCAATCCCAAAAAATAAAACAGAAATGACAGGCAACCATTCAAAGCCATTAGATGCAATGAGTATAGGTTCCTGGTATACCGTAAGTAAATTGGTGCAATAGCCATAGAAAAAGTATGCTTAAATAATGAAAGTAAATCTATTTACCAGATTCTATTCTTACAATAATACATAGTTTGGTCCTCAGTCTATCATCAGAGACACAAGATTCTAAGTATATGGAAATCAAATACCTTTAAGCCTTTAAAGCTTATTCCACATTAAGAAAATTCCATATTTCATAAAATATTTGTCATCTTCCATCAAACCAAAGCAGACAATCCACATCTTACATTACTTTAACTCTAAATTAAAATGGTCTGCAGCTGTGTGTGTGTCAGACTTGCAGCACCAGTGGCATATCTTAGCTTCATATCACCTTTTAATTTATCAACGGTGACTTGAGAAATTCTGAAGTTGGAGAAAGCTCCTTCTTTCTGCTCTTGAGTCTCCTCCTGAAAAAAAGAAGAACTTAGTAGCATCATATAGCAATTTATTTAAAGGATGTGGTGAAAACGGCAGTGTACGGATTTTTCAACAAGTCGGCACACATTTGTTAAATGAAAGCAGCACAGCCACTGTACATTTCTGTCAACCGACATTTCAAAAAAGAGCTTTGGAAGTTGGGGATGAAGTGATGCACTCAGAACAAGTTTTCTTGACCGGGGGAAGGGAGCAGGTTTGTATGTATTTACGGCAGGAAGAGTTTAAATAAAAAATCAATTAGGTTTAAAATGCAAGTTAGCTCAGCCAGTTTGTAATCGTAGGAAACAATTAACGATATAAAGTTAGTAAATCACCACATTAGGGTTTGTTCAGGTGCGATCGCGCACCGGACTTTGAGGCTTATAGTGCACATAATTACAAGAGCGCATGGTAACACGGCATTCGGCCGTATTACATCCCGTGGGAGTTTCACATGCAATTGTGTTGACTATGTACATCCCTCCCTCGGCTGATGTCACAGCAGCCTGTGAGTGACTCGTATGCAGATCCAGCACCCCCAAGCACTCCTGCTCATCAGCAGGGACTTCAATCACACCTCTCTGGCCTCCACATTTACCCAGTACATTAGGTGCCACACCAGGGCAAACAAGACACTGAACCTTTTATATCCAAATGTGAAGAATGCATACACCTCAAACCTCCCCTCGCTGGGCTGCTTGGATCACAATCGGGTCCATCTGCTCCCTGAATACTCACCCATGGTGAGAAGAGAGCCTGCACAGAAGAGGTCTGTGAAACTGTGGACTGATGAGGCCAGTGAGAGACTTAGAAACTGAGAGACACTCTGCAGCTCTCACGGTGAGGACATTGACGGCCTGATCTGCTGCCTCACAGACTGTCAACTTCTGTGGAGATAACACTGTGGCAACCCGGAGGGTACAAAACTTCTCTTGTGATAAACCATGGGTGACCCCTGAGCTTAAAGCCCTTCTGAATGAGAAGAAGCATGGACAAAGAGGAGCAGAAAAAAGTTCAGTATGAACTCAAGTACACCATCAGGAGGGCCAAGAACAACTACAAGAAGAAGGTTGAGGAGAGGCTGAAGCAAAAATAATGCTCGAGAGGTGTGGAGAGGCCCGAAGACCATCTCAGGACATAGACAGAGTGGAGCCAAGGGAGGAACTGATGGAGACCAGTGGGCGTGCACTGTAACTGTTCCCACTCAATGTTCTTGAAGCCAAAATACAATATATTTCAACTCAAATATCTAGTTAAACGTGGTGTTGGCTTTTCCTCATGACATAACTGCTATTCACAAAGAGAGCTACACAAGATCAGAGACTGTCAATCATCGTCATATGACGTAAAATCCCATTTTTCAACTTCAAATAACTTATTTAAAATAAACTTCACAGAAAAATGAGCACTTGAACACAATGTAGGGTGATAATAACTAATGATCAGAGCAGGGTTTAGGTTTGAAAAAAAATACGTGACGAGTATTTTAACTTTACAGTTTGACCCACATCCCATCCATTATCATTGAGGAGGCAGAGTTTATGACTGCAGCCAATCAGCAGGGGGAGCTTTAAAAATAAAAGCTTCACTTCCCAAAGAGCTTGTCTCATCCATTCTTTTTACAGTCTATGATGGATACCAGAGATGGGCTGATGAGCGGAATCAGTTCTTCAATAGATTTGACACCAGCCCCACCCCTCCAGCCTCCCTTCACACATCTACAGCCTAGCGGACACCATCGCCCAACCAGCCCATCCTTCACCTTCCCACCACTACATTCCCCCCTCATCTACCACCAGCCGCCCCTTCTCTTCACATTTCTCCAGGGCAGCGGCAACCTTCACTACCCCCAACCATCGTCATCTCCACATCCCTCAGTCCACCCGTCCTCACACTGCTCCACCCCCGACTCCTTGCTGTGGTAGCCTCTAATATCCACTATGCTGTGGTCTGCTGGCGAGCAGGCAGCACTGACCGGGAGGGGAAGAGACTTAACAAGCTGAGGAGGGCCAGTGATGTCCTGGGCTGCTCCCTGGACCCACTGGAGGAAGTGGGTGAGAGGAGGATGGTAGCAAAGCTGACATCCATCATGGACAACATCTCTCACCCCCTGCATCAGACTGTGGAGGGTCTGAGCAGCTCCTTCAGTGGCAGATTGAAACACAAAAAATGTAGGACTGAGCGCTACTGCAGGTCATTCATCCCCACCGCTGTACGACTATACAATAAAACAGTCTGAGGCCTTGTACTGTCTGTAAATATATCTCATTGCCCCTGCCTGTTAATATGTATATATCTGTATACTTTATTATTTTTATTTATATTTTGCTACTTATTTTTCTATTTCTCCTCCATGAACCGCCACCTTAACGTGGTGGAGGGGTTTGAGTACCCGAATGATCCTGGGAGCTATGTTGTCAGGGGCTTAATGTCCCTGGTAGGGTCTCCCAAGGCAAACAGGTCCCAGGTGACGGGTCCGACAAAGAGCGGTTCAATAGCCATGTATGAAAAATAAAAATCAAAGGCAGTTCACGTCGCCCGGATTGGCGCTACCGGGGCCCCACCTTGGAGCCAGGCCCGGGGTTGGGGCTCGAGTGCGAGCGCCTGGTGGCCGGGGCTTTGCCCACGGGCCCCGGCCGGGCAGAGCCCGAAAGGACGACGTGGGCCCGCCCTCCCGTAGGCCCACCACCCGCAGGAGGGATCATACGAGGCCGGTGCAGTGTGGATCGGGCAGTCGTCCAGGGCGGGGGCCTTGGCGATCTGATCCCCGGCTACAGAAGCTAGCGTTAGGGACGTGGAATGTCACCTCTCTGGCGGGGAAGGAGCCTGAGCTTGTGTGCGAGGTGGAGAAGTTCGGACTAGATATAGTCGGTCTCACCTCGACACATAACAAGGGCTCTGGAACCAGCCTTCTCGACAGGGGTTGGACTCTCTTCTACTCTGGAGTCGCCAATGGTGAGAGGCGCCGGGCCGGGGTGGCTATACTTCTTGCCCCCCGACTTAGTGCCTGTACGTTGGAGTTTACCCCGGTGGACGAGAGGGTAGTCTCCCTCCGCCTTCGGGTGGGGGGACGGATCCTGACTGTTGTTTGTGCCTATGGGCCAAACAGCAGCTCGGAGTATCCACCCTTCTTGGATTCCTTAGAGGGAGTACTGGAGAGTGCTCCTTCTGGGGATTCCCTCGTTCTGCTGGGGGACTTCAACGCTCACGTTGGCAGCGACAGTGAGACCTGGAGGGGCGTGATTGGGAGGAACGGCCCCCCTGATCGGAACCCGAGCGGTGTTTTGTTGTTGAACTTCTGTGCTCGCCACAGATTGTCCATAACAAACACCATGTTCAAGCATAAGGGTGTCCATATGTGCACTTGGCACCAGGACACCCTAGGCCGCAGTTCGATGATCGACTTCGTAGTCGTGTCATCGGACTTGCGGCCGCATGTCTTGGACACTCGGGTAAAGAGAGGGGCGGAGCTGTCAACTGATCACCACCTGGTGGTGAGTTGGCTCCGATGGCCGGGGAGGATGCCAGTTAGACCTGGCAGACCCAAACGTATAGTGAGGGTCTGCTGGGAACGCCTGGCAGAGTCTCCCGTCAGAAGGAGCTTCAACTCCCACCTCCGGGAAAACTTCAACCATGTCTCGGAGGAGGCGGGGGACATTGAGTTCGAGTGGGCCATGTTCCGTGCCTCTGTTGCTGAGGCGGCTGATCGGTGCTGTGGCCGCAAGGTAGTCGGTGCCTGTCGTGGCGGCAATACCCGAACCCGTTGGTGGACACCGGGGGTGAGGGATGCCATCAAGCTGAAGAAGGAGTCCTACCGGGCCTTTTTGGCCTGTGGGACTCCGGAGGCAGCAGACAGGTACCGACAGGCCAAGCGGAGTGCAGCCACGGCGGTCGCCGAGGCAAAAGCCCGGACATGGGAGGAGTTTGGTGAGGCCATGGAGAACGACTTCCGGATGGCTTCGAAGAGATTCTGGACCACTATCCGGCGTCTCAGGAGGGGGAAGCAGTGCACCGTCAACACTATGTATGGTGCGGATGGTGCGCTGCTGACCTCGACTCGAGACGTTGTGGATCGGTGGGGGGAATACTTCGAAGACCTCCTCAATCCCACCGACACGCCTTCCAATCAGGAAGCAGGGCCCAGGGACCCGAGAGTGGGCTCTCCTATCTCTGGGGCTGAGGTTGCCGAGGTGGTTAAAAAGCTCCTCGGTGGCAGGGCTCCGGGGGTGGATGAGATCCGCCCGGAGTCCCTCAAGGCCCTGGATGTTGTGGGGCTGTCATGGCTGACACGACTCTGCAACATCGCGTGGACATTGGGGGCAGTGCCTCTGGATTGGCAGACTGGGGTGGTGGTCCCCCTTTTTAAGAAGGGGGACCGGAGGGTGTGTTCCAATTATAGAGGGATCACACTCCTCAGCCTCCCCGGTAAGGTCTATTCAGGGGTACTGGAGAGGAGGGTCCGCCGGATAGTTGAACCTCGGATTCAGGAGGAGCAATGTGGTTTTCGTCCTGGCCGTGGAACTGTGGACCAGCTCTACACCCTCAGCAGGGTCCTTGAGGGGTCATGGGAATTTGCCCAACCAGTCCACATGTGTTTTGTGGACTTGGAAAAGGCATTTGACCGTGTCCCTCGGGGATTCCTGTGGGGGGTCCTCCGGGAGTATGGGGTATCGGACCTCCTGATAGGAGCTGTTCGTTCCCTATATGACCGGAGTCAGAGTCTGGTCCGCATTGCCGGCAGTAAGTCGAAATCGTTTCCGGTGAGGATTGGACTCCGCCAGGGCTGCCCTTTGTCACCGATTCTGTTCATAACTTTTATGGACAGAATTTCTAGGCGCAGTCAGGGCGTTGAGGGGGTCCGGTACGGGGGCCTCAGTATTGCATCACTGCTTTTCGCAGATGATGTGGTCCTGTTGGCTCCAACATACCGTGACCTTCAACTCTCACTGGATCGGTTCGCAGCCGAGTGTGAAGCGGCCGGAATGAGAATCAGCACCTCCAAATCCGAGTCCATGGTTCTCGACCGGAAAAAGGTGGAGTGCCTTCTCCGGGTTGGAGATGAGGTTCTGCCCCAGGTGGAGGAGTTCAAGTACCTCGGGGTCTTGTTCACGAGTGAGGGAAGGATGGAGCGAGAGATCGACAGGCGGATTGGTGCGGCGTCTGCAGTGATGCAGAGTCTGCACCAGTCCGTCATTGTGAAAAGGGAGCTGAGCCGAAAAGCAAAGCTCTCGATTTACAGGTCGGTCTACGTTCCAACCCTCACCTATGGTCATGAACTTTGGGTCATGACCGAAAGAACAAGATCACGGGTACAAGCGGCCGAAATGAGTTTCCTCCGAAGGGTGGCTGGGCTCTCCCTTAGAGATAGGGTGAGAAGCTCAGTCATTCGGGAGGGGCTCAAAGTAGAGTCGCTGCTCCTCCGCATCAAGAAGAGCCAGATGAGGTGGCTCGGGCACCTAATTAGGATGCCCCCTGAACGCCTCCCTAGTGCGGCGTTCAGGGCACGTCCCTCCGGAAGGAGGCCCCGGGGAAGACCCAGGACACGCTGGAGAGACTATGTCTCTCGGCTGGCCTGGGAACGTCTCGGGGTCCCCCCGGAAGAGCTGGAGGAAGTGGCCGGGGAGAGGGAAGTCTGGGCCTCCCTACTGAGGATGCTGCCCCCGCGACCCGGAAACGGCTAAGCGGGAGAAGATGGATGGATGGATGAATTTTTCTATTTATTTATAGCTTCTTTTAGTGTATTGTTTATTTAATTGCACTATTTTTCGGGTGTCTTTCGGGTTGCCTTCTGTTGTCTTTTTATTGCACTTTTTATTTGAGCTGTCATGTCAGTAAATTTTCCCACTGCGGGATGAATAAAGAATCTATCTATCTATCCAACAAAAAGTGATGGACTTAGTGGTGCATCAATGTGGTTACAGTAAACTCTGACCATTAAAAGCTGTAAATACACTGATATGCAGACGAGAGCTAGTAACGAAATGAATTCATGTGTAGATGGAAACTCATCAGAAAACACTAGGGATGTAACGATTCACTCAACTCTCGATACTGGGTTCACGATACGATTCTCTCACGATTCATTTGACAAAATGGGACTGTAGTCAAATGATGACAGAAAAATATTCCTTTATTTTTTTTTTTGGGAAAAAAACTAGAAAATACTATACTATTTTCCTTTTATTTTTCATTGTCAAAAGAATCCCTTGATAAACTATTCAAAACAATGCAATTTAACTAAAAATAAATCTTGAATGAAATAAATAAAGGAATAATACAAATGAAGAAGCCTATTGATTTAAATTCTGGTTTAAACTACATAATAGTTCTTTTTCTTTTTAAAAGTGCAACTGAAAATGTATTTTGTGCCTTAACAATTGGAAAACCATCATTGAACTGATTTACGTCAGATATTTGTTTGGACCAGCAGAGGGCGCTGGTAACCCAGCAGTCGATTGGCATGCAGAAATTCTTGCAGCGAAGAAGAGATGCTATGCTAGCAGACAGAGCTAATAGAAAAACGTGACTTTTACAGATATTCACGTAATATTACAGATATTCTTTCGGTGCTAATGGGGTAAGGAATCATTTATTAACATGTTTAAGAGTATAAGGCGGCCAGAAAGAAAGTAGTAGCAGATTCTGCCCGCCAGGTACACTGCTGGACAAGAGAAGGGACAAAAAAGTACTGCGATTCAATTTTCAAAGTATTGATGTCAATCGTAATACCTATGACTCAATTTTTAACTGCCTTACCATTAATCGTTACATCCCTAAAAAACATATTAATTGGAATGGGAGTCCCACTATGGCTATTATGTGGCATTTGCCAGGAATAATGAAAAATTCAGTAATCAAAGCCATAACTGAAACAAAGATCAAAGTCAATGGGTGCACTTTCAGCCATGTTACCGTTTCGTTGTCACTGGAGGAGTCTTCACTGGACAGTGGCGGTGTCGGGGTGGGACTCTGATCAGGGCTTGTAAGTGTGGAATGTCCATTGGTTTGTGTCTCTTCACTTTCTTTCTTTTGCTTCTTTTGTTTTTTCTAAAACCAATAAAAGGTTTTTTTAAGAGCTGGTACAAACTCCCAGTGCAACAGTAAATATTCAGACATTTATATTGTTATAGTGATCAATCTCTAATCTGCTCTTTTATTCAGTTTGTATTTCAGACACACAGACCTCAGAAAAAAATAGGTAATATACCGTCTGCACCACCATGGACTGGTGAGGACTACTGACCTCTGAGTTGCCCTCCTTTTTTTTCTTCTGCTTTGGGGTGTCAACTGCATCAGTGTTGCCATTCATGTTGACGTCCTCGTCCGTGTGGCCGTTGACTTGATCTGCTGTTTGTTTGTCTTTTTTCTTTTTCTTCTTCGGTGCTGGAGGTTCACAATCTGGATCCTCCTGCTCCTCCTCCTGCTGCTGTTGCTTCTTCAGCTTTTTGGCCGCCTTGGCTTTGATCTGAACAATATTAAAAAGGAAAAAAAAAAAAAAATCAGTGGCTAAGACAATACCAATGGTATTGTTAATTTTGTAAGTATCTGATGAAAAAGACAAATTAGGATGACTATGAGCTGGAGAGGGTGTGTGAGGGGAACCCCCTCCTGTTGGTGAGGGTCTGCATTGTCTCTCCTAGGAAATATGACTATATTACACTGAGTCTAATCAAGTGCAGCCAAGAAATAGAGATGTGTAAAATATTGTACTGTTAGTATTGATACATATTCGTGTTTTTTTTGTGATCAGTAATCACAATATTTTATGTTGAAATTATAAAAAACATTTTACAAACGCATGTTTTATGTGGCCCTGAGATGGACAAGTCTATTAAAATACCATTCCAAAATAGAAAAATAATCATGCCCAGTCAAAAAAAAAAAAAAAATCACATCATACTGCCATGCAGGATTTCCCAGGTTCAGAAATTCACAAGTCTATGTCTTCATTTAAATAATTTTGTAAAGTTCCAATTACAGTGGAGAAGCTGGGAGAAATGCAGTGCATTTGTTAATTGCACAGTTTGCCTGTTTTCATTTATCAGTATGTTTACAGTCCTTACGTTAAAAACGACTTATTGTTCTTTATTTAAAATATAGTTGTGTTCTACTTCTTTGTCTTCAATCATATTTGGGTATTGCAAGAATTTGTGTTAGCTTCACCATCGACATCTGGAGCTCAGACCATCGACCACTGTCCTTATTGAACCCGACTGTGCACTGGATAACCGCTGACTTTACATTGCAGAGAGCAGTGTTACATGCACGTGAGATCAGAGGTTCACACACTGCTGATGCAATCACGAATGCCATGGAGATGCTGTGTGACAGGAAGATTGACAAAAATAAGGTCCATGTCGTTTTAAGAGAATGCTGCTAATAAGAGAAAGTAGGGATGTAACAATTAATCGTAAGGCAGTTAAAAATCGATTCATAGGTATCACGATTCACATCGATGCTGTGAAAATTGAATCGCAGTACATTTTTTTAACCAGCAGAGGGCGCTACCCAGAAGTGTTGGCGGCGAGCAAAATCTGCTAATACTTTCTTTCTGGCCGCCTTCTACTCTTAAACATATTCATAAATGATTCATTACCCCTTTAGCACCTAAAGAATATCTGTAATATTACGTGAACATCTGTAAAAGTCACGTTTTTCTATTAGCTCTGTCTGCTAGCATAGCATCTCTTCTTCACTGCAAAATATCTGCATGCCAACCGACCACTGGGTTACCAGCGCCCTCTGCTGGTTCAAACAAATATCTGCCCTAAATACAGTAAAATGACTGGTTTTTTTTTGTTTTTTTTAAGTCCAATTGTTAAGGCACAAAATACATTTTCAGTTGCACTTTTAAAAAGAAAAATAATTTTCCATTTCTGCTGTCTCATGCTCTTGGAGGTCAGTTGCTCACACTCCCAAAACATAGCTATATCTGAAGGCCAGACACACACAGACATACACACACACGCCTACGCTCATCTGCGCACCTGGCTATCGCTCCGATACCGATGGCACCATCTCCAAGGCCTGTTCTTTCTTATCTGTCGGGGGGGTAGGAGGATTAAACTGTGTAGAAATGTGTGTGTGAAGGACTTTTTTGGGCAGTCTTGCTTTTTCCTCTGGCCGGAGTTTTTTGACCATCTTGCATTGTGGTACCTGGCCGCCTTTCCTCCCAACAGGATGGGACACTTCTTCTTTTGTACATTTTTTCATTCAGTTTTATAATAAATCTTTTTTTATAAAATCATCATGCTTTGACTGGACTGCATCATTCAACCAGGGCTTCCACTCATGTCTCCAAATGAGGTGAACCACAAATTTAACCGTAACAATTACATGCATTGATTGAATAAACTGTTATCCGAAAGCATCCCTGGCTTCATACTCAGCTGTAGTGAGGAGGTGGGTTAAAAACAAGGTGAGCGATTATGATTGGCTAAGGCGGCGTCATGTTTCATGGTAGCCAATCAGAACCAGTGTTTTTTGCGCATGTGCTGCCACACACACACAACCACTACAGATTTGATGAAGCAGCAGAGGTGGTGAGCGTGGAGCAGTCTGATGAAAAGTTGGCATTTTTAAGGTGGCGATACAAACACTACTTTAAATTAATTGTGATCAAAGGCAAGAACGTGCATGTGAAGTGTACATTATAACCAGGAGTGAAGACTTTGTCGACATTCGTTGTAAACAACTCAAATTTAATGAAGCACCTCACAACAACACACGCATCTAAAAAATCTGAATTATTTGACATATAGCAACTTTTTTTTTCTTTTTAAACAGTAACGCAAATAGTTACTTTCCTTGGTAATAAGTTACTTTCATTATAGAGTTATTCAATTACTAACTCAATTACTTTTTGGAACAAGTAGTGAGTAACTGTAACTAATTACTTTTTTAAAGTAACGTTCCCAACACTGGCTGTAAGTGATGCACTGACAGGAATCTCCCAAAAGAGCATCAAACAGCTACAGCTGGTTCAGAACGCTGCAGCTCGGGTCTTAACCAGAACAAAGAGGTCAGAGCACATTACTCCAGTTTTAAAGTCTTTACACTGGCTCCCAGTCAGCCTCAGAATAGACTTTAAAGTTCTACTGCTGGCGTATAAATCTGTGAATGGGTTTGGTCCAGAATACATCAGTGACATGTTAGTCAGGTATGAACCCAGCAGGTCTCTCAGATCTATGGACACAGGTCAGATAGTGGAGACCAGAGCTCACAGTAAACATGGTGATGCTGCGTTTAGTTGTTATGCTGCAAAGAAGTGGAACAAACTGCCAGCAGAGCTGAAGTTAGCATCTAATGTGAACATTTTTAAATCAAAGTTAAAGGCACTTTTTTTCTCTACTGCGTATGATTGAGAGAGAGATTTTTGGTCATGTTGTTGATGTAATGTGTTTGTTGATGATTTTAATTGATTTTACTAATGATTTTAATTAGGGATGTAACGATTCACTCAACTCCCGATACGATTCGATTCACGATACTGGGTTCACGATACGATTCTCTCACGATTTATTTTACAAAATGGGACTGTAGACAAATACTGTACTATTTTCCTTTTCTTTTTCATTGTCAAAAGAATTCCTTGATAAACTATTCAAAACAATGCAATTTAACTAAAAATAAATCTTGAATGAAATAAATAAAGGAATAATACAAATGAAGAAGCCTATTAATCTAAATTCTGGTTCCATAATAAACAATGTGCAACTGAAAATGTATTTTGTGCCTTAACAATTGGACTTTAAAAAAAAAAAACCATCATTGCACTAATATACGTCATATTTGTTTGGAACAGCAGAGGGCGCTGGTAATCCAGTGGTCGGTTGGCATGCAGATATCTTGCAGTGAAGAAGAGATGCTATGCTAGCAGACAGAGCTAATAGAAAAACGTGACTTTTACAGATATTCAAGTAATATTACAGATATTCTTTCGGTGCTAAAGGGGTAATGAATCATTTATTAACATATTTAAGAGTAGAAGGCAGCCAGAAAGAAAGTATTAGCAGACCCCGCCCGCCGCCTACACTTGTGGATAGTGCCCTCTGCTGGTTAAAAAAAGTACTGCGATTCAATTTTCAGAAGATCGATATCAATCGTGATACCTATGAATCGATTTTTAACTGCCATACGATTAATCGTTACATCCCTAATTTTAATTGATTTTACTGATGATTTTAAATGTTCTTAGTGATTTTAAACAATTGAATGTTGTATCATGTAAAGCACATTGAGTTGCCTTGTGTATGAAATGCGCTATACAAATAAATTTGCCTTGCCTAGCCAACGGGAAAAAAATAGTGGGCCACTTTAAGCATTCCCCCAAGGCATATTGGATTTATTTAGGTTATTTCGCAGGGTCTTATAATTATTTTTTTATTTATCTTGTTAAATTGTAGAATACTGCAGATATTTTGTTTAAAGTAAACATTGATGAATAATAAACGGACCAGTTTTTCTCATACCAACTGTTGCTGACTATTGTTCTCTGTTTGAGTGACATCACTTGATCAAGCATTGCTAACATTTCATACGACAAAATAAGTAATAATTATTTTATTTTATTAAAAAATAATAATAATTTTAAAAAGTATGTATGATTGATGCTAATATCGGATCAATATTGGCATCGGCCGATATGCAAGGCTGCAATATCGGAAATGAAAAAGTTGTATCGAGACATCCCTAATTCAAACTACATAGTTCTGTTGTTTGCACATTGTGTTCTTTTGTTTTAAGGTTTTTGTTACCGACTAGTAAACCTTAACAGTAAAGTAGAAACTTCCTTGCACTGAAACGTTCATATTTTAACTTTTGATTGCACTGTTTTGTATTGCTTTTGGATTTTGCACCATTGTTGTTGCTCCCTCAGGACATTTCACTGTACTATACCTGTAGGTGTTATGTTGTAATAGTGTATTATTTTTTTTTTTAAATAGGTTGTATTGTGTACACACTGTAGTTTAAAACAAAAACGTTATTTATTTATTGGGGGAGGGGGCGTCCAGATCATCGTTGTAACTATTGTGGTTTTGCTAATCCATGCGAGTGACCTCCGTGTTGTCAAACTACGACCCACGTGGTTTACAGCAGGTCACAGACACGTGTTTGAGCCATGTGATGTGTTACGTCAGAAGAGTTAAACGGCCACGCTGCCAGTGCTAGCATTACCTTAGCGATGCTCTTCTATCGTATAGATCGGTCCACAACAGTTAACAGTAATATAATAACAAACGTTATGTCAAAGACGTTGTTAACTGGGAATATAATTGTTCACATCTAATGGTTTCATTATGTTGCTACTGAGATAACTCTGTGTGTTAATGTTAGCTAGCCACATGTAGTCCAACACAGCCGGTACGGAACACGGTTTAACATGTTTTACAGAGCGGAATGACCGCCTAACCTCACCTTCATGGCCTTAAGTTCCGCAGCTGTGTCAACCTCCTCTTCCATGGTTGGTTCCGGTGCTTCCAACATGACTTTAGACGGCATTTCTTTCCTACAAACAGTTCTTTAACGATGGCACACAGTCAGAGCCACGGCCACGGGGAGAGAAAGGAACGCGCACCGGTGGGTGAGACGGTGACGTAACCAAGCGCGTTCACGAGAGAAACACAGAGCTTGATCACATAGAGTGTGAGAAGAAACCTGTGGTGAAACAAACAATTAACTTTTTACTGCGAATATTATTACTTTTAAAAGTATTATTACTGATATAATAATATATTCATAGAATATTAATTACAGGTTTCGTTTAAAAATTAAACACAATTAACCTCGCTGGAACTATAACATTATGATTGATATTATTTTATTTTAATATCAATTATTATTAATAATTATTATTTTTATTTTATTTTTTGGGGGGGGTGAGCAATGAGTAGTGTGAGTATTATTATTTATTTGTCTGTTTTTCTATTTTTGTGTCACCACCATAAGTTGTGAGTTTTGTTGTGAGTTACTTAAGAGAAGATAAGCATGTGATGTACTGTTAATATGAAATACATGAACTGCAATTACTGTCATTGTGAAAGAGAAAATATTTGAATTGTTATAAGCAATATTTATAGACTGTCCAGCAGATGGCCCTACAACACTGTTTTATCATGTTTATTTCCCACATCCTGCCCTTATACCCATACACTGAGTAACTATTATATTACTAACTGATTCATCAATTCCTCTGATAATGCTTTGTTTTTAATTAATTCATGAAACAAATAAATAAAATAGTTTAGAGCTAGAATAGTGGTGGTGCAAGAAAGGATGCCGTAGTGGAGAACAATTTTAATCAGTGTAAGAAATTAGTAACTGAAGAAGTTGGAAGAAATAAAAGGGTTGTTGTGTTGTTTTCTTTTTTCTTATAGGCTTTTGTACAAATCCTTTTAAATTTATGACAGAGTTTGTAAGTTGTTGGAATAAAAACACAGCAGAGTAATTGTAAAAGAGCCCAAACCTACATAAAAAATGTGATTTTCTTCATATAAGAAATAATACTAAGCAATATATTTTTGACTGCTTTAAAACAGCTCTTCCCTTTCTCCCATAAACTGTATAAAATATTAAGTGTACTCTGCCATAGTCAGTTTAGATAGTTACTTGAAGTGACATATTTCTTTAATTATCTTTATGTAACAGTAAAGTCTTTTGGTTGTTTTTTATTCACTATCTCTCTATCCTGTTCTCTTCCTTCTGTCCACCAACCCTAACCAGTCAAAGCAGATGGCTGCCACCTCTGAATTTGGTTCTGCTGGAGATTTCCTCCTGTTAAAAGGGAGTCATTTCTTATCACTGTCGCTGATGCTTGTTCATGTGGATTTGTTGGGTTTTTTTATTCCAAATTTTATATTTTGATAACGCTTTGAGATCAATTTTGTTGTTATTGGCACTATATAAATGAAGTTGAATTGAATTGAATTAATGATGCTCTGGAATTGCAACATTTAAAAGAAAAAGAAGAAAAGAAAAGATTTTAACACATTTTAAAGATGATTCATAGTCAAATAAAAACAAAGCCCAACAAATACACATTTATAACAATACAGTACACATTTGCTTGCTATTATGAACATTTTTTTTATTTTATTTTTTTAATTCTTACATGATAATAGAAGTTAAAATTTGACATGGAAATATAAAGAGTGCAATTTATTGCCTGAGTACAACTGTTTTTATTGTAAATGCTTTGACTCAGTAGTATTTTTTTCTTTTTAAACACCATCTTTACTGTAATGTACTACAGTAATAGCTTAGCGGATCTTTAAAAATGCCAAGTTGCAGGATGGAAATCTAAGCGCAAGTAGCAAATGACAAAGTAAGTATTGTCCTAAATGTGTTTTAACGGACAATACATTATTCAACTATTCTCACACTTGTATCTAATCAAATTGGTCTTGCATCTAACACACCTGCATTAAACAGAATTATTTTTGACACAATGTGCGAACCTCAAAATAAAGGAGCAGATTTGATGCTGACCTAACAATTCTTAAAAACACATCCTTCAGTCCCTTTAAATGAACTTGAGTTTTTTTTTCTCCTCCAGCGTCTGACTCTCTCTACCCTTCATTGAATTGTGCTGCATCATTTTTGGCTTTAGTTTTTGTCAACATATCCTTTTTTTTTTTTTTTTTTTTTTTTTTTTGTCAACATCTCCTTTTAAAGTATTATCAGAAAGCCTTATATGTACAAAAAATACTTTTGTTCTGACAAAATCAATTGAGGCTCACCTTTTCTAGCCGGTCATCATCTCAACAAAATAAAAATGTTGAGATACATTCACAAACGGTTTTTGTACAGCCTGGACTTAATCCACGTTTTTTAAATTAAAGCCTATAGCTGTTGAAGCTCACTTTGTTAATCCTAAATTTGCTTAAACACACATTTCTTCTTCTTCTTTTTTTTTTTTTTTTTTCAACTATGTCATCCACAAGTTCTCAGCCACTTCTGATGCCAGTGTGACCCCGCCAAAGTAACGTTTCTGGTGTTTTCACAGATTGAAAGTTATGATCAAAACAGTGGCAAAATCTCTGTCTTGTCTGGCAAAGAAACACAAGAAATCACGAAGTTAAAACACTTTTAATACCCAAAATTTTTCAGAATTTCAAGTCACATGACTGTTTTTCTACAGAGGTATTATTTAGGATGGATTCAAAAACAAAGTTGTGTGCAGCCAATTCCTACATTACATTTGTTTGTATGTAAATCCCTATCAGAGGATTTATGCGGACAACTTTTGGATGACATATCATCCCATCATTCTTACCTCCCCCTGTAGCCACTCCTCCCTCTGATCAAGGAGGGTAAGTATGTTAATATTGTCATGAGTGACAAACTAGATATTTTCAGTCAGTCAGTCGTGCCACTGGGAAAATGCAGTCTATCGCTGGTTGTTGATGGCATTGTCTATAATGTCCAATAGTTTGTCCAGTGTCCAGCTCGCAGCAGCCTTCACCAGAGAGTCCAGCCTCATCCCAGCTCACAGCTGTCTAATTCTGTGAAATCTACTAAAAAAGTAAAGGTAAAATTCCTTTTCAATTGAAGTCAAACTTACGCATCAAAACTTTTTAACTGTTTTACCAAAAGGTATTTTATTTATACCAAGCAAAATCATTTCAATGCCTTTGTTGAAAAAAAATGTTGTGTTTGTGTATGTGTGTGTGCTAGTTGATCAGCTCAAACACTGCATTTACATTATGTATGCTTTTTTATTTTTCTGTGGAGTTGTTTGTATTTAGAAATATTATAGTATGATTTATCTCGCTGGTCTTACTCTGGTGTCAGTGTTGGTTAAACTTGTAGCACAGGGCGTGTAAACAGTTGCTCAAACCGATACAGACAGAAGCCCTTTAAACACTCAGTGACAGGCAGCAGCCTCTACCGGACACATCACAGACTGTGTGCATCTGGGTTAACTTACATATCAACAATAGACACTTCTGTTTAAACACTGTAAGACCCTGGCAGATCACGTAAACCAATTTGGGTCAGACAGAGGTAATCAGAGACACACACAACTGCGAGCCAGGGAAGTATCACTTAGACAATCACCTACATGTGCCAGAGCTGGACAGGAAGGGTGTGTCCAGGTTATTAGGTTACCAAATCCTTCCTGCCTTCCTGTTCAGACATCAGACTCTTCTTCCCAAATGGAACTGTTCAGTTCACAGACACAGTCTTCCTTTTCCAGACACCTGCCGGTTCACAGGTGAACAAAAACCAAACAGAATGTGGACAAGTGGTCGGTCATATACCTTGTCGGGTTAAATGTGTCGTGCAATCAGGATTTTTGGAAGGTGCATGTCAGGTTATGGCGTGGGGGTCTGCATCGATGTAGAGGGCTACGTGTGGCTACTGCGTCGACTTGACGTAGAACCCTATAGGCTTTAACTGGAAGGAAATAATAGCTCGCAGCGCTACTGCAAGGCTTTTCAGATTCACACACATGGGAAAATAGCTCCCACTGTCCACAGTGTGTGAAAGAGGTTAAGGAACCACAAATGCAGTGGCAGAGCCTGTGCATAAAGATTACAGTTGACACAGCACAACACTATTTTTTACAAATCACATCATTCAGACATGACGCCATATGGGGTGGGGCTTAAGAACCATAAATCATATGTTATTTAAAGGCTAAAAATCAAATATTGGCTTAAATGTGTCGTTCTATTTTTATTTAGGTTTACCGAACATCCAATTCAAGGCTGGATATGTTGTCTTTTATTTCCAAGACCCATCTTTTGATGAGCTCTGCTTTTCTTCTCGTCTTTTTGTGGTAAGTTGTTAACGTTTCCTTTTATAAAATGACTTTCATGATATGCATGCACATTCAAACATGCTTCAACCTCATCATTGAAACCTTCAGTAAATAAAACCTGAAAAATTTACCATTTATCAACATACAGTATCAGTGAGGTTCTATTTCATAAGATTTCGTGAGATGTATCACTATGGGATGCACACTGCATCTGCAGTCCTCAGAAGCATTTTTCTCAATCTGCCAATCCTGACTGGATGGTGAAACGGGTCCGTCCGCCAGGGACACTCCTTCCTCCTACAAGAGGAGGAGGTGGCCGACACACTTCATTCAGACACCTGTTCTCACTCTTAAGCATATCTCGCGTCTTTCCTACCAGCTCAACTGTTCACTGGCAGTTCTTTTTTAGCCTCTGCTGACAGACACTGATAGGATTTTGGATACACTTGCTTTTTTGTGGACCACACCAGGTCAAAAACATCCAGCGCTTACCTGGCCTCCGCTTGGTCGGGGCCGTCTTCGGTTCGACGTCCCACCACGGTCTCAAACCCCTGGGCATTAGCACACCAGCTGACGGCCTGGCTTCCAACGCTGCCCCCGACGTCCTTGACGATCTGGCGCGCGTTAACCCACCTTGCGGGCGCTCACACACCAGTGGACGGCCCAGCTTCACTTGACACCACACCAGGGTCCCAAGCTCCCAGATGCCAGCTCTCAGCTGTCGGCTCAAGCCCAACGCTGCCCTCGATGGTGGACGAATCATGGCGTTTACCCACTTTTCCCCTCAGAAAAGGCGAGAGATGGACCGCGCTCGCAGCCCCGCCCTGGGTCGGTGTTAAGGACTATATTGAGAGGATGCAGGCTGCAGCTTGCAGCTGTCCCTCCTCGTATTGCCGGTATAATACACTCACAGACTCAGGGAGAATTGGCCCGTGTTCTACAGGAGATGATCCTCTCTTTGATACACAAAGGAACGATCTCTGGGTATTTTCTCTCTATCTGTCCCGCCCCGCCTTCTCAGTACGGTCGGTTTGGTTTGTCCAGGAAGCAGCCGGGAGTTCCCTGTTCTCCAGCTCCACCTGTTTTGCTTTTGAGCGTGCACCTGGGGGTCCCCCACACCCTCATCATCCCGCTGCCACGGCACAATCCGGGGTCAGCCAGGACATGTCAAGACGGAGGGTTCGGCTGCGACGTGCTACCCCCCTTCTTTTCAAGTTCACAAATGTTTTATTAGAGATAATAAAGCCCCTGTCATCACGCTGGCACTACCCGGTTGAACAAACTATTCTCGCCCCGGGGGTGATAACACTGTTCCACCAAGAGAGGACACCACCGCAGCCTTTCTCAAGTGGATGGGCTGCAGCAGCGCTCCACTCTCTCCCATGGAGGCAAGAGATGGGCCGTGATTGTAGCCCCGTCCTGAGTTTTTCAAACAGGCTTGAGAAGATGCAGGCTATAGTTGCCGCTGCCCCTCCTCATTTGCCGGTATAATACACTCGCAGGCTGTGGGAGAATAAGCTTGCATTCTACAGGAGGAAATCCTCTTACTGTTAAACAAAGGGGAAATTTTGTCATTTCTCCCGCACAGGTTTAGTGCGAGTTCTATTCCATAATATGTGTGAGAATCTCACTCATATTACTCATAGAACTGGGGTTATGTCAATAACCTAACGTTTTACTCCAGGTGATTCTGGTCCCCAAACAAAAGGGGGGGAGCAGTATTTGCCCTATCCTGGATGTACGCGCACAGGTATCTCAGGAAATACAGGTTTGGGATCCTTGAGCATGCCTTCCTGCTGTGCCGAGTGCGACAGAGCGTTTTTCACGTCTGTCAATCTGATGATGCATATTTCCTCATCCTAGTGTATCCTCCCCACAGAAAGTATGTGCTTTCCAGGGGATACGTTTTGGGTACCGCAAGCTCTTTTTCAGCTTTTCTTAAGCCCAAGGGTGTCTGTGCAGTCCAGGTAGGCGGTGCCTGCCCCGCTGGGTCAGCAGGACATCCGCTTGGCTGTGTGCCTGGATGGCTGGCTGCATAGCACAGTCGAAGGCGGTGGCCGGAGCACAGGCATATTTTATTACGTCACCTGTCTGACAGTGGGTTTCATGATAAACGTGGAATGGAGCATGTTGTCCCCAGCATAGGATATTATCCTCCTGGGGCTATCCCTGCACTCGGTGTCTTTCACAGCGCGCTTCTTGGTGAAACAGGTGAAAGCTTTCCAGGCATGTCTTACCGGAAAAATCTGTTCAATTCAGATTATGTCCTCTGATGCTCGAGTTGATGGCATCTGCCATCCCTGTAATCTGCCTTGGTCACCTCAACAGGGAAATATTACAACTGTGGATGACCTCATGCGGGCTGAACACAATGCGCCAGAGCGCGGCGTGGCTCTGAGCCACTGGCGGGCCTTGCACAGGGTACCCATGGGCATTGTCTCATCCAGGAAGATGGTCTCCATGGATGCCGGCCTGACGGGCTGGGGTGGAGTTCACGAGGGCTTGTCTGTGAGGGGCCACTGGAATGCGGACCTCCAGCACTATCACATAAATTATTTGGAGCCCTCAGCGTTGTTCCTCTAGCTGAAGAGCTCATAGGGCATCATGTCCTGGTGAGGATGAACAACACCACCGGGGCGGGTTGCGCTCCCGTCGGTTGCATATGATGGCATGCAAACTCATCCTGTGGAGCTCAGACCTGTTGTCCAGGGGTGCGCCGATTTGCGGGGAGTGGATGTTACACCCGGAGGTGATGGGACAGTTGTGGGCTTGTTACGGACAGGCCGATTTGGACCTGTTTGCCGTGGGAGAAAACCGTGCAGTGGACAATGTTTTACTCCGTGCGCAGCACAGATGCTCCCCTCGGCGTAGACGCCCTAGCACACGGTTGGCCACGCGTGCTTCTTTACTTCCCGTTGGCCCTGACACCCCCACTTTGTCTAGGGTGAGGGATCACAGCCATGCACGGATCCTAGTGGCTCCACATTGAACACATTTACCAGTTGCCCTGCACTCGTCCCTGGCAGCTCAGAGACCTGCTGTCACAGGGGAGAGGTTCAATTTCCCACCCGCACCCAGAGCGCCTGGTGCTGTGTGCTTGTCCCCTGAGTGGCTCAATCTGTCAACCTTGGGACTCTCACAGTGTGTGATTTCCACCATACAGAGTGCTTGAGCCCCCTCCACTAGTTCTCTTTCTGATTGCAAGTGGAGGGTATTTGGGGGATGGTGTTTCCAGAGGAGACATATCCCTTTTCTGGTGGGAGTGATTTTGTCATTCCTGCAGGACCTGATTGACAAGTGCAAAGCCTTTTCCGCTCTGAAAGTGTATTTGGTTGCAAACGCCACCTGTCATGTAGGCTTTGGGAAAAAAACGGCGAGTCAGTGCCCACTGATCTGCCAGTTCATGAAAGGATCGCGCAGGCTCCTCCCTGTGTCCAGACCACTAGTACCACCGTGGGATCTGGCTGTGGTCCTGGAAGGACTTAAACATCCTCCTTCCAAACCACTGGAGGAGACGGGCCTGAAGTTGGCCTCTCTAAAGACTGTTTTGTTACTGGCTCTAGCGTCAGCTAAGCAAGTTAGTGACATCCATGCTCCACCCCAGCCTTTGTCCCAAAGGTGGTGGGCTCATGTTTTCCTATTGACCTGTTGGCCTTTTCTGCCTCACAAGGTGAGCAGTGGCCTCACGTGCTGTGTTCGGTACGGTACGTACTTACATGGACATGACAACAAGCATGGCACAATGAGCATTGACGAGCGGTTTTGCTGTACTGTTGTGTACAGACTTCTGCCCTACGTGTTGGTATACGCTCGATAAGTATGTCTGCAATACGGGAGCAACCACATCCCATAGTGAGACATTTCACAAAATATTATGAAATAGAACTTTAGGTGATTTACATAATCAGAATCAGAATTCCTTTATAAATCCCAGGGGGGAATTGCTTAAGATGAGTAATTTGAGTGAGATGTCGACCCTTCTTGCTTGGGCGAGTGAGAAAAGGTGCTTATTTTGAATGATATATGTCATCCACCTCCTCCTCTTACAGGAGGTGGGAGTGTTCCTGGTAGACGGACACGTTTCACCAGCCAATCAGGATTGCTTCTGAGAGCTGCAGATGGAGTGTGTATCCCATAGTGAGACATCTCACTCATATTACTCATAGAACCTGGGTTTCTCTCAATAACCTAAAGTTTTCTATACCCAACAGACCTTTGTGGTGAATTCAGGTGAATTTGTCTTGGAGATAATTAATTAATTAATTAATTAATCTGTCTGTCTGTCTGTCTGTTTATCTATCTATCTATCTATCTATCTATCTATCTATCTATCTATCTATCTATCTATCTCTCTATCTATCTGACAGAGGAATTTGTTACATATTATCATTGTTAACACGTTCTAAAACTGTGCTATTATTGATTGAATTAAATGTCCCTATTAAATGAACCGGAAATATACTGACAATACAGAAACAGCCAAACTGAACATCTGCTTCCACTTGATTAGACAACAATATAAGAGCATTGTATTGTGTTAAGTAACAATATTAGTTCCTGTTTTTGGTTTTACAGAAGCTATTAATTTCATGGAGTGCTTTTAAAGAAGGGAAAAAGTTTTACAAATATATTAAATCTAGTGTTTTGAAGTTTTTAAAATTCTAGTTTCCAATTACTTCCAACTTCCCTAATTATCTAGAAAATACATCATAGGTATACACATAATATCATCCTCTTTGTCATTTTTGTGTTTTTTTGTTTTACAAAACCTGCCTTTTCCATCTGGTGTCTTTCTTCACTCATCATCTCCATTTACAAATAATAACCTCACCTGTAATGATGAATATATTTACTGAAAAGACTGTTTTCACATCTATAACTCTGCTACTGTAAACCTAGGAAGATTTTAAGATCTATATCTAAGCTAGTTACAACCATACTCTTTGGCCAGGGACTTTTGGAACTTTGAATCTTGAATGGTTGACTTTAGAGGTGAGCAAACACATTTTACATGGAGAAATCCCAAGGACACAACCTGGGCCCAAATCTGTTTGCCAACTGCATGAAAATACTGTACGTGAGAAAAACACATCTGTTGATCAATGGGTAACCATTTTATTCTATGAATACTTGGCTTTGGAGGACGGGAGCACCTCGAGAAAATCCTGAGAGAATAAGTGAGGGTAAAATTCTAAATTCACCTCCCTGGTTAATTGACACCATGAACACACATGTATTGTACATTTCAGAGAAAGAAATGGGATTCATGTCAGTGCTCTTATCAACCTCAAACATTGACTGCAGCTGTAAGAATACGTCACACGTTAATCAATAATCAGCTTTACAGAACCTGTGCATTTGTTTTTACTGGAGCATATATTTGCAAGTCATTGACATTTGTTATACTTCTGAAAGAAGGTTGGATTAATTGCACTTAATTTTTTTGTATTCAATTTCTGGACTAAGAAGATATTGTTGACAGTGATTTCTTTGAGTCTATCGCAACTTCTTTGATTGAGAAAAGTGAGATGTAATACATGGATTTTATCTAACCACACCACATTTTCAATCAACTGCTGTTATAGATAGCTAGATAATTTATTTTTTTTTTTTTTTGGGGGGGGTGGCTTTAGTTTATGTATTTCAATGGGTGAAGGTTAGTGCAGATTGCTACAATGTACCACTATGTTACTATATGCACAACAAAGATTCTCACGAGATTGACTTTTTGTCTGACACTCAACAATCTGTGTCTTAGGGCCATCTATATCTACTCTGGAAATACCATCATATCATTTAGGTAAGTTTGGCCCCTGCAGCCAAACCTAGCTTTGTAAATCACACCCTCCTTTGTAACGCTTCTCTAACAGTGTTTAGCTATATCACAATAAATATAAATAAATTGTTGCAGTTTTGTAATTTTGTCTGTTTTCTTTTTCAGTGTTTGTAAGACATTTAAAGAGAAAGACATGGAAGTAAAGCACTGTCCGAACAATAGCAGATGGACAATTGGAGACCTAATGATGTCAAGCAAGTACGAGTCCTCATAACTTATAGCAAAAAAAATAGCTTTGTTTATTTATTGTCTTTACTTTATATAATAATAGATGTTAGGGTTCTACTACATAAAATTGTCTTTTTAGTGTAAGGCAGAGGTAGACAACTTTTAACACAGTGGGTCCACAAAAATGTGTTTGTTTGAATAATGACCAATCTGAGGGTTAACACAGGAAAGAAAAATGTGTTTTTATGGTCATTTTGTATTTTTTTTTCTGTCATTCTGTGTATGTTTTTTGTTGTCTTGCTCATTATGAAGCATTTTGTGCATTTCTGGTGTCCTTCTGTGTAGTTTTCCTGTAAAATATGTTCTTTGTAGCCATATTGTGTATTTGTGCTGTCATTTTGAGTTTTTTGGATAAATTTGTGTATTTCTGGCGTCGTTTTGCTTTGTTAGTAGAGGGACGGAGAGGGTCCCATTCCTCTTTCAAACACTCCCTCTATGTCTGCTTACTCCCTTGTGTGTTTGCTCCTGTACTCCTTCTGGCTTTTGTCTTGCAGGTCCGTGGGATCCTCAGTGTGGAGTTACAGAGACTCAGCGGCTCTGTCTCCACCCTTTTCTCTGCACACACCCAACACAGCATAACGTGGATGGCTGTTCATCATAGGAATGGGATCCACACAAGGTTCCTGCTGCTTAACAGAAGGTTTTCCTTGCCGCCATGATGAATTCATGTTGGGTGTGGGATACATATGTATGTGTATATACGTATATATGCATATGTGTGTATCCATAAAATGAAGAGCCCGTCCTTAAGACTGCTCTACTGTAAAGTGCCTTGAGATACCATTGGTTATGATTTGGCGCTATACAAATAAAGATTGATTGATTGATTGATAGTACATTGGGTTTGCTGAGTCATTTTTCATGTTTTTTTTTGTCTTTTTGTGTACTTTTGTTGTCATTTTCTGTAATTGTGTATATTTTCTGTAATTGTGTATATTTTCTGAGTAGTTTTGTGTATTACTGTTGTCGTTTTGTTCATTTCTGGAGTAGTTTTGCGTGTTTTTGGAGTGTTTGCTCTGTATTTTTCTCTCATTTTGTACGTTTCCTTGGTGGGCCGCATAAAATATGACCGAGGGTCGCATTTGGCCCCCGGGCCATCAGTTTCCTTTGACTGGTGTAAGGTATGTAAGTAAAAGTACCCAATTGAGAACTTGTTTTCCACTAAAAAGAATTGTGAAATAAAAAATCAGTCAAGGCCGCCATGGTACAATCATGTATCAAGTGCGTATTTGCCAGGACATATTCTCTAGCAGTTTGAATTTTGACAGCAAATTTTGTCTTTTGGTCAAAGGTTGACCAGGTGGTGATTTTTACATCATATGCAGTAATGCAGCAATTTCTGGTCTGATTCACCTTTTTTATTACTAACTAATCCTGCCATTATTCTTCTTTGTTGCAGCCTGATATATGACCAGCCAAGTACACAGAGAGGGTAAGATACCAAAAACTGAGCGTGTCTGTTTTGTCAGCGCTGTTGTGGGATTATGTGTATATCAGTATCGGTTTATATCAGAAATTAAGTGTTGGACAATATTGGCAGATATCAGCAAAAAAGCTTATGCTAATGTTATCTAACTGTGCTGGTATTGTTAGCGAAAATATTTCTATACATATGTTCAATAAATTATATTAGTGTTATAGCCATAGCTGCCAAAATTAAGGTTTTGTGTGGCAACAATGCTTGAACGCTTTGAACATCATATGAATTGCTGTTGTTAGGCCGGGTTACCGGACTCAAAACGCCACTCACTTTGTTCTTCTTGTTCTTGTTCTTGTGTACACTAGTTAAAATCGCTACTCTTCTGTTATTCGTGAACGGATCGGGCTGAAATTTAGTAGGTATAACCTATGGATGCGTACGCATCGACGCTCAAAGCCCGATTTTTGTTTTGGGGCCCCGAAAGAAAGAAAACTCGATTTCTCATTTTGATTTCTATTTACGACGGTTGGTGGTTCATTGGCACATACCAATATTTAAATAGGGCCCATTACCCAGTACGTGTCACGGGTGCAGATTTTTCAAACGACTACTCCTCCGTTAATGCTCATTGAATCAGGCTGTAATTTGACATGGATATTCTATGAGCAGATGTGAAGAGTCTCTCTGGGACCTTTTTGAAAGGGAGGGGGGAAGGGGGCCCAAGGGCCCACCCCCTTTTCCGGTAATTTCTAAATTTATCGGAAAATAGTTGTGTGATATATCGTTTCAAAGGCAATTCAACGTAGATTACGATTTTACGTCGCACAATTGGATTTGTTTTACTCTGTGGAACCGAGTCATTTGACTAAATTTTCAGGAACGTGGTAGCTATTCGGTGCGGAGACGGAGAGTCCGGCCGTAGTAAATCCGAATTTGTATTTTTCCACCAGGCGCACTGACGTGGCCACAGTGACAAACTGGAACGCTCCTCTGGTGTGGGAGGGAACCTTTGATCCAATAGTTATAGATGACATCTACAAGAAAATGGACCCCAGAGTGGCCGTGGTGGTTTTTGCTGTTGGAAAGTAGGTGTTTAATACTGTACATTTAGGAGAGTACCCACAGTAGCTCTTTTTCTGGAACTTTTGCTATTTTACCTCTTTGTGCTGGAGAGCAAAGCTGTATTCAACAAAAGATCTTGTATCTGTATGTCCTGTGTGACGTTCACTGACATATTTTCTTCTGAATCCAAATAGATACACACGTTTCATAAAGGGCTTCCTGGAGTCAGCTGAAAACCACTTCCTTGTTGACTTCAGGGTCACTTATTATGTATTCACAGACAATGCAAAAGGTGTTCCCCAAGTAAGTCATACTAATTCAACTAAATGTATATTATTTATCTTATTAAGATTATTTCCCTACAACTGATCTTCCTACTAATTTATCAGCCATTTAATCATCTTTTATTCCTGCTTTATCCTGCTGGGTTTTTCGAGCAAATGTACAGAGAACAAAAATCACAGACTCACAAATTTACTTAGCTTGATTTTAGCTGGAATATTTCTGTTGGGAAATTTGAATAATCTGTTTTTTATGAATATAATTTGATGACTTTCACACCTGTTCACAGGTTGCTTTGGGTAAAGGTCGCAATATTACAGTGGTCCCTGTTCCCAGTGCCAACCGTTGGCAGGATGTGGTTCTTAGTAGAATGAAATGGGCCACCATCACTATTGACAAACAGGTGGGTGTTGAAGGATGCACATTCCATCTATCCATTCATCCATCCATCCACGAGGACACCAAATGCTGTTGCAGAGCACTCTTTAATAGTCAGCCAAACCTTTCATCACGTGGAATCAGAAGCAGAAGTACTTTATTTATCCCAAAGCCAGGGGGGAAATTCCTTTCTTACAGAGGCTCCAGAATTTTAAAAATGAAAAGAAGAAACAATAACGAAAGAAAGAAAAAAAAACAGACACAGTTAAGTAAAATACTGTTATTTGAAGAAACTGGGAAAACATAAACAAAGTCATGGCAAGGCAAATTCATTTGTATAGCACATTTCATACACAAGGTAACTCAGTGTTTTTTACATGATTCAAGGTGAAACAAGTTTATCAGAGAACATAAAATCAGCAGTACATTTAGCTCTACCATATGAAGGCATTTCAAAGAAAGAACCAATTGTTAAACAACAATGAGGAATGAGTAAAATTCTGCTTTAAACATTTCAGATCTGATTTAAGGGAGTTGACAATTAAATTGTCATGAGGTCTGTTTGTTCCAAAAGTTTGGAGAACAATAACTAAACGCTGTTTTGCTGTGTTTGTTCCTGATTCTAGGAACACAGTAAACCTGTCCTGGATCACCTGAGAGTTCTTGATGCCTTGTATGGAACTAACATGTCAAAAATGTGTTTTGGTCCAAGGCCATTTAGGTCTTTTTAAACTAGGAGGAGGATCTTGAAGTATATTCATTGACTTGATTTAATTTGATAATTGGGTTAATGTGGAACATGTTCTTTTCACTCTAGCAGTAGCAGCATTCTGGACCAGCTCCTATCTGATTTCTTGTTTAGATCTGCAAACACTCATTACACTAATCCAGTCTGCTGAAAATTAACAAGCATTTCTCCATCTGGATTAGATATAAAACATTTGATTGTAGCAAAGTTTTTTAGGTGGTAGTAGGAAGACTAGACAGTAATAGCCTTGAGGTGCTTGTTGAAATTCAGCTTTGAGTTAATTACTAAACCAACTTTTTAAGTTTGGTTTGAAGCTTTCATTGACATTTAGATGCTGTCCTGGCATGTTTTCAGAAATCCTCTGGTCAAACCCATAATGTTTGCCCTGTGTGATGAACTCCATGCTGAGACGGCGTTATAGAAAAATACTTTATAAAATATAAAAGGAAGATGCAATTAAAAAATACAGAGACAAAGTCGGAACGAAACGTCAAAAAAGCGGGTATACCAGTGATGTGAAAGGCTCTGTTTGTTCTTCAATTTTAAGGATAGCAAACACAGATATGTAGTTTTTTTCTCTAACTCGCCCAAAGTTTCTGTGAACTGGTTCCAGCCAGTTTGATACAGCTGACTCATCCCGACTCCAAAAGTTTCTTTATCAGAAGAGAAACAATGGCCATGTGTCCTTGTCCTAGTTGTGTTCCTGAGATAGATGTTTTCTGTATGATCTCTTGACAAGTACAATAAATAATGCAGTCATTGTGCATAAACACATGAAAAATTGTACACATGAACACCCATTTAATGATACTAGTACAGTGCAGTATGTACAGTATTCATATCATGGGAGCTTAAGTACCGCTGATGACCAAACTCCATAGCCACTGTAGCGCCAATCAGAAAAGTAACAAAACTGCGCAAAACAAATTTAAAGCTCCAAACTACATGAGTGAATAAGTGAATTAAAGTATTTTCTACAATTCAGCTGTCTTTTTTTTTTTTAAAACAAAAAACATTGTTTACCTTCGAACCGAGTGGTCAGAGCTTAGCTTCCATGCGCGACACCACAGATAATCCGCAGTTTTCCAGATGGAGTATTGAACGGGTTGAGTTTAATACCGACTCTAGTGTAACAGCGCGTTAGTGAGCAATTACAAGGACAGTTATATGGTTTAAACAATGGGAAACTTGTCTGCAAAACACTCACCAGTGGCCAAATTATCTATTCAGAGAGCTCCCTTGTTTGAGACGCTGACGATAGTATGGCGCCGCGATGGACACAGAGGAGGAAGTGGGATTCGTGGAGTCTGTGACCCACGATTTAAAGGAAGTTTGGGATCACAGGAATAATTTTAAATAACCATGAAATATTAACTTCAATAACTTTTAGCAGTACAATAACGTTTTTAATATTGACCTTCTTTTTTAAACCCAAACTGCGACACAGTGACGTTATGAACCCGGAACCGGAAGTCGCCTGTTCAATACAGCGCTCATTAAAGAGAGTGCCGTAATCTTAAAATTAACATTTTGAACATATGCAACACCAAATTACTCCAAAATAATGGATGCACACACTCGTGGTATTTGGAAGCCATTGACAAAATTTCAGGTCGAACAGGCACCGCGTTGGGGAGATATTCGCTCCACACACACGCGCGCACACACACGCACACAATTTTATTAGTAGATAATGATTAATATAATAATTGCCGTAACATTTCCTCCCTTTTTTGTCAACCGTAATAACCAACTCAAAAAACAAAATTATTATATCCCGATAGAATAACCTTCGATTATTTTTTGTAGTTTCACCATGAATATATGCTGTCTTCCTAAATTATAGAATAATCGGGGAGTTGTGTGAAATTAGTCATGCATATCAATTGTTCCGGTGTTTGAGGACAACTTCTCATCGGTAGGATTTATCCACTGTTTAGAGCGTGGGAAGATGTTATCGTGACCACGTGTTTTCACAGCCATCTTGAATGCAGTCTTTTCCTTGATCACGACCGTATCATTTCTGCTAGGTGAGAGGTTGTCCATCCTCCACCTAGCCGTATGCCCTCAGCTCCTGGGTAGCCAAAAGAGACACTCTTTCTGCCTCTGTGTGTCAGCATCAACCGGTATCAGCAACCATTTGCAGTGTGATGCGTGGATCCACATCGCCCGTTCTGCAACCTTCACTGTCGTGTGGGTTGTTAGCTAGACTTGAAAGAGACCAATCCACCTCCGGTTGGTCCACCTCTTTTCGTCTCGCATTGTGTACAATCACAAAGTCACCAGGCTGAATATCGTGCAGATGCGCGGTTGTTGTCAGAGGAAGGGCAGCCTCCAAACACCTTTCACCCTCTCTTGGGGTATCTGCACAGAAGAAAACAAAAAAAAAAACTCAAAAAGAAGGGGGCGTTAGGGTTAGTTAACTAACTGATTGAATTATTAGTACGATTGGGCATCAGCTCAGTCACAGCTCCAGGAAGGTAGAGACAGGTCAGAGGTCGGGATCGGAGAGCCTTCAGATCCTGAAGGGAGCAAACATTCACATGCACAATCAGTGCATATCGGCAAAAAAAATTGAGCAGAGGTTGTCTTTTTTTTTTTTTTTTTCAAAAAAAGTCAAAATGTAATTTGGTTGAGGTTGCAGTCATCAACCTGTCTCAATCTCTTCTCTTTTTTCTGAAATTGAGTAAAAACAAAAAGATAAAAGAACGATCGTTCAAAAACAATAAAGTTATTGGAAAGAAGAAAACGTTCAAGCTCAAATAAAAAAGAAAAAGCTCCAAAAGCTGAGGCTGTACAACAGAAAGAGAGCTGTGTTGAAAAGATGTAACCTTATCTTGTGACATATTTGACTTTGACTTCTTCTTGTGTTTTAAGATTCGTTATGAGGCTGATTATCTTTTTATGATGGACATCGACAGCATCTTCTACAATCGTTTTGGAGCTGAGTCTCTCAGTCGGCTGTCTGCTGTGCTTCATCGTGGCTACTACAAGGTTTTCCTCCAATTTATTCAATGTCCCAAATAACATTATCCTTTTGCCTCAAACATCACTGAAAATCAAATGTGTATATACATAGTCTCTATGAAAATGTTTTTTTTTTTTTTTAAAGGAATTTGTAATGTTTTGGCTTGTAATGAATTCTTCCTTTTTTATTTTATGTTTTGCACAGAATACAAAGAGAAATAGGTTTCCTTATGAGCGCCGGCCTCAGTCAAAGGCTTATATTCCTGCTGGAGAAGGAGACTATTATTACACTGCTGCTGTCTGGAGTGGATACCTGGAAGACATGTACAAACTTGTCAAGTAAATGAAGTCAAATTATTTTTTAATTACTTTTATTCAAGATGTGGGTTACAAAAATGAATGTGGTGTGTGAGTGAGTGTTGGTGGTGGTCAGAGGGACCGATTCCACACTAGGGCAGTCACTCATCAAAACTCACCTTTTTAAGCAAGCTTTTAACATAGGTTTTTTTTATGTATTTTCTGTAGTTAGTTCTGTAGTTACCTTCATTGTTATTAGCTTTTTGATTTGTGCGTAATGTTGCATTGTCTGTCCCTACTGTGCTGTTCTTTCTTTCTTTGAGTTTCTGAAAAGCACTTGTACATTATTATTATTATTATTATTATTATTATTATTATTATTAGGTAAGACTTTACTTGAAGTTTTATACATAAGGCCGACATTACGATGTCATTATGATGACATTAGCATGAATAAGGTGTCAATAAGGCAGTCATTATTATTATTAATAATAATAATAATAATAATAATAATAATAATAATAATAATAATGCATCAACTTTATATAGCACTTTATCATAGACACTCAAAGACGCTTTACATTGCATTATTCTTTCACTCCACACTTAGTGTTGGCAAACTACTGTTGTAGCCACAGCTGCCCTGGGGCAGACTGACAGAAGCGAGGCTGCCATAGTGCGCCATCGGACCCTCCGACCACCACCAACACTCACTCACACACTACGTTCATACTAGGCAATGTAGGCGAAGTGTTGCTCTTTACCCTAACACTTTGTTATTCTAACCCCTAACCCTAAACCTTAACCCTACTTAACCTCATCTAAATTCCTCCATCTAATCCAGAAAATGCCAACATAGCTCCAAAAGTGTCATCATTTAGCAAATGACACTTAATGACAGCCTTCATGACACCTTATTTTAGCTAATAACAGATCATTACAGCCGTATGTATAAAACTTAAAGTAAAGTGTTACGTAGTAGTAGTAGTAGTAGTAGTAGTAGTAGTAGTAGTAGTAGTAGTAGTAGTAGTAGTAGTAGTAGTAGTAGTAGTAGTAAAACCATCAGTCACAGCTTCTAGAACATCTCTTTTTTTTTCACAGACACTGCTATTTTCAATCTGAAGAAGACAAGAAAAACAACATTGAAGCTGTGTGGCAGGAAGAGAGTCACCTTAACAAGTAAGTGCCCAGTGCCCTTCACATGAGAAAAATCACAATATATTTTTTAGTTTTCTGTAGGAGGACCAAACCTCCTCCTACTCTGAGAGGAGATAGGTAACGCAAAATTGCTTGTCGTCCTGTATCATGCAGGTACTTGCTGTACAACAAACCAACCAAGGTGCTGTCACCAGAATACTTGTGGTCTGACTATGATAAGGTACCGCTGGATATTAAAGTCGTCAGGATCTCACAGTTGCGAAAAAATTATGCCGAAGTGAGGCCAAACGGAGGACACTGACATCATGTGCTTAGTATTCAAAAAATAATTATTTTGCAATACATCGGAAATCTGTGGTGGCTTGTTTCATTTTTCTAGGGTTGATAATTAAAAACAAACGTGTGGGGGTAAATGTGTGGGTCAAGACCTGTCCAGCCTATACCTTTTTTTTTGACCAGCATTAGAGCTGCTGCCGGGGACAATAACTAACATTTTTTATAACACAAATAAAGACATAGTGAGGCCTCATAGATAAATAAATCGAAGGTATTCCTTCTGAAAAATGGGAGGATTTACTCACAAACAGACGTGGATATAATATACAGCGTACAATGACTCAGTGAGCATTGAAAGAATAAAGCCAGTGATATATAACAATAAACTAGAAAGCAGAGGAGATGGAGTTGAGTACTTTATTTTGTTTGTATATGTCCTGACATTGTTTTAAACTAGTACAGTGCCCCGTTGTAAGTATGTATTCATATAGTGGAAGCTTAAGTACATCCACGTGTACCTGCCTGCCTAACATTCACTAAACTTATCTATTTTAAGTAGTTAGGTGTAGTGGCAGGTGTGGCGTGAGTGAATCTGCAGTAATCATCTATGGGGGGTGGATCGCTTCTAAATTCATGCGCAGCAATCTATCGAACGCGTAAACGAACGCGAACCCTGCGCCTGCACGTCTGATCTACATTTTACATAGACATAGAATGGGTACAAGTGCGCAATGCACACGTCTGCAAGCACACTTGTTAACGTCTGCAGACGTGTTAACGTGTTAAAGTGTGTGTGTGAGTGTGAGTGTATAACGGACACCATTTAGTCCGGTTACAGTCTGTGTCAAGACACCCGTCCATAGAGTGGTAGTGACTGTAGTGACTACTAACTGGACTAAATAGTGGTCTGTTATACACTCACACACTTACATACCTGTACACGTGTACACGCCTGCACGCAGGTCACATAGACGGTGAGCGATAGTGAAGCGCACCTGATCGAGTTGTGTGTGTGTGTGTGTGTGAGACTCTCTACCTGAGACTCTAATCTCCTCCGTTGGTTCTCTCTCACACACGCGCTGTGACCAAATGACCAAATTAACAGATGCACACACTCGGGGTATTTCGAACCCGTTGACTAAGTTTCAGGTCGAACTCATACCGCGTCGGGGAGAAATTTTCTCCACACACACGCGCACACACAGACTTTTTTGCTTTTATAGATAGATCATGTTTCTCACATCATTTAGTATTAGAATATTTGAGTCATTTGTGGTTTGTTAATCATAAGGTTTAAAACAGCAGATCTGTGATCCTGGAATAATTGCTGTTAATGTTTTTCATATCATTCTAACTTTTCCACTTTTCAAAGAGTTTAAAAAAGTGTTACAAACATTTTTGTTTTCCTAAATGAAGTTCAGCATAAAATATCAAGCTGAAAACTATAGTGTGCAGTTATTTGTGAGAATGTGGGTGGATGGATGGATGGATGGATGGATGCTGGATGGATGGATATAATTCTAATGAAAAGTGAAGGTGTGAGAAGAATGAGAAGAGGCAGATGTGCCTACTACCAACAACTTGATAAAAACATATTACGTGCAACAAAATATATGTATGTAATGATAAATACTACAGTAAGTTAATGCAGGGGTTCTCAAATGGGAGGGGGTCGCCAGATGCCTTCAAGAAACAAAGAATATATTTTTAATCATTTGAGCCAATTTTGGCTTTTTTTTTTTTTTTTTTTACCTTGTCTGCACATGCTGTCGAAGGTTAACACTACAAGAAGTGCAATCTTTTAACAGCAATGCATATTTTATTATTGCAATTAAATAAATTTATTTATTTCATTGCATAATTGTGACCGTCACCAGCCCTCCCTAGGGAAGGGTAAGAAATACTTTATTAAAGGGAGGATGTAAAAGAGAGAGGGCAGTGTTACACCAAGGTGAGGGGTTGGAGGGGGGGTGGGGAAGTTAACAGGGAAGAGGGATACAAGATAGGATATAGAATGGGTGGGGAATAGTTGTTAGGTTTTAAGTGATGCGATGTGAAATTGTGGTTGTGTATATTGTGCTTATTGTTGTGTTGTCAAGCCAGTTTGGTGACCAGTGTGCGGTTTAGGAATAATGGTGGTGGCTGTGAACAGAGGAAGAGGTGAGTGGAAATTCCATAAAACAGGTATTTGGGAACAACGTGTCTATGGTTGAGCCCAGTATGAGTGTTATCCCACAGCCCAAGGCCAGTGCATCCATGACAAATGTATTTCCAAGAACCGCCACTGCAAAACCCAAGAGCCGCCCCCGGGCCCGAAGAAGCAGTCAGGCCAGCAGCAAGAGCAGGCAGCCTAAGGGCCCCCGGCGACCACCCCACGGCCAAGCAGCCCCCCGAACGCCCCCAAGATCCCAAGCCGAGAGGCAGCCATCGCCCCCCCATACACACCCGAGAAAGCCCCAAGGAGCCAAGGACCCAGCGCACCACGCCACCGATCCCACCCCCAACCCCCAGACCCCCCACCCCACCCCCGCGCCCAACCCCCCGAGGGGAGGGCCCAGAGAACTCCCTGCCCGAGGCCCCAGCGGAGGAGCCGAAGCCCACGCCCAGCAGACGACCAGAGCCGCACCCGAACAGGCAGCCAGCGGGCACCCGCCGGCGAGCCCAGAGCCAGCAGGGGCCCGACCCCAGGCCGGAAGGACCCGGAACGGATGCAGCACCAGGAGCAGCCCGCCCAGGGAGGACGACCACACCCCAAGCCGCATAAGGCACCAGGGGGCCGCCGGGAGTCCCCCCGCCGGCCCCCAGGCACCCCAACCTAGCCCCCCATGGCGTCCCAGATCACCCTTCGCTGATGCCGCCCGCGCCACGAGCTTCAGTTTTTTTTTTTTTTTTTAAAGCTAGGGCCCCCTCCAAGGGCCAAGCCAGACCGCCCCACCGGGATGTGGCCCCCTATTCCGGCCCCCGACACCCTACCTCACGGGGCACTGCCCAAGCAGGGGCCGTACCAGTAGGTACGCAAGGGCGCGGCACGCGCCACCCGCCCCGAAAGACCCCCGCCAGGACCGGACCGGCCAGCAGGCCAAGCACCCCGGGCCCCAGGAGCACCCCCCGGGACCAGGACCCCCCAAGGGCAAGCCCCCGGGCCAAGCCCCCCGGGACGCACCCCCCACCCCCGCCAAGGACCCAGCCACGGCCCAGCAGGACCGCACAGCCCCGGACAGCCCAAGGCCAGCAGCCAAGGGCCCGCCGCCCCCCGGACAGCGCCAGCCACGGAGCAGCGCCCCCCACCGGCCCGTGAGCAAGCAGCGACCCCCACCGCGGGGACGGAGGCACCCCAAAGGCACACATCAAGTGCGGGACAGCAGCCCCCAGCCAAAGATGCCCCGGACCCACCCACCAGTCCGCAAACGGCAGGACAGACCCACCAGGCGGCCGACAGCAACCTCCACCACCGGAACAGCTAGCGCCGCCCCCCAGTAAACAGCATCACTCCGAGGCGCCAAGCAACCCCGCCCCAACCCCGGCGAGGACACCAGCACATCCCCAGCACACCCACCCCCCAAACCGGCGAGGCAGGCCGCCCCGGGTCCGCACACCACGGGGCCCGCCCCCAAGGCCACCAGGAGACGAAACAAGCACCCAGCCACACCCAAGGGGAGGAAGCACCCCCGCGCCCCACCAGGCCGACACCGCCCGGAAAGACCCCGCAAGGAGAGACCCCAGCAAAGCCCCCCCCGAGACCCACCGCCACGCCCGACCGCACCATCCTGATGTATTTTTACTCTAAGCAGTGGCCCGGCCACCAACAGAGGAGCCAGGCCCCCACCGGAGAGGCCCAAATATGTGAACCAACCCACCACCCTGTTATGGTGCCTCTCCATTCCCCAATGGAGAGGCACTTCCCTATCCCCTGTGTGAATGTGTGTGTTTAGTGAATGTATGGGGTGTAATTAAAAGAAGGGGGAAGGAGGGGAGCGGTGCTCCCCATCCTGCCTCTGTGGATATATGTGTATGTGGTGTAATAGGCCGGAGGGTGTAGGTGAGTACACCCTCCGGGGGGTGGCATGTTGAGGTGCGATTAAAATTGGAGGGATTAGTATGGTAACTAGAGGTGGGAGTGCCGCCCCCACGCCACTACATAGTGACACAGGTGGCGGCCCCCTCCACCCCCAGTCCCACCATCCAGCCCCCCAAGGGTTGGGTATGGGTGTGTGGTGCATTCTGTGAATGAGCCAGACCAGCTGGGAGTGAGGTGAAGTGTACATGTAGGAGGCCTGTCTGGTGTGAGCCGGGCCCGTCCGCATGGCGGGCCACGCGAGAGGGTAGATGGTGCAGACGGGCAAGCGGCACTGCGGGCCCCGGGGGAGCAGCAAAGCCGGAGACCCCCCCCACGGCACCCCCCCAGACCGCGACGGCCCCGCGGAGCACGGCGGCACCCCCCACCCCCGGGCGCAGCCAGGCACCAACCCCATCCCCCGGTGCTCCAGGGGGCGACCCCCGCCGCACGCCGGCCCAGAGCGACGCCCCCCCGCCGCCAAGGAGGGCGTCCGAGCAGGGGGGAGGCCCGTGCCCGCACCAGGGCCAGCACAGGCCCACCCGGCGCCACGATATAACACTCTCCACCGGGAGGCGGCCCCGGCCCCCCCGACGAAAGAGGACACCATCTACCACCAAGCAGGGCCACCCCGCCAGCCACGGACCGGCAAGCCCGAGTACCGAAGCACCCCCAGCCCGGTACCGCCATCCCACACCAACGGCGCCAGTAGAGCCCCCCCCCCCCCCCCCCCCCCACGGAGGCGATCCCCGACGACCCACGCACCGGCACGAGACACCCCCCCCGACGCCAGCACACCCCGGACGACAGCGGGCCCCAGGCCACCAGCCCCGCCCCGCCCAAGGCTGCGCAGCGCCGCCACGCGCCGCGGCCGGTCCCCGGGCAGATGATAGGAGAGCACCCCCCCGGACACCCAGACCACGGATCCACCCCCGTGACGCCCCCGCCCCGGAATGGCGCCCACGGCGCCCGGTGCACCCAGCCAGCAGACCAGCCAGCAGACCAGCCAATCCCGACGCGGATCCACCAGGCCAAGAGCCACGCGCCGCGCCCCCGCACACCCACCCAACACGACCCCCGGGGAGGCCCCATAGCACCCCCCACCCCACACCCCTAGCCGTAACGGCCACACCCCGGCCATTGCGGTCAAACAAAAGCCCCGGAGGGGGCCCCGCCTGGCTCGTCGCGCAAGCGACATCCCTGGCGAGGGTGCGCCCTAGGGAGCCAAGCCGAGGACCCGCAAGGGCCGACGGAGCAACCCACAGCCACACCCCACCAATTTTGGCTTTTTTAACCTTTTTTCTGCAACTACACTAAACTTGCTATATTATAACCTATTTTCTTCACTTTTTCTTGCCATATTTTTGCTCCGTTTAATGCATTTTTGCTACATTGCTCCCTTTTCTGCCACTTCTCCATCAAATTCCAATGCATCATCTGCACATTTCTTTCACTTTCAAGACATTTTTGGCACTCCTAAACCATTTCCACCACTTTTCTCACCTAATGTCACGATGTTGACCAACTATTTTGACTTTTAACCTCTTTCTCCCATCTTTCATGCTTATTCATGCCAATTTAACCATATTCACAATTTGTCCTGCCCATTATGTGGCAGTTTGAATTAATCGTTCCTATACAGTTCCCCCACTTCTGTCACTTTTAAGCCAATATTGACACTTTGAACCCTTTTTACCACTTTGTCTGTCCATTTTTGCCACTCTGATTTTCTGATCTTTTAACCAATATCTGTGGTTTTTAAAATCCCATTTCACCACCTTTTCCACCATTTTTGGTAACTCATGTTATTTCTGATCAAAACAAGGATTTCCATCTTTAAGATGACCATACTCTGGCACAAATAATGATAAACTTCCTGTATAACAGTGGATATTATTCAGATAAATAAATATATGTGGTTATCACAGATTCATAGAACAATGGACCATCATTTTGCTGACTTTATAATTACAAAAAAGGGCAATAAGATTCATTATTATAGTGGCAAACCGTGACCATAATAATGAACTTTTTGTAAAATCAAATACATTAAAATTTATGGATATAGTTCAGTTAAAAATACTAGAAATTTTGTTTTGAGTTGTAAACAAAGATCTTTCTATAGGTATTCAAGCATTCTTCAAATTAAGAAACAGTCGTTATAATCTTAGAGGTTTTCTTCAATTTGAAACAAAAAAAAAGAACTAATATTAGACAACAAAGTGTATGTTATTGGAATAAAAATCTGGAATGATCTTAATGATCAACTCAAATCAATTAACGCACTATCTACATTTAAAAATACTTTAAAATATGAAATGATTAATGCATGTACACTGTTGCCATAAAAGTAAGAAAATACATTTTAAAAAATCAGGAAAATAAGTTATTAAAGAAAATGTATTTTTTAGTTGGAAATTGTGAATGTATCACATTTAATTGAGAATTGTTGTTGTGTTTAAAATGTTTATTTCAATCAAATTCATTATCCATTCATTCAAGTAAGACAAGTCTGGGAATTATTACATGGAGGAGTGATGAGTGTCCAGTCTCATCACAGGTCATAGAACTGTAGAACTGGGATAAGCAGCTCTTAAGTATTGACTACATGTGAGGAAAAACGGAACCTGTAGAGGGCAGCAATGCGCCTTTGATGCGTCTAGTCTGCCGGAAATTTGAAAAAGAAGAAAAAGAATGTTGTGGTACACATTCGTCCTCTGAGCTGAGACTCCACTCGTCCTTCAACCAAGGAAAAACACCTGCGACTCTGTAGTCAGACTCTATCTAACCTGAGCTTCTAACCATGGCGGGGACAATTGCACGGAAAGCCATCGACCACCTGAAAAGCAAAGACTTCAGGGATTATTTGATGAGGTACGAGTTTGACGTTGGGCTATTTTTGGAATAGTGCTAACAAAGCTAACTGGCTAACTGTCACTATTAGTTGTTCTCTAATGTGGGAACTTCTCTGAAGTGAATCACACTAACCTCATCTATAAATAATTATTATTGTTATCATCACCACTACTTTAGAGCAGTTGTTTAGTTAGTAACAGGTCATTGGTGCCATTAGTAGAATACTTGTCAAGGACGATTCAATTGCATTCATTGTTAGTTTACATAATGACACATTCAGTCAAAAACCTTTAAGAATTTACTGCTATCAGGTTCAGAAGCTATTATACAATATTTATTTTTAACACATTTACTTTTAGGTTGTAGCAATAACTAGGGAGTCAAACTTTTTTTTTGGTTTTTTTTTTTGTTACTTTTGACCAGATTTTTCAGCAATACTTCTCGTAAAAATATGTCACTGTTAAAACTAAATCTAAATGTTCTATCGAAATGTTAAATGTACGTCAGTGAGCTTTTATTTTGTTACTTCCGGTAAATTTGCATATTAGCTAAATATTTAGTTTAACCCGTGACATGTAGATATAACATTTAGATTAAGATTTTAACATTTAAGATTTAAGTTGACATATTTTTACAAGAAATAAAAATATCACAAATTTCACAAATATTGCTGTAATTCTGGTCAAAGGTAGCATAAAAATTCACATCCAATTTTTGATTGTAGTTTGATGCTAAATGTTACAAAAAGTTGCCGTTTATTTTAGCAAGTGCAACTTTACAATCGGCGCCCCATAGTCGACCGACAAAATCTGAGCTAGAGTTCAGTTTGTCCTCAAAAAGGATAAAGTTCCAGAGGAGATCATTACACTGTTGTGCATCACTTGCCACATAGTAGAGCATCACTAGTTGAGCTTTTCTTAATGCATGTTGACATTACCTGCAGGTGGAGTATAACCTCGTGGAGGCAGAGTAAGGTTATTCTTATGTAAACATAATGAATGTAACATAGTCAACGCAGAGAAAAGATGGTTGCATGAAATAGGATCCATTCAGAGCAAGAACCCTTTCATAAGTGTATCAGTTTTAGTTGATAACGTTAAACAACCATGAGGCTTTTTACTTCTGTCATGACTCTTTAACATACATGTCAGAAATGCACTGACATGAATGTAGTTTCCAAATTGCTCCTATTTATACAGCTTTTATTCTGCTGTGTTCTCTTTCATGTCACTGAAAATACCGAAAACATTCAACAGTACGGTGAGTCCTCATACTTACTCTTTTATTTTTTTTATTTTTTTTTATCTTTGAATAATTATTCAAAAAGAATTGTCATTTAAATTTTTCTTATTTGTGTATTGGTATATTAGTTAATAAAGTCAAACACAAAGAAAATCCTTTCATTTGGCTGTTAAATAAAGAGTTGTTACACAATCATGCATTTTCTCTTCTATCAGTAGCAATGAGGATAGATTTCATTTAAATGCGTCAAGCTACAAAATTTGTAAATAACATTGAATTTGTTGTTTGTGTTGCCAAAAATAAGAATCAAAATGAAGGCACAGAAACTTGTGCTAAGTTAGTGTCTTTTCTCATTTTTCTTTTTACAGCATTTCTGGGGTCCTGTGGCAAACTGGGGGCTTCCTATAGCTGCCATCACAGACATGAAGAAGAGCCCTGAAATTATCAGTGGCAGGATGACCTTTGGTAAGACATACATAAAACACGCTTAGATAAACCCAGTTACATGCTATCTTGGGCAGTGGTTCCCAAACGTTGTGCCATGGGATTTTGTAACAACCATACTGTTGCAGCGATCTGCCTGAGTTCTCCGAGCGCATAATGCTGAGTGCGTGTGCCGCTCCAAGCGCATGCCGGCGCGCGCTCATACTGCTCCGTGTGCGCGCATAATTCTCCGCAGCGCACCTCAACAGGTGAGCGCAATCGCACTGATGAGAAAGTCACCCTATAAACAGAGGGTTTATAGGGTGTGCAAAATGGAGCTGAGAACAGCAGAAACGTGCACTGCACAATGGGAAAAGGACTGAAACCAATTGAAGGGCTACTGGTGAGCTCATAATGACGACTGTTCAAATTTGCTGAATTACTTTGCTGAGTTAATTTATGTTAAGTTCTTTGTATGAGAATAGGAAAATAGTTTAAAATTTGATTAAAGCCGTGTTTATGTATTTAAGGGCTACAATAAAGTATTTAAAATATAGCAAATTTCTCTTTAATAAAATTCAGAGTGAAAATATTTAATTTATGTATGAAAATAGTATAATATGAGTATTTCTGTTGAGAAATTGTGAAATAAAAATTGAAATTGTAATCTCCATATTTGATATAAACATAAGAAAAAAGGTTTGTGGTTACAAAAGTAGACCTAGTTTTCTGTTTGGTTTATGCCTAATTTTACATATCACATGTTTAAAATGTACTTTTACCAAATTAAATGTGTTTATTTGTACTTACCTTGTTCGATGAAAAGTTATGAACTTATTTGCATTGTGTTTTGTGTTCAAAAGGTTTTTCACCTTTCTTGTCACTGGAAAGAATAAAAGTAAGAAATCCTGAATCAGGTTCAGTCCTTCCTTTTTCATGTGTGGGAAGCCATGACATTATAAAAACACAACTACACAAAAATAATTATATTTTAATGTACTACTTTGTATGCACTTATTTCATAATACAGAGGGAAACTCTATACCTAAAAACAATTATTTAAAAAAAAATAAAATAAAAAGAAAGAACGCAATATTTTGCTGTTCCCGCAGTTGCTCAGGCAGGAATTATAAGACTGTGACAAAAGCTGTATGACAACATTAAAACAGGGAAACAGCGAGAGGGAAAATGGAACGCTTTCTTGTACGGTCGCCCGTGATATTGTACATGATATGAGTGATAACACGTGCTATGAAGGCTGTTTTGACACTCCTTTGGTGTACCTTGGGCACAAAAAGTTTGGGAACCACTGATCTCGGGAACATCACACAGTTAGGAAAAAGCAGAGTGGACAGAATTTGTTTTCTATTTAGAATCAATCCTTAGGATATAATTCAATTTAGCAGCAGAAGTAACAATAAAAGCCTTAATATGATTGGTTCCATGAAAAAATAGCTTGTTTGAAAAAAATTCTTCTTTTTTTTTCAAACAGGTTCATTTCTTAATCAATAATGTTGATAAAGAAAAAAAAAAATGAGTGACACTATTAATATAATAATAATCTATTTTAGAGAGTTATGTGAAGCAGTAGAAATGTTTGTGTTCTTTGTTAAATGTTGTATATAAAAGAAAGTACATGTGTACATGTTTATTTTTTTTATTTATTTGCATTATTTGAAAAAAGGCCATTCAGATGTACTTTGTTGAATGCTTGCATTTCTTTTGTGTGTATTAATGAAAAAGTCAACTTGATTTATATCGAAACATTTTTGCTTCTTTCTGTTTCAGTCTTGTTATATATTTTTAAATTGATTTATGTTTGAATATTTTTGTTAGACTGAAATAAACAAACTGAAATATTTGATTTATATTAACTTCTGATTGACTAAAGCTACATCTTTTCATCACAACATTTTTTTCTTCTAATTATTTAACATGTCATCTTGTTAGTTGAGGTAAAATGTCTTTAATTTCCAAACAGAAAAAATGAACTTTTCTTTCTTTTTCACAGTGTCGGTCGACTTTTATGTTTCTGTTCAGACATTATCGTAAAGTAGTTTTGTTGTTTGTTTTTTTCAGCTCTGTGCTGTTATTCACTGCTCTTCATGAGGTTTGCCTACAAGGTGCAGCCGCGCAACTGGCTGCTGTTTGCCTGCCATTTGACCAATGAATCGGCACAGCTTGTTCAGGGAGCTCGTCTCATCAAATACAAGTAAGAACAAGATTTTTTTTTTCTCCCAAATGTTTTGCCAATTCCAATTTCTACCAATGCAAGCTTTAGACGCTAGTAGGGGTGTTGAAAAAAAACGATTCGGCAACATATCGCGATATTACGTTGCACGATTCTTGGATTTAACCAGGAAAGTATTTTCCACTGCAGGAGACATTGTACCATAACTGCACAAAGAAGTGCACTGAATTCTAGGCATGTTGACCAACTACTAGGCATATACCTCAGTTAAGTTGCACTAAAGTCAAAGTTGGTTTAAAAGCCACAGGCAGATTGTGTTATTTTTTTTTTTAAGTTGTTGGCACATGGCATGTTAAAGCCAATGTTTTGAGTGTAAAATATGCCAATAAAATATATTTCATACATAATGTTCTCATGAAGGTGTACACATTTACAGATTAGTTGTTTCTTAAGTCATATATTTAAAAAAAGAATCGCAATAATCACCTTTATACTTTAATATTATGACCTATGTATCAGGATACGAATCGCATCGCCAGATACCAGGAAATACACATCCCTAGACGCTAGAGTTTACAATAAAGGATATCAGAAAAGTGTTACTGAGGGTGACTCAAATCAAACTTGAGGAAAAAAGGGTAACACCAACGCTATGCCTCTAAATGCACAAACTACCTTCCCAAGGAAGACTTTCATCCAACCTGCGCCGAGACCTTGTCCTCTGGTCCAAGTCCTGCTGCTGCGTCTTCATCGTTGAGCTTACAGTCCCATGTGAAGTAGCCATCTATGAAGCATTCGAACGGAAGAGGCTGCGGTACGCCAACCTAGCAGCTGAAGCAGGGGGGCGGGGCTGGAATGTTAAGGTGTGGCCTGTGGAGGTGGGATGTAGAGGTTTTGTAGCTCGTTTCACCACAAGGCTACTGAAGGAAGTAGGGATTAGAGGACAGGCCCACCGGAAGGCAATCAAAGAACTTGCCACTGCAGCAGAACGGAGCTATCACTGGCTGTGGCTGAAACGTAGGGATGCAACATGGGCTGGTAAATGATGGCAAGAGATGGTGGTGGATGATGATCACTGGGCGCCACCTTGCGACGCACACCCAGGTTTGATCACCCTGTGGTGGGCCAACCTCAGCAGAGGGTGTATTGTGGTAAGCGGCCGAAACACCCAATGAAGTCGGGGCGCACAACTGACGATGCGTTGTAGGGGTGGCGCCCTGCGAGATCTCTACTAAATTTCACCCCACCCAAGAGTACCCAAATTGTCGTGCTGAATATTTAGGGATCTTTTAACAACCAGTCCTATTAAGAATAATAAATATAACCTTTCATACAGAATCTGTAATAACTGCGTTGGTCATGTGTATAATAATCAAATGTCTTTTGTTCTTTCAGCATGGAGAAGAAGACAGGATCTTAGTGACCGAGTGGAAGCGAAAGCCAAAACCTGAGTGGCTACGTGCTTCTACAGCTAATAAACACACTGGACATTAAAACTCATAAATTAATCATTTTATTGAATCATATTAACCCCATCATTTGACACAATGTGCCAGATTTGGACAAACTTAGATAACAAAACTGACATGTGACAGTTTCCCATTTTTTCCACACAAAAAAAAAAAATCCAATTATTTTTTTATTTTTAATCTAACTTTGGTCAATGCTGTTAATGTTTCGATCACATTTTGAATGAGGATGAATGTTTCTTCAGTTTGTTTTCATGTTGCAGTCTACACACACACACGTACCAACACTGTGTAACCTCGCCTCACATCAAGGAAGTGCAGAGCTTTATTTGTCTGCTGTGTTAAGGGAAAAACATCACCCCGTGAAAAAAAATGTGATCCTGGTTTTAATGAGTGCTGGTGGGTATGGACTATTAAACTATTTCCATATTAAAGCTCTACAATAACATGGCAATCTGAGTCTGAATAATAACATTCTTAAACAGTCCCAACCAGCAGCTTTATCAATGCAGACTTACAATGTTTTGTTTGTAAATATGCTGCGTTGTTCACTTTAATTTATTGTTTCTGTACAATTTGCATCATATTCCTTGATTACAAATTTAATGATCTGATAATTAATAAATTGGCTATTTTAAGTCTAATTACCATAATTGCTTTGTGTGTGTGACTGTTGTTACTATGGGCAAATGTACAGGAGTGGGACAAAATGGGTGAAAATGTTTAATTTTCCCGTTTTCGTATACTTCAAATAAGTAAACGGTATTTTATCCGTAACGAATATCTTTTTCTTTTTTAAACTTGGGTAAAATTATTTCTTGTCCTTTTAAAGTAAAAACATGTTGTGATCCATAGGTTGTGTGTGTACTCATAGTCCTTATTGAAATATTTTAATTTTACACTTGTGTTTCACAACTGGGTTATGAACACTACTTTGAGATGACAAAATAAGATTAAAAACAAGAAGAATGGCTCTTCATTTGCTTAAAAATCATCACCAAATGATTAAGACAAGTTTAACCTATGATGGCAAAGACTTCTTGCAATCTACCATTCATTGCAAGTTTTGGAGGTAGTAAAGAAGCAATTTTATTATTTTTTTTTCTTCCGCACTTAGCTATGCTACTTCTCAAACCAATTTAAGGTCCTTACTGATTAATAACAATAACTGCATTTTCAATACATAGGCCAGGAAATTGCCTGTTTGGAGTTGGAGCACCAAATAGATGTAATTTAAAGTCAGAAAAAAAGTCTTATTCTCAAGAAAGACAAGAATACCACTAACCAAGGTTAGTGGTATCGGCTTCATCTTTTTGCAGGGGAATGACACCAACACTGGGTATTTTTAATGTTTTACAATTAAAAAATGTTCTTGATTCTGTTATTGTTTAAAAAAAAAACAAGGTTTTACCATATTAAAAAGGCACAATTTTACTTGAAATTTTGTACAAAAATACCTTATAAAATGCAAACATTCCCTGGAAAAACTACAGTAAACCAACTTACATTTTTCAAATATTCATTCTTTATTTGATATTTAGGAGATTAAAAACACAGAATAACAGAAATCCCATGTTACATGTCACACATCAATGAATGAGATTAAACGTCATGTCGAAAATGTTCACAAGTTCAGTTGAAAATTGTTCCAATTATGAATATAATGTAGCTTAACACACATCTATTACAAACGTAACACGAAGCATTTGCCCTTAAGCCTTAACACTTGTAAATATTAAGTGCATGGAAGAGAGAAAAATAAAGAGATGGGGTGTCAAAAGCTTTGCATCTTCCAGGATTATAACAAAAATACAATTTACCGTTGGAGGAACTCCAGTGTGGACCAAACAGCCTTCAAATGATCGTATATTGGTAAAAACTCAGCAGCAACTCCATCATCAAAAAAAAGTTGTAGTATTTATGTATTAGGAGCTGAAACAGCCACTGATAATAATCTTTAGGAAGCTTGGATTGCATTACAACATCTGATGCAATGGACAATGGACTGCTCTGTATCATGTTGTCTACCTTCACTGATTTTTTTACAGATATGGTTCAACTGTTTTCACACTGTTTATTTTGTTTTTATGTAACAATCATTTTATTATTATTATTATTAATAAACCTCATATCAAATAATGAACTCAAAACACAACTTAGATTAGATAGATGTTATTGTCATTGTACAAGACAAGTCATACACAAAATTGGAGCAGCTTGGAAATAGTGTTACAACATGTAAAAAAAATAGAATAACAATAAAATTTTAATAAATTGAAAGCACACAAATATCTACAAAAATCAAATCACGGTCTTAACACTTATCACTATACAATGCAGATATAGAAAAATGACATCATACTTTGGGGAATTTAGGAGAGAATTGAATAGTTTGGAGGATTAAGGACAGCGTATTATTAGCTTTAAATTCCTGAGGACTAAAAGTTTTAAATTTGACTTTTTCACCATTCATGTAAGTACAGAGCAGTAACACTTTCGGATAACATGAGAATATTGTCTGAATCACATTGTTTACCATTATGTTCTTAATGTTTATCTAAGAGGTGTACATTTTTTCAGTACTCTGTGAGGGGGGGCACTGTTCCTGGAGGTACTGCTGCAATACCAGGTCGATGCGTGGAGTGGATGCTGTAAGTGCACAAAGAAGTGCGCTGAAGCCCGGGCATGTTGACCAGTTTGTGTTTTTTCAATACGATCTAAAAGAAAGTACTAACAATTTGCATTTAATTGTTGTTCTAGGCATATATCTCAGTTAAGTTGCACTAAAGTCAAAATTGGTTTAAAAGCCACAGGCAGTTTGTATGTTGTTTTTTATTTTAAGTTGGCACATGGCATGTTAAAGCCAATGTTTTGAGTGTAAAATATATTTCATACATAATTTTCTCATGAAGGTGTACACATTTACAGATTAGTTGTTTCTTAAGTCATATATTTGATTTTTCTTTTTTTTTTTTGCAATAATCGCCTTATACTTTAATATCAGGATATATTGCATCGTATCGTATCGTGACCTATGTATCGTATCGCCAGGCAATACACACCCCTAGTTAATATGATGATAAACGTAATATATAACCAAAAACACAACTTAAATGAGGATGAGTTTTGCATTTCTCATTAGCTAATAAAAAACAAACATGTTCCCTTATCTTGCATGCTAACTTCGGGGGGAAAAAAACCCGTTAGTTATTAAACATACTTTAAATAAATATTAAAAACATGAAATAAAAATGTAACATTAAAAAAATGTATTTTAAACAATAAATAATGTATTTTTTAATAAATAACACCTACTAGAGTCGTTAGTATCCACAGCAGTAGAGAGATGGAGGCTGATTTCCAGGCGGTGGCAGCACAGCAGTCAGAGCTCGTCCCTAGAAGAAGAGCAACATCACAGTGAACAGTCATGGCGTCCCTTCACAGCGGGGAGTGGAGAGATATCTGCGACAAATTCACCACCGCCCAGCAACTGAATGAGTCACAGACAGACCCGGAGACCGACCCGTTCCGCTCCAAGTATAACGCCCGGGAGCTGCTCCGAGAGATTTACCGCTCACTGAAGAGCTTCGAAGCCGCTGATGGAGAGGAGGACAGCGGCGGAGAGAGTGGCGAGCAGCGGCCGACAGAGGAGCCGCTGGACGGCCAGAAGGAGGACAGCTCCGGTCCGAGCATTAGCGGGGACTCGGCGGACGGCCTGCGGGCCGCTAAACTTGGGGCTGTGGAGTATTACCTCGGCGTTAACCACATCGACACGGAGGAGCTATCAGCCGGGCAGGAGCACCTGATGAACTGCCTGAAGCAGCTGGAAAGATGCAGTGTGTCGTCGCAGAATGTGTCTCTGTGCATCCATGTCCGGGTACCGCTGACTCCCCTTAACCCCCTTTATTTATCAATGTATCAAAGTAGTTCTGTGTGGAAACGTGTTAGATTCTTAACACTACTTAACTGAACACTAGGGGTGGGACGATTTACTGAATTCACATAATGATGAGGCTCGGGATTATGATAACGATACGATATTTTTAGAAAGGAAAAAATATCCCCCAAAAAACGTTGTTTTATTTGACCTTAAAGCAGAACTAAGTAACTTTTTCACCTCAATAAATCCTTCTGGTATTCCATGTGAGGGTGATACAAGTGTGTATGGGGTGATTTGGGGGTCTTTCATCTCCCCCTGCTGTCTCTGGCCAGAAAACCGCACTTGCAACTTTACCTGCCTCCAACCCGGTGGTACTGCTTTATGGCAGCCCATTACAAACTAATGCTAGATTATGACCAACCCCGTGGCTGCACACGGTTGTCTACTAATTCACTTTTCTCAAACTTATATCATGGCAGAGCCAGTAAAAAAGGCAGAGATGATCTTTGTCTGAGGAACGGAGCAACTCCATGCAGTGACCGCTCAGCAACAATCACAAACTGTCGTCGAGGTTTATCTTATATATAACCTGCCTACTAGTGTAGGTTAACCTTTGAGGGGACATCTGAGTTGATGTTTACACAAACACAGCTTCATTGATGAGGACACTAGAGATAACAAGACATCTGAAGCAGGGGACAGCTAAGAAAACAAAGTCTCCTGAAAGGCACCCCCATCCTACTGCTGTTATCAGGCAAAGACCAGCCAAATTGAGAACAAACTGCATTGTAGGTTACACCCTAACCCCTGGACCCTGAACTGTTGTTTGTAAGGATGGTGTCAGAGGATTCGAGGTCTCATTGCACTCAGAGCTGAAGGAGAGGGAGAGAAGTGCTATCGTTACACGAATCAGCTTTATTGATTAATAAATCTAGTAATTTGTTAGAGACTAGAGGTGATGAAAGACAGCAAACGCCAGCATTAAAAGTTCTACGCTGACACTCGACAATACAATATCTTGTTGCACAATATTCTGTCCCACCTTTACGAAATACGTCTAACCTTAGTGTCCCTCTGCAGTCACAGTGACTGGTTTATTTTTGTTCTCTTCCACCATACATACGAGCAAACGCAGTGTGTTGTTCCGGCAATAAGAGAGAGATAAAAATGTCACAGAATAAATTTTTTAAAGCGCCTTTTGCTAACTAAATGGGCAAATAATATCACGTGAACACAAACAACCAATCAGTGTTAAAGAAGCACGGACACTCGCCCGTTACAGAGCATCCGTCTCTTACTTTCTGAGTGATGGCTGTCAAAATCTGCCGTGTTTCAGCAACAAGGACGGCGCAAGATCACCGCTAATTTAGCCACAAAGGTCACTAAACTTTCAGAACACAATAACCCACAAATACAAAATAATTACAAACTTTTACACGCATAACTTAAGGCCACAACTCATCAAATTAATCAGCAGTAGAACAGGAAATTAAATGCGTGCTTACCTTTTATTTGTCAAAATAACCAAAAAAAACAGCCATTTAGAACTTTGTATCCTCGCAACTTTTGAACATTTTTAACAGCCAGGGCCTGCCTTGTTTTTCATAAACTAAGAGTCCTCTTCATGTCCACCGGATAGAGGGTTTTCACCGACATCATTTTCTTGGCAGTAAGTTGAAGTTGAAGGTAAGTGGATGCTGACACTACATGTTGGAGGCGCACAGAAGTGTACTCTGTGACAGATAAATTACATAAAAGCTCCTCAAAATGCATTATAAATGCGAAGGCATACAAGGAAGGACTTGGTCTGCAGGAAAGGGCACGATATTTGGAAAAGATACGGTTTATTGGTGGTGCAGATTCATATGAGTCGGCTCCCTCGTCTTGGATCAATGACGACCTGGAGAGTCTTCCGTCTATTATGTATCCTGATATCGTCAACGACCTGGATTTAACCAAGCCCATACACAGCGGAAGACCTTAAATCTTATAGAAGTTTGGAGGTCGGCTGCAGCTGCAGAGGCTAGCATTGGCCATACCAGCCTGTCATTGCCCGATCTTGTTCGATCTCTGAAGCTAAAAAGGTCTGGGCCTGGTTGGGAGACCATGCCCAGTCCTGGATGGGAGACCACTGACAATTCCAGGTGTCACAGTGGGGAACAGTCACTGCAGTATCTGTCATTGTGTTCTTAGGGCAAGACACTTCACCCACATTGCCTAGTATGAATGTTGTGTATGAGTGAGTGTTGGTGGTGGTCGGAGGGGCCGATGGCGATGGGGCACGATGGCAGCCTCACTTCCGTCAATCTGCCCCATGGCAGCTGTGGCTACAATAGTAGCTTACCACCACTAAGTGTGGAGTGAAAGAATAATGTCTTAATTCTGTAAAGCGCTTTGAGTGTCTATGATGAAGCGCTAAATAAAATCCAATGCATTATTATTATTATTATATATTGTATATCGGCAGATAACTCAGTCAATTGCTACACCGGCTACATCCAGCGGCCTGTGAAGCAGCAGAGCCTCGTATCAGGGGTTTCCGCCAGCGGAGGAGACGTAAGCGATGTGATTGGAAGCAGGAGCGGGGATGCCGAGCAGGGCTGGCAAACAAGCTAAAAGCTGATCCTCACAGAACGCCGCTTCCTTCCATCCTGGGTTCTAATGTTCACTCCCTGGAGAACAAACTGGACTGGTCAACCTAGCCGCCAAATTGCAGTGCCTGTTTATAGCGCAGAGAGAGAAAGAGAAGTGCACTCTGTGGGACTTGACGAAGCGCTCAGCCGTTCTGTATGAAATAAGGTCATCCATACGCACTCGGATGCGACCAGATAAAATCTTCACTCGCACACACTGAAAAAATACTTGCATATGCGAACATTTTGGTCACAGTCTCTAGCCCTGTGAAAGCACCTTAATACTTCAAAACTGAATTAAACACCTAAAAGTGAAAAAGGAGTTGGAATTGTATTTATTTTTTTAATGTTAAATTAAGTTCTGCATATGAAGATCAAGATGACACTCATAATTAACACATTGTGTATTTCCAGAACCAGCTTGGCATCCTTTGGGCGGGTCGGGATGAGACGGAGATGGCCCAGGGCTATTTGGAGACAGCTGAGTCTATCTACCAATGTTACATGAAGGAGGTAAGACTTTTTAACAGAATACATCAACTTCAGTATAGATGGCCTTCCGTTTCGCGAATTACCCATGATCCCCGCCATCTTGTGTGTCACTGTAACCTTTACACCACACATACATGCGTTGCTCAAACAGAGCGAAGCCAGGGGAAAATACAAGACATTTTTATTTAATTTCTAAAATAATAACTAGTAAAGGCAAACAAACAGAATGTCTGTCCACGGAACGGAGAAACAAATGGCTAGCCATCATCAACAGGAAACATATACAGGACACTAAAAAGTCTGTCACGATCATTTTATCACAGGCAAGTGTATTTATTATAGATGCATCTTTTGTCGGCCCGAAAACTATCGCAAAGGACATGCATTATGGCAAGAAAGAGTGAAACTAGTTCCATCAGTTTGATTAAAATATTAGGTTGTCAGCATAAAACTGGTTAATGCTGAGCTCAGCACAGAGAATGCAGGCGTTTGTTTGCTTTCATAACAAGAATTAAAGTCGAGCCACTATGACTGGCTTGTGATCTGTGGCCCCAAGAATTTAACAGTTAGGACTGAACACTGTTGCTTTAGTGTCTTTGACTGGTGGTGTTTACTGCAGGCTCACAATGCACTCTAAATATGTACAGAATGGTGTGTACTAGGGATGTCCCGATACAACTTTTTCACTTCCATTATTACAGTCATTAGTATTGGCCGATGCCGATATTGATCCGGTATGATATCAGCACGAATCTTATGTACTTTATGACATATTTTGTAGTGTGGAATGTTAGAAAAGGCTTGATCAAGTGATGTCACTCAAACAGAGAACAATAGTCAGCAACAGTAGGTATGAGAAAAACTGACCCATTTATTATATTACAGACATTTTAACCTTCATCATAATATCTACAGTATTCTACAAATGAATAAATATAATATAATATATAATTGCTTATTTTTGTTTTCAAAGTCAACGGGCACGTGTTTTATTTGTTTATTGGATTATGTTAGGGTTAGGTTAGGATTAGGGTTATAATCGCAGTACGGAGGTAAACTCAGTACGTGACATCAGTGGGCCGTCGACCTGAAGTGGGCCTTTTCTGGTCCGCTACATTTTTTTTTTTTTACAAGCGAGTGGAGGCAGACATGGTAACGGGTGGCCAAAAATGATCTATAAGTGGCAAAAACATGGCAGGAAAAGAGTGAAAAGTGACTAAAATGGGCCAAAAGAAGTCAAGAGTGGCCAAAAATGGGCCATGTAATGGCAAAGGATAGGTTAGATGGGCAAAATGTGGCAAAACATAGTGAAAAATGGCAGGAAAAGGAGACAAGTAATATTTATTGGGCAAAAGCTAGCTTATTTGGATGAAACATGGCCAAAACAAATTCATGAAAGGACAATAATTGCATAAAAGTTTTAAAAAGAACTTGCAAAAATGGACAAAAAATAGGAAAAAAAGGATATTTGTTGGTAAAAGGTAGCTAAAGTCAGGGTCAGAACTTTTTAAAAAAGGGGCAAAAAAGGGACGAAGGAAGTTGCAAAATGGCCAAAGGAAAAAGGTAAAAAGGGGTTAACAGTTTCCCCATTTTAAAGTTTTCTTTAAGAATTAAAATCAAGACATGAAGAGCCACGTGTTGAACATCACTGACTTAATAACAGCTTTTACATGGTATCGCTGATCATTTAGTGGGTTGGTCTGGACACAAAATGTCAGGGCTGAATTATTGTTGCCTGAGTGACTTCATCTCGCTCTCTGATCAGATTCCCCTCTTCATTCGTCACTGTTGTTTTCTTTTCAGGACGGGACTCCTCCCACTGATATGACGGAGTACTTTACCACTGAGGAGAATATGCTGACACACCAGGAACGAACCAAGAGGTGATTAAACAAATCAGTTCACATTTAAACAAATGATAGTGATACAGATTTTCCTCCATATTCCAATTTCTGTTTGTTTATCTTGTTGTCTTTGTACTTCATGTTTTCCTTGATTTGTCTATCAGGTTTGGGTTGGCCTTTACTCACACCATGTACTACCTTGCTCAAGTTTACAAAAGCCTTGGTGAGTATGTGACACCAGTGGATATGGATTGTTTCTGTTGATTAATGTAATATTATCTGTTCTAATGGCAGCGTTTTAGCTCTGATCTATGAATTTTTTTTAAATGTATTGGCTTTTCTTCATGTGTATTTCTTTATTTCTGTGACTATATACTTGCTGTATTGTTGTCCAGGTCAAACTGAGCGTGCTGCCACCTACTGCCATACTACTCTGCAGAGACAGCTACAGTTAAATCAGTTCAATCCAATGGAGTGGGCTTTAAATGCTGCTAGCCTGTCACAGTATTACATCACCAGGGTAGGTTGAACTTTTGTGTAATCACTGTTTTCTAATTTATTTTAAAGATTGTGCCTGTTTTTTATTTTATTTTAATAAATGTGAAAACATGGATTTCAATATGGATCAGGTTGTGAAACAATAAAAACAAAAATGTAAATCGTCTTTTGCTTTGTTTCCAGGGTCACTACATGGAAGGAAGGCATTGCCTCGCAGCAGCTACTGTTGTCTCAGATTTAGCCGGAGAGGTTCCCTCTGAGGCTGCTGCACAGGAGAGTAAGAATCCATGCATTTGTCTACCATTTATCTCCCTAGTACAAGTAATTATCCTTTACTAGTACTTTTATTTATTTTTATCCAGGTGAGGCGGAGAGTGAACGTCGGGAGCAACTTCGACAGAAAAGAGCAGAGATTGGGAGATGTTGGATCAAATACTGTCTCAACCTCTTACAGGATGCAAAGAAGCAGCTGGAGGTCCGGTTTACAAGTTTTTCATGTTTGTTCATTAAATTCTTTTGTTTGTGTGTGTGTGTGTGCGTGTGTGTGTTTACAAATCTGTTTGTTTGGCTTGTGATTTTTTTCTCTGTTTAGGACAATATTGGAGAGTTGGATACTGATCGTCAAGATGAGCTGAAGAGGGCAAGAAGACGTGAAGAGGAGGAAGAGGAAAAGGGCAGAAAGAGTGCTCTGCTCTTTGGGTCTGATGACACATTCGATTCCATTGCAAGTGCAGAAGAAAAGGTAAGTTTTTAGTTTTTTAACAGTTTTTTTTTTTTTTTTTTTTTTAATTGCAACAGAGAGCATGCAATTCTTACCACTGAATTTGCACAATTTTTGTGTTTCCTATGGTTGTAGTTTCCGAGGAACCAGTATGTTCTGACTTTAGCCTCATTTCACTTGGGGTTTCCCTGTGACTTGTAAATCTAGAGCAGTGATGTTCTACTTTTGTGTCCCCAAAGATCATAGATAAACGTTCTGTGGCCCAACTCAAGCAGGGTTTCTTACTTGAGGGTAGTGGTGGCCTAGTGGTTAAGGAAGCGGGCTTGTAATCGGAGGGTCACTGGTTTGAATCTCACCCGGGCCATCACTGTGGGATGTAGAGCAAGTCCCTTAACCCCAATCCAAATGCTCCCTGGGCAGCCCACTGCTACCCCTTGGGCAAAATGGGTAAAATGCAGAGAACAATTTCACTATGGTGATGAATAAAGATTACATTACTTGCTTCTATTGTTGCTTTGTAATTTTGGTAGTCACATAATATGTAGGAATGTGAAGGATGGTTGACTCCTCAACTAGGTTACCGGTACAGATAAAAGACAGAAGAAAAATGATGTCTCCCACAAGGACTGTTTTATACTTCCCGTGTTTAACAATATACCTTCTAAATACAAGGCGAAGAAGTTTGACTCAAATAACTACCAGAGCTACTAAATTGTAAACCATACTCTGTCACGAGAGGGCGCTCTCCCACAGGCAAAGTCCTACAACTCTAAACCTTCTCTTTTCAGGTGCTGTGTTTCTGTCCTCTGGATTACACTGAGGCCAGGTCTGTATACCTGGTAGGACAGAATTATGTCATTCAGGTAAGCACAGAATCAAGATGAGAAATAGATTAAAGGCATCAGAAAACCACACTTAGTTTTTCTCTAAACAAACGGTGTAAACTTGTACATGAAACTATACATTAGGGAGCGGATTCACTAAGATCTGAAATAAAGGATGGTAAACCACATGCGTCCCTACACCCTTTGGTGGCGCTGTTTGCTCACCCGCTGCAAGAAATTCACTAACATTGCAGCACTCATAAGTGCACTTGTTCACGTGGTTGAGACTGCCTTGTTTCCTGAACATTTTGCTCGTTCAATTTAGAGAGTGCACAGAAGCACAAAATGACATTTAAAGAAGTTAAATTGGAGGCAAATGAGCTTCTCTGTTTGCTGCACAAACATTCAATAATGTAGAAAACAACACAAACAAATAAAAAATGCATTTAATGGACTTTAAAACCAAAATAATTTTTTTTACCATATTTTAATGTGGTTGTTCCGTCAGTTCCTGTAACTTTGCTCTGATCAGTCCATAGAAAACTGGCAGATTTGGACAGAAACCGTCCTCTTGATCTGTTGATGCCATTTATCTGAGTTAATGCAGCAACAGAGTCTGTCAATTAGTCGATCAGCACCATTTGAAGATGATCTACTGAGCATCAGCCAACAGGACTGAGCTCTGGAGCATCGCTCCGTCCCGCACACTCTCAAATAGGAACATTGTGCCATTGCTGCCTAAATTTCGCAGCTGCTCAGCTGATTCTGGCCTGACGCTCCTGCCATCAACCCGACACCAGAGTTTTACGGTCTAAACATGGAGAGAAAGACAGGAGCTCATTGGAGCTGTGCGTCCGGAGCGACATCCATGGAGCGACCCTCTGCACCGCAGCCACACCAGACTCCACACAGGCTGCCTCATGTTCAGCTGTTTCTCTCCCTCACACACACTTCACTTTGCATTTTCTTTCAGTGGCTGTTAATATTGACTATTGTTTTATTTTAAAAAATTACTTATACTAGAAAGATTAACTGAAAAATGTTTTTACATCTTCGCTGTGTTTTGTGTTGACATTCAGTGCAGCGATGATCTCTGCGTGTGAGTTTACACCTGCCTACGAGTCCTACTATTTTCGGCACAGAAAATTTTCACCACAAACAGTCACTGCAAACAGTTCCACATTTGTTTAATTGCATTGCTTCCACTGCAAAAAGTTATTTGCATTTCCCCCTTACATTTTTTGCTCCCCTTGTGAGATCAGCCTACTTTACACATTCATCAGAGGGAAACGCGCTAAATGGATTGTGGGCGCATTGTGTCGCGCAGAAGACGCACAGTCCTGATTCCTTGGGGTTTGTACCCCTTATTAGCGCGTGGAGTGACGTTTGCACACGTTTTAATACCCCTAAACCTTTAGTGAATCTGCCCCTAAAGGTATTCTGGTACAAACTTTTTATTTAGGATGTTTACACCATAAATGCAAAATGTGTTGAAAACAGTAAGTGCAGATGTGAAGGCACAAATGGTAGTTCTTCAACATATTCAGGGCTGGGTGAGATGCAGTCCAGAGAGGTGAGGAAGCGTCATTTGTTTATATGTATTGGTTGAGTTTAGAGCATAACTACCTAAAACTTGGGCTTCTGACTGTGCTTTTTGCCTGTCATAGAGGTCGCTAAAAGCTGTTGATGGTTTAAGACCAAATGTATGACACAACTACTTTGACCATTCATTACATGGAATATTGGAATATTTACATTTATGTGTTTCTGTCCAAAGTCATTACATTCCTGTTTGAAAGTTTCCACCTGAACTGAACTCGTTATTTTTGTCCTTATACGTGTCCATGCTTTTCTTCCCTCCAAGGCAAAGGAGTATTTTCAGATGGACGGATATGTGACAGACCATATTGAGATATTGCAGGATCACAGCGCTCTTTTCCGAGCACTGACTTTCTTCGAAGAAGATTTGGAGCGACGCTGCAAAATCCACAAACGCAGAATCGATTTACTGGAACCAATTTGCAACGGTACTAAGAACATCCTTCATTTGATTTATTATCTTCATCTCAGAAAGGACCTGCGTGTCCATCCCTGAGATTATACCCAAAAAATCTGTTTCCAAAAGGATTGATTACGCAATGGAGAATAAAAGGAAGTGACCTTGACTCTCTCTGGCTTTTTCTTTTTCCATAGAATTGAATTCCAAGTATTACCTTTTGATCCGCAGACAGCTCATGTTTGAGTTAGCTGAGACGTACAATGAGATGATGGACCTCAAATTGACATTGGCCAACAGACAGGCAGATACACAGTCACTGGATAGCCACACCATAAAGAAATCTAACAGTCTTTGTACTGCATCTGCTAAGTAAGTGCACTTTATCGTGTTGACTTCCGGATTCATAACAGTTTAGTGGTGGTGAATGATTGTTCTCTTTCCTCCAGATATTTCCAGATGTTTCTAGATTCTTTATGTTCTCCCGATGGCAAGTTTCCAGAACATTTGGAGGAAGAGGTTCTCCGTCCAGCTCTGGTGGCTCGCTTCAGGGTGGCACGGTTACACAGTCGCCTGATCAGCTCGTCACCCCAAGTTCAGCTGGTTAACCTCAACAAGTCTCTGGAAAACTACAAGTGCGTAAATTCATTGCTTGCACATTTGTGAAGGTTCGTAATCAATTAGGTCATGAAATCCTAAGTAATCTTGAGGGTCATTCAGTGGCGTTTTTTTGTTTGTTAGCAGGATTACGTTAACAAGATTACATTCAATTCTGTCGGGGAACACTAAGTCTAGATCAGTTTCAAAAATTTGTTGGTGAAATTTCAAAAATGTATATCGCAATTCTTAATTAACCAATCTTTATGAAATTTGACTCTGTAATGTCGGGTTGGTTCCTCAATTACTCCACCAAGTTTCCTCCAGATCAGATCCGGATTGCGCATTTCATCATGATTTAAAAAAGTGAATAAATATTTCTTCCAAGCCGCTAAAGTGGGAATGATCATGATAAAATGATCACTGATACAGATAACTGTAGACATTTGCCACTTGGTGGAGGTGAGTGCTCTTGTTTTTTATTGAGATTGTTTATTATTATTATTGATTATTGAGAATTATTCTCAAGAGAACAACAGAACAAGGTGCTGAAGGGAAACATGATTGGAAGCTTAGAACAGGGGTTCTCAAACTTGGGGTCGCAAGACACTGAGAGGTGATTTTAAGAAACTAAGAATATTTTTTTGAGCAACGAGCCCATTTTTGCTTATTTTAACCTATTTTCATCACTGTGTTTTGCCATGTTTTTGCTCCTTTTAACCTATTTTCATCACTGTGTTTTGCCATATTTTTGCTCCTTTTAATGCATTTTTGCTACATTACTCCCATTTCTGCCACTTTTCCCTCAAATTTCAAAACTTTTTCTGCACATTTTTTCCACTTTCAAGCCATTTCCGGCACTAATAAACCCTTCCCACCTAATGTCGCATATGTTTACCCATTATTGTCATTTTTAACCTCTTTTCATCATATTTCATGCTTATTTTTGCCAATTTAACCACATTCACGGTTTGTCGCGCCCAATATTTGCCAGGTTAAATTAATTTTTCCTACTTTAAGCCAATATTGACACTTTGAACACTTTTTTGGCAACTCGAAATTGCAACTTTTAACCAATTTCTGTGGTTTTTAAAATCACATTTCACCAGCTTTTTCACCATTTTTGGTCACTTTTAACTAATTTTATTTCTGATTAAAACTAGTATTTACATCTTTAACATGACTATATAGGATGGCCCAAATAATAATAAACTTCCTGGATAACAATGGATATTATTCAGATTCATAAATAAATGTGGTTATCACAGATTCATAGAACACTGGACCATCATTTTACTGACTAATGGGATGAGCCCTAAAAAGCTCTCCCCTTTATTCCCCCTTATAGATGGCCCTGTCTCCACATGACTGTTCTTCGATGTTCATGTCTTGTGTTCAACCACTTGTTCAATTGGGGTCCCCGTTCTCTTGCACCTTTATTTTGGGGGTTGCGGGCTGAAAAATTTCAGAACCACTGGGTTAGAAGACCTAAAAAAAAATTGTTCAGCAGCCTTTGACTCACTCACTTTCTACAGTGTAGTGTGAAAGCAAAGTAACTGTAACCAAATGCACCCCCTTCCCCACTATCATCACCACACAACCAAACAAGATGTTTCACCTCTCACAATCAAATGTATTTACTCAATGGTTCAAAAGTTTCTTAAAGTAAAATTATCCAGGTTAAAAATTAGCCAAAGTACATTTGTAATGTGGTCGCTGTGTTTCTGTGCAGTTTAAGACTTTAATGTCTTCTATTGCACATGTTGTGCAGGTATGTGGTGCAGTACTGTGAGGCCCATCCTGAGGCAACCTCTGCTGTGGAGACGGAGCTGGAGCTGAGCACGGAGATGGCTGGCCTCCTACCCCTAAAGATCAATCGCCTTAAAGCAAGGATGGCCTCAAACAACTGAAGCATGCTACCAACCCTAACCCTGATTAACTCATCTCTGTAGATCTGTTGAAACCTGCCTGTGAACCAAATGTACCACCTTATATTATGTAAACACATTCAAGAGCTGTCTATTTACCTGATCCTCTGTGTTTGTGATGAGCTTGTTTTCCCGTGCAGTAGTCATATACGGTAGCTTTGACATTTGATCTCTGGCTATACATACACATTCTAACTTGGATAATAATGGGTCCTCACTCCACATTTTTTGCTGATTGTGCAAAATAAAGAGTAAGAATGAGAACAGAGGAATTGCACCATCACTGGTGTTGTGGACAGTATGATTTTCTATATACAGTATATAATATTTAACATTTTTTTTTTTAAAGCTTGTTTCCAGTGTTGTGCTAGTTACTGAAAAAAGTAACTAGTTACCGTTACTAGTTACTTCATTCACAAAGTAACTCAGTTACTGTTTTGATTACTTACACCAAAAAGTAATGCGTTACTGGAAAAAGTAACTTTTGAGTTAATTAGAATGTATTATTTATTTTGGGTCATTTGTGTCCATACAGCTTCATATTAGTGCTGTAATATAATAATCCACTGTTGATCAACTGCTATAAAAAAAAAAAAAACCCATAAATGATGTGCATATAAAGCACAAAACAGCTGTTCCAAAATTAAAACAGTAATTTTTCAGCCTTAGCACAGTAATGTAAAGTAAGCTGTGCATATTCCAGGTGCACATTCTGCTGTTGAAAATGCTTATAAAAATGAATGTGGAAAAACTAATTCACAGCATTTTTCTCAGCTACACAATGCTAAACATATTAGGCTAATGAGCTGCTGTTAGCAGTGACTCAGCAGTAGCGACAGGCTGCATTATTTACAACAACATACCGTGCAATAGTTTGGCTGACCTGTTCCTGGATAACAGTCACAGTCCGTTAAAATCCAGCCGCAGCTTTAGCTTAGCTTCAATGATGCATCTTTTGGAGACAAAAATAATGCGCGTGTTTCCTCTCTGAGAAGCTCGTCCTGTTCTCGCATTGACTCGCCATCATTGGCGTACGTGATGTAAACAGCGACAAGCTGACAATGCTTCTTCTTCTACTGTTTTACCGTGTTTGGCACGGCATCCCGCGAAAATATGTAGCGCCACTGTAAACAGGAAGTACACTGCTGCTAGCAAAGTAACGAACAAACGCACCATATTGTAACGGCGTTATTTCTTTAAAAAAAAATATTGCGTTACAGTACTAGTTACTGTCAAAAGTGATGTTGGGGCGGTAAAACTGCTTGTTGCACATTAGCGAGATGTGATTTTCTTGTATTAAGTAGTCTGCTTCTCTGAAAGAGAAGACTTAGATCTTTGCGATGAGGTTCACAGGCTAAAATGATTTCTATGAAAAAATCAGTGCGTTTCTCATGGATTTCAATAAATGTACACACTTAAAATGATTAGGTAGGTAAATCTCAGTCGGACTTGTCATGGCATTCATCAACAGCTGAACGTTAACTACATTTTGTAGGATGCTGGTATTGAAAATATTCTTCCAATGTGAGAACAACAGTTAATAGCTACAACCCTGTTTTGTTTTGTTTTTTTAATAACTATTTCTGGTGCATTGGCTGAACAGCAGCAAGTCACAAGACTAATCTGAAGCTAACAAGATACACACCTTACAAAGCAAGTAGTTCCACGTTGAGTGTGTCGTCATACAGCACATTTCAAGTGTTTGATCGAATCATCATACATGGCAGCGTTCTCTAAACCCTGTCACAGGTTCATCCTTTTTTCCAGTCCAATAACACATGATCTGTTTTAGATGTTTTAAAAAGAGCAAGTCATTTAAGGTACACAGCTGTCATAGAAATACATCATTTAAAAAAAAAAAAAAAAATTAAATTAGTTTAATTAATTAAACAAGGCTTTAAGCCTTTATTTGTCATGTATATATGTTATTACACATATATATATTGACATTTGTCCTCTGCAAATTTAACCCATCCCTGGGGAGCAGTCGGCAGCCATTTTGCAGCGCCAAAAAACAAAAATGTGATGTCATAACTGCTCATCATGGCGTCACCACCACACTTCTCTTATGGTGACGGTTTCATGTTCACTTTTTGCATGCTTGCATAAAGTGTTTATTCTACTTTAAGCCGTGATCCCAATAGGCAAATTTGTAGAAGTCATGCTTTTTAAATGAGGCCCCGTTGTGGGGGAAGATGACTAAATAGTAAAAAGGTCAAATTACTCATTGAGGGTGGAAATTGCACCACATAGTGGTAAATGATAACTTTCTGGGAAGTGACTTATGAACAGCAAAAGCCACACCCCTACTTCCTTTTGTTGGATAACAGATTAATAGCTTTCTGGGGCCCCTCTATTAAGCAATGCTCCATAATGTGTGCACCAAAAAACAGACAATATGCTTTACCAAACACCTGCAAGCATTTTCCCTTTATAAATCGTAATACCACCCTAAAATTTGCACAGGTGAAATCCCTTCATCCCTTTCCCCCGACAAGCCAACATTCTACCATCAGTGATCAATGCAAAGGAGCTCATGAATGTTTTTTGCATCTTAAACAAGCCTGCTGACCAATGGTATGTTACGCTCCTGCTTGTGAGTGATTCGTGGCCACATGTAGAGACCCCTGAAACCCTGAAAAGGAGCATGCAGGTTGGGAAAATGGATGAACATGTCGAGACATCACTAATAAATGAAAAGCAAGTTAGTGACAGCAGTCATTGCTGCTGTTAATTGGTCAGTCCCACAGAGGTAAAAAAAAAAAGCATCTGATTTGTCCATCACAGCGTGTTTGTTAGAGGTGGAGCCAGGGAACACCTGAGCCTATACGGCGTACCACCATCCCAAAGTGGCTGCACAACAGAGCGCGCACGAGTGTAGGCACATTAAGACACGCCCTGTCTGTGCTGGGTTGGTTTAGCGTGCAGCGTGGGCCTGTTCCCAACACTGCTGTGCATCAGGATAATGAATCATGTGTTGACCAAGTGTGCCAAGTTTGTCAGATTGTAAAGTCATTGTAAACAGATTTTTTGGTATAGGCCTACGTACATTTTATTTCACTCTGTGTTATCTGAACATACAAACATGGACCCAATTGCTCCCTAAAGGAAAACATCTATAACACTGCAGGCTTGACTATTTATGAAATAATATGTAAGGTTTCATTTATTCAGACAACTTTTTTCTCAGAAAATTAGATCTCCTGACATGTTTCGACTGCCAACCGCCAGTCTTCCTCAGAGGCATGACTATTAATGGTTACGTGGATCAATAACTCTGATATGTGAGGACATTTAATGTATGAGGCGAATTTGGCTTAAATTCACCACCTCACTGAGGCGCTGTTGTTTTCCCCACAACTCCAAAATGTTTGTGAACGTACCGTTGCACACATTCTCACGCTACATTTTTATTAATTAAATCAAACTTTGTGTGGAAAGTGTCGTGGCCATCTTTCAGGCCTCGCTTTGTCCGTTTCCAACAGATATACAGTGAGGCAAAAAAGTATTTATTCAGCCACCAATTGTGCAAGTTCTCCCACTTAAAAAGATGAGAGAGGCCAGTAATTTTCACCATAGGTATACCTCAACTATGAGAGACAAAATGAGAAAAAAATTTACAACATGCAACACTTTTTTTCTTAATGTATGCATTTTTTTTTTTCATTTTCATTACATTTCATAGAAAAATATCATCTTCCTATTTTACTAGCTACTAACAAACAACTTTTAACTAGTCGTATAACTACTGTAAAATGTAACAACGATGTCATGAAAATCTAATTTGTGTTTTTAAAATCATATATATATAACATATCACAACCCATACACCAAATTTGCGACACTTAAAAACATTTGTCACTTTATCACGTGTCCCAGTTTTTCACTATACTAAGTACCGGTACTAACTACATCTGTCATCTATGTTTGTGAGTTTGAATCCTGGAAATGAAATAGAATCTTTAATGGAGCTCATGGTGACGAGAGCCCCTGAGGGCACCTCACATGGTCCATGCGAGCTACCTGGTGCCCCCGGGCACCATGTTGGTGACCTCTGCCCTAGAGCTTTTAACATTGCATGGATTTTCAGTATCAAAACCCACAGGTCCTGCTTTTAATGAATATATCAGCTGCAGTCTTTGTTTTAGGCTTGTTCAAACATGCACATTTCGATAGGATACAGCCGCACACTTATGTGAAATGATCGAGAATCCATCCAAGGCACCATGTTCAACAGCCTATACATGGAAACATGTAAGCCAAAGGGTTAGGGGAAAGCAGCCAGTCAAGATATTGTAGTCAATTCTCATTACTACATAATATAAATTTGATGCTGTAATAAACTAGTTTGTTGTTTTCGACACATCAATGCATTTCCTTCAAAGCTCTGGACCAGCAGCACAATGATTGGCCATAACTCATTGATGCCCATTGGATGCAAAAGGTTGCCCTTTGTAGTCAGATTAAACACACCATTATCATCGCTCAAGTAGCCTATTAGGTAATTGCTGGTTTCAATGGAAAGACGTCACTTTACAGTTGATTGTGTATACTTGCAATGCCACAAACGATGCATGCAGAGTGCCCGGAGTACCCAGAGAAAGGAAAATCAGTGGAAAACTAATGCAAGAAAAGAAAAACATACATTAGACAACGTCTAACATGTTATCTCTCAGAAAGCTGTTTTATAGGCCTACCATTTGTTTGTATCTATGAACAAATAACACATTTTTATTTATTTTTCATTCATCAAGCATGAAATCAGCATTGTCACTCCCACCGTTCCAAAGATGGTAAAATAGCTTGGTGTTTGTTTTGCTGATTTCTTGTTGTTCATTTTCCCTAAAACCCCAGCCCTCTCATATATGTCCATGTATTTGAAATTAATCACCAAAATACAGAATAATAAACACATTGTATTGATATTTTTACTACCACCAACACTAAAGAATGTCATACTTCATGCTGGTTCCTAAGTTGATGGGTGTAAATGTTGAATCAATTCAGTAATCTCTCAGAAAGCTGGGAGAGATCGCCGAGCATCCTCTAAACTCCGCCACTGCCCACCTCCCTGGTATGCCATCTTTGGACTCTGTCTAAAGCCACACCCCCACAAGCTTGCGCGTGCATCTAATATAAAAAAAAACAAGTTTCCCTGAAACAAAAACAAATAATGTGCTGTCCAACAGAAAGACAGCAACCTCTGCATCACTTTTCGGGCCCTTTAGATGCCTCATTTGAGATGAATATTTCCGGTAACACTGTGCACACAGGAGGGGGGAGGGGGCATGAGAGAATCTGATTGGTTCTTTCAGTTCAGACTGAACAGCTGGGATTGGTCGGATTTTTTACAGGATTGCAGCTGCCACGGAGGATACTTTTTGTTGCTTTTTGTGAATATAAAATAGAATAAAATACACCTTAATTGATCCCCAGATGGGGAAATTCAATTGTTGCAGTAACAGGATTAAAAAGAGCAGACAGCAAGAAATATAAATAAATACCAACATTGATAATAGTGCAAAAATATAAAAACTGAAGGACAGACATAAATTAGAAAAACTGAATCACATCTAATCTATAATGTTAAACAAACTAACAAATGTTTCTGTTTACCTCCTGAGAGCTGTTCAAGTACCTATTAGCGTACACGTACCCCAGTTTGGGAACCACCATTCTATACTGTGTATGTATGTCATCAAGCTACAGGTCTGTGTGTGTGTTGTGTGTGTAGACAGATAGTGTGTTATTTCCTGAGGGAAAATAATAGCACTTAGCTACTTCCTGCAGCCTCGTCATTTGTGACAGCAGGAAGAGCATTAGATGAGAGCAACCAACCAACAGACACCCATAAACACACTAATGGTTTCATCTCAAATACAAAAATATTAAATGTTCTCACACACAGAGCCTAAGTCTACGAAATTTTACCCACCAAAACCGAGTATTGGCGGTCATAAATATTAAATGTGACGATGCTGAAATTCCCCAAATGAATAGAGGTATGAAAATAAGGGTAAACAAACACCTTTGATATCTGATGACCACAATGTTCAACAGCCTTTAACAAAGCTTCAAACAATACGCCTGACAAGCAAGAAATCAGTCCTCATTTTTATCCTATAAAAGGTATTTTCCATTTATTTGGAAAATATTTATGACAAATTTGCTCACATTTTTAACTCTGAGGAAGCCACTGTCTGTATGGGTGGAAACATTAATCTTATTTTTGTTTAATCTTTTTTATGGTATTTCAATAAACATTTCTCCAACATTATCACCCAAAGCAACTAAGGCCAGTAGAGGTTATTTTTAAGCTATTTGTTTTTCGTTTTCACAATGTTATTTAATGTCCAAATGACCAAATATTCTCTGTTTTAAAATACACATATAGTGGAAGCATCATATTGGACTGGTTCCCAGGCCAGAGGTGAAAGTAATGGATCACAAGTACTCACATCACTGTGATTTAGTTGCTTTTATGGGCACTCGTAGTTTTTTGAGTATACTGTATTTCTAAAGCAGTAATTTGACTTGTTTTTAAGTATGTTTTTAAAGAAGTAAAGTCATTTATTACATTTCTACACCCAACCGTTACTGAGTAAATTGTTATTTTTTTGTAATTATTTTTTTAATTTTCATTTCCTTGCCCATTGAACATAATCTATGTGTTATTTTTTGTATTTGTACATGAGTACAATTTCAATCAAATAACAGTATTTCTACTTGAGTAAAATATGTCAGTACTATTTACACCTCTGCTGGTTCTAGTGGTGAACTGAGAAAAATACCTTCATCCTGATGAGCATGTTGTTATGGTTATCATTTGTTTTGTTTTTTCTATTTCCAGTATGATTGATGATTCCACAAAGTGATGCATAGACTTTAAATCCCGTATTTACCACATTTTATCTGCATGTTTGTTTCATTCCACTTCCTGTGTCAGCACGTAAACAGCCCCAAATAGCATCTGAGTCATAACCAATGATAAATAGACTTCATTGCCTTGAAGCACTGAGACATACCAGAGCTTTGAATGTTCAAACTTGCGTTTACATCGTTGCATAACACAAAAACACAAATCCCTAGATTTTGTACAAACTAGCACATGCGTGGTTGCTGAAAACAAACGTATGAAGTATTGCTGTTGAGGTCCTTTCATCTTCATATTGAAAAATGTTAAAAAAGTACTTTTTCTGATGTGAAATCATAAAATAGCTCAGGTTGTGCCTCAAAACTGTAAGAGAGAAAACAACAGCTTACACTTAAACACATCTGTAAAATATCAGCAATCAAAATGGAAAAAAAAAAAACAAGCAATTACGTAAAGAGCACAGGAAACTAAAGGTGATACAATAGATTGTGCGAGAAGATACATTATTAAAATGTCACAGGATGTGAAGAGCCAGATAAAGAAATCCACATGATCTACAAGATTATTGTAATTAGTTTTTACTTTTTTATATTCCTATTTAGTTAAAAGGTTATACTCAGAATATGTATGTTCTGAGTTAAGGTCAAGTGAAAGCATGGTTATTTTTTTCAACTGATTTTATTTTCCTTTCTAAAAATATTGCATCATTATCTAGAGCCAATTATTGTCTACCGTATCATATTGTGACTGAGTATATCGTCCCACCCCTACTAGAAACCCTCAGGGCTCACCAGAAAGAGGAGATGGATATACTCCTCTTTATTACTAGGGGTGTCCCATTCCGATATTGATATCGGATATCGGTCCGATATCAGCCAGAAAACGAATATTGCATTTTATCGGACTGCATCTAAAATCTCCAATATATATTATATTATATTTATTAAATTGTAGAATACTGTAGATATTATGTTGAAGGTTAAAATGTCTGTAACTAATTGGTTAATAATAAATGGGTTAGTTTTTCTCATACCTACTGTTGCTGACTATTGTTCTCTGTTTGAGTGACATCAGTTGATCAAGCCTTTTCTAACATTCCACACTACAAAATATGTCATAAAAGTATGTATGATACGTGCTGATATCGCATCGTATTGATTTTGGCATTGGCCAATATTCAAGGCTGCAAAATTGGTATCAGGACATCCCTATATATTACTATTAATATTACTAACACAATTTAGCCTTATCAATCTGACCTTGCAGGAATACCTCGCCCTCCACAGTGCGGGAAATATCAGTTCTACTGTGGCAGGCGTGAGTACTAGTAGGTCACACGTACACACATTCATGCCCATGGAGTGGGAAAGTTCTCATGAGAATGTTGTTGTTGTTGCTTCATCAATCGTATTCATCAAATTTGGAAAGTCATGAAATAACTATAATTTTTCAAATGATAAACATTGAATGGCACTGATGAAGCTTGAATAATCAGAATCAGAGAGAAATGTAATGTTTTCCGTTGTTGTGCTTTTAAAGCACGGGCAGCATGTTGGTGACCAACATGCTGCCCGTGGGCACCAGGTAGCCCACATGGACCATAGGAGGTGCCCTTAGGCCTCTTCTAACAAGAGCTCCAAAGAGCTTTGTTTCAAATCTGATTTACTTGCCAGGCTTCAAACTCACAGAGATAAATACAGGTGATAGATGTCGTCAGAGCTTTAATAGAGTACATGCTACACTTGTTAGGTTTTTGTATTAAATTAACCACCTTTAAATGTTTATTTTCACTGAGACATTTAGGAAATAATGTTTAAATGTTGCAGATAGGATTTTGTTAAGGAAGCTGCAGATTGTGATAAGATGTGTTAAAGAAAAAAAAAAAAATGCAAAGTGGAGTTTTTCTAAAATGTTACAAAATTGTTAAATTTGACATATGTTACTTTTTACAATGAGTTAAAAAGTTGTTAGTTAGCGGCTGGTTAATAGGAACATAATGATTTCCTATGAAATGTAATGAAAATGAAACGATTGCATGAGGTGTTACTGCTAATTTTCCTCATTATTTTAAAGTGAAAACATAGTGTTTAAGAAGTGTATATCAAACTGATAGCCCTTCTGATTTAGTCAGTACTTTTTTGAAGTGTTAATTTGACTTAAATTCAAGCCTAATTTGAAACTGTTCAGTATTACAATGTATGTATCTATTTGCCCACTTCATGGATATTATTCACTAAAAACTATTCCTCCATTCATTTATTGTAAAGGCTGAAACAAGAGGCCTAACCTAATCCTAAATATGAAGAGAAAATTGGGTTTCCGATCAATAAATTACAGCTCAACCATCAATTATTTAAGACCTAATTGATTCTCACAAAGTGCTGGAGGGGAAGAGAACACAGAGCAATGGCCTTCCCTTCTGTCGGTGGATAGAAACATGAAAACACGCACACAGATTGTTTGGCATCTCCTCGGTTCGGTTCGTGCGCGCAGTTACGCAATGGGTGCATATAGTGATATTAGAGGGCCTCTAATATCACTATATGCACCTATTGCTAATATAGGGGCCGCTGTAGCTGCAGCTGTAGAAGTTTCCACGGAGGATGTGCATGTGCAGTTACTTTCTACAGCAGAACACTTCAGGAAACCATGACGCAGTCTGTGGGCTGAGCTTTTCACCCGAGATTCTCTGTGTGTGTGTGTGTGTGTGTGACACGCATCACACGGGGTGAGACTTTGACAAGAGAAGAAGCTTCATTCCTCCTCCACAGACGAGAAGTGTGTGTTGAGTAGTTGATAGTTTAGTGACTCCCACCGTGGAAAAGGACGAAGAATGAAAGCGCTCGTGCTGCTGCTGCTGATCTCCTGCCTCGCCCTCCACAAAGCGAAGGGTAAGTCTATGGAAGAGGAAATAAATCACCAAGGAAAGTCATAATTATGGAAAACAAAGTCATCATTATCAGATAGAAAGTCATAATTATGAGATAGAAAGTCATAATTATGAGAAAAAAAGTCATAATTATGAGATAGAAAGTCATAATTATGAGATAGAAAGTCATAATTATGAGAAAAAAAGTCATAATTATGAGATAGAAAGTCATAATTATGAGATAGAAAGTCATAATTATGAGAAAAAAGTCATAATTATGAGAAAAAAAAGTCATAATTATGAGATACTTAAACACATTCACAGCAGCTTGTTCAAGTGGTGAGCTGACACTGAGAGATGGCTGATAAGACTATCAAAGACTACTTTAGACGGGGCTTTACAAATGACTAAATACTGTGTTTGCTTGCAAATTCACATAGAAATATACTGAGTAAACACACCCTTGAAAAGATACTAAGCAAAAAGAGGCTCTGGGGTAGAAAAGATAAAACTGATGTGGCTGAAGTAGAGCACGGTTTATTGAACAACAAATGGAGATTTCTGGTCAGTGCCATGGGTACAGATGGATGTACCAAAAATGTTTCTATCTCATAATTATGACTTTACTAACTCATAATTATGACTTTGTTTCTCATAATTATGACTTTCTTTCTCATGATTATGACTTTCTAACTCATAATTATGACTTTCCTTGGTGATTTTTTATTTTTTTAGTGGCGGAAACGGGCTTCCATATCCATACATATAAGTCACTTATGTACATACATTTTTTTTTTTTCTTAAACTTTTTTATTGTCAGGTTTTTATACAAAAGGATGTGTCAAACTCCAGTAGTGCTACACATGTACGTGATCAAAAAAACAAGGCAGCGGATTGTAAAGTTGCGCATGATAAAATAAACAGATTTTTTTATTTTCTTGTTTTTTTGCAACATTTAGCAACAAACCACATTTACGTTTTTTCATGTTTTGACAAGATTTACAGCAATATTTATTGAAATTTGTGATGGTTTTTTTTCTTGTAAAAATATAATCTAAATGTTACATTCATATATAAACGTAAAACCTGAATGTCGAATATAAAAATCAAATGTAAACGTGAAATCTAAACGTTAAATGCTGAATCTAAACAGTTAATTAGTATATTAGCTCAATATTTAGTTTCACTTGTGAGATTTAGATTTAACATTTAGATTTAACATTTAGCAACTTTTTGCAACATTTAGCAACAAACCACGTTTACAAAAGGTGTGTGACATTTTTCATGTTACTTTTGACAAGATTTACAGCAATATTTAGTGAAATTTGTGATGTTTTTTTTTCTCGTAAAAATATAATCTAAATGTTACATTCATATATAAACGTAAAACCTGAATGTCAAATATAAATCGAAATGTAAATGTGAAATCAAAATGTTAAATGCTGAATCTAAACAGTTACTTTGTATATTAGCTAAATATTTAGTTTCACTTGTGAGATTTAGATTTAACATTTAACATTTAGATTGAACATTTAGCAACTTTTTGCAACATTTAGCAACAAACCACGTTTGACCAGATTTACAGCAATACAGTAAAATGTGTAATGTTTTTTTCTCATAAAGATACAGTGTTATGTCAATGTTAAATCTAAATGTTACAGTTAAAGATAAGTGTTAAATCTAAATGCTAAATGTAGATTTAGATTACATTTACATTTACACACACACACACACACACACACACACACACACACACACACACACACACACACACACAAAGGTTTTTGTGCTTCCATGTGAAGTTTCTGTCTCGATGAGGGGATTTTTTTTTTTTGTTTCTTTGTTTGTTTACTAGACAGTGGTACTATTGTTTTTACAATAAGGGGAAATCCCTTAAATGTTAACCAACATTGTTTTTTGTCAGTGATATTAAGGATCAAGTGGGTATAAGATAGCCCTACACTTCAAAATAAGATGTACATCACTCAGTATGTTGTTTGTTTGTCTATTAGCAGAATTACTCAAAAGTACTTAATGAATTTTGGACAAAATTTTAACCATAGATACACCTTATGATGTAGAAGATTCCATAACATTTTTGAGGAGATCCGGACCAATATACTGATTTTAAAACAGTTTGAAAAATAGAAAAATCCCTATTCCTCATCATTGATGAAATTTGAAATATTCCTATGTTGATAGATGGATTCTTAATGACTGATCTTTATGAAATTTGACTCAGGAATGTCTGGTCTGGATTATATCCGAATTGCACATTTAATCTGATTTTAAAAAAAAAAAAAAATGGTGGTCTTGAGTCCTACTGTATTGTTATGAGACTTTAAAGTGTTAATGATCATGAACAAGATCAGTGATCCAGATAACTGTCAATAACTGGCAAAGAGGATATTTGGTGTTTGGTGGAGATTTGCGTTCTCTGCATGCTCTTTTAATTTTCATGTACAATAATGCTTTTTCGGCATCTGGATACAATGTTTTTGAGATTACAATATTTATTTATTCTATAAAATTCTGTAGAACATTTTCCAGGAACAGTATTTTGGTGGCCACAATATATTTTGTAATCAAGATTCGAGATTTTGAATGGCTTCTCTTGGTATTTCAGTTTTCTACCACAGTTTAAATACAAGCATATTTGGTAAATTAACTCCAAGTAAATATATGTTTGTCTGTCTCCACGTTTCTCAAGTACCTGGTTACCAGTCCAGCTTTTTCCCTGATGCATGGATGTTGTATGGTGTATAAACCTTAGCCTGTAGATTTTTAACTGGTTTAATGTCATTAAACGGTGACAGAGGATTTCACATTGTCAAATAACACACTAGGGAAATACCAGGTGCACAAAATAAGTGCTGATCTTTCTCTGCACCATCAGTGTTAGAAGCAAAATAACACCAATCATTGTTTAATTATGGAGTGTAACGGTGGCTTTTAACATACATGTATTTAAAAAAAAAAACTAAAAAAAACACAGCATTTCAAAAGAATAATACTTTATCATTTCATTAGATTTTTTTTTTAAATGTTTGTTGCTTTTTGATAACAAATTTACTAGATTGCAGCAATTTAAGTTTATTTGGGTAAAAACAAACTGAAAACTAAATTCTGTGTTCTGTCATTGACAATAACCTCATAAAGAAGTATCAATAAAAAAAACTACAATTTATGTTTTCAGACCTATATCTTACGTGAGCGTTTTGGTGAGCGGCTTCATTGCACACAAGGCCAACGGTTACTGTTGCAGTATCATGTTGTAATTCCACATGGGACTAACTGTTCACATCAAACTTCATCTGTCCAGAAGAGGGAACACACCAGGGTTGGGGTCATTTATACAGTAATTGTAATCACTACTGTAATTGATATTTCATTACAATTATGGCAGAATTAGAATCATAATGGTAATTTTAAAAATCTGTCACTCTTGTAATTGTAATTATAAATGAGTTCAGATAACTGACTTTGTAATTGTAATTCCCATGGAAATTCACTAAAAACTGTCAATTACAATTTCATTAAATGCAAAACAGGTCTATGGCTTAAACGTATGTAGTTAACAAACATTAAAATATGTTTCATATTAAGTTTCCCTACTACCTGTTAATGCATTTTCACACTCATGCAGGTGGTAAGGGTTAGGGGTTAGTGGATTAGAGTTAGGTTATAATTTAATTTATTTAAATAGGGACGATACAAAGAGAAACAATACTGTGAATATAACTGATGTTTGTACAAAGAGTTTATAGCTATTGCTAAATTCCAACGCTTGGGCTTAGTTGGGCTTTTACATAAGATATTATAATAAATGCACCAAAATTTAAATGTAAAGATGTTAAAACTACATAGAAAAAAAACACATACAATCCTCACAACTATATGAAGAAAAGTTAGTAAAATGGTATTTGAGAACGTAATTGTAATTGACTTTTATAATTATAATTTATTTGTAATTGGAAAAAATGCATAATTGAAGACATAATTGTAATTGAAAAATGTATTTCACCCCAACCCTGGATAACATTGACAGAAGATTTGTTTGGAAAACTTCAAAATCAAAATTCATGACTAAACACTTGTCGTTCCACAGGAGCCCCGAGGACGGCTGTGTACAAGTTTGTCAGATGTAACCCTGAGGGGGATCAGGCCAAATGTGTGACTCAGCAAACTCCAGAGATGCCCTGGAGTCCTGAACTACCTGCTCGACTGCCTGCCCAGACAGCTCAGTATCTGTGAGTACATGTTGGAGTGTGTGTAAGTGAGGAGGCAGGTGTTTTGTTTGTTTGTTTTTTCCTCGGTTCCTGCATATATGTGTACACTGACTGCATATTTTAAAACCCTAACCCCAAATCCACCTGATGGGTTCATGGATGACTTGTCACTACACAGTAGGTATAACCTTTTTTGCCTTTATTTCTCAGCATGGGTTATCTATGATACAATACTTTAGATCAGTGGTTCCCAACCTTTTTTGTCCCGTGTACCCCCTTTACATGTTTTTGTCAAATCATGCATACCCCTTCTTCATATAATAAGTACAGTCTCCATAATTTCATATGTGGAACAATGGGTTCTCCTAAACCCCTAACTGTGTCTCCATCATTGGTTCCCTGAGACTTAATCTGCAAATTCAAAACAATGAGTATAACTTAAAGTGGAATTTTTTTTATTTTTTTTTAATTTTTAAATACCATGCAACTTTTATGTAGATATTTCACTAATAAATAAATACAGTCTCCTTTGTCAAATGTAGCTAATTATTATCTCTTTTTGTCAGAAGTGTGATAAAATGGCCTCTACAGCATAAAATAATCCTGTTTCAATTGAATTACAAGAAAATGTAGTGATTTATTGAGCAAAAGTACTGTTAGCTTTTGGTGAATTTGTCCCAAAAAAAAGCCTAAAAAGGAACGAGGAACATTTCCAGATTAATTTTTAATTAATTGTTAAATCTTTCCAAGTGCCCCCTGTAATGTCCTCCTGGACCCATAAGGATACATGTACCCCTGTTTGGGAACCACTGCTTTAGGTTGATGACAGTTTACAGAAAATGTTTCAAGATGATAAATAAAGCATTAACATGTCGCAATGCATGCTGCAACGAAACACAAACCTTAGATCTTTTTATGTAATTTAGTATTTTAAGGTAATAAGCTTTGTTCTAATAACAGGGCACTCAGCTTTCAGCATTATTAAATACATGTCACGTGTGAGGAAAGTACCTTCTTTAACGTAATTTGAGCTGAGGTAACCACTCAAGACGAAGTGTCGTCATTTCCTGTTAAAACAGGGAAGATGCAATAAATTCATACCTTGGGGGGGGAAGTAACAAATGTTTTCACAATCAAAGTAGTAAAAAATGATCTCTGCAGTTTTTGATTGAAAACTTTTCAGGAAGTTTTGTTGAGCAATAAGCACTGATTTTGAAGTTTCATAACTACTTAAAAGAATGAGAACAAACCTGATTTAATCTGTTTATCTAAAAATAAAGCCAAAATCCTTGTCTTCTGTTGATAGCGATTAAAATGAATTCATGCTGCTAAATATTTCTAGAATGATGCACTTTTGATTTTACAGAATTTTATGGGTTTTTATATTTACACTGAAAAATATGAAATTAGGCATTCCTGTTAATAAATGGGGCAGAAAACAACAAGTTAACAAACAAACAAACAAAGATTTTATGCGAAAAAAAAAGCTTAACCTTATCCACAGCAGTATGGAAATCACATAATAAATGTATTTAAACAGCTCTACATACTCTGCGAAGAAGAGTCAAGATTATTAAAATGTATTCATTAAAAGAAAAAAAGACACCTGAAATTCAGCCACGATCTACTTTGACTTAAAAAGTTTTACTGTGAGCCTTCCGTCCTATATTGAGGTCATGTTGTTCTCTCTTTAGTATTTTGTGGTCCAAAAACCTCCTTCAATGTTTGAAATCTGCAAGGTTTTAGCAACACTTTTTTTTTCATCTCGTCGTGAACAGGAAGTGAAAAGGAAACTATGAGAGGAAGTGGGCTGAGAGGCCTTGGTAGGCTGCTACTTCTGGTCTATTGTTTTGTAGCTGTTTATGTGGCACACTAGTCTGACATGCAAGTTTTACAAGCACAGGATCAAATGTCTTAACCAGACAGTGAACTGGTAAATAAACAGAAAAAAAATAAGTTGGATGTGACATGTTTCACTCCAGCCATGTTTCGACACAGTCCATCTGCTCTAAAAAGATGACGATGTTCCCAAGAAATCTGAAAATGTTCTATAAAAGTTAGTGAAAGGGCAGCACAAGCCGCAGACAAATATTTATTCAGAGAGTAAATCCTTAAGAATTTCAGATCACCTTTGCGGACTGGGGGTATCGGGCCACTGATGAACACTTTAGGCTGCAAAGAGCTCATAGTTTTTAGCAGATGGGTGAACTCCTTCTTTAACACCTCAGACTCCTCCTTGGCTAAATCATTTAATCCGAGTGTCATTAGGTAAGCAGATAACGTTCACATTGTTGCTAAACATCTTCTGAGCATCTTTAACAGAAATGTCTCCCACTATCAGTGTGTGAGGTCGTTGCTTTGGCTGACCATGTAGCTTTTGTGTTCCTGAAGTGCTTTGATTCCTCACAGTTCTAGAAGGTTGTGTGTTGACCTCATTAGAGCAGGATCCTAGGTCATTCAGCAGTGGGGAAAATTGATTGTCCAGTTCTACATGAAACTGGGTTTGTGATTTGGTGATACTTCTGCCTTTAACAGGTGTCCACATTTGTGTCTGGGCAGAAAAGGGAGTTGAAGTCGAGGCTGCGGTTTGGGAAGGGAGTGCAGGCCAGTCCGTCTCATTACTGATATCAGGGCTCTTTGCTCGGCCCGTTAGCCTTTGAAGCAGATATGACTTTCTCCTGGGTTTAGCTCCGAGAGTATTCCAGGGAGGACTTGCACCTGTTGGCTTATCAACGGGAGGAGGACCCTTCGTAGGTCTGATAGCTTTGTCAGCACCGACTGGTTAGCTTTATCCTCTGCGCTAAAACAGCAGTTACTAATGTTTTCTAACTAAACATCCACCAAGGAAAGGGAGGATGTTTGAGGGAGCAGAGGCAAGGGAATTGCATTGATCAGTATGCTGTCTTCACTGAAATTTGTTGGTAAGCAAAACGTTTTTAGCTATACAGCTAACTTAACATAGTATTATTACTCTCCAAAGTTGAATCCTCCAAGTATCAGACAGGATTGGCAGGATTTCATGCATGGGAATACTCATACAATAATTTTGTAAAACTGAAGAAAAAAAACACAAACAATACAAATATAAATGGCTGAAACACTCCCTGATTCAAAGAACACAACTGATGATGTGTCCCAAATTTACATCCTTCCTATATCTGAGACACAGCTCCCACACACTTCCGATCCGCAAGGTTGAGCAATCAATCACTGATTCATGGAACTCCTGTTTACGTCTACAAAAACTGTCTCCGTGTAGTGAAGTTGAATTGCGTGCAGTGAATCTGAATTTGAGAAGCAGAAATAAACAGATTTTTTGGAATGTACTAGGATGAATTTTTTTCAACAAGAAAAAATACAATTTCAAGTTACTAATTCAGTTTCAAAACAGTAAATTCAATTTCAAGTTGTTACTTTCAAATTCAATACCAACTATTCAAATTAAGTTTCTCGTGGCACAAATCTCAGCCCATATACACGCCACTCTAAAATGGTAAACTTCATGTGAATACCATCTTTTGGCTCAAAGGACAGTTTAACGTTACGTCCCTTATTTATTGATTCTCATGGATGTGAAAGCAGAAGCAAAAAAAGATCTCTACAAAAAAAAAAAAAAATTGCTCACAAACATAATTTCTTCAAACTAAATCTATCTATTTATAAGAGTTGCAAATGTTTCATTTTGCAGAATGAGGAAGACGTTTTTGGTGTAGCCAGACCATCTGTTCTTATGCGAATTAATTTAACAGAAGTCAAACTTTTTCACTTCCTCACGGGGCTTTCAGAGAGGCTGAGCCTGTGGAGGATGAGAAACCTGCATGGGAGGATGAGGATGATGAAGTTGAAGAGGAAGAATCACCACTGGTGAGTGAGGAGGTCAAGAGTGAGTCACCGTTCCTGAGTGAGGAAGGCTCTGGAGGCTATGAAGGTTTCACAAGTGAAGGTTCATTCCTGGCTGACAGTGACACAAATGCAGATGAAGGCTCCGGCGAGTACAAAGGTAGTTTGTTATTTTTCTTTCATTTTTAATGAAACATGCAAAGTGTCCTAATTGACGTCTGATTGCTTCTTCTTTTTGTGCCGTCCTTCCTTTCTGCAGTTGGGATTTCAAACGCTATGAAGAGGTTTCTGGCTAAAGAGCGGGAGATGAAAGAAGATCATCTTTTGCATCTGTAGACAGAATATTCCCAGTTTACAGAAACATGTATTAAAGCAGCCTCTCTCTTAGTCCTCAACTGATTGTTCTGATTGTAAAGCAAACGTCTGCTTTAAACCCCCTCATCAATGGAAAGGTCAAACTAACGTTTATAGTATTCTGTTGTAATGATTGAAAAATATTTTTGCACTCAGCCAAAGTCAAACAATGGTCTGGAATAAGTGTTGCAGAAAGGGTCAACACATTTTGTGTATGATGTATTATGTTATTTACTGGAGCCAGTTATATCGTGCTTTTTCTTCAAATGAAAGCATGCTTTTAAATATTTTTAAGACCAGTGCAATATGATTTGTTTTGGCTTTATAAAGGCGTTTGTTTAAAGTGTGGGATCCTTCGCTCCTCCTCAGATTAAGGAAGCAGTTTGTGGTTAATAAAACTTTTAAAAAGTAAAAACTCTTTTTAGAATTAGGATTTCAGAGTATCCCAAATATTACCTGAATGCGTATAATACACGTGTAGCTCTGCATTGTTTGTTTTAGCTTCTTTTTTTATACTCATACAGTATATTGATATATAGTTTATAACAATGTAATGGAACAGTGTTTCCACCATTTTGTTTGGATAACTATTACAGCAGCACTGAGATTTAATAAAACGCATCTTCCAAAGTCTGCAGGGACTTTTGTTTTTTCATGAAACACACGACTGTTCTTGACTTGATTTCTATACTAGAATGATATCTCACTTCATTCATTCTCTCGCTTTATGACTGCTTGTTCGAAGAGACATGAAATAAAATGAGTTTGTATTAATTCTTGCATACGTTTGTGCTTATCAGAAAAGATTTCCTATGTTGATTGAAATGTTCTACGTCAGGCTGGTTTCTATTGATGTTCTCTGATGACCACTTATAGACAAACCAAAGTCTGGAAAAAAAATTCATGCAGCAGCTTTCCCATAAAAGTATATTCTCCAAACATAAAGTTTGTATATTATTATTTTAAATTGGAGTTGTTGCTTTGCTTACATTAGCAGACTGTTCTGTAAATCCTTGTATTTCAGTGTATTTTTCATTGACATTTCTAATTCAGTGCCAGTAAGGGGATGCTTCACAATGTAGATTTATTTCAACATGAAAAAGCATCTAACATTATTCTAATTACTACACATCCTTTTCAGCAACATCAGAATGTACACTTACCACTGGTTACAGATTTGATTTAAAGTCTTTTGATAACAGCATGCAGTTATAAGAGAGCAAACACGGCATTTACATTTTTAAGACAAAAAATGTGATGAACAAATAGGAGGATATCTTTTCACTAGTAGGATGTGTGAAGTAACTTTTCATCATGCTGCTTGGAAAGAAAATGTGCTTTAGATGGACAAATCCATTCCAGATATCAAACCCCTGCTTCTGTATGAAGGAGGATATGACCACTGCACTAACTTCAATTGTTAAGAAGGGTTGTAATGTTCTACAACTAGTAAAGAGTGATTAACATATCATTATTTATACTATTTCAAGGAGACGTATGTAAGTCAGACAAATTGAGTTTAATTTCACGTTTAATTTGTTCTATGAATCTGTGATAACCACATTTATTTATTTATCTGAATAATATCCATTGTTATCCAGGACGTTTATTATTATTTGGGCCATACTATATAGCCATCTTAAAGAATAAATAAAATGAGTTAAAAACGGACAAAAAAGTGTTCAAAGTGTGAATGTTGGCTTAGAAGTATTAACAATTCATTTAGACTGGCAATTAATGGGCGTAAATGTGGTTAAATTGGCAAAAAAAAAAAAAAAAAAAGCGTTAAATATGGCGAAAAGGGTTTAAAAGTGACAATAATGGGTCGACATATGCGATATTAGTTGGGAAAAATTGTCTTGAAAGTGGGAAAAATTTGCAGTAAAGGTATTTCAATTTGATGGAGAAGTAAAAGGAGCAAAAATATGGCAAGAAACAGTAATGAAAATAGGTTAAAATAAGCAAAAATGGGCTGAAGTTGTTTTAAAAAAGAAAATATTCTTAGTTTCTTAAAATCATCTGGCGACCCCAAGTTTGAGAACTGCAAACTCTGCATCATCCCACATGGTTTAAAACTGATCACTTTGAGAGTTAAATTCCAGAAGGTGGCGGTATTACAGCTAAAAGGGTGCAAGCAGCAGAAACCCCCATAGAAGAAGAAAACATTTTAAACCTCTTAGATCTGATATATTGTAATTTTATATATTTGTATACAGCAGCATGGGCGCTGCTTGAGAATAGATGGGTGTCCTGGCCCCGCCCCTTCGCACATGACACTGGTCACATGACAGGGAGTCCTGACGCTGGCCCTGAATCAGACACTGACAGACAGAGGCTCCACGGAGAGGCTACCTGCTAGCGGCCGAAATGGTTAGTAACAAAACTGACATTAACGCTTGAGACAGCAGGGAATACCTGTGGTGTTTGTCCATGTCCTGTCTGTCACTCACACGGACCGACCGCCTCGTCTGTCCGCGGTTATCCCCCCTGAAGCTAGGCTAGGCTAAGCTAAGCTAAGCTAACTGGGCTGGTCCTGGTAGGCCGCCCTTCTGTCATGTTTGAACTCGCTTTCTAATGGGTTTCACCCAAAACAATGTTCCTCGCTAATTACGAGCTAGCCCTGATTGTGTGCTTTGTAGCTAAAGCAGTGTCAGTGTGTGTTAGCTGAGACTACTTAGCCTAGCTTAGTTTAGCTCTGGCACTGGGGATAAAAAGTTGTGGAGTTTAAGCAACAGTTCATTGTTTTCTACTCAGCCGATTTTACAATCCTCATATAATATTGTATTTAATGTTCACTCACCGTAGTGTGTGTGTGTGTGTGTGTGTGTGTGTGTGTGTGTGTGTGTGTGTGTGTGTGTGTGTGTGTGTGTGTTGACATCCTGATCACTGGTCTGATTCCTGCACAGATGTTCAGTCGTGTTTGTTGTCACTGGGACAGCTTACATGGTAATATTGTGCCATTAAATCACAGGAAAGACTTGCATCCCTGATTTATATATTTGATTTGATTTTATCTCCAGGGAGTAGGGATTCTACACTGTACACCCACTCTATTTTTTCTTCATTCAACAGTTTCTTAGCCTTTACCTAATATTGTTACATTACAGCAGCAAGTGAAGGAGTTTTATTGTACAGGAAATGCATTTTCTGATACAGCAGAGTAGAGTCCGATCAATTGATCGGAGTGGCCTCGTACCTACGACCAGTGCTGATATTTCAGCATAACAGCACTCCCTCTCGTGTGATGTTGCTTTGTTGTCTTAAAAGATTCCACTGTATCAGGGGTCTGCAACTTCTACTCTCAAAGGAGCCATTTTGTCTAATCTCGCCTGGAATAAAGTCCTTCTGGAGCCGAAAGAAGCCTTCTCAATGAAGACAATACAGTGTATAAAATGTTATACAGTTAAAATAGTATCAAATAATTTTGAGTTAATGTTTTTGAAGGGCTACAAAAAATAACTTGAATTTGATAGCACATGATCATGTTGGTCAATACATGCTAACTGCTAATTTTTTGCAACATATCAAGCATGCATATTAAGCGGGCATTTTGGCAATTAAATAAACAAAGTGTCTATAGTTCTGGACCTCAGACAAACCTTACTATAGTTCCAGCACTTCCTGTGCACATGCGCAGTTCCTTCACTGCCGGACCTTTTTCACATAAGCGTAAACCGCCAGCGATACTACCGTGTTGGTCTAAGGCGCTAGACTCAAGGATTCTTCCTTCCACTGGTCTGGGTTCGATTTCCACTTCTAACATTTTTTTTTTTCATTTTAACATATTTAACAGCGGCAAATTCCACCTTTAAAAATACATATACCTAAAAAAAGAAACATTTTGAGGTATTTCCTGGGTTAGGGCTGCGCATGCGGATTGTAACAGCCTTAAATAAATCTTTCCCCACACAAATAAAATCTCTGTTTTCTTCCAGAATAGTCTTCGTTAGTTTTAGTTTAGTTTAGTTATCATACCAGGGATTTAAAACTTAAGGTTAGCCACAGATGCATGGAAAGTTGATGGTCTGAGTTGAAGTAGGAAGGTGGCAGTTAGTGGAGTTATTGCACGATGTGATTTATTTTTTAGGCTGGGCTACTGGACTCAAAATGCCCATCACTTTGTTGTTGTTCTTGTTGTGTACACTAGTTAAAATTACTACTCCTCTGTTATTCATGAACGGATCGGGTCAAATTTGGTAGGTTTATGGATGTTATCGCATCGTCGCTCGGAGCCTGATTTTTTTTTATTTGGGGCCCCAAGTTCATTTCTCATTTATTTGCAAGTCAAATATTATGACGGTTGGGCCCCATTTTTTAAATGACTACTCCTCCCTCAGTTCTTGTTTGATCAGAATGCAGTTTGGTATAAATATGAATGAATATGATGTGAACGCTGAAAAGCCCTTTTATATTAAATGGGGCTCGGGGGCCCACCCCTTTTTTCAGCAATTTTCATTATAGTCGTTCTCTCATTTATTTGTGACAGTCAAATATTGCTACAGTTGGTGGTACCGAATCATTGACACATACCAATATATGACTGGGATCCATTACTCCGTATGTGCCACAGCGGCACCAGGGGTTCCTGTTTTTCCAATGACTACTCCTCCATTAATGCTCATTGAATTGGGCTGTAATTTGACATGGATATTATATGAACAGATTTCAAGAGCCTCTCAGAGACCTTTTTGAAAGGGTGGGGACGGGTACCCGGGGGCCTACCCTCTTTTCTGGTCATTTCTCAGAACATGATCGTTGATGTATCGTTTCAAAGGCAATTCAACGTAGATTACGATTTTAGGTCGCACAATTTCATTTGTTTTATTCGGTAGAACCGAGTCATTTGACTGAATTCTTGGGAACGTGGTATGTGCTGTTCGGCGCTGAGACGTTCTGCGGGTCTGGCCGTAGTTCATCGGAACTTGTTGGGTTAAGCAAAATTGTCTTATAATTTTATTTGAAGTTAATGTCATTAATCATCAATACCCTCTGGAAAAAATATCAATTGATTTATTTATTTTTAAATGTTAAAGCTAAAGGGAGCCATTGCAAAAGAGTCAAAGAGCCACATGAGGCTCCAGAACCACATGTTGCAGACCCCTGCACTATATTAACACTTCGTTTAATTTGTTTTAATGTATTTGTTCTCTGTGTATCCAGAGTTTCTTGGGAGGATTATTTGGATCAGTATGTGAAATAGACGTACTACTGAATGATGCAGAGACCAGAAAAACAGCTGAGCTGAAGAAAGAGGATGGAAAAGTAGAGAAACACTACCTGTTCTATGACGGAGAGTCTGTATCTGGCAAGGTAAACTTCATCAATCAATTTAATTACTGTTGTTTTGTACATGATGCTGAGGCATGATACGATATATTTTTGCTTTCTCTCTTTATGAGTTTGAGGAAAGTTGTAAAATGTACTATACATATTTGTATGCATTATGTTCCATAATGCAAAGCAATTAGTTTTCTTGCGACTTTCTTTCTACATTTTAAAAGTAATCTTCAGGTTAAACAAAGAAATACAGACAGTTGGGTGAAGATTAAATCATTTCATTGCAGAAATCTAAACTGCAAACAAACGGCAAGCTTTTTTGTAAGTGTTTGATAATTAAATGGAGCAACATGTGATGATAAAAACGCATTTTCACCGGCATTTATTTGTTTGTCTGTTACGTGACGTTAAAATTACTTAATAGATTTTGACAAAATTTTAACCAAAAACAGATCTTACGCCATGGAGGATTCCATCAAATTTTGGAGGCGATCTAGATCAATATATATGATTCTAGATCAGCTAAAAAATAATATAATCCACCGATCTTTATGAAACTTGACTCCGTTATGTCAGGTTGGTTTTTCCACTGAGTTTTCTCGGGATCAGATCCAGATTGTGCATTTTATATTGATTTTATTTATTTATTTATTTTTAAAGGGGGTGCCCAATACAACTTACTGTATTGTTATTAATGGGGAAATAGAAGTTTCTTGCTTTCATCACTGATCCAGATAACTGCAAATATCTGGCAAAGAGAGTATTTTGATTTTCTGCTTGGTGGAGGTTTGAATAATACTGATCTCTACTTGCAATTAAGGAATTTTGTGCATTTTGTTGAAAAATACAAATCTCAAACATGTCCGCTGCCTCATCATCCCCCTAACCAGATAGCTTAACATGCTGCAGCTGTACATGTGCATTCTTGTCAAATGTTACATATCCTCATTTTAGTAATTATTAGGACTTCAAGACCTAGAAGAACATGCATGTCTTGTTTTGTCATGCAAATAAAACATTTATTTAATTTTCATGGTGTTTGGTCTTAAATGAAGTCTTTATAAAGGACCATCTGTGATCTGACATCGTGTTTGGTTCTGAAATCGTCTAACAACTGTCTTCTTTAAGGTGAATCTAAATGTGAAACAGGGAGGCAAACGGCTGGAACATCAGGGCATTCGCATCGAGTTTGTTGGACAAATAGGTGAGAATGCTAGAGTTTCTCTTACACTGTTTCCCTGTCTTGCATAGCATTAGCATTTGTTAGAGCTGCACGATATTTGGATTTTGGCCGATATTCAATATGCTGATATTTTGCAACTCATTTGGCCAATGACAATACTAATATTTACACACACACACACACACCTACTTGCAGAAATCATCTCTTAATACGACAAAGCTGAAATTCATTCCCTGTGCAAAAAAAGAGAAATACTTCAATTTAATTTCTGTAAAGCACATCCCAAATATAGTCATGACAATTGTTTTTAAACAAACTATTCGCATAATTGTAATCTGTCCTGTATTTGAGTCATAAAAACATCATTTTTACAAGCATTCTGTGTCATAGCTGTATATGATGAAATAATCAAACTGTTCGGAAATCGGTAAATTCAGTGAAATTGTTGTCTCGTACTCTGTATGGCAGTGTTTCTCAAATGGGGGTACTTGTACCCATAGTGGTACGCGATGGCACTACAGGGGGTACTTGAGAGAGAGAGAGAGGAAAATTAACAGATTGTGTCAGTCTTAGCGTGGGAAATTATAAAAGCTATAGAAATAAATCTATATATGACATGCCAATATTATTGTGCATCACTAGCATGAGTTTGATGGTGTAATGATGGTGGTTTTTACAAGTACTGCTATATTTTAAATGTTTTTTGTGTGGCTGGAGCAATGTTGCTGCACAGCTGCTAATTAACAGTATGCTGTTGTCTTTTCTCACATGGCGCCTCAAAGGTTTAATGGGGCATGTGGTTGTCATGTGTGTTTGCCATAGTGGAGCTAAATCCTCCACCCTCTGAGCATTTACATTGTAGAGCTGAGACAGGGTTCCCGCAGAGCCTTAAAAAGTCTTTAAATGCCTTAAATTCATGAATCTAAGAATAAGGCCTTAATTGTCACTAATGTTTCAAAAGTCTTAAATTTTAACACATGAGTATGATTTTATGATTATTAGCATTTGTTTTTTTAAAAGTGTATGTTTTACTATAACTTTGTGGAACCAACTACAAAACAGTGACGTCACATGGTTGCAGAGGACCTCTGTGCAGATGCGTGTCCTGCTTGTAGCAACTTTTAACAACATGGGGTAATGCAATTTTATAGAAAATGGCCTGTCCAACAAAGATTTTTCTTAATGGTTTTTATTTTTTGTATTTTTGTTGTTGTTTTTTAGATCTCTGGCCATTTTCGTAGTCATCTTGTGTGTTTTTAGAGTGATTTTGATTATTTTATTCAGTTTTTTGTGTGTGTATTTTTCTGTCATTTAATGTCATTTTTCAGTTGCATGTCAGCACTAGACACTGTAAAAAATGTACCCTAACCCTATGTGTAATTGATGTGGTGCGCCACTTTTATTGCCAATTTCAAATGGCTATAAAAATTAAATTTGACTAAAGCTGTAGGAATCTTGTGTAAATGGACAAAGGCTTGAGTTACAAACTAATGCACAAATACCTAAATGATAAAGAAAACTCTCCCTACATCTCATCTGCCACATTTCAGAGCTGTTTTCTGATAAGAGCAACACCCATGAGTTTGTGGACTTGGTTAAAGAGCTGGCTCTACCAGGAGAGCTCACGCAGAACAGAAGCTATGACTTTGAGTTCATGCAGGTGGAGAAGCCCTACGAGACCTACACGGGGGTCAACGTCAGGCTAAGGTACGCGTTAATCTGCTGTCTGACACCAAGCAGGAAGTGTTCTATTACTGTTCATGTGTGTACTTTACTTTTATGAATATACTTGTGTCTTTCTCCAAACATCTGGTCCCCAGGTTCAGGTTTTGTTTTTTCAGGCAGGTGAGGCTGTCAGCAGTGAACTAGTTCTAAAGGGTATTTTGGACTTCTAATAGTTATACTGAGGTCACACTTTGTTTTTGATGGAAAATATTTTTGTGGAATTCCAAAATTTCCCCAAGGAGAAGAATATATTTGAAACATCTGGTCAAAGGAGGCGTCCAAAAAAGAAAATGTATTCTTGAAAAAAGACTTGCAGTATGGCAGACGGCTATGATCATGAATGAAAAAGAATATGTTTCATAGAATTGGATGTTTTACTCAAGTAGTTTATATATATATGCTTTTTACCTGTAGACAGCAGAATTGGCATGAGTTTAAATTTGTGTGATTATATAAGACATTTCAAAGAGTTCATACCTCATTGAATCATTGTTTTATTTACAGAATTAATAGTTTTATCAAATTTAATGTGCATATCCCTTTCAGGAGGGTTTTGCTGTCGATCAGGCAGTAAGAAATTAATCATGCATTTCCTCCTTTTCCTCCTAATGGGAACTTTTTAAACGGGCTCAACTAGGTGTCTTTTTTTAGATTGTTGCTAAGATACGAGGACAGACTGCTTTTAAATTATGAAACAGCAGAAGTTTAATAAGTTTCACAAAGGGAGTGCATTCTAGAAGAGAAGAGAAGCTGGCCAATCTTTCATCATAACATTTGTATAGAGAGCAATAAATACCAAGCAGTTTTAAATGTTGCTATTTTAAAGTTTATTGGTTTCATTGTTGGTGGATTTGTGTTGCAGATATTTCCTCAGGGTGACAATAGTTCGCCGTTTGTCCGATTTAGTGAAAGAATATGAGTTGATCGTCCACCAATTAGCCACCTACCCAGACGTCAACAACTCAATCAAGATGGAGGTCGGCATCGAAGATTGTCTCCACATCGAGTTTGAGTACAACAAATCAAAGTAAGATCAGTGACAGCATTTTATTTGTTATGGGTTGGGATGGGAATCGAAAACCAGTTCTTTCTGAGAACCGGTTTCCAGTAATCCAATTCCTAGGAATTGTTTGTTTGCTTGTATTTTAATTCCACTTATCGGTTCCTCTTACTTCACAAATACGTAACGATAAACTCCTCCAGGTCCTGTATATTGTGTTTGTGCTAACACCAAGTGAAGCTCCTTCCACCATATAGTTGTTTGCTGTCCACCGCAGAGAATCCACCTCTTCCACCCGCAGCTGTGCTGTTCTCCGTGCAGTGTTTGTAGGGTCTCTGTTGCTACGCTACTCACTTCTGGGTTCTGTACACTCATGCTAAAGTTGCTTCTTGCATGGACTTGTCTTCTGAAAACAACAAACTTCCACAAGAACATACACGTCATCGCCAGTTTATGTCCTCATAACAAGTAATCAGACACGGGAGGCGGACTCGTACTGATTGTTGACTTTAGTTTGCTCTTGTTCACACACACACACGGCTGATGACGTCATATGTAACAACGGGGATGGCGTCTCTGAAGGTCCATTTATAGCAATGTAAACAAAGGCTAAACTAAAGCTTTACTGTTTAAATACATAACAGTAAGTGCAGCTGTACTTTTGGTAAATATGTTCTTTTTTACAGAATAATTATTTGTTTTATTTCTAAATTAGTTTTAAATCAAGTTGTTGAAGTTCAAAAGGAGCACCGTAAATATTCTCAAATGTTTGTAGTGAAAATGTGACATATGTTGCAATAATAATAATAATTTATTAATTTTATATAGCGCTTTTGTATATATTATCCAGTGAAAACAATCTATACCTAGTGGATTTAAAGAATCGATCAGAGCATCGGTAAGGAATCAAATTGCTAAGCACACAACTATATCTATCACTGAACCCAGATGACTATGGTCCCATTGAGGTGTTGTGTGACTGCTTAGAAAAAGTAAAATGCTGGATGAGTGAAAACTTCCTTCAACTAAACCATGACAAGATGCAGGTGATTATCTTTGGTACCAAGGAAAAAAGGACTGCTATCAGCAAGTATCTTGAGTCTTGATCTTTAAAAGCTAAAGACCAAGTCAAAAACCTTGGTGTTGTGATTGACTCAGATCTTACATTCAGATCAAATCTATCACAAAAACAGCCTCCTACCACCTAAAGAACATCTCCAGAGTGAAAGGTTTAATGACTCAGAAAGATCAGGAGAAACTGGTCCATGCTTTTATCTCCAGCAGACTGGACTATTGTAATGGTCTTCTGACAGGAATCCCCCAAAAGAGCATCAAACAGCTACAGCTGGTTCAGAACGCTGCAGCTCGGGTCTTAACCAGAACAAAGAGGTCAGAGCACATTACTCCAGTTTTAAAGTCTTTACACTGGCTCCCAGTCAGCCTCAGAATAGACTTTAAAGTTCTGCTGCTGGTGTATAAATCTGTGAATGGGTTTGGTCCAGAATACATCAGTGAGATGTTAGTCAGGTATGAACCCAGCAGGTCTCTCAGATCTATGGACACAGGTCAGATAGTGGAGCCCAGAGCTCACAGTAAACATGGTGATGCTGCTTTTAGTTGTTATGCTGCAAAGAAGTGGAACAAACTGCAGCAGAGCTGAAGTCAGCATCCAATGTGAACATTTTTAAATCACAGTTAAAGGCACTTTTTTTCTCTACTGCGTATGATTGAGAGAGAGATTTTTGGTCATGTCGTTGATGTCATGTGTTTGTTGATGATTTTACTGATGATTTTAATTGATTTTACTGGTGATTTTAATTGTTCATATTGATTTTAAACAATTGAATGTTTTATCATGTAAAGCACATTGAGTTGCCTTGTGTATGAAATGCGCTATACAAATAAATTTGCCTTGCCTAAAGTAAGCAGTATCGATAATGGAATCGGAATTCCTAAATTCTTATCAATTCCCATCCCTAGTTATGGAGGGTAAATGTGGTTGCTTTTGAGATGTCATTGTGTTTACATACCATCTTTGTGTTAGATACCATCTGAAGGATGTCATTGTTGGCAAGATTTACTTCCTGCTGGTCAGGATCAAGATCCAACATATGGAGCTTCAGCTAATCAAGAAGGAGATAACTGGCATTGGTAAGTGTGTATCAGGACCAGGGTTGGGCTCAATTACATCAATTATCAATGTTCTATTACAACTCAATTATGATTACAATGACCGGCATCTTCATTTTTTCCCCCTGAAAGTCGAATACATTCACATTTTCAATTACTAAATTTCAAATTCAATTAATTACAATTACTGAACCTGAAATAAATTACCACATAAAACTTAACCATCTTCTTGCATTAGTGTTCTGTTAGCATTTCTTATGATAAAGGTGCGGTTTAGACCCATGTCTTAAATCAGCTGTAAAATGTGTTACAAAATATTATCTATCATCTAATTTATTTTTCATCTCATGGTTACCTTGTTAGGCTCCCTAATCCATGAAAATATTGGTATATTCATATTTTTGGTGTAGGCGTCTGAGCCTTTTTTTGTCAATATACCCCTCAACTTCAATTTTTTTAAAAGGTAAAATGATATGAAACATATTTTACTACATATGTGTAAGCCATAGAACGCTAACATAGTTCCCCATTTTCGTGTTTAATTCAATTATAGTTTTTATATAATTTCAATACCAAATAAAATTACAAACTCAGTTATATGTACAGGTATATAAATTACATTTCAATTATGGTTACAACAGCAACAGATTTTTTAAATTACATTTGCAGTTATTATTACGCCATAATTGTAATTAAATCAATTACGCGATTACAATTATAATTGACCGCAACCCTGATAGGGACTACAAATAGAAATAACACATTCTAGTACAGAGACTACAAGGCTCTTGAATTTAAACTTACCTGTATATTCCATTAAAGAATCATGTTGTAGAAGAATAAAGTTGCAAAAAAATAATAAGAATAATAATAGAATTTTTGAAAGTTTTTGTTTGTTTGCTTTCCTGGTAATGTGGATGTTGTGCTCCTCATCAGGTCCCAGTACCACCACAGAGACAGAAACTGTTGCAAAGTATGAGATCATGGATGGAGCTCCAGTTAAGGGAGAATCCATTCCCATCAGGCTGTTTCTAGCAGGTAAAAAGCTCCTCTCTCTTCTCTACTCCTTTTATATTTCGTTCAAAGAGTTTGAAACATTAGTCATTTCACTGACAAATTGTTAGTGCATTTGCTAATATTATAACATTTATGCAAACATATTACATGTTTCCTTTTAGGATATGACTTAACTCCCACCATGAGGGATGTTAACAAGAAGTTTTCTGTGCGTTACTTCCTTAATCTGGTGCTGGTGGACGAGGAGGACAGGAGATACTTTAAACAGCAGGTAATAGTTGCACACATGTAATCTGGTTTCATTAGGATCAAACACTTATCAGCCATAGCTAATGTTGCATAGGTGCTAGTGATGTTAGCTTTTCTTTAATCATTGATTTCTTTCCACCAAAATCACATGAAACACTTAAACAACACATAAATCAGTGTATATTAGTTAAAAATCCACATTTTCTGTGGAGCAGATGATTTAATCCTTTATGCACTATGGAGCCATTTGCACATTTAATTTGAAATTAATTCTATTATTATATTACATTATTTTTATACATTAATATTAGTTGTTGTCTAGTTTTGGTTAACTGAATGATATTAAGAGTTCACTCGACTAAATTTGTTTCAAATATAGTCTACCTGATATTAGATGGTATTAATGTTTGTAAATACACACAGACAGATTTGATGTGATCGATGTATAAGACCAAATTCTGATTGTATTTCGTCCCTTGTGACAATTATATTTCAGTTCCTCATAGTTGACAAAATATAAATATAATTTCATGTAGTTTTTGTTAACATGTATTTAAAAAAAAAAATGGTCAAAGTCAAGTCTACTTATTGTTCATTGTATCATTTCATTTACTATAAAAAATGTCCACTGCTACTGGGCAACAGAGATGTTCTCAGGGTTAGGGTGGGATTGCACCCAAACTCTGACGTGTCTAATGATCCTCCAACAGAGGATGATATTCAAGTGCCAGTTACGCATTTGTTACTCTTCTTTTTATATAAATCGTTTTGTGAGTATTTTGTATCGTGAGCCAGGGCTGGGCAATATATTGTGATTCAAGATATAGCTTGTTTTATATTTTGGCAATATAGAAAATGACAATATTGCCTATATCGAGATATATCTAAAGTTTCTGAATTTGTTTTTATTTATATTATCACAGTACAAATCACATCATACAAGTATTTAATATTACACAATCAAAACAGTGTACTTATTTATAATTGTTCTATATTTCTGAGATATACACTACCACTCAAAAGGTTTAGAGTACCACACTTTTTCCATTTTTTTTTTTTTTTTTACTGAAAATGATTCAGTTTATTGTGTCATTGCACTCTGAAATGAAAGCATAGAACAAATATGCAATTTGAGTTAAAAAAGAAATGATGGAATCCATGACCAATACTGTTCAGCTGATGCTCATGAGGGTCTGGCACCACAGTGCGTTCTAACACTGCTTTTATACAGACAGAGGGTGTTGGAAGTAACCAAAAAAAGTTGGAACACCTGTAGGAATTAATAGCAGCAGCTTTCAAGGCTGATTCAACCTTCATTGCTGCAGAACAGCTTTAAATTGTTAACACACTTAATGTACATTATTTTTCAGTTTTGGGTAACCAAACCTTTTTTTTTTTTTTTTTTTTTCTTACCTCTGGCTGTTCAGTACTTATTTTTGTACCATTTCAAGCTATTCATTGGACTTGTATGACTTGAATTGCAAAAAATAACTGGAAAAATTAGGGTTTTCTAAAACTTTTGTCTGGTACTCTATATTTTACAGCTTATTTTGTATTAAGATACTCATTTTAGGAGTGGCTGCTTTCATTATTTCTCAGAACAACATTAAATGCAGTTAGATGGATTTCTGAGTGCATCTTAAGCCAGACCTTCCCCTAAACAATCCACACTACAGAACTCACTCACATGTGCTGTCCCTTATGCAGCAAATTTAACACAGAATTGAGACTTTATTGAGTTAAAAAATACTGAGATTAACATTGTATATCACCATTTTGAGAAAAAATATTGAGATATGAGTTTTGGTCAATAACGCCCAGCCCAATCGTGAGTGCTATATCGTATTTCATATCATATTGTGAGTTAACTATTTGGTTACACCCCTAGTATCTGTGCATGCATACTCCTGTAACCTGATGTTTTGCTTCATCCTCCATGTGTAGGAGGTTGTGTTGTGGAGAAAAGCTCCGGAGAAGTTAAAGAAAAGAAACTTCCACCAGCGCTACGAGTCCCCTGAGTCCCAGACCCCACCAGTCACTGCAGAGCAGCCAGAGATGTGAGGACAAAAGGACTGACTATCACACACAGACAGACACACTACAGCTCTGCACTGCTGAACAGCCAGAGGAGGGAGACCTGTCCCACTTTCTACCTGGACTGACAAACGTCTGTAAACATGCATCCACCCATAGCCTAGCTTCAGGCCCTCTTCCTTCACCGCTTCCTCAGCTTCAGCTGTGAGCTCGTCTCCCCAGGACACAAACACACCTGCGTGCAGCTGAATGCCCACCGTCAAACCAACCTACGCTGTGAACAACGAGACGTCTTAAGTGAGCGTCTCAGACTGAACACACATTCAAGCACACAATAGTGAGGTCATGCAGTCTCTGCTAGATGAACGCATAACGGCACAGGAGCAAAGACAGAAGCTCTTGGAACAGGAAAGTGTTTTGTTGCTGTTTCTGCTGCTTTTATTCTGAAAGTCCTCTTCCATCCCTGGCCCTCCATCATCTCTTAAGTAGACACTGTCGAATGAATATGGGCACCATGTGACTGAAAATAATCAAGATGTAACGATCAGTTTGAACAAAGAAAAGCATTGGCTCTGCTATCATTTTACTCACTGTTTATTCATAGCATTTGCATTTAAACTCCAATCATCAATCTTTCATAGCATTTCTGTTTCAGATTAGGCTTGAGATTAAAGCAGATTAAATGAAATATTTTTCTTGCTCTCAATAATAGTCTGCTCTTTATTTTTCTTATTTATTTTTTTTCCTTGGTAACGGTAGCAAAATGTCTTTTCTGCTTCAACACTGCATATGGTCCAGTAAATTTCTTCCTGCAGTGGTCGAGAGAAAGGCTTGAATTTGGACTCTAATCAGAACAAATTGTGATAAATGTGACTGTTTTTCTCAATTGCTTTGTTTCTGCTTGTCAAAACAAATGGACGACGATGATGATGTTGATCAACTTTTTTTATGGTCACTTTACCTGAAAGAAAGTATGACACCAATGATTTCCAGCTGTCGTCATGAATCTACAGTTTAATGCTTCTCTGTGTTATTCCTCACCATAAACTTCATGTTGGTCCTGAACTTCAACACCATGCAAGGTCAGCATTTCCACTTGGATTCTCTCAGTAAATCCATAATTGTACCTTCATTCTCATGCCATGCAATGCTTTATCACAACTTTACACTTAGAAAAATGTTAATTTGACATTTTGCGTTCAGGTATTTATTTCTTCACTCTTCCAGTGACTTCATCATCAGATCAGCTCCTGTTTAAGAACGGTGTCCTCCTACAGGCACAGTTGTCTTTCTTTTCTGGCTGTTTGGAATATGTTCTGTCTGTATGAACATCATACAGGCCCAGTTTTGTTCGGTTTACTTTACAACATTGAACTTTTGTAAAGAAACACAAAATATTTCTGTATCGGTCTTATCTACTGCATGTTTATCCTTAACACAATGTCCAATCATGCCATTGTGTGTTTGTGAGTGTGTGGGAGTGTATGTGTGATGAGTATATATGCACCCAAACTAAATATTAAGCTGATATGAACAATGAATAAAGCTGATTCATACATTGTGTTTGTTTCTTAATAGATTGATTTTAAACAGGTGTCTGACAAGTCCCTAATGAAGTTTGATGGTACTTGTGGGGTTTAAAGGTGACAAACCCAGAGCCAAAGATGAGGGGTCGCTGTCAAATTTAAAGACAAACAAGATGCTTTTATTATTTAATTTTTTTCGATAGGCCTCAGCTCACTTCACAGTTTAATGGGGATTTTACTCAAGTTTCACACAGACACTAGGCTATTGAGATAAAGTAGTGTAAAAAAATAAATAAATCAAGATATGACCTTTTTGTAATGTCAAAAGATTTGACCTTCTTTGTTTCCACATTTTGTGAACCTTAACCAAGTTTTTTTTTAATTCGCATGGAATCCCTCAATGAAAGAAGTAAAAACATAGTTTCACAAATTGTTTTACATTTATTGAAAATGTATAAACATAATGATTACAAAACTATTCACTCTCTTGACAATAATTTTCCTTTGGCAGCAACCACAGCCTCAAGTCTTCTGGGTTATGTCTCTAAGGGCTTCACACACCTAATATTGTGCATTTACTCCTAATCATCTCTGCAGATCTTCTCAGGGCAGCATCAGTAATGGACCACCATTTTAAGGTACTTATGCTTTGTGTGTCATGTTAAAAGACTAATTCAATTGCACTCTGGGGTAAGTGTTTTTGTTTGAATATTGTATATTTTCTATTTAGTGTCTGTCATCTCACTGTCGCCTGGTTTATATGCTCTGTCCTACTTCACATCCTGATTAATAAAGTGAATGTTTTAAATGTGGACTTTATTCGAATGGTGTGAAATCTTCTGTACATGTTATGTTGAAACATCACACACATATAACTTTTATAATAATATGTATGGCACGTTAATGTCCCATAGTTCTCTTGTGCATATAAATGAAATTAAAGCTTCAGCATGATTTGACTTTGTGATATAAAACACACTTCGTTAAGAAAACCAGAGAAGAACATTTTGAATCTTTGACAATCAGTCGTCTTTATATTTCCTGTGTAAAAAAACCAACACGTGTTGTAGCTCAAAAAAATCCAAACAAAAACTATCGAGTTTAATCACAGGTTATGATATATATTTGATGAATTGTTTGAGTACAGAGCAACTGCAGATGTGGTTAAGGTTATTTATTGTTTAGTTTTCAGTCAGGCAGATTCTCAGGCAGTTGCGGTAAATATGGTCCTACTGCACGTTGTGGGACGGTGTCGACCGTCCTCTGTCATGGTGTCTCACACTGTGACACTGTACTGTGTCTAAATTCATTGTTGACGGAGTAACCTTTCGCCTTGTGTCTCCAGTCAGCCACACACGCCACTCTCCGCCATGTCGGTAAACCGCTGTTTGTCTCTGTTGTCTCGGCTTCACCGGTGCTTCCCCACTGGGGCGACTCGGGTCTGTTCCGGTGTGTCTCCCGGTGCGACTGCGTTCAGCCGACATGTGTCCTCCAAGAGCTCTCCTCCCAAAGAACCGGACACGTCCCTGTTTGTCCCGTTGTCTCTGAAGAACGACTCGTCCGCGGACGGCAGTGTGGGAGCCGAGCTGACCCAGGCTCTGGAGAAAAGTCGGTGTCCATCATCACCTGCGCGGACACGTGACCATGACCAGACTCATCTGTTGCTTGTGTTTCAGGTGAACTGCTGAAGACCATCAACAAGTTTTACAAGAAGAAAGAGATACAGAAGCTGGCCTCAGACCACGGCCTGGACGGTGAGGAAGTACATGGCAGTGGCTATCCGTACGGTTGCCGTATGAATATACTGACATTCTATCCGTACGCGGCGCCCCTGTTTGGCCAGTTTAGATCACGTGATAGGTCAGTTTAGGTCTTGTACTAAGACTAAACTTAACCCTAACTCTTACCCAACCCTAAAAATTGTTGTGATATTTAGTTATAACCTAATCCTGTTCCTAAAACGGTACGTATGTGTACTTCGGTAACCGTACCAATAGCAACAGGGGTTGTTCGAACGGCAACCGTACAAATAGACACTTTTGAAATGCACCACTGATCTAATTGTTTAGAAAGTGTCTATTTGTACAGTTGCCGTATGAACAACCCCCCCAGTGCTATTGGTACGGTTACCGAAGTACACGTTCTTAGGGCTAATGTTAGGTTATAACCCAGTATCGCAACAATTTTTAGGGTTAGGTTGATTTAGTCTTAGTCACGGGACCTAAACTGGCCAAATAGGGGTGCTGCGTGCAAATAGAATGGCCACGATTACATGATGTTTTTTTAATTCGGAATTAGTTATTCTAAATTTAATCATTCGGAGTTAAAGTGTTCTGCTTCGTGTTTACATGGAAATGGTAATTTCCGAATTGAGGTTTACATGGAAAATCGGTTTATACGACTTCTTTTAAATCTGCTTTAGGTTTGGTGGTTGGGAAGGCTCTGATTGGACAGTGGGCAAACGTGACGTATCATGTCTATCAGGAAAAACACACAACAAACCTCTTGTTGTCGGCTATAACACAGACGACCACACATGAGAACTGTTTTCACTTTTATTTTGATTGTAGTTTTGAAGCAGCAGCTAGACAATAACACATGGTTTCAGTTTGGACCGTGGAGCGGAAGTGAGATAGGAACTTATCACCGCTAAAACTCTGGAAAACAATCACCAGGAATAAATAGTTGCTCCCTGGTAAATGTAGTAGCTCTAACAACTGGTAAAATGATGAACTCGGTGATATTACAGCCTGTACATGCAGTACGGGGACGCATTTACTTCACCTGCAGGTCCTCCGTTCGGTGAAGCCTGTTCCGTATACAGAGGTGTTTGTGTGTGTGTGTTTAATAAATTTGTGTGTGTCTGTGTGAAAGTCCGCATGTTTATGCTTTCGTCCATCCATTCTTCATTATATTCATGTCTTTTAAGGCTCTTGATAAATGGTCTCGGCTAGAGTCCGGGCCGCCGCCATCTTGGATTATGTCATCACCACAAGTCGCGCAAGCGCAGAACGACAAGAGTTAACTTAAAGTGGAATTAAGCAAGTTAAGTGTTTACAAGAAAGAGGAATTATCTAATTCTGAATTAAAATCGGAATAAACCAGCCACTTAATTTGGATTTAAGTTTAATTTGGATTTAAATTAGGGTTAGGAATTAAGTGTTTACATGGTCAGTTTAAAGAGGAATTAACTTTTATTGTGCTTATATAAAGCTCTCATGTAAATGTGGCCAATGTTGGTATATTGATACGGCAACCGTACAGATAGCCACTGCCTATTGTTTATCGTGAGTGTAATGACGGAAGTACACATGTAAACAAATGCCAAAAACTGGCACAATAATTCTTCTGATATCTGATTTTGCCTCATTTGTGCAGCTCGTCTTTTCCACCAAGCCTTCATTAGCTTCAGGAAACACATCCTGGAGTCAACATCGCTGCCTGCTGATCTGCACATCGTCCTCAGTGATATCCTTTGTGGAGCAGGTTGGTCTTCATCAAACTTTTTGTTAAAGAGTCAGTGGTATTTTGTAGCAATACCTTTACATAACTGTTCCATGCACTGTTCCCCAGGTCATGTGGATGACATCTACCCATACTTCATGCGACATACGAAGCACATTTTTCCCATGTTGGACTGCATGGATGACCTCAGAAAGATCTCAGACCTCCGAGTTCCAGTAAATTGGTGGGAGTTACAGTAAAATGTCTTTTTTTTTTTTTTTGGTTAGAAGTTTTTAATGTTTTGCATGAAAACAACTCATATGTGATGCACATGGATTGTGTTTTATATACATTTAGAAAGGAAGTGTTCTCTTAAGTTAAAACCTCAGACCAGCAGAAGAACCTGCTCTGTTTATTCTTGTACTGTTTCTATTGTTTATGTACTTTTTACTGTGTGCTATTAACCCAAACTGTAGCACCTGTTTGTGCTGGATCTGGCACTGAGCAAGGAGAGTAGACATTACAGGAGAACATGCAAACTAGGGATACCAGGGACATTAGCATAGACCTATTGTAAATGCTCTGCTAGGCTGAACGTTTGTTTCTCTGTGTGTATATCCTCAGGTACCCAGAGGCGCGGGCCATCCAGAGAAAGATTGTATTTCACGCTGGACCCACTAACAGTGGTAAAACGTACCATGCTATCCAACGCTACCTCGCTGCTAAGTCTGGGGTCTATTGTGGCCCCCTGAAGCTGCTGGCTCATGAGATCTTTGAGAAGAGCAATGCGGCGGTATGCTTTTCTCTTCTTTTAGGAGTTAAACTGTAAGTGTTTGACATATTCACACCTGTCCTTAAAACAGCCTTTTGATATTTGAGGAAAAAAACAAGAAAATTATGTTTTAAAACCATATATAATAGTACAATTATGTTTAAGTTTGATTGTGTCTGACTGCTGTTTGTATTTGTCGCTTTGTTGCATTATTCCCCTATTTGCTACTGCCTGTTTTATTTCTTTATGACAGTGTTTTTCAACCTTGGGGTCATGATCCCATGTGGGGTTGCCTGGAATTTAAATGGGGTCACCTGAAATGTCTAGTAATTGATTTAAAGAAACTTTTTTTTTTCTCATTAAAACACAACACAATCTTTGACAATTGTATTCTATACTTTCACTTTCTCTCACTTTTCTTATTTTTTAAATTAAAATAAAATGTAATATGTGTTTGTAACCCAGTATAACAGAAATGATCAAAAACTAATTCTAGAAAAGAAAACGAAATTCTCTGTAGGGTCGCCAGAAATGTGTGATATTCTTCTCTCTTCCTGTTGTCCTCACACTTTTCATCTAAGTACGTGGCACCCTTGTGGTGACCCACATTTCTCCCACCCTTGTCCTCCCATGTTATATGTGATTTGTCTTTTCATGTTTGTTGGATGGGATAAAACCGAAATGTAATTTTGTTGCTCTGTAACATGTGTAATGACAAATTAAAGCTGATTCTGATGTTAAAATAGGGTCACCATTTAAAAAATGTTGGGAACCACTAATTTATGATGTGTGACTGGTCGTCTGTTGTGGGCGTGCTAACGATGGTGACGTATGTTTTGTGGTGTCAGGACGTCCCGTGTGATTTGGTGACGGGTGAGGAGAGAACCTTTGTGGATCCTGAGGGTCGAGCGGCGGGTCATGTGGCCTGCACCATTGAGATGTGCAGCGTCACTACTCCTTGTAAGAAAATGTGTGACTGTGATTCTTATTTTAGCAGGATTATATGTTTCAGTGATGTGAATTTGAATTTATTGATTATCTATAAAGAACAATGTACAATAATAATATTTTGCGTTTATTGATTATGCTTTTCTTTTACCTGTAGATGAGGTGGCTGTAATCGATGAGATTCAAATGATCAGAGACCCTTCCAGAGGTTGGGCGTGGACCAGAGCGTTGCTGGGTTTGTTGCACTCACAAACACAAACCTTTCCTGTTCCCAATAACGCCCCCAGCAATTAAGGAATCATGTTGTGTGATGACCAGGTCTCTGTGCGGAGGAGATCCATGTGTGTGGGGAACCAGCAGCAATAGACTTCATCCGGGAGCTGATGTACACCACAGGGGAGGAGGTTGAGGTGTGTTTCTGAAAGCTGAAGGATGAATAATGGTTCATGTATGTTGACTTTATCTCATGGCTGGGTCTGCCTCTCTGTGCAGGTCAATAACTACAAACGTTTAACCCCTTTCTCCATCTTGGATCACGCTGTGGAGACATTAGACAACCTGAGACCAGGAGACTGTATTGTCTGCTTCAGTAAAAATGACATCTACTCTCTAAGCAGACAGATTGAAGCCAGAGGATTAGAGTGTGCCGTCATTTATGGGAGCTTACCTCCAGGTATCTACGCTGAAGGAATACTGAATGTGTGTGGAGCATGGAGTCCACAATGCAACATTATCTTCTGCTGCTGCCAGCTTTTCTGTGTGGTTATTTGTTTGTGTAAAAGTCTCATTCTGTTGTCTTTTGATTGGCAGGTACCAAACTGTCCCAGGCCAAAAAGTTCAATGACCCAGAGGATCCCTGCAAGATCCTGGTAGCTACAGATGCCATCGGGATGGGCCTCAATCTGTGAGCATAACCACTACAGGCTTTTGGAGTTAGGGTTAGATTCAGACAACTTTATTGATCCCTGAAGGGCAATTCAGTTTACAGTCATACCCTGCCTTTTCCACTAAAATGATAAGACAATACAACATTCATGGCAGCACATAGATTGACACTTACAGTCACCTGTCAGTATGACAGATCTGCAGGATCAAATACAATGGACATGTGTGGAAGACGCATTAAAAGCAAAGATGGCAATAAAACACCCTTAGTCTCCAATTTAGCCCAAAACCAGACAGTTCTAGTTACTTCTCAGCATCTAGCAGCATGATAGCTGAGGGGATAAAAGAGTTTCAGAGTCTGTTGGGTTTCCTTTCAGGTGCATAATAGCACCGCCCAGAAGGCATGAGACAAAAGTCAGAGGAAAGAATGTTTCAGTCTAACAAAAAAATACATTAATCAAAAATTTAAAATATATAATAAGACTGAAACAGGCAGTAGCAAAAATACTTATATGCCCAACGTAAATCATAACATTCAAGTTACCATTTTTAATAATACACACAAAAGAAATGCAAGCACTCGACAAGTACATTTGAGTTGCCTTTTTTCAAATAATGCAACAAAAATATATATATACACATGTATATTCTTTTATATACAGCATTTAACAAATACACAAAACATATTTCTACCCTTCACATAACTCTCTAAAATATATTGTGACATTTTCTTTTTGAAATTAGTGTGTCACTCATTTTTATTTCTTTATCAATATTATTCCACATTTTAACCCCTAAAACAGACGCACATCTTTGTTTTACTTCTAATTTTGCTTTTGATAAAAAAATAAACATAAATTAATCTCTTTGCTGGTCTGTGATGAGAAGTTTTTTTGAACGCCTTCTGGAAGAGAATTCTTTTTTTGTTTTGAACGATATCTGTGTTATTTTATAATAAACAATATTTTTAAATTTCTTACGTTTTGATTGAACAATTAACAGTTGTGTGTGATCAGGCTGATTGATAATTCATCTGGCTTCCTGGACCACCCGTTTCTTCCAAAGAGAATTTAGGTTAACTGGCAGATTAACATTAGCGTTCATCTTCCTTTCTGTTTTTTTAATTTCAGGAGTATAAAGCGTATCATATTCAACAGCCTGATAAAGCCAAACGTCAATGAGAAAGGAGAGAAACAGATGGAGTCCATCAGCACATCTCAGGCTCTGCAGATTGCAGGCCGTGCAGGAAGGTCTGTGTCTATTCTAACCCATAATGTGGATGAGTGACGGATGCTGTTTCACTTTGTACCTGGTTTCTATCTACTGTTGCAGGTTTTCTTCTAAGTTTAGCGAGGGGGAAGTTACGACCATGTTCAGAGATGATCTGCCAGTCCTGAAGGAAATACTGAGCAAAACTGTTGATCCCATCGAAGTGAGTTTTTATTTACTGTCCCACACACAGGCCTGCACACAGACACCTGATTACAGACACATATTTAGCTCTCTGCTTCTCTCAGACTGCAGGTCTCCATCCCACTGCAGAACAGATTGAGATGTTTGCCTACCATCTGCCTGACGCCACGTTGTCAAACCTTGTTGTGAGCAAACTGATAGTCATTCTCTCCTAATCTCATACCAAATAATCAGTCGGCTGTAAAAGATAAAGTGGTGGATTAACTTAGAAAAGAAATAACAAACAAAGGTTAACTTGCTGCTTGCTTTCTCTTTGTTCTTCTCAGGATATTTTTGTCAGCCTCTCTCAGGTGGATGGTCTGTATTTTGTCTGCAACATCGATGACTTTAAGTTCCTGGCTGACATGATTCAACACATACCGCTGAACCTGCGGTCCCGCTACGTCTTCTGCACCGCTCCCATCAACAAAAAACAGCCTTTTGTGTGCACGTCTTTTCTAAAGGTAATAATAAAAATTCTTTAAAGTATGTTTAGAAACATATAAACAGCGATAATGGCAGCTTTATTAGTCAAGGCTAACATTTATTTATGATGTTGGAAAAGTGTTTACATCAGTCCAAAAAAAATAATTCCTACTTTATTTCCTAAATGGGTTTACATGTACAATGCTAGCTTTATGACATGCCTTAGTGCTGGAGATTACATTTTATGGGCGTTTCAGTTTTGAGCCTTTTATTTTATAGTTGCCTGAGACTGATAAGACTTTACTAGCGTTCGGAATTAATCAACATAAGACAACCTAAGACTCAGGAATGGGTTACTGTCATGGAAATCTTTGACACAATGATTTTAATATTTCTCCTTCGTGTGTTTATTGGTTTCGCTTTCTGTGCATGTGCTGCTCTGATTTCAGTCTTCGTCTTCTTCTTCCAGTTTGCTCGTCAGTTCAGTCGAGACGAGCCGCTGACTTATGATTGGGTGTGTCGACACGTCGGCTGGCCTCTGGCTCCACCCAAAAATATCAAAAACCTTGTTCATCTTGAAGCTGTCCATGATGTGTTGGATCTCTACCTCTGGTTAAGGTACTGGGAGAGTGTTCAGTGTATCCACATTAAAATAGATCATTATTGTCATTGTTTTAAAAAAAAAACACAAACAGTTTCGCAGCTATTCTTTAAGTATATTGAAATAATAAAAACAAAATATAAAAAGAATAACAGAATTCAATTTGACTTTATTTATTTAGCGCCATTTACAAAAAAAGTTCATCTCAAAGCGCTATCAATATGAAGAATAAAAACACATTACCACACTTTTGCACGCAAACTTCCATAAAACAGCCGATACTGTATGAATGTTTTGGTCAGAGTAATGCAAACTAACACCAAAGGACCAAATTTAATCCCCAAAGCTCATCTCTTACCATGGATCCTAAAATATGCACTTGAATGCTATTTTTGTTTGTGTTTTAAGTTTACTTGCATGTTACATGATCTCCTTTATATAGTTGAATTGGTGTGCTTTTAGGATATAAATCAGGAAGCAGCAATGAGTTACTTACTAAACTGTAACCTTGACATTTCCTAAACTTAATCATAAATATCTGGAAAAGGTCCAGAGTTAAAAGTTTCTCCTTCCCTGATAGCCACATTTCTACTTGTCTTTAGAGAGTCATTGTTGATTACATGCTGTATGCTCACGTGTCTGATGGATGGATGTTTTACTGTTCTCATATTGAATGTCAAATCTTTGATCAACTCATGTCCCTTTGTTTCCATAGCTACCGCTTCATGGACATGTTTCCAGACACAGCCTTGATTCGAAATGCCCAGCGGGAGCTAGATGACACCATCCAAGAGGGCGTCCGAAATATAACGCGTCTGATCCGAGCCACAGACCAAACCATCGCTGACTTGCTGCAGAAAGGGAACAGTCGTCATGAGCTAACAGGGAGCAGCAGTGGAGCTTCTAGCAAAGGTCCTTTGAACAAAAGCAGAAAGACGATGGACAATTCTCTGGCAAGTCGTTTGGTGAGAGACGGTCTACTGACGTCTGATTTACTACATCAGCTGCAGAGAGAGTGGTCCAGAGATAAACAGCAGGATGTCAGCGTTCACAGCACAAACACTGAAAAACCAAACAGTAAAGGGAAAAAGAAGAAATGACGGGAGAGCTGCGTCTAAAACCCACAGTGGCTCTTTGGCTGTAGCTGCAGTGTTTGGTCCAGTTTGAATGGTTAATGATGTGCTGAGTCACTCTTTGGTCATATCATGACAACTATCAGCTGTTTATTTTCACCTCCTGTCAGCAGCTTTTATACATGAGCTGTTAATGCTGTTCAATGAGGAAAGTTCAGTGAGGATGATTAACTGTTTGTCATCTCAAGAAGGAAAAGTCACAGGTGACGCAGTCTAAGGCTGGTCCGTGCGCTCCAACCCATTCAAGACAATAACTCAGAATTAACACTGCATTAGGGATGGCTTTATGAAAGCTTGCAAAGAAACATGAAGCAGGTGGTCCTAATGTTAAGGCTGTTCATAAATGATGCATCTACAAGCTCTCCCTTGCATTTTGGCTTTGTGATAGAATGGGTTTCTGTGACGCTACCTTTGTTTTTCCTCTTAGAGTGTGGAAAATTATTGTTTTCCATATTCTGAGAGGAAATTGATTCAGTCAAATGTGCTGATTTGTGGAGATAAACTTGTCACTGAGAAAATACCTTCCTTTTTTTTTTTTACTTCAGTAAAGCATCACCTACTTACTTTTTTTTTGGTCCACTTAAAAAAACTTATTTGAGTCACTTTTGTTTATCTTCTCAAATATAGGGTTATATTTTAATACAACACTGTTACCACATGTTTATGAAGAACAATTAATTTCTTCTGTCAATTAAAAATGCTACTTTGTCTTTATTTTTCAATGAGCTCTCACACATTATTTACAATGTGATTCAGAAATACTAATGGGGGGGGGGGGGTCTTTGAAGTGTGTTTTATTATATACTGTATGTACGTAAATGCATTTGAAACATTTTTAGATTATTTATATTGGAATAAAATGGGCCCTGTGTGAAAATAAGCTGATTGTTACTCACACTTTTGCTCTAAAACAATTATTCATGCTGCATCAGGCCTTCTTACCACCCCCTTTAATACAGTGCATTTGGTACAACCCACATGTGCTTCTGCTGAGCTGTGAATGTAACAAGGAGCGTCAGATACACTGCAGCAGCATGTTTATTCAGGCCAAAAACACAAAAAGAAAGGAGAGGGAGATGAAATCTGCTGCTTACTCAATTTTTCAGAGGTAAGCTTTAAAACACATCCTTTTTTAGGCAATATATTGTTTTGTTTGAAATAACTACGTGCGCTCTTGCCCATTTAAATGCTGGAACATTGCTTTTTGCACGTCAAATCTTAATTGGAAATTAAATTATTGAAAATAAAAAAAATATTTCGAAGACTAAATTTTGCTGCCACCAAGTTTTAAGTAGGTGGCCAGAGTGTCCCCATGATTCTAAATATTCTATCATTACCTTTTATTAACCTTTGTACACGTTTGCTTTGTGTGTGAATTAGAAAATTAAAAAATACCAGCCACCCCTAAATTGTATCAAAGATGTGTCATTTACTCAATATTCAATAAATAACTAAAATATCGTAGAACAGATTTATAAAATACAAGCATATGGAGTCATCAGGTTATTGCACTTTTTTCAGTCTAAGGGTCAGGATCCAATGTGGGGTGGCCTGGATTTAAATGGGCTCTGGGTTGCCTATAGTGTCTAATAGTTGTTAAAAAAAAAAAACACCACACACAATAAATATCAAATAACTGTATATTATACTTGAACTTTCTCCAATATAAATTTAGTTAAAATAAAATGCAGTATAAAAATATCTAAGGTGAGGCACTTGTCTCTTTTTTACTAATCCTGGCTACTTTTTATTTGTAACACACTTTAATAAACATGATCAAAAACTAATTTTAGAAGAAAAAAAAAAAATGTCTCTGCTATCGCTGGACATTTGTGATATTAAAATTGGGTCACGACCCAAAAAAGGTTGGGAACTTCTGGGTTAATGTGAAAAAAAAAAAGAAAGCTAGAGAATATTTGTATTGTTTTCGAGCGAGAAAAAAAAAAAGGTGTACATCGGGGCCCAACAAAATGGTTTGTTCCCAGGGCCCAAAATGTGGTGCTACGTCCCTGGGTTAGGACCCCAAACATGAATATATTTGGAAAGATGTTTGAGAAAAACAATAAGGAAAATGCATCCAAAAGTTGTACCAGATTACCAGTTTGGGTGTTGTTTCAACTGGGATCAAAGACTACCAAATAGAAACCAGAGCTGAAGAAGCAATGGGAAGGTGAGCAAAAACACCTCCAATGAAAACCAGCAAGGACTTATTATTGATCAATCATAAGTTCAACCTAAGAATCAGGACAGAAGTAGACTGAGATAGGAGGAGATGATGATAAAAAAGGGGGTGTGGCTTGTTGTTAATGATTGAGTAAATGCAGAGGTGGGTCTGGGTTCTCTGAACTCAGGCAGTCAGTCATGTGATCATTAGAGACAAGAAGGACAACACCACACTCACTTTATAACATCGGTGAATCAGATTTTATATCATTACTTAGTTTTTGTGGTGTTTCTTGAGTCAAGATGTTGGCTGTTCATCTCATTTCCTTTTTCTTCTCCAAACTTCAGGAGGACCCAACAAAGAAGGTAAGGAGAACTTGAGACTAACTAACCCATGTGTTCCTTTTTTTTTTATTAATACCAAGGGCAGATAAAGAGTGTTTAAAAAGCCTCTGATTGGAATGTTTAATGTAAAATTTAGCAAACAGGCTTCTTTGAAATTTTTTAATGTCAAAAAACTTTACAATGTAAAAATTGATGACAAAATACGTGATCTACGTTTACAGTTTCATTATTCAGTGTGAAACTGCATCTGTATACTTCCAGTTTGACAAAAAAAACAAACATTTTCCACTGCATGATTCGCTCTCGCATAATAAATCGAAGTGATAAGAAAGGAGCAGGGCTTGTAATAAGAGGATCAATGTGCCATAATCATTAGTTACTGTGTCACCGTCTGTATTTTCCTCAACAATTATTAACGCCCCACTCACTGTACAGACCAGACACTCACTGATTGTCACAGGAACAAAGTATTGACTCTCCCATTAGCAGCACTGCACACACACACACACACACACACACACACACACACACCTCAGCTGGAGGTGTTGGCTTAGCATTCAGTGCTCAGTGTGCTACACAGTGCGAAAGTTGTAGTTAATTTAACGAATCCAATTCCAAATTCAGATTATTGAAGTCTCAATTAAATTATTAGCCAATTGTCGACCGTAGAATATTATGGACTATTAATAATTAGGGTCTGAAGGCCATACTGGCCGTATAGGAACCTATTGTTCTTGCTTTTCTTGGGTATTTTCCGTTTTGCCCCTTAGAACGCCTAAAGTCTTACCAAAATGTGCACGCACCTCAGGCTTGCTCAACAATTAGATGTTTTGGTGCAATGAAAAAAATTGCTAAAAAAACGCGAGCATGTGGATAGGGAAAAAAATTCAAGAATTGACTTCTTTGTGTCTTCTTCTTTTCATACTCCTTTTTTTGTTGATAGTCTTATTGTAACTGTTGATTCCTTTCCCAGGTGGACAGGTTCCTTTATGCCATGCGTCTCAATGATGGTCAGTTGACTGACATCTCAGCACGTTTTCAGGCCGAAATGAAGAAGGGCCTTTTGAGGGAAAGCAACGCTGCAGCAGCTGTGAAGATGCTGCCGACGCACGTTCGCTCCACGCCCGACGGATCAGGTGACACATTTGTTTCAGGAGTTCATTTGTTTGTTTCCAATGTCATCAGAGCAAAAATGCAGGCAAGCATTCATAGAAAGATAGTGTCAAATACTCATTATTTCTCTCCTTGTGTAGAAAATGGTCGGTTTCTGGCCCTGGATCTTGGTGGCTCCAAGTTTAAGGTTCTCCAAGTGAAAGTGAGGGAAGGCCGGGGTCTGAGGAAGGGACAGGTGGAGATGGAGGAGAAGATCTACCCAGTTCCAGTGGAGCTGCTCAGTGGGAGAGGAGCTGAGGTAAGACACATGCTGGATGATGATTGTCTCAGAGGTTTTCACCCTCACGACGTTCTCTCTCTGTTTGGTAGTTATTTGATCACGTCGCTGAGTCGCTGAAGGACTTTTTGCAAGAGAAGAAAATTAGTCTGGATCAGAAACATCCTCTGGCCTTCACCTTTTCTTTCCCGTGTGAACTGCCCTCTCTGCACCAGGTGTGTTTCTCGACACACACCACCTACACATACTCACACTGTGCAACAGCAATGCTTCTTTTGTTTTGATGTTGCTTTCTTTTCTGATTTTAGGGCTTTTTATTAAGCTGGTCAAAGAACTACCGTGTTCGAGGTTTTCAGGGGAAAGACGTGGTTCATGCTCTCAGACAGGCCATTTACAGAACAGGGGTATGTATGTTTCTGTATCAGCTTTGTAAGGTTTTTCTCTACTTTCTTCCCAGATCTTTTATTTAAACAACTCTGAGTACAGATGACAAGATCAGTATAATTTCAATGAGGTTTATTCACAAGCAAAGTTTAGTAGACTAAGCCTACGCGCAGGTGGCCAGAGGAAGACGTCTATGTCTCTATCTACATCTATCTTCATGACTGCACCCTCCTTTGTCTGGTACAACCATGTCTTAGCCATACATCCCAGTGCAGTCTAGCTCTCCTCAGCTCCGTCAGTGATGTTCAGGTCATATGCACAATGTGTGAGTGTTCAAAGCAAAGCAAAACAGAGTGTCAGGGCCTACCATACAAGCATTGAAAAATACAAAAATAATCTTTTAACTTTATCAATCAAAATATTTGTTTAGCCCTATGGGAAGGTATGATCTAGTCCAGTGGTTCTCAAACGGTTTTACCACCTTTTGTCCGACTGTAACATTTTGCTTCGAAAACTATTTAAAAACAACTGTAGAGCATAATGATGGAATAAACGAATGATAACACTCATTTTAAAGAATCCCATTTAGTAAATAAGTGGAAATAAACAGTATTTAGTGCAGTGGTTCCCACATTTTTTTCTATAATTACTTTTTTAACATGTTTAAACTTGAATATTTATTTATTTATTTATTTATTTATTTATTTATTTATTTATTTATTTATTTATTTTTACTGCATTTTAGTTTAACTGGATTCATATTTCACAAAGTGAAGGTATAGAAATACAGTTGTTTAAGATTGTGTTTTATTTATTTATTTATTTGTTTATTTATTTTTCAAAAAGAACAATAATTAAAAGAATTAAAAATCTTCTGATTTTTCAGAAATTTCAGGTGACCCCATTTAAACTCCAGGCAACCCCACATGGGGTCCCGTCTCCAAGGTTGAAAAACAGATTTTGTGGCTCCCAAATAGATTTATTTCTATAGTTTTTATCATTTCTGGTCATCTCACACCTGGGATGGGACCGACTGACACTTTATTTGTAAATTTGTAAACACTGATCATGTCTGTGGACTTTATTGTATGAACCTGACAGAACAAGATAATCACGATATACTTGGGAACAAATGTATCTGTAGGATTTTAGAGAAGTATAATCTTTTTCATTTCAATGACTTTGTTCATTTTAAAAATTCATATTTTTATATTTAAAGTTTTGCATGGACTCACTCCTCTTCCACCAAAGGATTTTATTAAACCTAAGGCAATGAGGGGAATGGGCACCAGGGCCGAGGTGCCACACAGACGCACCACTTATGGTCAGAATGTGCTGTCTATCAAAGGGAGTCACTATTGGAACAGTCTTCTTTTGACAATAAGATAATGTCCCACGCTGTCCACTTTTAAATTGTGGATGAAAGAAAGCCAAGTCTTTTAACTGTCTGCTATTGTTATATGTATTCTTTGTAAATGTGTTTCTACTTTGTGTTACTTGCCTAGGGACAACAGATGGATATTAGCCTTTTTTTTTTTTTTTTTTTTTGCTTAAATCTGGCATATTTACACTGTATTATTACAGATGTTCATGAATATGTACTGTCCCTATGAAATAAATAAATACATCCATTTAATATAGGACAGCAGTGGACACTGACAGAGTGAAACTGTTTTTGTGTCGAACATTTTTTTTTTATAAAAGTTTAACAAAATAAAGAAATGTATTTTTAAAAATCTGGCTTGAAAATATTGGAAAATATAATAGAATCCAAGAACATTTTTATTATAATATGCAACATTAGGTCCCGCCTAATCTTTCGTTCCAGTGAAGATTATGTTGTGGTAGAATCTTTTATAAGTGACTATACATTTAAACCCCAAAAATCTCAACTGCACATCATTTTAGTTTTACCAACCACTCTCAACTGGGAGAGAAACACATCAGGTGCACACGTGTGTTATTTGCTCCACATAGAATGGTGTCAGGATTTGATCCTTGGGGGTTGCAGTCCTTCCCCTTGGCCATACAAACTGTTAACATCCATGGACTTGGTCACGTATAACCCCCACCCTGTATAACAAATAATTAGCCCACCTCCCCCTACCTGCACTCCTGCAAAAAAACCTAAAAACTACAGTCACTTTAAAGATTTTAAATGCACATGTATATTTTCTCTCCCTCCTCCTACCCTCCCGAATCTGAAGAATGTGTCAGTAATAATGGCGAGTGTTCCTCTATTGAAACTGCTCTGCAGGGGGTGGACGTGGAGGTGTTGGCGATGGTTAATGACACCGTGGCCACCATGATGACTTGTGGCTTTGATGACCAGTACTGTGAAGTGGGACTCATCATTGGTGAGCAATAGCATGTCCACATACAGTATATCTCTGTAGGCAGTGATTGTTGAGCGCCTTCGCCCACTTTGTGTCCCATAAATTACAAGCATGTATAAATGCTGCATCACGCAATATGACGAGTGTGTAGCAGTAACATATTATAAATGTTCTCTATTTAATGAAAGATTATTTGGTATTACACATCAGGATTACTGATGTATTTGTGACAAAACAAATGAATGATCAAATAAGTAATGGTTCTAATTTTCTATTTTAGTTTTGCATGTAAACAAAAACTAATTTCACTAAGTTGTCAAACAGAGTTAAAAACTGCTTAAAATTGGGTTGAGCATGTTTCAGGAACTGACATTTACCATAGGACACAATGTCCTACAACCAGGGTTGGGGTCACTTACATTTTTCAGTTACAATTTTGTTTTCAATTACCCATGTTCAATTACAATTATGTTCTCAATTACTAAGGTTCAATTGAGCCTGAAATAAATAACCTAATAAAAGTTGACCTTCCTCTTGTGTTAGTTTTCTGTTAGCATCTCTAATGATATTGGTTCCTAAATCAGCTGTAAATACATTCAAAACAAATATCTATCATCTAATATCTTTCCTATCTATTGTTACCATGCTAACATACCAGTATACCTCTCGATTTCAATATTTTAAAAATGGTAAAATGTGGGAAAGCTTGATATGAAACACATTTTAATAATTGTACCAATAACTACATATGTGTAAAACTGTACATAGAACTGCAACAAGGTTCCTCCATTTTGCGTTAAATAATAATTGACAATTTTTATAGAATTTTCATGGCAATTACAATTGCAAAGTCAATTATCTAAACTCGACAGCAACAGATTTTTAAATTAAAATTATGACATAATTGTGATTAATTATCAATTACGCAATTACAATTATAATTAACCCCAACCCTGCCTACAACACAGTGCCAACCTTTCATTGTTCTCATTCAGGTGTCCAATTGTTCCCTTACCGTACCATTTTTAATATAGGGTTTTAGAGACATATATGGATGGATTTTACTCATTCTGTAGACAGTGATGTTATGGTAATGGTAGATGAATGGATGTCATGTGTGTTTGGGAGCTCAGGCACAGGAACCAATGCGTGCTACATGGAGGAGATGCGGCACGTGGACCTTGTGGAGGGGGACGAGGGACGAATGTGTGTGAACACTGAGTGGGGAGCATTCGGAGATGATGGAGCGTTGAAGGATTTCATCACAGAGTTTGACGAGGATGTGGACGCAGCCTCCGTCAACCCTGGGAAACAGATGTGAGGGGGGATTGTCTCACTGAATGACATGATGGGACTCAATGAGTGTCCTGACTCTGTGTGTCCTGATCACAGCTTTGAGAAGATGGTCAGCGGGTTGTATCTGGGTGAACTGGTGAGGCTGGTGGTGGTTAAGATGGCTAAACTGGGAAAGCTGTTTGACGGATGTGTGTCTGAAGCTCTGAGGACCAAAGGGAAGATAACTACAGCACACGTGGCAGCCATGGAGGAGTGAGTTCTCCTTTTCTCTCTGTGTCATACCAAGTCTGACAAGACTAGGAGAAATCTAACATCTGCTCTTCTTATAAGATACAAAACGGGCCTGAAGAACACAAGAGAGATTCTTATGGGTCTGGGCTTGAGTCCTTCACCTGATGACTGCATTGCTGTGCAGCATGTCAGCACCATAGTATCCTTCAGGTCATCCAACCTGGTGGCTGCAGGACTCGTGGCCATCCTAAACCGGATCAAGAAAAGCCGTGGTGTGAGGGGATTGAGGATTACAATTGGTGTGGACGGAACTGTTTACAAAACGCATCCACAGTAAGTTATACATAGTGGCTAGCCGTACGTAGACGTACGGACAACCTCAGTCATGTGACCATTCCGTATAGACAAAAAATGGCTGAACAAGCGATACACGTGCAAATTCATGGTGGCAATTCAAATACACTTCAGAAGGTTAGGGTTAGTTAGTCCGTAATGTAGTTTAGGTTTAGGATTAGGGTTAGTTAGGTTATAACGTAGTTTAGGGTTAGGTTTAGGATTAGGGTTAGTTAGTCCGTAATGTAGTTTAGGTTTAGGATTAGGGTTAGTTAGTCCGTAATGTAGTTTAGGTTTAGGATTAGGGTTCGTTAGTCCGTAATGTAGTTTAGGTTTAGGATTAGGGTTCGTTAGTCCGTAATGTAGTTTAGGTTTAGGATTAGGGTTAGTTAGGTTATAACGTAGTTTAGGGTTAGGTTTAGGATTAGGGTTAGTTAGTCCGTAATGTAGTTTAGGTTTAGGATTAGGGTTAGTTAGTCCATAATGTAGTTTAGGTTTAGGATTAGGGTTAGTTAGTCCATAATGTAGTTTAGGTTTAGGATTAGGGTTAGTTAGGTTATAACGTAGTTTAGGGTTAGGTTTAGGATTAGGGTTAGTTAGTCCATAATGTAGTTTAGGTTTAGGATTAGGGTTAGTTAGGTTATAACGTAGTTTAGGGTTAGGTTTAGGATTAGGGTTCGTTAGTCCGTAATGTAGTTTAGGTTTAGGATTAGGGTTAGTTAGGTTATGACGTAGTTTAGGGTTAGGTTTAGGATTAGGGTTAGTTAGTCCATAATGTAGTTTAGGTTTAGGATTAGGGTTAGTTAGGTTATAACGTAGTTTAGGGTTAGGTTTAGGATTAGGGTTAGTTAGTCCGTAATGTAGTTTAGGTTTAGGATTAGGGTTATTTAGGGTATAACGTAGTTTAGGGTTAGGTTTAGGATTAGGGTTAGTTAGTCCGTAATGTAGTTTAGGTTTAGGATTAGGGTTAGTTAGGTTATAACGTAGTTTAGGGTTAGGGTTAGGGTCAGTTAGTCCGTTTAGGATTGTACGTATTAATAGCAAACAGGAGTACTGGCCAATGAGGGGCGCTACGTATGATTACAACAATTCATAAATACGTAGCATGTCCGTAACAAACTTTAAGAATCTACGTATTAATAGCAAATAGAAGTACAAGTATGTAGCGTCTAAGTCACATGACCAATGAGGGGCGCTACATACGGGTAGAATGCCGGTATAATGATAGGTCTACGTGCAGATAGCCACTGCCTAAGTTATAATGGACGTAAACATGATCGAAGTTGAAAATGGTGAAGTAGAGATTAGTGAATGTGCATCATAGCTATTGGACTGAGGATTGAAGTCACAAGAAGAGGTGAGACTAGATAAAAAAAAAGATAAAATCTAACTGTGGCACATGTCATTTCATTTATTAATTTATTTTAATTAGGACATTACATAGTAATCAATGTGTCAGCAGAGAGCATCAACATAAACATGCCAGAGTTAGTACAATAGCTACATTTCATCTGTTGCCCTAAAGGAGGGAAACGTGATATAACATATAATACAGTTGAACAACAACATTTAACAGATTACAGGTACTCACGTTAATGTAATCAAGCTTTTATGGGTACTTGTAGTATAGTATATTTCTCAATCAGTAAGTTTACTTTTAAAAGAAGTAAAGTAATTTGTTACATTTTTACACCCAATCGAGTAAATTAGATTATTTTTTTATTTCCATTTCATGGTCTCAGTAGTTTATGAAGGCACATTGAACATAATCCATATGTTCTTCAGTCGTGCCATTTCTGATAAACACCCAGCCACTTTCTTTATTTCAGGTTGATGTTTCTACCTTTTATTTTGTTACCCATATGCCACATTTGGCATGGCACTGTTTTAGAATTCATATATTTAGCTATACTTAGAGCCTGAGAATTGTTTTTTTTTACTTTGAATTGAATTCATTGGAGGTATTTAATTTTTTAAAGAATTGTACATTTTGTCAAACCTTTTATTTCATACAGATGCCTTTGTGGTAAATAAATGAATCTCCAATTGTGCAAGATTTCATCTGTTCCTTTTTAAGTTTATACATGAGATGTTTACTGTATGCAAGGGAACCGTGGCAAGATTTATTACCAAAAATAAACGTGAGGGGATGAAAGTAATTAGTAGCTTTTACTTTAAGTACTATTTAATTGAGCTACATTTTTCTTGTACTTTAGTATTTTATGTATGACTTACTTGTTCTTGTATTTGAGTACAATTTCAATCAAGTTACAGTACTTCTACTCGAGTAGAATATATCAGTACTCTTTACCATAGCTGGACTTTTTTATCTGGAATATACATCAGTTCAAGTAATAATCCATGTTTGGTTGCTTTTGCTGCAGGTATCCCAAACGCCTCCATAAAGTGGTGCGGCGATTGCTTCCTGAATGCAATGTTCGGTTTGTTCTCTCAGAGAGTGGCAGCAGTAAAGGTGCCGCTTTGGTAGCAGCGGTCGCTCAACGTTTGGCTTCCAGAAAGCGACAGGTAGGTGGCGATATGCATCTATTCAAATCGATTGCAACACGCCAATAACCAAAAAACAAAGAACCCAGTTACATGTGTCAAGGCAAATTTGCGGTTGACCTCATTTGGAGACATGATTTATTGCTGTGGTTGAATGATGGAGTCCAGGCGAGGCATTGATGATTTTATAAAAAAGATTTATTATAAAATAAAATAAAAAAAGAGTAAAAAAGAAGCTTCCATCCTAAAAGAATGAAAGGCAAAAGGCTCGTGGCAGAGCAAAAAGGCAAGACCCGCTCTAACTAACAGTTTCACAGCTTAAGCTTTTATACAGATAACAGAAAAGTTCCACCCTGAGGTAAGGAGAAGGGGGGAGTCAGATGCCCAACAGTGGAAACATTTGAGGATGATGAAGACGTGTATATTATGAGGAAGATTGGGCGCCACTCTTATCTATCCTTGATAGTGTGTGCGTTCGTGTATATCTGCATGTGAGTTTGAGTTTTGGCCTTCAGCAGAGACTCTGTGTTGCACTGAGTACAATATGATCTGTACTGTTTAATCTAACATGATTCAGCTGTTCAAAAGTGCAAAGAGTAATGAAGTCATCATGTATTAAAACATGACAAATTGTACACATGAACATACATTTGACGATATGATGATGAATATAAAAATTTCCATCACACATGTATGTGACTAACTGTTTTTGCGGTTCTACATTCAGGTGGATCAGAGACTTTCCCCTTTCAGACTGAGTGAAGAACACCTTCAGCTAGTCAAGGCCAGGATGAGGGTGGGGCTAGATGCAGGCCTGAAAGCTACAGGGCCCTCTGCAGTCAAGATGCTGCCTTCCTTTGTGTACCATACACCTGATGGCACAGGTCAGGCATCGCGAAGGACTGTCTGCAGGATTTAACACACTTGCCTTCTGTTCTGAGAAGCCGTTCTTTTGTGCAGAGCATGGAAAATACCTGGCCCTAGATCTGGGAGGAACTAACTTCAGAGCTTTGCTGGTTAAGTTTAAAAATGGCCGACAACACAACTCACGACTTTACCATAAAATCTACACTATACCCCTGGAAATAATGCAGGGAACTGGAGAAGAGGTAAGGGCCTGAAATATATTTATATTTATATTACATTACCGTAGATTATTGTCCCCCACCACAAAGTGTGAAGGGGGATATAGGTTTGAGCTCCATCTGTTCGAGTTAAATGAGACAGCTTTTCTCAGGAACTGTTTAAGATACGATAACCAAATTCGGTGTGTAGCTTCAGGGTATCAATATCTTGATGGAGTTTTTTCCCGAGTTATTGCCCTTTTTTTGTTTATTTTCCTCTGTTCGAGGCATCTTCAAAGGGGACATCTTTTCTCAGAAACATTTTAAGATGAGATAACCAAATTTGCTGTGTGGCTTCAGGGTATCAATACCTTGATGGAGTTCGAAAATGAGAAGTGCGCAATTCTTTTTTCCAGAGTTATTGCCCTTGTTCCGTTTTTCTTACTCGGTTTGAGGTATCTTCAAAGGGGACAGCTTTTCTTAGAAATTGTTTAAGATATTATGATATTTTCTTATGTATACATCTAAGTTTAGGAATTGGTTGAGTTATAATGACAATCAATCTGGAGGGAGACGTTGATGACTATGTCTTCTTGTTATCATTAATCCTGCTTTGTGTGTATTTTTAATCTTAACATTTCTGTTGTCTGCCTGCATGAAGTTGTTTGATTACCTGGCGCACTGTGTTGGGGACTTCCTGGACTACATGGGGATGAAGAATGTTCGTCTTCCTACAGGATTCACTTTTTCTTTCCCCTGCGAACAGTCAGCCATTGACACAGTACGTACACACTTTAGTGTACTGTCTGTAGGTTTGTGCTCTGTAATGCAAATATTCTTTGACGGTTTTATAGGGAAAGTTGGTGAGTTGGACAAAAGGTTTCAAGGCTACAGACTGTGAAGGACACGACGTAGTAAACATGCTCCGTGAGGCCATCAAAAGACGCAATGTGAGTCTTTTACTGCACGGTTTTACCTAAAGAGATTTTGTTTGTTTTAGAGTTTATTATTCTACACCACTGTGTATTTATAAGACACGATTTTAACTATTAGAGAGAATTTGAGGGACAAGAATACAGAAGTCGTCATATTATATAAACAGTAAGTAATGTTTATTACTTAAGAACAAAAAAAACAAAGATTCTATGGTTTGCCTCCCAAAACAGTTTTTTTGAACAAACAACGCCATAAATGAAATGGTCAAAAAATAAATAAATAGATGTATACATGATAAAATTTATAATTTACTCTTTTTTTTCTTAATATCTCACATAAAGCTTCTCATACTGTCGAACACGTTCCAGTATTTTCAAAATTCTGGGACTAGTTCAGGCTCTAACTGTGCTATTTTAAACAGGCATTTGTTTTTAATGTGTGATGTTTTCAGTAAAAATGATGAAATGTGGTTTTTCTTTTCGTTTTCTTTTTTTACAAAGAACTTTGGGAACTAGATTGTGAAGATCTGAGGTTTGTGTAGTTTAGTCTTTGGGGATTTTTTATTCTCAAGGATTGGTTATTATGAGCCTTAGTTATTCTCGTTCTTCAGGTTGGGTATTAGGTCTTTCTTTTCAAAATGAATCCCAGTAAAGGGTCAGGGTGGAGTTTGAATTCCACTTGGGATGTCGGTGAATTCTTAGTAATTTGTTCATATTCTGTTTAGTTTTTTGAGCCTCTGCCTTTGCTTTTGGGCACATAAGGAGTTTCTATAACACCAAATTGCTAATTTGTCCAACAGAAGCCAATCTTTCTGATCACCCAAACACACTACTAAAAGTGTTGGCTGTGTGTTTTTTCAGATAAATATAAAACTCCCAGCCTAAATATTTCCCCAGATCTGTTTAATTTAAGTACATTGTTCCATTATTTATTGTTTTTACAGTATATGTAAAAAGAAGAAACCTTCCTCAGTCTACCTGGTCTTTGCACTCAGCAAAACTCCAGACCAACACAGTACTTTAACTTATTTACTTCACGTTTGATCAGTTCAACTACTTTTTTTAAAAAACCTGTCTCAAATATTAATTGGCTACTTACTCAGTTTGCTAACTGCTATCTGATGATAATGTAGTCATCGTAGTTTTTTGTCAAGTCATGTCATGTTTTTAAAGGTTGCTAACAGCCTAAAATCACTTTAAGTCTTTAAATTTATCCAGTTCTGTTAAATATTTTTAAGCTAGGTCATTGTTCAGTATGATTTGAATCTAACAGGAAAGTTCCCTGAAGTGACATTGAAGGCCCAGTGCTCTATACTGCTCTCTACTGGCTAGCTGAGACCCCCCAGTACAGTAGTGTGCATATGAAGTGACCATAGATAATGTTTATTACATGCAATAACATAAAGATCATCACTAGGAAATTAGCCAAAATGATTCATATCCGTCCACATTGTTGCTGTGATATGCTGGTGCATATTCAGCAGGGAACACCCAGAGCAGAATCAGAAAAATGATCTTTATTTGTCATTCCACATGTTACAGAGCAACAGAATTTCATTTCAGGACCACCAGTCTGTCACTGTGCCAACATAGACACAACCAGGGTTGGGGTCAATTACAAATGCAAATATATGCCGCCTCCACTCTCGGAGCTAATGCATCACATACACATACATACACAAAGGTTGGGTGGGGAGCACCGCTCCCCCCATCCCCTTTCTTTTGATCTCAACTCATACATTCACTAAACACACACATTCACACGGGGGCGAGGGAAGTGCCTCTCCATTGGGGAATGGAGAGGCACCATAACAGGGTGGTGAGGGGTTCACACATTTAGGCTTGTAGGGTGGGGGCCCGGTGCCTCTGTTGATGGCTGGGCAACCGCGTAGAGCACAACTATATCAGGGGGTGTGGTCGGGCGTGGCTGGGCGGTGGGCCTCTGGGGTGCCTGTGGGTGCGCCGTGGGATGGCCCATGCTTGGGCCGTGCCCTGGGGGCTGGGGTCTGCAGCTCTGCCGCCTTGGGGCTGTGACTGGGGCCCTTGGGGGGGTCCTGACTTTGACAATAACTAAGGCTCATCATGCAGGCGACATTGATGAAGGGTGATCTGGGGCATTCTGGGGGGCTCGCCGGTGCTCTGGGGTGCTGGTAGGGAGACTTATGGCATCCCCTCGGTGCCCCAGGCGGCCTTGGGCGGGCTGCTGCAGGTGCTGCTTCTGTTCTGGTTCCTTCTGGCCTGGGGTTCGGTCTCTGCTAAATCTGGGGGCGCCCTCTGGCTGCTTGTCCGGCACAATCCTTGCCGTCTCCTGTGCGTGGGCCTTTGCTCCTTCGCTAGGATCTCAGGCGGAGGGTTCTCTATGCACAACTATAACATCACTTCTCACTCGCACCTTAAAACAGTCAACTCTTCCCCACCCCTTCCATTTCCTACCTTGACTCTCTCTTCCCTGTTCCCTTTCCCCTAACCTAGGTGTAACACTGCCCTCTCTTTTTAGATCCTCCCTTTAATAAAATGTTTCTTACCCTTCCTTAGGGGGGGCTGGTGATGGCCACAATTATGCTATAAAAATGTTTTTATTTATTTAACTGCAATAACAAATCATGCATTGCTGTCTTAAAAAGATTGCACTTCTTGTAGTGTTGACCTTTGACAGCATGTGCAGACAAGGCAAAAAGAAAAAAAAAACATATCATTGCAATCGTCTAATTGATGACAAATTACAATTATGGCGTACTTATAATTGTAATTGTAATTTTAAAAATATGTTGGTGTCATAATCACAATTAAATAGTAATTAAGTTTAGTTCATTTACCTTGTTATTGTAATTGCTATGAAAATTATAAATTAACGTTAAACTGTGGAACTATGTTACACTTCTATGTGCAGTTCTACACATACTGTATGTAGTTAACAATTATTAAAACATGTTCCATATTGAGCTTTCCCACATTTTAGAATTAAAAACTGAAATTAAGGGCTATAGTGACACACCAAAAATATGAAAACCTATATTTTCATTGATTAGGAAGCCAAACAAGCTAACCAATAGATAAGAAATTAATTCAATGATATATATATATATATATATATATATATATATTTGTGTTTTTTTTTTTTAGGATTGAGGACCTGATATCATAAGAGACGCTAACAGAAAGCTAACACAAGAGGAAGGTTAACTTTTATTACAGGTTATTTATTTCAGGCTCAGTAATTGTGATTAATTGTAATTGAACTTTAGTAATTCAGAACGTAATTGTAATTTATTTTCTGAGGATAAAAGAATAATTGTAATTGGAAAAAATCTTGGTCACTGTAATAGTGATTTGAACTGTAATTGAAAACCTAATTGTAACTGAAAAAAGTTATTGACCCCAATCCTGGACACAACCATTCATAAATACAATTTCTAAAACATGAACAATCAACCAGAGGGAGGATGCTGGAGTATGTGGTACATGTATCCAGGGCCACCATTCATCCTGCAGTTCTCAGGTTTTTTTTTTTTTTTTTTGTGCCAACAGGACTATGACTTGGACATCGTATCAATAGTCAATGACACTGTGGGGACCATGATGAGCTGTGCTTATGAAGACCCTGAGTGTGAAGTTGCACTGATTGCTGGTATGTGACCCTTGAGCAGATTTGTAAAACCAACACACTTTGATCTGTCATCACTTTGATGTAGGTTTTCAGTGTCAGACACTGTTACTCACAGGTACTCACTATTCAAGTCTGATTCATTTATTTTTTTCCTACTATTGTACACAGGAACTGGCTCAAATGTTTGCTACATGGAGGAACTGAGGAATATCAAGAAGGTCAAACAAAGTACACATAAAACAGAAGATGTGAATACAGACGGTGGGGAGGAGAAGGTAGAATAGTGCAGTTGTTGCAGTGATTGAAGATGGAGGCTCTTTTGCATGTTAACCTTATTCTCATTTCTTCATTGTCTGCACTCGGTTGCAGGGCACTGAGAAGACAACAAATCACACTGCAGACATATCCAGGATGTGTGTTAACACAGAGTGGGGAGGTCTGGGTGATGATGGCTCCTTAGATGACATAATCACATCCTATGACACTGCAGTGGACCAAAACTCCATCAACCCAGGAAAACAAAGGTAAGGAGAGGTGAAATACTCTAGATTATGGCTCTGTTAAAGAAGATAATTACAACATAAATGTATCTTTCAAACAATAAAAAGGAAAACACAACCAATAGATAATCATATTCAAGCAGCTTGATCATCAAGTTAGACGCTCAGATATTTTTCAAATTCAAACAAAAATGCTGTCCGTTAAACTGAAATTGCCATTTATTTAGTAGTAGTTACTTGAATAATTGAGATTATTTTTTAATATGATTAAAAGCAAGACAATTGTGCTGGTTTTTAGGTTTGAAAAGCTGACAAGTGGTATGTATTTGGGGGAGACAGTGCGACACGTGTTACTGGATTTAACCAGAGAAGGTTTGCTGTTCAGAGGAAACGTCACAGAGACCCTAAAAACACCTGACATATTTGAAACCAAATATCTGTCACAAATCGAAAGGTAGGAGAAAGTATGTATGCATGTACTCAGGTGTTCAGCTGCTGCCCTGTATGTGTTATTTTGTCAACTGTCCTTAGTGCAATCAATGGCTTGTCAGGCTTTCTGCAATTATTGCTATTATTAGCACAATAATTAAACTGTATTGGGGCAAGAGTCCGTCTATAACCTCCAGGACTGCAGCCCTCTAGGACCTAAGTTTGCTTTCTTCTGCTATAAAATGATTTAAAAATAAAAACCAAATGACTTTCTAACATAACCTTGCATCACGTACGTTGTCTCCCTCCAGTGATCGCTTAGCTCTACTGCAGGTCAGATCAATCCTCCAGAAGCTGGGGCTGGACAGCACCTGTGATGATGGCATCATCGTCAAAGAGGTAGAAAAAGATTTCAATTTAAGTCGCTTTCATCAAGCCTCCAGAGTCAATTTAGTTAACAGTCTAAGAGTGAAAAAATAAAAGAAGCAAGAAGTAAACTGAAATGAAACCTCGGCTGCATGAGCTGAACCAGAGACTGGGTCTTATTTATAAAGCTATTCAAAGGATCCACACTGAAAAGTAATAATGCAAGAAGATAACTTTGCACACGCAAACCTACAAGTAATTTACCTTTATAAATCTAGACCCATCCTAAGGATTGCACAGGTGATTTACAAGTACTCACGTGACAAACCTGGGGAACCATGTTACAGTTCTATCTCAAACACATACGTAGTTAACAATAATTAAAATATGTTATATATCAAGTTTTCCTACTACCTGTCAGTTCTCTTGTGGATTATTTTACCTTTTTTTTTTTTAAATTATTGAAATCTAAGGGTATACTGACACAGAAAAGGCTCAGACGCCCACACCAAAAATATTAGAACCAATGTTTTAATTGATTAGGAGTCCTAAAAAGGTAACCAATAGATGAGAACCAAATTAGATGATAGATAATATTTTTAGTGTATTTTACAGCTGATTTAAGACATGGGTCAAAACCAACCCGTTATCATAAGAGATGCTAACAGAGCTAACTCAAGAGGACGGTTATGTGTTATGTGTTTATTTATTCAGGGCTTAGTATTTTGTTATCAATTGAGTTTTAACTTTAGTAATTGAGAATGTAATTGTAATTGACTTTCAGGGGAAAAATAATCATTCTAATTTTAAATGTAATTGTAAAAAATGCCGGCCACCATAAATACAATTGAGTTGTAATAGAAGACATCATTGTAATTGAAAAATGTTAATTGAGTCCAACTCTGGATTGAGGTTAAAAGTTTAAGCTGTTCTAAAATCACGATCACTGCTACAAATTCATCTGAAGGTTGGGAAATATTTCTGCTTGGTGAAGTGAAGCATTGTCTGACTCAGCAAACTGTGACACCAACAGATTGTTGAACTCTCGCAACGTTGATAAAGGTTTTGATTGTTCGACAGGTTTGTGGAGCGATATCACAGCGAGCAGCTCGGCTGTGTGGGGCAGGAATGGCCGCCGTGGTCGATAAGATCAGAGAGAACCGAGGTCTGGACCGTCTCACCGTCACTGCGGGGGTCGATGGGGCCCTGTACAAACTACATCCACAGTAGGATATTTCTCAGTTTTTTTTATTGCAGTAATAGGACAGTGAATCAAACAAGGCAAATCATTTCAACCTTACCTTTTCTATAACATTAATTTGAGTTAAACCGCCAAAAAAAAAAAAAAAAAACATCTTTCTGTTTTACTGTGTTATAGTTTCTCTCAGGTCCTGAAGGAGACCACCAGAGTTTTGGCTCCTCAGTGTAACGTGACTTTCCTGCCATCAGAAGAAGGAAGTGGGAAAGGTGCAGCCCTTATTACAGCTGTAGCCAAAAAGAGACAGTTGTAACTTCAAATTTAACAACTGAGTGGCCTTTGTACAGTATCTTTGATGCACTTCCTTCTATTGTGTCATGTGTTTTATTGGAAAGTGTAAGGTCATGGAAAAATTACCATCAGCAAGTAAATCTTTGTCACAACGATGTGTTTGAAACGGCTCATATCCAGACCTCTTAGGATTCACCTAAATGTTCAAATAAATAAAGGCTGCAGATAATTACTGTTTTTAGTTCTGCTGTTAGCATCTGCTTACACACGCACGCACACACACAATCAGGGAAAACATGCACACTCTTTTTTATTCTTCTTAACATCCTGTCTTAAACTCAGGCACGATTCTTTGGTTTAAAGCAATGATTTTTGATTTGCACCCCAGGTGGGCCCCAAGGGGCCCCAAAAGGAAGAAAAAACAAAAGTCGATTTCTCATTTATTTACAAGTCACATATTACGACGGTTGGTGGTACCACATCATTGGCACATACCAATAAATAAATGGGGCTCATTACATTTTTCAAATGACTACTCTGTTAGTTCTCGTTAGATCAAAATGCAGTTTGGTATGAATACTCTATGAATGAATATGATGAGATGCTCGGAGCCCCTTTTTTGAAATGGGCCCCGGGGGCCCAGCCCCCATTTTCGGTAATTTCCAAATTTTGGGGAACATAGTCGTGTGATATATCGTTTCAAAGGTAATCCAACGTAGATTACAATTATGACTTGCACAATTTGATTAGGGGCCCACCACCCTTTTTTCAGCAATTTCCATTAAAGCATGTATTTGTGAGTCAAATATTGCGACACTTGGTGGTACCGAATCATTGGCACATACCAATATATGAATGTAGCTCATTACGCCGTATGTGCCACAGGGATCGATCTTTGAATTGATTACTCCTCCTTTAATGCTCGTTGAATCGGGCTGTAATTTGACATTGGGGGTTCCTTTTCTGGTAATTTCTCAATTTATCGTAACATAGTCATGTGATATGTCGTTTCAAAGGCAATTCAACGTAGATTATGCTGTTACGTCGGACAATTTTTTTTGTTTTACTCGGTGGAACCGAGTCATTTGACTGAATTCTCGGAAACGTGGTACGTGCTATTCGACGCGGAGACGCTCCGCGGGCCCGCCCGTAGTTCATCCAAACTTGTAACCAGCACTTAATTTTGGTAATTGTAATTGTATTTTGGTAATTGTGAACATAATTCTTTTTGACTTCCAGGAAAAATATAATTGTAACTGGAAAAATTGTTATTGTAATTTGATTGTAATTGAACATTATAAATGAACCGTAAGTGTTATTGAAAAATGTATTTACCCCAAGGCCTTGGTCAGTATTGATGATGGGGAGGAGGAGGAGGAGGAGGAGGAATGAAATGCTGATGATGAAATGCTAGTTTCATAACAGTAATAACAACCAAATCTTTGTTTGGTCACTCTAGCCTGAGTCTTTGTTCTTGTGATCAGCAGACTGCCTTCTTGCTCTTTGTCTGTGCCTCTGTCTGTCTGTTTTTTTGCCCTTTCAGTACAGACTGCTCTACTAAAGTTATATTTTGTTTCTGTGATGAACCAAAAACTACTGTTAAATTGCATTTTATCATTGAAACTGCAGATGTAAGGCCGTTCTGTGTAGAGCTAAAATGTTACAACTTTAATTCTTTTATGAGAGATTAGATGTGGTGGCGGGCAGGAAAACAGCAGGGGAATAGAAAAAAGATATGTTTAAAATAGAGAAAAATGATTTAACCTTACCAAGAAGAATAGAGGAAGGAACTGATTTGAAAAAGATTAAGGAAACTCAGTGAAGACTGAAGAAAGGTGTGTTACTGCCAATGGCGGTGAAAGAGTTGCTAATCTGACAGGGATTAGGATGCTACCCGCTGAGGGCTGCCACACACACACACACACACACACACACACACACACACACACACACACACACACTATAATCCCAAACTGTCCTAGACCCAGTATATTTTCAGTTCACCTCACATGCAGCGTCACAGAGGTGGTCTGCTGAATCTGAAGACAGAAAAGACACGTCATGGCATACTTGAATAAAAAACAACTCTGGTAAAAGTATTGAAGTTGCTCCTTTACTTAAATAAATATAAAGAAGTACATGCTACTAAATGTACTTAAGTAAAAAATAAAAACAAATGTCCCATCAATAATAAAATGGAGGATGAAATCCAGTTAAATCTGTTACCTTGAGAATTTAGCACTCATAATAAATACAATTTGTAAATAAAATGTGTCAAGAAAAAAAAAAAATGCAAACGCTCAATAAAAGCCAGAGCAGCTTTGTATTTAACATTTTTTATGAACTTGTAGAAAACTGGTACATGGAAATAAATTAAATCTGTTACCCTTTATGCACTTGGAGAATCAGCACTAAAAAGTGTAAATAAAACGTTTCAAGAAAAATATATGCAAATGCTCAAGCTCAAAGCTGCTCTGGTTTTTATTAACATTTTCAAAACTTGAAAATGTTAACCATAAAACTAAGGGACCTGAAGTCCAGTAACAAAGTATTGTGTGTACACACACAGGGACCTAGTGAATGTCTTGCAGAGAGCTGGGACCAAAGTAACAAAGGCTACCATCAGTAACACACTACGCCTCCAGGGACTCAAATCCTGCAGTGCCAGACGTGTTTCCCTGCATAAGCAAGTACATGTCCAGGCCCATCTGAAGTTTGCTAGAGAGCATTTGGATGATCCAGAAGAGGATTGGGTGACTGTCATACGGTCAGATGAAACCAAAATAGAACTTTTTGGTAAAAACTCAACTCGTCGTGTTTGGAGGAGAAAGAACACCATACTTACTGTAAAGCATGGGGGTGGTAACATCATGCTTTGGGGCTGTCTCTCTGCAAAAAGACCAGGACGCCTGATCCTTGTAAAGGAAAGAATGAATGGTGCCATGTATCGTGAGATTTTGAGTGTAAACCTCCTTCCATCAGCAGGGGCATTGAAGATGAAACATGACTGGGTCTTTCAGCACGACAATGATCCCAAACACACCGCCCAGGCAACAAAGGAGTGGCTTCAAGAAGCATTTCAAGGTCCTGGAGTGGCCTAGCCAGTCTCCAGATCTCAACTCCATGGAAAATCTTTGGAGGGAGTTGAAAGTCTGTGTTGCCCCAAAACATCATGCTCTAGAGATCTGCATTGAGGAATGGGCCAAAATACCAGCAACAGTGTGTGAAGACTTAAAGAAAACATTTGACCTCTGTCATTGCCAACAAAGGTTACATTACAAAGTACTGAGATGAACTTTTTTTATTGACCAAAAACATATTTTCCACCATAACTTGCAAGTTAATTCATTAAAAATCCTACAATGTGATTTTCTGGATTTTTTTTCTCATTTTGTCTCTCAGAGTTGAGGTGTGAGTCTTCATTATGTCTATTGAACATTTGTTTATATGTGTGATTGTCTTTGTCTACCCAGTAAATAAACAAAGAAGGTTTTCACACACACACATGCAGCATATGCGCGCACACACTGTGACATATTCATAATCTGTTGATGAACAGAGCTGAGCTGTTGGTCCTGAGCCATAGTTCGGCTTTGGATTCAACAGCATTTGAAGATCTTTATGGAGTGAACAGTAGAAGACTGAGACATCGCATTGCACTAAAACATCCGCCATGATGGCAGAGTGTGGAAAACCTTCATCTGTAAAGGTAACTGAACATAATTAAAGAAGTTGAAACAACTGTGAGTGATAGAGAAAAATGCTGAAGTCAAATCACAAGGCTTTGAAACAGGTAAATGAAATGCAAGGCTTTGTGGTATATTACAAGTGTTGGATTTCTTTTAAAGTTAATATAAGAATTATACAACTGTAATGACAAAAAGGAAAATAATTCCCATCAAGACAAAATACATTCTTTAATGTTTTGCGTGTTTTACAGCCATGCAGCAGGTGACAAGGACATGGAAACAACAATTATCACCCAAAGTAAATCTTTGGTTGAGAACGGTAGAGAAAACTTTAGATGATGAAAAAATAACATTAAAAATTAGAGATGACTTGCAAAAACTGAATAAAATTTACTTTGAAAAAAGACTTAGTCAACTACACAGTTGACTAAGGCACTTACCCTTTTTTTTAAATCCCCCATTTCCTATTATGCATCTCTTTAAACTTTTGCTTTTCCCCCTTTTTTTGTTCTTTTTTGTTTCTTGACTTATTTAACTATTTTTTTTAAATACACTCGATGACAGTTGTCTGTTACATGGATTTTTTTGTTAATTGTTGCAATAAAGTATTTCTTTAAAAAAAGACAAAATACATGCAGATAATGTTCTTGAACATTTCAATGACTTTGTGTAATGTTTAGATGATTTGTGGTGAAATCATAAAAAAATATAATAATATGTCATTGCAAGAAGTACTTATCTGTACACTGCCTGTAGTGAAGTGTTCTCTCTGTAAGGCAGATTAGTAAGAAAGACGTTATTTGGAAAGTCAACCTAACCTAACTTCCCAAATGTGAGGGCACTGTGTGATATAGTGTGAATAGTTTAGTCCCAAAAATGTCATATTTTTGATGAAAAGTTTTAAGCTATGTGTGAAAAAACAAAAAAAGTGCTGGACACTTTTGTGCATTATCATTTCTGTCAATAACATTTCAGGGTCCATTAAACCAGTAGACCTCATCAATACCTGCGAGATCTAAGTACCCCCCTAAACATCACAACACATGTTTGGTTGAAAGGAAATCTGGGGGATTTGATACCTTTTCTTTATGATAATAAAATCAAATATATTAAGTATGAAACTGGGATTTTAGGTCAAAAACACTTTTTAAGTATAGTTGATGTCGTCATTTGTCTAATATCTATGTTAACTTTTATTAATCTCACATCTCTCTTGGGGTGTGTATCTCATAACAGCTATTGGCTGACTGTGTCCAAATGTTCAGTGGGTGAAAGAAAAAGATGGGCCTGGACACAACAACCTCGTGGTTTCTCTTAAATCACTCTTCTGATCAAACCAAAGCATGACATAGACAGGTTCAGGCTGTATTGTGTAATAATTAACAATATACTGTTTACTCATCCTTTTTAATGATCCCAGGGTTCTGGGTTTTAACCACACCTGTTTTAAAAAAAAATGGCTATTATATTACAGATTTTAGGGGAAAATCAGGAAGGAGAAATGACATGACTAAGCGTTTTATAGATATATGAGGGGTTACAGTTCCTAGCAGACAGCAGTTGTTGTTCTGCTGAGATCATGTCTTTGAGAGGTCAATGGAGCATTGAAAGAAAGACAGGCAGCCTCCTGTAATAATCAGACTACTTTTTTCATTACAACAGACAAACTGCTCTTATGGAATCAATGAACCCTCGATGTCCTCACAAGGACAGAAAGAGTGGGACACCGTGTGAATTGTGGTTAATAAAACCAAGCCATTAAAAAAAACACACACACAAAAAAAAACAAAAAAACATAACCATTATTACGTTAAAATGTCCATCTTCGAGGCAAAATGCAAACACTGCTTGAGGAAAGAAAAAGAGTGTCGTACTACTTCATCTGAAACATTTCACAAAAAAACAGAATAATTGGAGGATAAAACAAACATAAAAGGTAAAAAGATAAATAAATTTTAAAATCCGCCACAACTATTGCTTAGACTCTTATAAACGCTTTTTCACATTACAAAATGCACACATTATCAGGAAGTAGCAGCCCTAGGAATAAGGTGGACACAGCCTGTATGTGTCACTACTCCTTCATAGGGTTGTTTTTACACAAGGAAAAGCAATCGCATTCACTCCTCTGATCAATTTAGAGAATCCATAACCCATAGGTTTCCAACCTTCTTTGAGTCGTGACCCCATTTCTAAAATTGGTTTTTGATCATGTTTGTTATACTGCATTACATATGCAGATTAGTGGACAGGATTAGTGCACAAAGTGACGAGATGCACGAGCTCAGATATTTTTATACATAATTTTATTTGGACAAAATTTTTTTGTTATATAAAATTCAGTTGTTTAAGATTGTGTGCGGTGTTAATTTGAAAAGGAATAAGGATAAAAATAATGATAATTAAAGTCTTTAATCATTTTTTTCTATCAATGATTAGACTTTTCAGGCGGCCTCGATTGAATTGCTGGCAACCCCACATGGGGTCACAACCCAAAGATTGAAAAACATTGCGAGATGGCAAGGGGGAACCCACAAAGAGAGAACAAAGAGAGCTGGATGAAAATGTACTAAAACACTGCATTGACGTTAATAATAATAATAATAATAATAATAATAATAATAATAATAATAATAATAATAATAATAATTATTATTATTATTATTATTATATCTTAATAATAATAAAACAAACCAGAGACTGTTGCCGTAGCGTAGGTAGAATTTTAGGAAACGACAAAGCCATGATATATTCAGAAAAATAATAGCAAACCCATAAAATAATACGACTGTGAGAGAAAAGATAGTTGAGAGTCACATTTTATATTACAAATACAACAAATGATGGCATTATATATTAGTTTTGGTGTACTAGGGTTTAATATAGCTCAGTTACAGTGTGTGTGTGTAAAATAAAAATGTATAAAATGCATGTAATGTGGTTGATGAGACCCCAGAAAGTTTAGTGACTGAGATTTCAGATGTTAATGGGGATCTTAATAAAATGAAATGAAAGGCAATCAGTGACGCCTATGGAGAAAACATTGTCTGTTACTCTTTTAAAACAGCCATTGTTATTTTTTGTCTGGGACACTTTCCCTCTTTTACTTTTACCGTTCTTATGTGCATCTTTAACTTTACTGTACCTCCATCCTCCATTTGGACACCCCCCTCCCCCTCCCCCTCCTTCTCATCTTTCCTCACGGCGTTTGCCTCCAAGGAGAGAGAGGCGGAGCAGCCAATAGCAGCAGAGAAGCCGTGACGTTGGTGGAGTTTGACCAATCAGCTGTAAGACATAGTAGCTCGGCCCGCCCACTTCTATATGTCTCCTGCAGCCGAACTTGCTGTCTCACATGCTTCCTGACTTGGAAGGAATAGAACACAGCTAAAGATTTGAAGCTCCACGCGAAAACAGCTCTGCTTGCTTTAAACCACGCTGGATATACTTATAGTTAGTTTTTGTTGAATTTTTTTTTAATTATCAGAGCACCGTTAACTTTTTTCCTGTGAGTTTTGTTTAAACTCACTGTGTTTGAGTGAGTGTGTGTGTGAGGAAGAGGAAGAACCAAAAAAAAAATGATTGCAGCCCAGCTCCTAGCATACTACTTTACTGAGCTAAAGGATGACCAGGTTAAAAAGGTGAGACACACACACACACACACACACACACACAGACAGAGCGGAGGATTAGAGGTCTTTGAGTTTTTGGTCTACATCATTTGACATCTTTGAGTGGATGTTTACAGTCTCTACTTTTTACCATATTAATTTAAAATCATCATTATACGGAACATGTTCTGAAAACACTTGGGCATATTCAATTTATTGTGTGTGTGTGTGTGTGTGTGTGTGTGTGTGTGTGTAGGACGTGCGAGAACTCACATCATCTCACTTTTAGTTTTTCCCCTTCTTGCTGTGATGCAAACTTTCAGAGGTGTGGCTTAAAGATGACGTCATAGACATAAGTTTAACAATTGCTTTACTTCATCTGGCTTGGCCAATTAAAACTTACACTTTTATTTTGTTCAGTAATCCACAGAGCAGGAAGAGAATGGACTAACTCATCCTGTTGAGTTAGTCTGACTAGTACGACTAGTTTACTTCAACTTAAAAGTTTCAGTGATACATTGTCCTTCAGTTAAAACATATACAACAATGTACGTATGTGACTCATGCATTAATGTGAGTTTTTAAAAGAGTGACTTTTAAGGTTTAGGGAAAACCTACACATCATTACCACATCATGAAAGAGCTTCTTTCATAGGATTCACATGAGCAGTGGACACACACACACACACACACACACACACACACACACACACACACACACACACACACACACACACACACACACACACACAGAGGTGACCCACCAGACCAGTTTTGGTGCTTCTCGTAGTGTTTCGTGGATATACTTGTTTGTGAAAATGTGTGAGTGAACAGTGGACGTCCCAATGCAACTTTTTCACTTCTGATACAAAACCAACATTTCAGCCTTGAGAATTGGCCGATCTAGTATCAGCACAGACTGTACATACTTTCATTACTTATTTTGAAGTGTGGAACGTTAGAAAAAGCTTAAACAACTGGTATCACTCAAGCAGAGAAAAACTGACCCATTTCTTATTAACCAATGGGTTACATACTACTTTTTAAACTGAAGCATGTTGTACAATTGAATACAATAATAAAGGCCATGGCTATGGATACGTTCAAGTCTATGCATATGCAGCGCACCTCATTGGTCAGCTTAGGTGAAAGGTGCACTTCATGACTTAAAGTTCCTTCAGTTGTAGTTTAGCTCATATTTATTTTTAGCTACCCTTTTATTTTAACACTAACCCAAAAAATACCCTAAAATGTTTATTTTTGTCAGATATGTATTTTTCAAGGTGGAATTTGCCGTGTTATATATGTTAAAATGAAAAAAAAAAAAAAAACTATGTCAAAAGTGGGATTCAAAGAATCCTTGAGTGCGGTGCCTTGGACCACTCGGCCATCCTGACACGGTGAAATTACAGGCACATTACGCTTATTTAACGTGTCTCTAGACACTTTCATGAATAAAAAATGAATCAGAAGACCTTGGAAATTAACCTGAATAAATCCAAATTAAAAGAATTGCGTATCGCAGGACAATATAGTCCTATACCTTTTTTTTTGCTGATGCTGATATCTGTCATCACACGCTGTGAACTTTTGTGTTTTTGTGCCGTTTCTTCCTTCCATGTCTTTCAGTCTGCTGTCTTTTTGTTGCTCTCTAAGCTTGCTTATATTGTTATTCACTCAGAGCTGTCTATGGCAGGTGTCCTGCTCCACATCCTAGTCACTATCTGTAGATTTTAAAGCTGTTTACCAGCCAAAGTATCCGATGTAATGTAACACACACTTCCTCCCTCTCTCGTCTTCTCCTCCCTCTCTTCCTACCTAAAATAGGCCAGCTTTGAACCATGTGATCACAGGTGACAGGGAGGAGAAAGCTTACTCGTGCACAATGCACACACACACGGAAGCAAGTGTGTGGCTACTAGTAGGCACATAACTACCAATGTTCTGAGTGTGAGAGGCAAAATCAGAGCTATTTTAAGTATCTGATAATCAAGCGATCAATAACTGATGTGTCACTCTTGAGAGATATAGTTATCTAAATCATCTCTCATCCACTGCAGTGTCCTTGACTATATATCAGTATACGCCTTAATATGATAGTGTGCATCTAGAGTAGTGTTTTGATTATGTGTTAGGTGGTTGAGGGCAGTAGTTTTCCACCTGGCAGGCAAGTCTATGTGTGTGTGTGCGCAGCATGGTTCACATCTCCATACAGAGGGGAGTCGGGTTTCAGTGGTTGTCGTAGCAATCACGTGTTAACTAGAGGGAGGAGGATGAGGAAGAGGATGTATTTGCTGACAGTAATGGAATGCAAACAGAAAGAACAATGAAAGATAAAGAATTCTACGGTCAGCTCTAGGTCAGAGAAGGCTGGAGAAACATGAGTCAGAGGTGTGTTGGGGTGTAAACGTGGCCCTTAAAAGGCAGGTGTTACTCAACACATGCATCTTTATTAAGGTAGTTACATTTATATGTAGAATGAAGACTTTTTTTAGCAAGTGTCCAGTATGCCTCTTTCATTAAACGAGAGAAGTACAAAAAATCATATGATACTGCGCTTCCAGTAAAGTGTTTAGTCATGGTTTGATGACTCAGGGATGCAGACTTGTCCTCTGCAGGATGACTTTACCCTGTGGCACTTTGGATATGCTGTAGTTCTTTGTTGAATGTGTGCACTGTACAGCTACTACTTGTAATCCTCCAGCCCTGAGAGGACACTTGGAGTATTTTGTTATGTCAGCCATGCAAAGGAAGCTCTCTTAGTTAATTAATACTTATCCAATCAGGAAGTTATTGTTATTTGAAAAGGACCATGTAACTATAGCTGCTGTCTATACAAGCGTGATAGTAGTATTGGACTGCATGGTTAATGATTGGGATGAAAAGTTAAAACATTTCATCTGTTATAATGATGTATGAAATATATGGATATGCAGTCTTCTTTTGTTTTGACCTTCAATCATAATCAGGAACCATAACAGTGTGATACAGTCCTATTAAGCATTAGGGAGATGTAAATCAGGAGCGCCAGCAGCGTTTAACTGCAGCAGTTGGTTTAAACACAGAGTTGGCAGCTTCAGGGCATTGGATTTGTGCAGATCTGTTTACATCATCTGACTGCCAGACTGTGTCATGACCTGCACTAAATTAATTGCAGCTTATTTTGTTCATTCACAAAACTGCATTTACATATAGTAGCAATATATCATTTATCTCAGTATATATATATTGTTAAATTGTTTTAAAAGTGATTGAACTAAAATGTTGTCACAACAACTTACAGTAGGAACAAACAAACCAACAACCAACCAACTGACAACAACCGCAACCATTGGCAGGTGGAACGTCCCATTCTTTCTGCTTTACTCTGGTATGAGTAGCAGACGAGCATCAAACATTCAGCATCAAACAAAGAAATACAAATACCTATAATAAACCTGCTATACTGTAATTGATAAGGTTTGACCTCAGTCCTTAGCGCAGTGGCTTCAAACCTTATTTTTTTGTCATATCAGAGTTACTCCTTAGTTTTTGTTACCAGTTCATGTGTCTCAAGCCTTTCTTGGTAAAATACAACATGGTAATTTTAAAATTTAGAATTTTACCTTATAATGAATGCAATAAAGTATGTTTTCATAATGAAAGCATGAATAAGCACCTCTCTAAATTAGAAATGCATGCATGTGTACTGTGACCTGCGCCAACAAGATGGGAAGCAAACATTTTTTTTAAAATATATATTCTAAATACATCTGACCGTATATCCTAGTGTCTGCATATCATTAAGCAGGTTAGTGTTTTTGCTGTGTATGGATTTGCTGAAAGGGACAGTGTGTTACGTACTACAGAGCATTGTCAAGCATAGACATGTCAGAAATGTTTCTCAAAGCACAGATTACAGGAAAAAAACACCGTAGTTAGTTGGAAGCACCGTCGTACTGGCATGAGAGCAGCGAGAGCTTACATGTTCTCCATTATGAAAACATGACGTGCCAACTAGCCTTCCTCCCAGTGGGGAGTCCACACTCAGAGCCAGTATAGGACATGTAACACCTCCAAACTACAGTGTCACTGCTGCTCTATTTTACATTGCAGTCCAATCCTCATGAAATGCATCTTTTGAAAAGTCACTGTGTACATAGTATCAACATGTTTTTTTAATCATTTGCTCAGCAATAAAATAAAATAAAAAATATTGTAAATAATTTATTAAAACAAATGAGAAAATCAAATCAAAGGGATTTTCTCTAGGCACAGGAATGTCTGAAAGGGCTGTTTTACCCTTCTGATGAACAATAAAATAAAACTAGTGCAGTGCCTGTAGGAAGTATGTATTGCTATAGAAACGTGGGAGGTATAATATTAGCACTGTAATATAGGCTAGCATACATCTGCAGCTTGCTGAGAGAGTGAGGTATATTTGTGTGTTTTTTATTTTGCGAACGTTGCTCACTAAAAACACCTGCTGGTTAATATTTACAGGGTGTTTTTTTAGGATATTAGACCCACTTTAGTTGTTTTTAAAAGCCCTTTGTGCAGTCACACCTGTAGATTTTACGCAGCTTTCAACTTATTTTAAGTTACCATGACTACCTGTCTGTCACCATGACTACCTGTCAACATTGAGCTGTTCTGCAAAGCTGCATTTAAGACAATTCTATGAAATAATTTATGAACGGCATCATTGCAGTGCAAACAAATCCGACAGTGCAAACCCCTGAACCAAGCAGCAGCCATGTTGAAAGTCTCAGGTCAATCTGAGCCTGATTTGCAGAGATATTTGTGAGACAGACAGACAGACAGACAGACAGACAGACAGTGATTCCTTGCTTTATAGATAGATTTACTTGGACTAAAATGTGTAGAGTGTGACTAAAATCAATAAAATATTTTACTTCATACCTACACATATATGTATTCAACAGAAACAAGGTGTTTTTGGGTGTACTTACACTTTTTCTCAGAATTCTCAGATTTTGTTCTGTTGTAAAAATTTCAGCTCAGGAATTGTGGTACTGGTGGTAATCACGATGCCATAATGACATAATTGTTAATACCATGTTATTGGATCATTAGAAAATCCTGAAATAATTGCCGTCTCTACTAGGCCTTATATTAGTGGTCATTTATTATCAAAAAGCTGAAATGAATTTTTTTAATTATACCATTTGTTTACCATATTTTATTCAACCAATTTTTTCAAACATAAATGTACTGATGCCACATAATAAACTGCTGCATTCAACGGGAGCATTACTTATTTAGTGTTTGGAGCTAATATCTTTACCGTACAGCTCTATACTTACCGGTAGGGATGTAACGATTAATCGTAAGGTAGTTAAAAATCGATTCATAGGTATCACGGTTGATATCGATTTTCTGAAAATTGAATCGCAGTACTTTTTTTAACCACAATCCACAAGTGTAGGCGGCGGGCGGAGTCTGCTAATACTTTCTTTCTGGCCGCCTTCTACTCTTAAATATGTTAATAAATGATTCATTACCCCTTTAGCACTGAAAGAATATCTGTATTATCACTTGAATATCTGAAAAAGTCACGTTTTTCTATTAACTCCGTCTGCTAGCATAGCTTCTCTTCTTCACTGCAAGATATCTGCATGCCAACCGACCACTGGGTTTTTAAAGTCCAATTGTTAAGGCACAAAATACATTTTCAGTTGCACTTTTAAAAAGAAAAAGAACTATTATGCAGTTTTGCATTGTTTATTATAGAACCAGAATTTAAATTAATAGGCTTCTTCATTTGTATTATTCCTTTATTTATTTAATTCAAGATTTATTTTTGGTGAAATTGCATTGTTTTGAATAGTTTATCAAAGGATTATTTTGACAATGAAAAATAAAAGGAAAATAGTAAAGTATTTTCTAATTTTTTTTCCCAAAAAAATTAAAGGAATATTTTTCAGTCATCATTTGTCTACAGTCCCATTTTGTAAAATAAATCGTGAGAGAATCGTATCGTGAACCCAGTATCGTGAATCGAATCGTATTGGGAGTTGAGTGAATCATTACATTCCTACTTACCGGTAATGACAATCTTTTAAATTATTTACCCTGGTGGTGTCAGTGGAATTTTTGTGGCCCTCATTTTGTTCACAGTTGCCCAACTTGAGTTTAATCATTGTACATGCAATCAACCATTCATCTTTTATATGTACTTTATTTTAAAGTGGGTGAAGGAGCAGCATGGGTTCATTGCACAAAAGGTAGAGTGCACTATGGACAGGAAACTAGTGTATTGTAATGTTATTATCTATATACAGAGTTAGGGCAGTGGTGGCCTAGTGGTTAATCGGAGTGTAATCGGAGGGTTACTGGTTTGAATCTCACCTGGGCCATTACTGTGGGATGTTGAGCAAGTTCCTAACCCTAACTGCGCCCTGGGCGCTACACTGTGGCTGAGGCATCCTCAGGGATGGGTCAAATGCAGAGATTTGAATTGCCCATTTGGGACAAACAAAAACAGGGTGCACACTACACATATATTACACAGTACATAAAAGAGAAGGTCTGCTGACTTTATGGCTATTTGATTTGTCCTATAAATTCAATTTTCCTGACCAGTAGATGTAAAGGAAAGGAAACTTTTAATGTGTGACTCCTTAAATGGGAAACTGTCCACATTCCAATCCTTGAGTTATCACATGGACGTCATTGTTTGGGTGTGAATATTTCATCATGTGACCCTGCCAGTAGCGGAGTGTCGAAAAACTGGTTTGTACCATTGAATGTGAAATAAGAAAGTACTATAGACGTGTGTGTGAGTCGTACAGTGTGATGCAATACATTGCTTCACCGGGGGTTGTTTAACATTCTCTTCCTCATTTGACAACATTTTAGAACACAGGTGGGTTGAGTCAGCTGTGACTGGAAAGCACATGTACTCATCAAATGATCAGAAGATAATGCAGCGTTTATTAAGCACACATCCAATATGACTTCTATTGCATTGACAGAGCTATAAATATAAACAATCACTTCTTTGCTAAACTTGATGGAGATCATATTAGTAAAGTAAATAATCTTAATTGAGGTCAAATCCAAAGACAGATTACACCCCAAAAATGAGACTGTGTCCTACACTGTATGCATGTTTGTGATTAGATAGTGTCTTACAATGTTAGTTTTGTATTGTATTGCAGATCTGCAACAACAAAAAGTTTATTTATCTACAAATATATTATCAGATTTCCGTTTGATTGAAATAATGTTGTGTATTCAAATCAGTCAAAACAACAAAAGCATGGTTTTCAACATGTAAGTACAACACAATGTCCTACGTCAGTTTTACAGGAACAACAGATAGGAAGGCATAAACACACAGACCCGTTTTTTGAGAGAATGATTGTGTAATTTGGTTGCGTACTTACTCACCTTGTTTATGTGAAAGTAAATGTACCAAAGCATTTTGAAGCAGGGAAAAGGTAACTGTAACCATCCCAAATTAAAGTTATGGAACCAAAAGTGTTTCTTTTTAGTTGCTACAAATAATCCTATTATTACAAATAATATTTCTGTTTTTTGCTTTCAGATCGACAAGTACCTGTACTCAATGCGCTTCTCCGATGAGACGTTACTGGATATCACGCATAGATTTCAAATAGAGCTGGTACAAGGACTGGGAAGAGACACTAGTCCCACCGCATCCCTAAAGATGCTGCCTACGTTTGTGCATTCCATCCCCGATGGGTCAGGTTAGTAAACATAATGCTGGATTTTACTGTATTATAAAATGTGGATAGTCTTAATAATGGAAATCCAACTGATACAAAAGGTGCTTTTCTTGTAATTGTTCTTTAACCATAATTAAATCACATGTCATAGTCAAGGTTAAAACGTCTACATCGCACAACAGGCCAGTCGTCATTTGCATTTCAAGCTGCCCATTTCTGGAATGTATTACCTGTAAATATTAGGGACACTCCAACATATATTTAATTTGAAACCCAGCTAAGAAAATGGTTTTTGAGTAATCAAAACTGTAATCATCAGCATGAGTTATCTTGCATTTTATTTTATATTTAAAATATGTATTGAACTATTTATTGAAACTGAATTATACATTTTTAGTAAGGTGAATTATAAAGTTTTAGAACATGACAATTTTTATTGTACTAATGTGGATAGATTTAGTTTTAGGGTGACTTTTAACATCTGTCCAGGGACAGCAGAAGAAAAATAGCCATTAGGCTAACTCTGGTACATTTACTGTAATGTTTATAGATCCCTGTCAAATAAACAAAATAAATAAATAAATACTTGGAGAAGATTAAAACAAACACAAAAATAAGCCAAAGAACTAAATTGTAAAGCTAATTCTTTCCTCCTGTCCTATTCTGACACAAAGCAACAAAGTCCTTGGTCCTTCCTGGTCTCTTGTCGTATGATATACACGGTCCTTTCAGGTCATCCACAGACAGACATTATGGATTTTTAAATTGCTTTGTGATCAATGTTGTGCGTCATTGTGCCACTGCTTTGTCTGCCCCACACTGTCCCACCATGCTTTACTGCAGCTGCTGTGCTCTGAATGTGACTCAGAAGCTCCTTTCATTCAACTGTACATGTAGTACTTTAAGAGCAGAGCACCTGTCCACTTAAAGTGAGGAACAAACTTTATTACCCAAGTAAGCTCAATAGCAGAGGGAATAAAATACGTTTTTCTTTTGTTTTTTTCCACTTTACACGACCTACAGCAAATAGAACACTAAGACACCATACATTTAACTCCTACATCTGTAATACTTTGCTTTAAAGCACTTCTTTAACAAATAATTAATTCCTAGCTTGATAATCATTACATTTCTTGTGTGGATTATAAAACAGTTTAGAGTCATGTTTAATTTATAACTTTTGATAGTGTCACTCTTTAAACTGCTGCAGGTGACTTTTCACCTGCTGATTTAAATGCATGAAGTCAGGAAATGGAATTTAATGTGATTTGTTTCTTTGTGGTAAGTCAGCTGCAGCTAAAGTTAAATTATTTTAAATGCGATGGTGGATTTCATCATCCCTACCACCCTTTCTAAATTTGACAAAATATTCCAGATCATCTCAGGACAACAGGCGCCAATATTTGGCCACAATCAGATCTATGTCTGCTGACCTTTACTTCAGATTTCATGTGAAATCTGTGGTCGTAATTGGAATACAGTGGGGCAAAAAAATATTTAGTCAGCCACCAATTGTGCAAGTACTGTAATTTTCATCATAGGTATACCTCAACTAATGAGAAAAAACAAATCCAGAAAATTTTGTTTTTTTTCTTTTCTTTTTTTTTAGGATAAGGAAACAATGTTCAGATGTTAGAGTTGTCACTAAAGCAAAAAATAGCTTTAAAGTTGCTGACAGGGTTTTTTTTTTTTTTTTTTTACAAAAAGGCTTTTTTCTCAGCTTTTTGCTCTGAAACTGAAGATTTGTGTAAAACGTGCTCTATTCAACGGCTGATTACAAAAAAACGAAACGAGCCAGAAATTGAAGCCTCTATGAAAGTAGAGGCTTCAATCTTTCAGAATCTGGTGTCAGATTTCAGATAGTCATAGTAGAAAATATTCTGTGGGTCTTTAAAATCAAAGTGCTCAAAAACGGCTGGCACTGAGGGGGGTAGAAAATCTGAGAATGGCTGGCCTGGCACTGAATGAGTTAATGCAGGTAACGAGTAGAGGACAGAGGAGCCTCTTAAGGAAGAAGTTACAGGTCTGTGAGAACCAGAAATCTTGCTTGTTTGTAGGTGACCAAATACTCATTTTACTGAGGGATTTACCAAATAATTCATTAAAAATCCTTCAAAGTGTGTTTTCTCATTTTCTCTTTGATAGTTGAGGTATATACCTATGATGAAAATTACAGGCATCGCTCATCTTTTTAAGTGGGAGTACTAGATACTGTTTCTCAAAGCTCTCAATGGACGAAAGCTCTCAATTCGTCCATTGCAAACAGAACATTTAGACTGCCTCATCATGATCTGAAGATTTAGGAAAGAGACTAGTTTTGTTGATGAGAGGCCAAAAAAAAAGAAAAGTAAACTGTTCTGAGAAAACTTTCTGAACAAAGGGTCTTCTTGCTTCCTAGTGGATCACAGACATAAAATGTTGGATTTCCAGTTACTCCTTTCCATTAATGTTGTTAAGAGATGTAATCCTGGTTTGATTCCAGTGAAGAGAGCCATGGTGTAAGTAAATTAGATTCCCACTATTGAAGTCTCGATTCGATTACAAACCCATTTTTGTTTATTAACAATTATCAATTTTATTTTTGATTATTGTTGATCATTGATTATCAGTCAGCTGCTGAATTATTTGACTACTCTTATAGTAACACCTCAGAGCACCTTTAATATTGAATAGTGTTGTTGAAATATCCAAATCAGCAGGAACCATCTAGTTTTTTTAACAAATAAATTTAAAGAATTGATTATTCATAACAAAATTGGGATTAATCAATTGTCATTTTTTTTTTTTCCAACACCCTGAGTGTAAATGTGACCACTCAATTATTGATTACTCATGGAGTCCATTCAGCACTTGTTGTGTGGGCTTTTGTTCTACTTTGCAGAATTTCAAAAATGGTTCTAATCCAAACCAATTACCGGTGCTGATTTGAGGATTGACGGTTGAGACGAAAAAGTTTTGTTTTTATTTTTTTTAGATTAAATTAATTCATGGTAATGCTTCATGACATGCTCAGCGCTCTCCAAACAAGGTGTCATTCATTTCTTTCTGAATTAGCCAAACCTTTGAAATGCCTTTTTTAGACAATATTTTTATACAGGAGAGAAATGTCAATAATTAATGTTTATCTTATCACTCATTTAAAAGTTACAACCATCACCTTAATGGATGACTGATGCTCATCTTTTCTGAGCTCTGATCTACAGCAGCGATTCTTAACTGGTGGATCACGGTGGGCTGGTCAAAAATAAATACTTAATGTCTCTTATGTTCAGTGACGTGCCGTGGCCACTAGGGTTGGGTAGGCATGTTGCAAACCACCAATGACAATTTCATATGTTTCTGCTGGCAAGTGTTAATTCAATTCAAATCAATTTTATTTGTATAAAGCAATTTACAACAAAGTCATCTCAATGCGCTTATCAAAATATAAAATCCATAATAAGAAAGAAAAAACCCAACAAGATCCACATGAACAAGTATTTAGCCATCTAACAAAATCAACATCATAAACACCATTAAAGAAACAGACAATTAATTAATATAGCCTCCATACTCTCCCAACAAGATATATCTCATGACACAACAGGACATCCATTGTTTGTGTTGGAAACACAGAAACATGGAGAAAATGACAACAATAACTCAGTGAGGAGCATCCACAAAATCAATCCTTCCTTTTGTTCCATTCACTGTGAAAAGTATGAAACAGGTTCTGACTTTACCTTTGCTGAAGCTCTGGTAACGGAGGCAGAGCAACAACGTGCCTTTGGGAGGGGGCGTGGCCTCCCTCTGCCTTACAGCGGAGTGAGACTGTGCAGCTGTTCCAGGAAATAGTGCTGTTTAGTCATTTGGGCTATGAAACACAAAATATGGACACTTTCAAACTTGTAGGTACTCTAGGCTATTGGAAATGGAAAAATAATTAACTTCTAATTACATTATAATTAAAACAAATAATCAAAATATCAATTCACCCTTGGGTAGGCACTGCCTACTTTGCCTACCCTGACGGCACGTCACTGCTTATGTTGGACTTGTCTTTTATTTTGAAAGAAACTTTTCTTTTGACAGGCATGCTGTGAAATGCATCTGGTAATATAAAAAATAATATATAAATATAAAGAAATATATTGATTTATGTTTAAAAAAAAAAAAAAAAAAAAAGAGTATATATGTTTTTAACAGATATTTTTGAAAAACTAAATTTGGTTGGTTGAATTCTGAAAAAAAAAAGTCGGTCGCGATTTAACAACCATGGCAAAATGTGGGTCCCAGTGTGAGACCAGTTGAGAACTGCTGATCTAGAGGACTTTGTGAGACTGATTGCCCGGTGTGTCTAATTATCCTTGAGTTAGAGCTTTGGCTCAAAGACAGTGGAACTGATGAGTGTGATTTATCTCTGCATTTGTCTATGAATAACCAACCGTGAGATCTGAGCAGATGTTTGCTGTGTGACCCAGTCCACTCTCAATGCTATCATTCCAGAAGAAGCAAATTCTTCCAGAGAAAAGAAATCTCCTACAAATGTGCAAAGGTTTTGTAATCGTTCAACTAAGTAAAATGTCTTTCTTTCTTGGCTCCTCCTCCTCTTTCCCACAGAAAAAGGAGATTTCATCGCGTTAGATTTAGGAGGCAGTAACTTCCGCATCCTCCATGTCAAAGTGAGCCATGAGAAGAAGCAGACGGTTCAGATGGAGAGTGAAATCTACGACACACCAGAGGACATCATTCATGGCTCTGGAACAAAAGTAAGGTGGCATTGAAAGGTAGACTCATGCACTCCCAGTCTCTGCTGACACTGTGCTCTCCACATCTGTTCCAGCTGTTTGATCATGTGGCAGATTGTCTCTGCGACTTCATGGAAAAACACAAACTCAAAGACAAGAAGCTCCCAGTTGGGTTTACCTTCTCCTTCCCCTGCAACCAGACCAAACTGGATGAGGTATAAGCTGCATGTGAACATGCTTTTGCTCATGGATTTTTTTCCCTTTAAATATCTGTACTGCCATTTTATTTAAGAATAACAAGCTCACAGTTCTAACTAATGTCAAATTTGTATTGTTTATTGCCTCTTACCTCCATGTTTGATATCAGGGTATTTTAATAACGTGGACAAAACGTTTTAAAACCACCGGAGTGGAGGGTATGGATGTTGTACAGCTGCTCAACAAAGCAATTGAAAAACGAGGAGTAAGTCTCAAATGTTCCTAAGTGCTTCAGTTCCTAAAAAAAGGGTCATGCTTTTTAATTTGAAGCAAAGGATTGTACAGAACAATGCAAATCAAACCAGTTTCTCTCCTTTGATTCAGGACTTCAGTGCTGACATCATGGCAGTGGTAAATGACACTGTGGGAACAATGATGACCTGTGGCTTTGATGACCAGCGCTGTGAAGTTGGCATCATTATTGGTACATAGATCAGTGGACTAAATGTTACAGTTCATTCATTTTTTATCAGTATTTTTATTTTTTCATGGTTGAGAGCTTGAGGCTCTGCATGCCCCAGGTTGAGACGGTAAACATGTGTTTCTGTCTTTTTAGGTACGGGTACCAACGCGTGCTACATGGAAGAGCTGCGCCACATTGACCTGGTGGAGGGAGACGAGGGCCGCATGTGTGTGAACACTGAGTGGGGAGCCTTTGGGGATGATGGCAGGTTGGAAGACATCAGGACGGAGTTTGACAGAGAGATAGACCGAGGATCTCTGAACCCGGGGAAACAGCTGTAGGTTTAGCTGAGGTCACAGCCTGGTTTAGACCTGAGATTAAATGTACTCCTTAGATATAAAGCAAATATTATAAATATATATAATCTGTTTCGTGATGTGTGTATTTTAATTTCTTGCATACATTTTTTCTTTTCTGTAGATTTGAGAAGATGGTCAGTGGGATGTACTTGGGAGAACTGGTACGTCTAATCCTCGTCAAGATGGCCAGAGAAGGGATGCTGTTTGAGGGAAGGATTACGCCCGAGCTGCTCACTAAAGAAACATTTCAAACCAAGCACATCTCAGCCATAGAGAAGTAAGTTAGATCCACCTGTTAAATCTGCTAAATCCTTCCTGACCTGGTGCATGGTTTACAGAATGCCTTGTGTCTCTTTCTTTGTGCTTCCCTCGTGTTTAGGAGTAAGGAAGGCTTGACCAAAGCTAAAGAGATTTTAACCAATCTGGGCCTTGAGCCTTCCACTGAAGACTGCATCGGTGTACAGCATGTGTGTATTCACTTATGACTTATATACATGGATATTTCACTGGTCAGTCTTAAACTACATACACGTTCAATAGGAAAATATTATTTACACGCAGGGGTGGACTGGGACCAAAATCCAGCCCTGGCATTTTCTATCCAGGCCAGCCTACTACATTATCAGCGACACCATGTAGAAGCTATTATTAAGTCAGTGATGCTCAACATGTGGCTCTTTATGTCCTAATTTTAATTATTATAAAAGAGGGGAACTTTTAACCCCTTTTTACCTATTTTTTTTGGCCATTTGGCAACTTCCTTTTTCCCATTTTAGCTTCTCTTCAAAAAGTTCTGATACTTTTTTCAGATTTTAGCTACCTTTTGCCAATAAATACCTTTTTTTTCCCCCAAGTTTCCAATTTTCTTGAATTTTTTTTTACCACTTTTCATCCAAATAAGTTACCTTTAGCCCAACAAAAACCACTTGTTTCCGTTTTCCGTACATTTAGCCTGTTTTTGTTCTACATTTTTCTCATTTTCACTATTGTTTTCCACATTTTACTCATTAAAGCTACCCTTTGCCATTAAATACCACCTGGTTCTTCTTTATTTGCCCATATTTTATCTTTTGGCTCATTCTATTCACTTTACACTCTTTTCTTGCCAAGTTTTTGCCAATTTTGGACCATTTTTGGCCATCTGATACCAGGTCTGCCTCCACTCGTTCTTCAAAAAAAAAAAAAAAAATGTAGCGGACCGGCCCACTGGGACGATGCCCGGTCCACCCCTGTTTACATGTGATTTTTCAAGTGGATAAAAAAAAAGGACATTGGATTCTAAAGAGATTACAAAATACATTGTATTTTAAATGTTTTTTAAAGGACAAATGTAAACTCATCATGAAGAAATGTTCATAATATTATTTGGGAAGTATTCCTAAAGCTCTTTGTCCTTTTTTTTAGGTTTGTGCCGTTGTGTCTTTCCGTTCGGCTAACCTGATAGCGGCCGCACTGGCTGGTATCCTGAAAAGGCTAAAGGAGAACAAAGGAGTAACACGTCTCAGAACCACAGTGGGCATCGATGGCTCTCTCTACAAAATGCACCCACAGTAAGTGTCGGCTTGGATATTGAGATCTGAAGTAATGCAACCTTCCAAACTTCACAAATAGCCTTTGTCCTGCACAGACGCACAGACCCTGTCCTTTCTCTTTCAGGTACGCTCGTCGGCTTCATAAGACTGTCCGGCGTTTGGTCCCCGACTCTGATGTCCGCTTCCTTCTGTCGGAGAGCGGCAGTGGAAAGGGTGCTGCCATGGTGACGGCTGTGGCGTATAGACTCGCCGAACAGTCGCGACAAATCGCCGAAATGCTTTCTGAGTTCTGTCTGACAAAAGAACAGCTGCTAGAAGTGAGGAAAGCCAGTAGAGTTTACTAACAGTGTTTGGATGAATATGATATTCATAAAAGCGTTTTAAATAACTTCAGGTGAAAGCACGGATGAGGACAGAGATCCTAACCGGCCTTTCCAAGAGCACTCAGGACTCTGCTACTGTTAAAATGCTGCCGACCTTTGTGCGATCCACACCAGATGGCTCAGGTGACATATTACTATAAATGCTCATCCATACACATTGTGAAAGCAAAAATAAAAAAATAATGTGAATAGGAACCACTGAATCCAGTTCAGATTTTACTGCATATTCTGAAGTGTCCTTCCTAGAGCCTGTTTATTTAAACTGTTGTTCTGTGGATCTGTTTGTGCAGAGCATGGGGATTTCCTGGCTTTGGATTTAGGAGGAACCAACTTCAGAGTTCTGCTGGTCAAGATTCGTTCAGGAAAAAGGAGAACGGTGGAAATGCACAACAAAATCTATGCCATTCCTCTTGAAGTGATGCAAGGCACAGGAGAGGAGGTGAGGCAAATCATCATTTCAATTCATTCATGTGAGCAAATAACTCACATTTAACTGAAGGGAATGCTTGGATGAGCAAAAGGCTGTTAGCGTATCTACTTTTTAGTGGAAGGTTTGTTGTGGTTTGACTGGAGCTCACTGTCTAGAAGTGAATAATTGGATAAAAGTTGGAAAGAAGGTCAATAGGTTCAGCAGATATAGAGATACATTAGTTGACATAAGTATTTGGAATGAGAATCCAAATGCTAATTAAGCTGATTTCCTGTGAGCAGCTAATCCAGTCTGTAACGTTGACCATTTCAGCCTCAGTCCTGGGTAAACCAGGGCCAAAGTCAATCTCACCTTTAAGCCATCAGTCAAACAACTTCCTCTTTCACTACCTTCTTCATGACACTTTACTTTGAACAAATATCATCCCCCTCAACATTTACAACTATTTAAAAAGCCAAAGCTGAGATCCATTAGTTGTCCAATGTACATCAGTAATGTCCAAGCTGTAATGAAAGCAACAATGTTGAAGGATTCTTTTTTTTTACTTTTTATTTGAACAGCACACAAATGTAAAGATAGTAAGGGTGTGCATTGCCATGAATCTGACGATACGATTCATGATTTGCGTGTCACAATGATATATCCCAATATGATACGTTATACGTTGCAATATATTGCGATATCAATAATGACAAATTTCACCTTTACGATTTCAAAATGGTATGAAATGCAGTTTTTTTTTTTTAAACTTGCAAGAACAAGTAAATGGTAACTAACTGTAATTCAAGTACAAATATAAAAAACAAGTGGTATGTTTATCAAACTGTCAAATTATGTTTTTCAAAAAAGTTTAACTTTTGCTGCGTTAACAGATTCTGAAAGTAACTACTTACATCTATTAAGGTGCCCAGTATGTTTTATGAAAATAAAGTGCAATCAACTTCTAAGCTTAAAAAATATTGAGAAGTGAGGTAGTTTAACAAGGTCTGATGTGGTTCACTGACATCTAGTGACTGGGCGTTTACGTGCTGCTATATATGTTAGCACAATTAATTATTATTTTGTTTCAAAACATGATTAAAAAAAATGGATTTAGACATTTTTTCGATCAATACAATAATCGCGCGGTGAAATTTTGCGATAAATCGCTTAATCGATTTTTTTTTTCTTACACCTTTAAAATATAGTGGTTAAACATGTGGAGAAATGTGGTACAAAATGTGTGATTTTCACTACAGATGTGTTTGTTTTCTAGCTGTTTGATCACATTGTGCACTGTATCAGTGACTTTTTGGACTACATGGGGATGAAGAACACTCGTCTTCCTCTTGGTTTCACATTCTCATTCCCCTGCAGACAAACCAGCCTGGATGCTGTGAGTAGGCCTCTGGTTAATTTATCCATACAGTCAACACCAATGTGTCTCTAACATTTCACAGAGTCTGGAAGATAAACAGCACTGTGTTCTTTAGTTGTAGCTTGTTCACATTCTTTTTTTTTGACAGTGATGCAGCAAAAGTCTGAAGTTATTGACGTACGTGTGTGTGTGCATGTGCGTCTTCAGGGCATCTTGCTGACATGGACGAAGGGCTTCAAGGCGACAGACTGTGAAGGAGAAAATGTGGTGGAACTGTTGAAGGATGCCATAAAGAGAAGAGAGGTGAGATTGTTGAAGAGGCCTCCTCCAGGTAGACATGACACATTTCAAATGTGACTCTGATCGTTATTATGTGCTAAAAATGAAGGAGTTCGACTTGGACGTGGTTGCCGTCGTCAACGATACTGTTGGGACCATGATGACATGTGCTTATGAGGAGCCAACCTGTGAGGTCGGACTCATTGCAGGTTCGCTCACGACATAAAACACCTTAAAAATAATTGTTGTTCTTTCTTAGCTCTTTGGGTCTAATTTGACAGTTTGTTGATAGGTACGGGCAGCAACGCATGCTACATGGAGGAGATGAGGAACATTGAGATGGTGGAAGGTGATGAGGGACGTATGTGTGTCAACATGGAGTGGGGAGCTTTTGGAGACAACGGATGCCTTGATGACATTCGGACGGACTACGACAGAGCTGTGGACGACTTTTCACTCAACCCTGGCCAGCAGAGGTGCCGCTACACACCAACATAATGACATCATGTTTCTGCTCTGCACATCACACACACACCTCTGAAAACACAAAGCCTTTATATCCCAGATTCAACATCCTGTTATTCCTATTCAAATATACTCTTGTGGTTTCTTTGTGCTTCATATTTCAGATATGAGAAAATGTGCAGCGGCATGTACCTCGGTGAAATAGTGCGGAACATCCTCATCGACATGACCAAGAAAGGATTCCTGTTCAGAGGACAGATTTCTGAAACCCTGAAGACCAGAGGAATATTTGAAACTAAATTCCTCTCACAGATAGAGAGGTAACTCCCACCTATGTCTAAACATATCTATCTTGCATCAATGAACCCAGTTTTTTTTTTTTCAACCTTGGGGTCGGGACCCCATGTGGGGTCACCTGAAATGTCTAGTATTTGATTTAATAAAATTACAGATTTTTTCCAATTAAAACACACAATCTTAAACAACTGTATTTTATACCTTCACTTTGCCAAATATACATGACTCTAGTTCAAATAAAATTCAGTAAAAAAAACAAAAAAAAAAAAACAATTTGAGCTGGCACAACTTGTTACTAATCCTGGCTACTTTGTATTTGTAATCCAGTATAACAAACATTATAAAAAAAATTTAGATTCTAGAAAAAAATGTATTTCGGGATACCTGAAATTATTGATACCAAAATGGGATCACGATCTAAAAAAAGGTTGGGAACCACTGAATTAATGTTTAAAGATTAGCCCTTACTAGAGGTCGACCGATATAGGATTTTCAAAGGCCGATGCATATACCGATTTTTATTTTTTTAATTCAGCCAATGGCCGATATCTGAAACTTTTTTTTTAAAACACATTGATTATGAAAGACAATTGAAACACTCATATAATACAAATGTATATATTAGAAATGAAATAGAAATATACCAATAGAACTCTTAAGATTTGTTGAACGTTAAATATACCCTTACACAACTAAGTAAAACAAAAAGTACAGGACGGGTAAGTAGCAGTAAAACACGACAACGATATACAATGTGAAAGTAGTTGGTTTAAACTATTTCAAGCTTCTTTCTTAACTTAAAAAAAAACTTAACTTCTTTCTAAACTTAAGTTCACAAAATATTTAAAATATACAGTCAAACCTGAAAAGTGGTTTCAATGCAAATTGTTGGTTCAAGCATCTTGACTTAAAGTATCAAAGACAAACAGATCACCACAGAATAAAGCACACGACATCATGGTAGTAAATAATTAAAATCAAATTCTCAATATCCTATTATATTATATCCTTATCCTATTATATTGGCTTTTTATTTGTAAGCCTATTGGCTTCTACCTCTCCCATGCACGTTTTTTTTTGTTGTATATTCATACATCCATATGGATGTTTTTTATGTTATTTTTTCTTTTCATGGCCACTCTAAAGTGCTAAATAAATGTAAAAAAATAAAAAATCGGCCGTGGGCCGATCTTGAAAAAAGTCCATATATCGGCCTGATGTGTTGGCCGACCTCCAGCCCTTACCATTGCCATACACACATTTTTCAGTTAATAAAAAATGATATAAACAAGATGTAATTAAGAAAAAAGTATTTTTTTCCTGCACATGTGCATCTCCTGTTTTTGCTCTGACTGCTGCTGGATGCAGATCTCTTTAAATCCAATAATAACAGTTCCTTTAATAAGACAAATACTGGAAACATAATGGATGCAAAATGTGACATTTAGTGTTGATTTGCTTTTATTGTGTTAAGAAGTGTTGTTTTTCCATCTGATAACATTTGACTTTTAGTTGACAAGATCAAATGTGTTCTGTCAACTCAGTTTGTTTAGGATGTAGTTGAGTAAAAGGAATTATTCTCATATTATTGATATGTCTAAAGTTAGTGATTACTTTTATTGGGCTCAGTATTACTGTATGTCCCACACCTCCATACTCCCACTCACCTCACATTAACCACACATTGAGCTCCTAATAACGATGAGAATTCTACAAATGCTCTTTATAATGTCTCACCTTTTTATGTGTGATTTTATTTTCTGAGGTTTATTGAGCGTTTGTTGCTGTTTTTGCAGTGATCGGCTGGCTTTGCTCCAGGTGAGATCCATCCTGCAACACTTGGGCTTGGACAGCACCTGTGATGACAGTATCATCGTCAAAGAGGTCTGTCACTGTACATTAATAACTGCAATCTCTCTTAAAGATAGCTACTGAAGATGTTTGTTAGGTTTTATTCTAAGAGTTTGTGTGTCCACAGCCGTCCTAATGATAATCTCTGATGTCCGTAGGTTTGTGGAGTCGTGGCACGTCGAGCAGCTCAGCTCTGTGGAGCAGGAATGGCTGCTGTGGTGGATAAGATTAGAGAGAACAGAGGACTGGAACATATGAACATCACTGTAGGGGTGGACGGGACGCTCTATAAGTTGCATCCACAGTGAGTTGGATTCTTCACATATTTTTGTTATAAGTGTTTATTACTGGATTATATTATGATTAGATGGATCTTATAATGTGAGCTAATGATCTCTCTGATGTTGTTGCATGTTTAAAGGAGGAGTCTTTTTGATTGGTGTAGCACTCTTATTTAAGTCCACGCTGATTAAATCAGTGGTTTGCAACCTTGCAGTTGCATGATATTTAAATTAAGTCGCCTTACATGTCTAGTCATTAATTTAAAAAAAACATTACAGATTAAAAATACGTTTTAAAATCTTAAATTATTATTCTTTTTCAAATTAAAATGCAACACAATCTTAAACTACTGTATTCTGTACTTTCACTTCCTCAAATATATAACTAGTTCAAATTAAATGCAGTTTAAAGAAAAGAAAGGGAAAAATGAAGGAATAAATAAAATATAGTATAAAAAATGATCTTAGCTGGTGCATCTGGTCACTTTGTGCACTAATCCTGGCTACTATGTATTTGTTTTACTAAGTGTTACAAAGATGATCAAAAAGTAGCAATAGAAAAAAAAGGCGTTGGCGTCGGCAGAAATGTGTAATTTTAAAATAGGGTCACGATCCAACAAAGGTTGGAAACCACTGGATTAAATGTTTGGAATGCACGTTTTCAAATTACAATTGTAGTTGTGCCCGAATCAGGGTTGGGGTCAATTATAATTGTAATCGCGTAATTGATAAATTATCACAATTATGGTGTACTTATAATTGTAATTGTAGTTTTAAAAGTCTGTTGTTCTTGTAATTGTAGTTAAATTGTAGTTGAGTTTAGATAATTTACTTTGTAATTGTAATTGCCATAAAAATTCTATAAAAATTGTCAATTATAATTTAACGCAAAACTGGGGAACCCTGTTACAGTTCTATGTACAGTTCTACACATGTATTTAACAATTGTTAAAATATATTTCATATCAAGCTTTCCAACATTTTACTGTTTTAAAAAAAATGTAGATTTAGGGGTATACTGATGTAAAAAAGGTTCATACTCTCCCACACCAAAAATATTAAAACCTATATTTTCATTGATTAGGAAGCCTAACAAGGTAAACAATAGATGGGAAAGAAATTAGCTGATTTAGGACCCGTTATCATAAGAGATGCTAACAGAAAGCTAACACAAGAGGAAGGTTAACTTTTAGGTTATTTACTGTATTTCAGGCTCAGTAACTGTGATTAATTGTAACTGAACTTCAGTAATTGAGAACGTAATTGTAATTGGGGATCTGAGGATAAAAACATATTGCAATTTAATTATAATTGGAAAAAATGCTGATCACTGTAATTGTATTGAACAAGGGTAATTGAAAACGTAATTGTAACTGAAAAACGTTACAGCTGAGTGTTTCCAACAATGCTGTTTTTCTCATTTCTGACCTACTCAGTGTTTTAAATGATGGTCTAACATCTCACTGTTGTCTCCATGTAGCTTCTCCCCGATCATGCACCAGACGGTGAAGGAACTGGCTCCTCAGTGTAACGTCAACTTCCTGCTGTCGGAGGACGGGAGCGGAAAGGGAGCTGCTCTCATCACAGCTGTGGGTTGCCGGTTGCGGCAGGAGTTAAATGATAAATAGTCAAGATCATGTGTCTCATTCTTATCTTTTTCATGTGCTGGCAGTCAATCTCCAGTTTTATTTTTTATTTGTATTTATTTTTTTGTCAATCTTTATTCCCTTTTTGCCCCGTTGAAGTGCCCAGTCACAACATCACGCCCCAGCAGTTGCTTCAGCCCCGTCGTACGTGACACAAACAGGAGACGTGGTTATCTTCATGTGCTAATAGGTGGCGTGTTTGTAGTGATAAAGTACATTATGGAACCTGTTTCCTCATAGAATGCAGTTTTCTATTACCAGAGGAGGAGATTATTTTAGTGATACAACACGTCTGTATGACTCGTGTTGAAAAGATAGTGAATGGAGCCTTAACACAATCCTGTACAGCGTCTGTCTCCACCTAATGGACTTCTCTGGTACTGCAGCCTGTCACTGTATCCCAGGATTTGACTGTGTGAATATAATGAACATCTGCAACATGTTTAAATGGAGCAGAAACATAGAAACACTGCTTTTGGACTAATTTTACCAAAGTCTGTCTGCTGTGCTAGACTTCCTGTCGGTACAGGGTCACCTAAAAATGAAATGTATGATGGGAGAAAAGGGAATATTTTTGCTTCAAGATGTTTAAGGTATATAACATAATAGAAATGCATTGATGCTATTTATTTTATTTTTGTACTGGGAGAGGTATATACATGCTGCACACAGAGTGCAGTGGGGGGTGGTAGGGGAACTTCACTCATAGAAACTATAGCAGGAACAAACAGGTGCTGTTGAATGTGCATATCCCCAAAAAACTATCTCTGTTGAAACATGTCTGCATAGTTTCTGATTAGTTTATATGTTAAGGACTTTCGCTGAGGCTGATATCATCATTGTGCCGCTTGTCTGTTTCTGAGCAAAAGGGAATATTGACCAAAGTGTTCAGGTCTATGATTGTAACTGAAACTCAACTATGAGTGTATTTCTACACTCACTACTTACGATCAATCACAAAGTTTGAAGAGTTTGTTCCACTACTGTAAGAATCTGTGTTGCATAACTAACATAGACATAGACATGTATTTATTTTCTTTTTAGTAATAAAGAAAAACAGGCTTTGATAATAGTTATTAATATTTCTCATGGGGAATTGGTCCACGGGGACTTTTATGAATCATTACTTATATAATCCACTCGAAACCGCATCATGAATGTAGATCTTCCAAAAATCTGTCGTAAGGACAGTGTTTAATGGTAAAGTTCTCCACATTGCACAGTAAATTATACATTTTATCAAAAGAAGAAAAAAAAAAAAGGTTTTTGCTCATAATTTAATAGGTTTTATTCTTCCAAGTACAAATATAGTCTGTGACTCATTTGAACTGAATGCCACTGATTACACATCTCCACCTAACGGCACACACAACACAGTGATTCATTTCACAAAGTCTAAAGTGTATCTGTCCACCACTCTCCATCAGTCATTAAATAAATCAAACCTGTGTCGATCTGATGTACTTTGTTTTGTTTAACACCAGTTTGTGGTGACTAGCAGCTTGTAACCTCATTACATTTAATGGCCATTTAGATTTGAAGTCCCACAAAGTTGTCAACATGGAATGTAGCCAGTCAATAAAAAGAAATGACTGTATTGTTACTGCATTGGGTTTTTAGGTAGTCTCACTTAACACCATGACCTAAAATCAATTTACCGTCAGCATGAACATGTGATTATATCACACCAACACTCTAACAAGTCAGAGGATCTCAACTTAGATCAGGGTGTCGCACAACGCTTTTGTTTTATGACTCGTAATGACTTTCCTAAACAAAAAAAGATTGAGATCATGTGTAGAGGATGTTTATGTGTAGCAAACCTCACACTTCTAACAATAAGTGCCAATACCTGGGTGCTTAATTTTATCAAAACAAAAATGTCAGTATTTTCTTAGAAGTTAAATAAATAAAACTTTTTACACTTACTTTGAATTTCCCTTTTTCTTTAAATACGTATTGGATTTGTGGAGTGCATGACATGTATTTTTTAGGTGCACTTGTTGGCTTGTAACTGAACGATAGATCATTTAAAGAAAAGATCTTCATCGTCTGAGTTCAAACCAGACTGGTTGAGGACTTCTGTAATAAGATGTTACACTTTTTGGCCAAAGTACTCCAAACATTTGATCCAATGTCATCTTGTCCCCTCAATTACCATACTCACACCTGTACCTTAATTATTATAATATATTAAATACATGGCAGTGTTACATTTCACATTAGATTCCTCCAAATACTGAAGCTTTAAATTTGCACATCACTGTATACAAACCATAAAGAGTAACAGCAGCGTGATGAAGCAAAATGACACTTCAAGCAACAGACAACACAACCATGTAACTGATATTTAAAGGCTATACTGTACAGTAACATTTACAAGTAATCTGGTACCCATTATTACTTTGTTTTTCACCTCTAAGTCCTACAGCACACTGGAGGAGCACTAAAAACACACTGCCTGCAAAAGATGACGTCACTGACCAAATAGATAACACCGATAGGAACAACTGAGTAAAATAGGAGAGTTTTGAATGATTATTTGTGGATTAAACTCTCCTTATTTGAACATTTCATTGTCATGTCTTTAGGCAGGAGCTCGCTGTCATTTAAACTATTTTAGGTAACACTTGAAGTTTTATATATAAGGCTGACATTACGCCGTCATTATCTGTCATTAGCATGAATAAGGTGTCATGAAGGCTGTCACTAAGTGTTGTTCGCTGACACCTTATGCTAATTTATGACACCTTTGGAGCTATGTTGGCATTTTTTAGATTCGGTGGAAGGATCTAGTGGGGTTAAGTTTAAGGTTAGGGGTTATGGTTTGGGTAATGAACTACGCTTAATGACAGCCTTCGTGACACCTTATTAATGCGACTGACAGGTGTCATATCATAATAATGACAGCGTAACGTCAGTCTTTATGTATACACGTCGAGTAAAGTGTTACCCAATTTTACCAGTAGGAGGAAAGAGTCCTTCTCAAGTCCTACATAGAGCAAAAGCTCCCGAATAATAATCCAATAATCCCACTGTATGAATGGTGGAAAACAGTAACTGCTTTAGTGTCTTTAAAAACTTGGTCAGTTGTTTGTGCTTGAGTAGGAGACGAGGATGAAGAGGTCAAAAAGGGGAAGTAAAAAAAAAAAATTTCATAAAAGGCAACAGGAGTCCACAAAATATTGAAAGTAATCTCTGTCGTTTTGTTTCATAACTACAGATGTGGGAGTGAAATTGTTCCGTCAGCCATTTCTGCTGACCCTATATAAGTTATGTGTATGATCCCAGTGAGCACCTGCATCAGGAATCTTCTCTCCAGCGGATGTTTTTATTCGTCACAGTGGAGACGGAGGACTTTCCCAAGCCTTCACCGACTGCTGCAGTCATTTTACTGTCGGGTTCAGTGCCAGAGGGGACACACACAGTCATCCTATGGCGTTATCTCTTAGTGATTGATCTCCATGAGGTTGTCTGCTGGACATTACATATCATCCACCTTCTTCTCACAACGAGTGTTGTTGCTGTTGTTTGTGAGCTGCATGCAAGCCTCTTTCTCTGCCCTTAGGTTCCCACTCACTGCCACGCCGCCTTTGTACGAGTTGTTTACCTTGATGGATACGTCGCTGCGGCGACTGCGTGTCATGGTAACTCTGAAGGTGTGCGTGCGCTGTAGCTCCATCTTGTCCTCCTCTGACACAAGGACAAAGGGACACCAAGAAAACGCTTGGCGGAATCCGATTCGAAACCTGCGAACATGGCGAGACACAAGAAAGACTTGGACTACAACCTTTAGACTCTGATATAAAGTCTCACTTATTTTAAGAGAACACAACCATCTTAAAGGCAAAAGACTAAGAGTTTGCTGTATACCTTTGATTTAGGCAGCAGTAGATAATTGGATTGTACATAGTTGAACTCATTGCCAGCCAGAATATAGCCAGATACACCTGAAGAGGAGATGAAATATGCAGTTAAATTAATAGTGAGTCAAAGTTAAAATCAAGGATTTGGTACAAATAATGTATAAAGCAAAATGCAATCAGATAGCAGGAAATATTCAACAAATGTTCAAAAAAAAAAAAGTAGGGAATCATTACTCCAGGAGGATTTTTTAACTTAAGAGTTTCTGCATTTGTGTCTGTGGGCTGAGTTAAACAGTGTCCAAACAGGAAAGAATATTACATTTGTTTTGTCTTTATTATTATTTATTTCTATTCTCGTTTTGTTTTTGTTTTCCTACTATTTCTCATTTGCTACAAATGAATGCAATATTGTTCCTGGGGGTATTGACCTTATAGGGAAGCTTGAAAGATGGGGGGGGGGGGGGGATTAGATGAGATCAATTTTTCAAATATGCAAAACTGTAGAAAACACGCTAACACTTAACTTGAAGTTTTAATACATAAAGGCTGACATTACGCAGCCATTATTATGACATGACACCTGTTATTAGTATGAATAAGGTGTCATGAAGGCTGTCATTAAGTGTCGTTAGTTACCCTAACTCTAACCATAACCCTACCTAACTCCACTATTTCATAATATTTCGTGAGATGTTTCACTATGGAATGTGACCTCTGTCTACATTCCTCAGAAGCACTCTATTTCACTATGCCAATCCCGTGAAGCGTGACAGACCTGGGAGACCCTCCCACCTCCTATAAAAGGTGGACACGGACAGGTGTGCACCATTCAAAAACCTCTTTTCCTCTCAGCTATCTCGCGCTTAGTTCTGACCAATTTAACTTTCCGCAGACGGGATTTTCTTTCTTTCCAGTCAACGGAAGCTGGCAGGACTACCGACCACATCAGGTCGAGAACGTAGGTATATCAGCTCTTAATTACCTCCTTCCAAGGCTGTTGCTTCGGTTCCAACAAGGACAGGCACAAGGCCTGCTCGAGCTGCCTGAGCATTGAACATATCCAAATGGCGGTCGAATACCCGGGCTCATGTTGGCACTGCGTGGTGTTTAACACCCAGTGCCTTCACAGGAGACTGGCACGTCTTGAAGCCCTCCTCCCTCTGCGCACGGCACTCCTGGACGGAGAAAAGGTGGCTCCTCTGGATGCTGTGGCTGCTCAGGGCTCCAGCTGGGGCTCTCAGCTGAACCTGGCGGATACCTCCCCACTTGACGAGGACGTCCTTGTTATAGACTGTAGAAAGTTTAAGGAGGACTCCTCCAGTCCACTCCTCTCGGGTGTGGACAATAAGGACGAGCTCTTTGGCACCCCGGCTAGGGACAAACCGTCGGCCGCCTTCGCTGCCTCTCAGGAGGACATGGAGGGCTCCACACCTGTCTCCCATCTTCCAAGCCTGGACACGGTGGACGTGTGTAAATGCGCTGCAGCACGGTTGACCATTTCTTGGCCCACCTTTGTGACTCAAACCACCAGGTCCCGCTATGAAGGGAAGAGGCTCCCCATTTCCAGGGGCGCTTCGAAGCAAATCCTCCCCATCTTCCCTGAGCTGCTCATCGAAGTAGCGCGTCGCTGGGGTAGCCGCCCTTTCACCAGGAGGACCCCGGTAGTAGGTGCCTCCATCCTTGACTGCGAGGCCATGGAAGGCCGTGGTCCTCTCAGGATGCTGCCGGTGGAGGTGCTTGTAGACCTGTCCAGTAGGACCTACACGGTCGCTGCCCTCTTGGTCAGGGCCATGAATGTCCGCTCCCTCCTCACTGCATCCCCTGAGGAGATCTCTCCAGGAAGCCCCCGCTCGCGTATCCTTCTGCACGGCGGAGGACGGCCCCGCAGCCTGCTTCTCAGGGTCCTCAGTTCAAGGCACCGAGACCCTCCACTCCACCTCCACAGCCTCAGCGAGGCCCGGAAAACCTCCGGCCCCGACGGCTGCCGGTGCAGCATGCCCAGCACACACAGGCACGGAAGAAGAAAAAGACGGCCTGACCGCTTTCTTCTCTTCCCCCAATGTTGAAGCTGTCTGTTCCTTGTTCGCCAGCTTCGACTGTTATGATTTCACACATACTCCGACAGGCGTCTCACGCCCCATCCTCCACTTTGCCAAGGCTCGGCCCTCTGATGACCGAGAGAGACGGTCATGTTCCGCAGGATGTTCTGCTGTTGCCCCTCACTGCACATCCACAAGCATGCACTCACACACCTGTTCCAACAACAGTGGTGGGTTCATCACCCATGCCCCTAGGCAAAAGGCCAGGGCACAACATGTGAAAACAAAATCTGCCTCAATAAGCAGAGCCTCCTCCTGGTTGGGTGTGGCGATTCTCCCGTTATTAATTTGTCCCCTGAAACGAGCGAGACGTGCTCGTTCTGGGGGGTATGGTGCTTTCCAGCCAACGGGGGGCTTCTTCGCGGTGCAAGAGGTCCGAGGAAATTCGGCCCGTGTGTTACGGGAGGAGATTGCCTCTCTGTTACACAAGGGGGCAGTGGTCAGTGGTCTCTCCAGCTCAGTCCCAGGAGGGGTTTTATTCCAGGTACTTTTTGGTCCCCAAACAAGGTGGGAACGGAATCCGTCCCATCCTGGATTTACAGGCTCTGAACAGGGGCCTCAGGAAATACACTTTCAGGATGCTCACGCATTCCTCCCTCCTGCATCTAGTGTGACAGAGCGCCTGGTTCACATCTGTTGACCTCAAGGATGCATATTTCTACGTTCCGATATATCCCCCTCGCAGAAAATACCTACGGTTTTAAATTCGGGCCGGGTCGGGCCAAAATGTCACGCAATAGAGTCGGGTTAAAGTCGTGTTTTAATAAACACAAAAACACTTCTATACTGTTGTGGTATCATTTCTAAAGTGATTTCTGCCAGTAGTGGGACGGGATATTGACGGCGTTGTGTTGCCTGCTAACCTGCTGAATGTAATGTTGCTTATAAATGTCTCTGTTAAAGGACCCCAAGATGAAGTAGACATGGTAGGGCAGCCAGCAGAGGGCAAAGGTCACCACCACAACCACCATCATCTTCACCACCTGTAGTAGCAGAGAACACTGAGTCAGTAGCAGCTTCTCTCTCTGAGTGTCAGTGTAGGAGTGTGTGACCTTTCTCTTGGCTGTTATCTGGTTGTGGTAGTGGTCTGAGGCCTCTCCAGGGATGCGACCCCCCCACAGTGACTGGCCCACTAAGCTGTAGGTTACCAGCATCACCAGCAGAGGGAGCAAGTAGATCAGCACAATGACAGCATACTGATAGCTACAGAGAGAGAGAAATACAGGTGTAGCCGTGGAGGTGACACATTTAAAGAATTAAACAGACAGATAAGAAGTTATTTTCCCATCAACCTCTATTTGTCACATCTATGAAGAATAACAACATTGATTCAGAGTAGATTTACATTTTGAAGGATTCAACCAACTTCTTCACCTCTTAAAAACAAACCTTTTAGGAAGAAATTCACTCAAATGATCATATACGTTATATACGTAGTGGCAATGAATAATTTGTATGTATTCACATCAATCCTGGAGCCACTAGTACACGTGCCCAACTCAAGGTCCAGTGGCCAAATCCAGCCCTTTGAAAGATCCAATTTGGCCCGCAGGCGACAGAGAAAACATGAATCATTGTGTAAATTAAACTTAACAATATTTGCAGGGGCTCACAGTGTTCCTATTGCTTATATTGCGTGATTGCAGCCATTTTTTAAAAGTTAAAAAGTTGAAAAAACTGTAAATTCTTACAAAATCCTTTAATTTCCTTCAAATTCTTACATTTTTTTTTTCTTAATTAAATAGAAAATGGTCACAAAATCTAGGAAATTTAAAGTGAAGATCCTGTTGGGACTGATATGTCAGTTATTGCTTGGATATTGTCAGTTTCCTACATATTTAGTATTTTAGGTATACGTAGAAGTGTAAACTAGGGCACAATAATGTTGAAATTACTCATTTTCTCACATCAAATCTGCAGCCCACTTGAGATCAAGCTGCTCCATATTTGGCCCCTGAACTAAAATGAGTTTCACACCCCTGCACTAGTAGATATGATTATGGGCACAGCATCCTAAAGTTCTCAACTCAATAACGACAACACTTCTTACGAGATAATTTTGTCGATGGCTGTTTTTTTTCTCATGTTATAATGTTTCTCAGGAAACAGAAGTTGAAGTTGAGCCCAGGGGCCCTTATCATGAAAGGCTTGATGTAGAAGTTGGTGTTAAAGCGCAATGAACTGCCTTGTGTATGAAACACGCTATACAAATACCATCTCTTTACCTTGCCTAAAACTTTGTGTACAGCAATACAAATATTTGAGCAATCTGTTTTACCTAATGAAGCCAATTTATTATGAGTATTTTATTACTCTTTTAATATGTTTACCGGCATTTATTTATTTGTTGGTTTGTCTGTTAGTAGGATTACGTCAAAGGTACTTAACAGAGTTTGACAAAATTGTAACCAAAGACAATGTTATCCTTCTTTCACCTTAACTGATGTGTTCCTCCATATTCATCAGGCCAGGCAACCATGCACACAGTCCTGGGGTAGTAAAATTGGGTCACGCTGTAGTAGCACTGAGGGAAAGCCAGTGAGAACGCTACCATCCAGATCAGGGCAATAACAACCTTTGTGGAGGTAGACGACAGCCGAGGCTTCAGGGGGTGGATGATGGCCATGTACCTGAAACAGTGCAAAAGCAGGTTAGGTTGTTTACTGGCTGAGCCATTGGAGAAAGTTTATTATAATTACAGTATATCATGTATCATGTGTCAAGATGTACAGAACATGTTATTATGTCCCTAATCATGTAATGTTAAAAGGGCAGTATTATGAAAAAAATAATTTTATAATGGTTTTGCTACAGCCGCATTCAGAGGGCCAAAGTTGGAAAAAATCCTGTTTCCTCCCTTCCTCGCTATTCCACGTTTTGTAAAAAGTCAGCTCCAAACGGGCGAGTTGGATTTTTCCCCACTAATACGTCATAAAGGGGAAACTCCTCCTCCTGACAATCCTGGCTCCTCCTACCCTACATAAGAATGTGAGCTCCTCCCTCTTAAATGAGCTCATAGATAAAACAAACATAGCAAAGCAGGTTGATATTACAGTTGATATCACAGTTAACATATTTACTTTCAGTTTAAAGATAATCCAAAGAGAGTGTGAGCGCTCACAATTAGTTCCATTTTTAGCAGCTGTTATATCAGCTCGTATTGCCTTTATGGGATGATCTGACGTGTTTGTGACCCAATGCAATGCAGCGGTTGGACAAAACAATGGGTTATCACCTAAAATGATTATTTCTGTGGTCAGCAGAGGTGAGGAGGAGAAGAAAGCGACTTAACAGCTCATGTGAGTGTTTGAAACAGCTGACAGTTGAAAGTTTACTTTCCTGCGACACAGTGCGAACGGTCACAATCAGTTTCACTTTTAGTAGCCGTTATACTGCCTTGTATCGCTTAAGTGCCAATAGTACATTTTTGCACAGTCCGAAACCATCAATCTAGGACCCATTGAGTTAGGACCCTCGGTTTAGGATCCTACCATTTTTTTGGCCACAGCACTAACTAGAGGCTGGATGTCTGAGCCGGAGGCTTGAGGTCTGGGACCCATTGGTTTAGAACCGTGATATTTTTGCCAAAATTACAATTTTTAAACACATTTTTTATTATTATTATTATTATGTATTAGCACATATGCTCATACAATCAACATTCAGTTATTAACCTTGTACATAACTCTAAAACCTGCCAAATATGTGTTGTGTCCAAATATTTTTCCAACTATTTTTTTTTATTGTGAACACAAACTAACATATTTAAACAACAACACTTTAATGAACGCACGCACACACACACACACGCACGCACGCACGCACACACACTAATATATATATAAATATATATATATATATATATATACAGTATTTTTTTTTCACTAACAATGTAATTAACAATCAGTTCATTTTTTTTCACTAACAATGTAGTTAATCAGTTCACAAAACAATGTCATTATTTCATAAGCTGATAAAAAGCATAAAGGTAACACACTACAAAACACATTATTGCACAACACATTGAGGGAACAGATATATTTTATATGATTTTATATAAATGATAAATTATTATTAAAGCACTACGCCAGGTGCAATGTTATTGCATGGGGCGCAAATTATTTTGATGCTTTAATGACAAAAAAAATTCTGACCATTGCATTAACACCTCCTACGTTTACCATAAACTTGCTGTTTTTAATTAACCACGGATTTTTTTTCACATGGTTAAATGTTGAGTATTCTGCATCAGAGCTGAAAACGCTGAGTCTGCCTATGTCCCTGAAGGCGTCGCGGCTCACCACCGCCGCCTCTGCCTCTCCTCTCCTTTTTTCACACAGCACATGGTGAGCCAGGCATCATTTACAGTAGATACATGACTTTAGTCTCCATCTGGAGACTAAAGTCCAAGCTCTAAGTCCAGCTCATAAACCTGCACTCCTAAACATCCGGCCTTTAGTTGGTGCTGATGAATTCAATGGGTCCTAGACCGATGGTTTCCGGCTGTGCAAACATATACTCCTCCTCATATGGGATGATCTGACGTGTTTGTGACCCAATGTGACGTAGTGGTTGGACAAATCAATGGACTAACATCTTAAATGGACTATTTCTGTGGTCAGAAGAGGTGAGGAGGAAGCGACTGTTTATGATTTACTGCTGCTGTGATAAAAACACACACTGGAGCAGCGTGTGTGTTTACGCCTACTTATGCATTTGCACGAAGGCCCAAAAAACAGCCTGGTTTTAGGAGCACTCTGACAGTGACTTTTCACAGGGCTAAAACTACAGAAAACAGGAAAGTTTGGGAAATTAAACCTAAAATACTACGTAGTTGGGGTGAAAAAAGCATAATACTGGACCTTCAAGTCAAATTTGACTCAATTCCAGAGTTTTAATAAGTAAAAGGCTTTGCTGTGTTGTTTTTTTCCTGGAGCTTAGCTGATGTTTTCAAAGCCAAAAGCCTGCAAACAACTTTCTTTTATTCCAGTCTTGTGTTCTTCAGATTTTAGGATGCATGTTGCATGATCAGGCTTTGCATAAATTAATGCCACTTCACTTAATTTACATTCAGCGATAATAATATTGTTGGAAGGGACTAGATGAAGTGCAAGAGACGTCGCCTCCACGGACTTATTGCTTAATAGCCTGTTCGCACCCTGGACACCCACCAAGTTAATGTGAATATATTATCAATCACAATAATATGTTCCTCTGCAATTTTCAGCTTGACTGCAACAAATTGATAGACATAAAAAGAGGACTGATTAATGAACCAGTACAGCTTAATACTGAGCCACATCCCTGCAGGAGTCCTCTTCATTACAACCAATGACAGATGTTTTCTTTTTTTAAAATACCTGACGCACACATACAAAAACCCTAGGAGGAAGCCTCAGTAAATAAAATAAATGGCTCCCCTGTGCGACAATCGGGCTTATCTACTGATTGTAGCGCCGTAGGACGTCATGGGGACGCTGTGTCAACACAAGTAGACTAATAGAGCTATTGATGAATGTTTTATATATAGTTTTTTTATATCAGAGCTAATACTGTCGACATAGCAACCAACCTCAACATTTATTCAACAGTTAGTCATTATGGTGAACACTGTTGTCAAATTATTCATCGATTCATGTTAGAATAATTCAGAACAGGCCGTATTTGCGTCTCTTTGTCATTTATCCCCGTGGTGGACGGGTAACCTCTCAAGGGTGTACCTTGCCCTCCACTATTAACGCTGCTGAGTATGGATGGAAGTATGGAAGATGTATGAGGTACCAAGTTTGTATTTCAAGGTTTTAAGTGTTGAGTTGTAGTGTGATCATTTGACATTTTGAATTTCAGTGGATTATCAATTTTCATGTAATGTGTTTTCATTTATTTAGTGTGATTTTTTGTATTCATAGCCACTTCCTGCTTTTGATCACGCCCCCTCCCTACCTGCTTCACCCATTCTTTATTCATTCATTCATTTTGTGTTAAATCTGTATTTCAGAGATGGGCAACTGTAAGTCATTCTGTGTGTTTTTCTGTCATTTTCTAAATATGTGTAGTCATTTTGCATGTTTTTTCCAGTCGTGTGTTTTTTGTGGTTATTGTGTATGTGTTCTTCTTGTCATTTTGTATATTTTTCTTTAATTTCCTGAATATTTATTATCGGTTTGTGGATTTTTGGAGTAATTTTCTGTATTGTTGTGTTTTTACATATTTTTCTGTCATTTTCTGTAATTTTATTGGCATTTTGTAGATTATGTTTATTTTTGTAATAATTTTTTGTGTTTAAGTGGTTGTTTTGTGTGTCATTGTTGTCATTTTGTGTGTTGTATGAGTCTTTTTTTTTTTTTTTTTGGAATTCTTTGAGTATTTTGGGTAATTTGTGTACTTTTTGTTAACATATTGTGTATTTTGCTGTCTTTTTTTAGAGCTGGGTATCCAGGCCAATTTCCTGAATCGATTAATTACGATTCCATTTTGATTCAGTATCAGTCTTTCAAATTTTACTTGGATTAATAAGATGGTTCCACACTTCTGACTTAAAGCTGCAGTTTGCATAATGGTGAGGCGCTCCACACTCCCCTCCTGAAAAACTCTGTTGCTTGTCCACCTTTGTCTTCCTTTTCCTCTTGATTTGCCGTGTAACCGCTGTACAAAAAGCCACATTAGAGACTTCAGCTTGAGTATAAAGTCATGGGACTGTCCCTACTCTCAGATCGGGAAAGCAGCCAATAATAATGCTTAAAACAGCTCATGGAATCTCTCTGTTGGTAGAAAGATCTCTGATTGGCTGAATTCCAGAGTCACACTCCTGGATTTCTAAAGCTCATTTACAGGGCCAGGTGAAGGAAAAGAGACACATAGGGCCTGTACTAAGAAGCTGAATTTCCTCCTATCGTGCTAAGTTCCGGGATTTATTTGGCGTGTCCTGTACTACGATGCTGGCTAACGTCTTACCAGGCTAAATCACCATGGTAACTTAGGCTGAACCCCTAACCTGGTCGGGACCCGGTTATAAAGTGGATAAGATCTGAATGAGTGCAAAAGTCCCGCCTCCTGACCAATCTTTGAAAAATGACCTGCCCATTGTTAGAAGATCCTGGTTGGCATCCTTTAGGAAAGGTATAGATTTACATCTGATGGACGTCATCTTCATTTATCATCCAATGAATGAATATTGTATAATCTCATGGTTTTACGCATTAACAGCGTCAGCAGCTTTCTGCCTGTGTTCCTTTCTTCCTGCTTTTTCTGCAGCAACAGTGTTGTTTTTGATCTGATATGTGAATTTTAGTTACTTCATACTTTTAAAGAATAATTACTTAATTGTGACGTAAGTTGCTCTACACATTTCTCTGTGTTTGTGATTGGTCTGACGTTTCACTCACCACCCCTTTCACTAGAGCGGGCAGCTGGAGAACCAAGAGGAAACCTACTAAAACACACGGAAACATGCTAACTCCAACTGCTACCCACTGCACCTTGTTCAAATTTCCAATCATGTACAGTAAGTGTCTGACCTGGTGTCCCTCTTTGCTAAAACCATCAGTCTAAAGAGGCATATTTTTCCACATTAGGTCATTAGTTATATTAAATTCCTCAATTATGGAGGTCAAAAAAAAGCTACTGGGACTTAACACTTAAGGCAACTATTTAAAAAAAAGCTTCTGTCAAAGCACGGAGGTCCAACAAAGAACAACACATTACCAGCATGTCTTTGCTCAGAGCTGACATGGTTATAATAAATAAAGTTGTTATAAACTTACTCAGATAATTAAGAGAAAACAGTGTCTGCTTCATGGATACCAAACTAGAAACAATATCTGAGCCAAAGCTCCTTTGTGTTTTGTCATGGTGGAATATCTCTGCATCTGATTCCTTTTGATCAGCACCATGGCCCTCATTTATCCACCTTGAGTGAAAACGGGTGCAAATCTGAGTGCACATCTGGTAACGACAGGACCAACGTGGGATTTATGAGACATTCATACTTGACCAATCCCAGTGTACAAATAATCGGGGGTTGATAAATGCGTTGGCTGAATTTGATCGTCATTAACATGTTACGCCCTCAATTATTCCTGGTTTGGAGGCCCCGCCCACCGGGGTCAAGCAAACATTGAAAGGGAAATAAGCGTTTCCGAGATGAAAATCAGAATCCTTACAGCTGAGGTGAAGAAAAACAAAGATGTGCACACGACCGCAAAGGTAGTGTGAAAGCTGGAATCAAAGGAGCTCATTTAAACGCTCTGTGGAACAGGATAACAAAGGCACTGAACAGCGTTTCTGTATTGGAATGGACTCGGGCTGAGATTTGAATTGAATTCTCAATAACTAACTTAACCAATGGCTAACAGTGGTTTAAATGAAATTCTACTCATCCACAGTCTGAATTCTTTACATTTGGGTCAAAAAAAAGGAGATGAGTCAGGCTGGCGAGCGCGAGCCCGTCTGATTTTGCTGTGCTGCAGCACAAACCCACACCCTCAGATTTGTGTACACGAGATCAGACCTGATGTGAGATCTGATTGTGGAGTACGCTCACGTTAATACCGAAGCTTGCGTAAATCTGGTTGAACGCACGTCGTACATTCAGATCTGATTGTTTGACTGGTTGACAAATGAGGGCCCATGTGTTTTCAGACTTTCCCAGTACCTGGTGAAACCCATTCTAGCACAGTAGGAATATACATAGTCCTTGCAAAATAGTTTGTAAGTGTGTAAAAAGGAGCTTCTCACCTGTCCACTGAGATGGCAGCCATCGAGTATATGGAAGAAAACATCGCTGTGATGGGGAAGAAGTTCTGAAACCTGCAGTAGCCGAGGCCAAAGTACCAGTCATTGTGAAGAGCATAGACAAAGTTGACCAGCGTGTTGAAGGTTGCCATGGAGACGTCGGAGAAGGCCAGGTTCACAATGAAGTAATTTGTTACTGTCCTCATGCGTCGATGAGCGAGGATGATCCAGATCACAGTAACATTCCCGGTGATGGAAACCAGGATGATGAGGGAGTAGGCGATGGCCCAGAGAGCCACCTGAGGGGGGAGGGGGGCAGAGGGGGCGATCAACTTTAAGAATATCCTAGTAAAAATTCTAAAATATTAAAGGAATTATGTTCAACAAATCAATTACTTCAGAAATACTTTTATACAATTTAATTCAATACAACACCCTGTATTCTCCAATTGTGTTTTATTCGTTAATTTGTGCGACATGTGGCGCTAAGGAACACTTTTAGCCTATACAAGTGAAAGAGTCCACACATGTTTAAAGGTCACATGCCAGATGTGCTCATCTCTAATGGTGCTGTGCTCAGTTTATGGAAGCCAGGCCCAACATGTGAGTGCAGAGAGACATTTATGAAACCATCACAAGCTCAAATCAAACTATTGTCAGCCTTTGACAGAAAAAAAGGAACACTATAAGTTAGAGAATGTCAGGTAGAGGACATGGTTAAGACTAATAGCTGTGTTATTATGATCATTATCATTATTGTTATTAACATGATTGGATTTTCAATTACATTCTTGTAATTTTGTCACTTGCCTGCCTCATTGTAATGGTTTAAATAGGAGTTTATAGTCTTTTTACCAGACATAGGCAACTGGCGGCCTGGGCGTCACATGGGGCCCCATGTTTGGCCCCAAAGCAAAATTTTATATAATGAAGTTGGAAGTTATATGAAGACCCGCGTCATGCACAAAAAGACAGCAAAATTCACAAAATGTCAACAAAAGTACACAAAGTACCAACAAAAACACAAAAAGGTTAAAAACAGGGCAAAAAATGATTCATAACACACACAAAAGGACTTTAAAGACAAGAAATTACACAAAATGACAGAAAAATACACAACATGAATACAATAACACAAAAAATATAACAAAAACACATAATGATTTGAAAAACAAAAAAAAAAAGTGTGCCATATTGACAAGAAAATAGACAAAATGAATTCAAAAACACTCAAAATGCCTGAGGAAAAACACCAATAAAACCACACAAAATTTAAGGACGACAAAAAACCCTTTGTTCTCTTCTGTATTAACGCTCAGATTTGTCATTCTTTTAAATGCAAACATTCATGTTGATAATGTGGCCCTCGGATCCGACGATCCCATTTGTGTGGCCCCCGCTGTGATGGTTGTTGCCCATCTCTGATCTATAATATTGCTCTCTCGTGTTATCTACTTATCTTTTCTTCTGTTGATAAAGATGAAGTCATATTTTCCCCACCTGCCAGCCTTGCTGCTGGAACTGGTTCTCCGTCGTCCCATTCATTCCCTCCTCAAACCAGTCCGTGGTCATTGATAAAGGCAGTGAAGTGGCTTCCGTGTCTCTTTCTACGTGTTGAATCAGACTTTCTGTGTCCATGTTGCTTCCCTGCTCACCTGCACACAGACATTGGTGTATTAATAGCTTCCCTAAAGCCAAGCGTAGTGCGTGACCTTTTAAACACAGCTCAAAAAGTCAAAAAAAAAAAAAAAATAACAATAAAAAAAATATATATATATGATTTTTTAATTATTATTTTTTAACATAAAGTAAAAAAAAAAGAAAAAAAGAATTGAAACAATATCACCGAGTTGATATAACTCCAGAGGTTTTGGATCGTACTCGGTAACGAGATTTGATCCATATTTGTTAAAGGCATTATAATAATCAATAATAATAATTAGAATTAATCACACATATGCGTTTTCCTTGTGAAGCCATGTGGCATGAGTTAATAATTAGACACTAACACTGTTGAGCCAACTCGACCTCCGTGTCCCGTTTATTTGATCAAACTGCACATTAACAGCTTTACTACAAACAGCTTTAGAGGAACGTGCACGAGAAGCGAAGTGGTAATGTTTAAAGTTAATGACACGGAGGATACATTTTTAAATACGAATATATATATATATATATATATATATATATATATATATATATATATATATATATATATATAAAATTGTTTAACTCGTCGGTCTTACCTTCAAATTGACGATAAATGTCCAATTCTAACTCCAAGTCGTTCAGTCATCATCTTTAGTCCAACAATAATTGGAATTCTTCTGCCTAAAGACGTCCAGCTCCATCCAAAAGCCTATACCGCACACTGCCGCCTCACTTTCTCTTTCTATTTACACACACACACACACGCACGCACACATACACACACGCGCGCACACACACACGCACGCACGCACGCTCACACGCACGCACGCACGCGCACACACACACACACACACACACACACACAGGTCTGGTCTGACGTAGCCGATCAGACCTAAAAGGGAGATTGAGGGGGGGTGGGGGGGGGGGGGGGTATGTTGTTTCTGTATGATTTGTGGGAAATTATGATCAAAGCCACGACATTCTTCAAAGTCGAGGATCGACCAACGTAATGACAGAAAATCTCAGAGCAGAGAAAGGAGGAGGAGAAGAAAACAAAAAAGAAAGAAGGAAAGCTCTCCAAATTCCCGTTGGCCACGTTCACTTTCCAACATGAGATCAAAACCATGTTTGATGTGGTCTTTCCGAGAAATTGCTTTTAAGCTATTTATGATTTGTCTTCAGCAGAAGCTCCGTGAGACACATTGTTGCTGCCTTGTGTCATTAGGTGACAATCTCCAACCCTTACAGGAGAGCAGAAAGGACTGGAGCTTTGGCTCTTTGTGCACAATGTGATCAGATGAAATCTCATTTCTTCTGTATGCTCCTCTGAAGCTCTTCTTCCTCCTCGTATTACTTTGCCCAGGCTCACACTCTCCGTGTGATTCTGGAATCATCCTCAATGAAAGGAAATGCACCAGAACTTCACATATATCTATGTACCAACAGAGGTGTTAGAGTAATGATATATCCTACTCAAGTAGAAGTACTGTTACAAGTAAGTCATACATAAAATACCCAAGTACAAGTAAAAAGTAGCTAAATTAAATAATGCTCAAAGTAAAAGTTAGTTATTTTCACCGCCCATGTTTTTTTTTGGGTTTTTTTGTAATAAATCTTGCCACGGTTCCCTTGTGTACAGTAAACATCTCATGTAAAACATATAAAGGATGAGACTAAATCTTGCACAATTGGAACTTCATTTATTTTCCCCAAAGGCATCTGTATAAAATACACTGAACTAAAATATAAACGCAACACTTTTGTTTTTGCTCCCATTTTTCACGAGCGGAACTCAAAGATCTAAAACATTTTCTATACACACAAAAGACCCATTTCTCACAAATATTGTTCACAAATCTGTCTAAATCTGTGTTAGTGAGCACTTCTCCTTTGCAGAGATAATCCATCCCACCTCACAGGTGTGGCATATCAAGATGCTGATTAGACAGCATGATTATTGCACAGGTGTGCTGGCGTCTGGAAAGCTCCGGACCTCGGTGTGGTGCGGAGCATGGAGCGGGAGTGAGAGTGCCGCAAGGGAGGCCAAAGAGCGCCAGTGTTGGAACAGAGCCGTCAGCCGAAGCCGAGGCTCAGAGGTTCAAGACCTTGGAGAAGTGATGAACAGAGGACAGCGCTGACCGAGCGGAGGCAACATACGCGCTGGCTTCTTCTCGTCATGGTGTGGTCCAAAAGCTACGCCGTCGACGAAGGCTAGAAAAAGTGTCCCTGGCGGACGGACACGTTTCACCAGCCAATCAGGATTGGCAGATTGAGAAATTGCTTCTTAGGCCTGCAGATGGAGGGTGCATCCCATAGTGAGACATCTCATGAAATATTATGAAATGGAACTGCATTTGCTGTTAAGCAACCATGAAGACCAGAGAGTTGTCTATGGGAGAAAAGCAAACCATTTTGAAGCTGATAGAAGAGGGAAAATCAATCAGAGCTATTGCACAAACATTGGGCATAGCCAATACAACAATTTGGAATATACTGAAAAAGAAAGAAACGACTGATGTTCTGAGCAACAGACATGGAACAGGTAGGCCAAGGGTATCAACAGCAGTTGATGACAGAAACATTGTGAGAGCTGTGAAGAAACACCCAAAGACAACAGTCAGTGACATCACTGCCAACCACCACAGGGTAAGGGTGAAGGTATCACAATCCACTGCTCAAAGAAGACATAGAGAGAAGAAATATAGAGGCCATACCACTAGATTCAAACCACTCATCAGCAAAAACAATCAGCAGGCCAGATTGGATTTTGCAAAAAAGTACAAAGATGAGCCACAAAAGTTTTGGAACAAAGTTTTATTGACTGATGAGACCAAGATTGACCTCTACCAAAGGGATGGAAAGGCCATAGTATGGAGAAAGAAAGGTTCTGCTTATGATCTAAAATACACAAGTTCATCTGTGAAGCATGGTGGAGGTAATGTCATGGCTTGGGCTTGCATGGCTGCTTCTGGAACAGGCTCACTAGTCTTTATTGATGATGTAACTCATGATGGTAGCAGCAGAATTAATTCTGAAGTCTACAAAACCCTTTTGTCTGGCAATTTACAGAAAAATGCATCCAAACTAATTGGGATAAGCTTCATCATGCAACAAGACAATGACCCAAAACACACTGCTAACACAACAAAGGACTTTATCAAGGAGAAAAAGTGGAAGGTCTTAGACTGGCTAAGTTAATCACCGAACCTTAACCCAATAGAGCATTTTATCTCCTGAAGAGGAGACTGAAGGCAGAAACCCCCAGAAACAAACAAGAACTGAAAGAGGATGCAGTAAAGGCCTGGAAAAGCATTTCAAATGAATAATGCAATAGTCTGGTGAAGTCATTGGGTCTCAGGCTTCATGCCGTTATTGCAGGTAAGGGTTATGCCACCAAATATCAAATGTTATTCACTTTAAGTTAATTTGATAATGTCTGTTCCAATACTTTTGCTCACTAAAGATGCTCTGCCCTGAGTTGTTTAACACATCGAGATGTTCAGTAAACACCATGAAATAAAAGCTGGAATTCTGAACTTTTGTCTCATATTCATGTTTTGATCTGAAACCCAAATGTCTTCAGTATACAACAAAAACAACGGAATTGACCTTGCCATTCAAATACTTTAGGACGGGACTGTACATAGATTAATAGGAAAGGTGATCTCAATTATTAGAGCAGGTAAGGGCCACTTTGACAGTGGGAGCCACAAAAATATGATTGTCTGATCCAAGAGCCACATTATGAGAATGTGCATTGCATGTATACATGTAGAACATTGACCAATCTGAGCATTAACAGTTATTTTGTTGACTTGTTTGGTGGTTTTATTTAATTTTCTGTTTATTTTATTTTTATTTATTTATTGTAGGATATGCCCCTTGAGATGGAACATCTCATTTTCGAGGGGGTCCTCAACTTCCATAAGATGACAGATACAGCAGAGCAGACAATACAGGAATTCAGTATTTCAAAAATAATAAATACAACAAAGTATAGATAGACACACACACATACACACCCACACACACCCAGTATACATTTGACAGTTGTCCAAAACAGTAAATATTTTATACAAAAAATAAATAAGTAATAAAAGTGATATCATTAAGAGTAGCTATCTAATGATAGTAAGAACTTTCATTAGATTAAATGAATAGAAAAGTTTAGGTTACATAGTCTATGATCAAAAACACTGACAGATATTCTGGAGATGGAGGATAAGAGCATTTTTAAACAGAGACAGAGAGGTTAGAGAGCGGATCGGTAATGGGAGAGTGTTCCAATTATTTTGTAGTCGTCCTGTGTGTTTTTGAAGTAATTTCCTGTTGTTGTTTTTTTTTTATTATTATTATTTGTTATTTTGTGTATTTCTAGATTCATTGTTTGTATTTTTTGTGGTATTTGTGCATTTTAACATTCCATTTGTGTGTTCTTCTGTAATTTGGTAAGTTTTCTTATTTTATTTTTTATTTTTTTGTAAATTTGTTGTCATTTCTTAAATTTCTCTGTTGTTTTTCTGTTTTGTTTGTATTCTTGTCTTTTCTTTTCTTTTTTCAATATATTTGTGTGATTTTTGTCCTTTTGGTATCCTCTAGGGTATATTTCTGTCATTTTTCAGTTGTTTTGTAAGTTTATTGTACTTTGGGTGCCACACAAAACTAGACTGAGGTCCCCATGTGGCCCCCAGGCCACTGTTGCCCATGTCTGTATTAGAGAATAAAAGGCAGAAAAGCAGATTTAGGTTTAGTTTTATAAAACATTCTGCAAGCCAAGCATCTTGGAGCTTTCTGCCTGAGGATGTCTTCCTATTATGAAGATGTAAATGGGAAATTGTTTAATTATGCAAGAAAAACTCAGTCTTTTCACACAGGCATTTTTTTTCATTTAGTTTTATAATTTTGTTAAAAAGTGAATATAAAACTATGCAATGTCATATGTCATCATTATAATCACATGGCAAGTGTTTACTTTGCAGGAAAATAATTTTGACATACATTATGTTGGTATTTTTATTTATTTAAACAGCAATCCTTAGTCATTGGTTTTCAACCTCGAAGGAAAATCTAATTTAGTATCAGTATTATTGTAGTCAACAGATTATTGAAATTTCAGTCGATTAAATTCTAAATGATTATAGTCAACTACATCTGTAGAGTAATTACTGTAGTTGAGTAAAATAACTTTTATTGTTTAACTTGTTTCTATAACCTGACTTCCCATATAGAGAGGCAGGAGCACCAGCCTCTTCTCACTAACCCCCTCCAACTAAAATGACCAACTGAACAGTGGGCCGTCTTTTTGAAAAGTTTGGGAATTGTAATCATTGTTAACCCTATAAAACATGTAATTTTCCATTGTATGAGTGCTGATGTTTTTTTAATGCAGCGTTTAAATACTAATTAAAATATGTCTCCTCTCTTTCAATATTTATACTGTTTTATTCCCACATCTCATGCTGGTTCACACATTAGCTGGGAAAAGAAGCTGATAGAAGCAGGTGTGCGTGTGTGTGTACATGTGCACACTTTCACATGATCACAGATCCAGACTGAGGAGTCATCAGCCATGTGATTGAGGTGTTAAGGAGTTAAAGTGTTCAGACGTACGTAACTATAACACACTTGGTAATAAAGACAAAAACAACGTATCTCAAGTGTTGGTGTGAAGAGTTGAAGTAATCTTTTCTCCTAAGTCCTCTGTCCAGAATGCACAGATATTATAAGAGCAGGAATGAAAATCTTCCTGAGTGTCAAAGCAAACTGTGAGGTTCTGTGTTTGAACAGCTCTGGCTCTGATTATTCTGTCAGGAGTTTGCATGTTCCACCTGCGTCTGAAATTTGTCAGGATTTTCTCTATTTGTGTCTGAACATTTTGCTCTCCTAATCACCGTGAACTCAAAGAACATGATGGTCCGGATTAAAATGATCCTATATGCTAAAGCAGTAATTCCCAGATTGGGAAATTTAATGTTTACGACTACATTCCAGAGGAAACATGATAAATACATTTGCAAGTTAATGAGCAGACACTCACTGTAATGTTCAGAGCTAAAAATAGAGCATTACCAGAACATTTACAAAAGTTGTTGGTTTTTAGTTCAGAGGATGGGAATAATAGGACATTTTATTTCAAACATCAGTTTGCACAAACAACCTTAAAGCAGATGTGCATTTCTGTTGTTGGGGTCAAAATGTGGAATTCTTTACATAGCAAGATAAAGTGCTGTTTGAATATATTTCAGTTTAAGAGAATGTACAAAAAGAGACTCCAAATACAATGTGAACATGGTGATTAGCGTTATTTGTTTTCCTATTTTGGCATTGAGAGTAGGCGTGTACATCCTTGAATTTGTTAATGTATTTATTTATTTTTCTAATAATGCTGTAATATCAATATCTCATTTAGTGTAAACTTGGCAGACCAATTGTTCGATGTTTTGATTCAGTAAGGGACAGGCATCCTAAGAATTTTTCTTTTCCCTGCTTCTTTCTGGACATTAAATGTAACGAGGTTGAATATTCCTTGTGACTTGGTGCACCACTGTCAGTCCCAGCTGGCCAACAATAAATTGTAGAAACACCAAAGTTGATAAAATTTCAGGAAAACATGCATATGTTTGCAGTTATAGTTTCTGCATACAGGCATGGATTCAAGGGAGCTTGCCATGTCATATCACAACAGATAACAAAAATAAACAGGCACTGATGATATGACAAAAGGGCCTAACTGTACAAAAAAAACCTAAAAGTAGTTAGCTCTAAAGTCTGATCCTTTTGAACACAGCATCACTCTGTTTCAATTCCAGTCCAAACTTCATTCAGACATGAACGATAAGTACCTATTGAAGTGAGAATGACCGTAACAATACAGTATTATTCCGTAGTGGAATTTGATTAACGGAATGGTCTGATTAGAGTCTTTGATGTTGGCTGAACTTGAACCATCTTATCGAACCTCTGATTTTCCACTGCCATTTCACACATGTTAACATTGCTTGCAGTGCATTCTTCATGCTGGATAGGGAACCAGTTTATTGCAGTGCATTGCCACTATAGAAACAGACATCACATATACTGTAAGTGTTTATGGTACAAACACATACATCGGCCTGAACAAAAGTGGATGGTCTTACAAAAATGTTCACTTTTATACTGTAGCTAGTCCATTGATAACAGCTAATGTTGTCAGATTTTAGGCATACAGACATCTGTTTGGTTCAGAGAAACCAGTTAAACAAAAAGGCAAAATTCAGTTAATGGTATTCTAAAGGTCAAAATGCCAGGTTGGTGCCAGTATCAGAGTATTGACAGACTGGTTAAAAAAATGGTAGAAAGGCTTACCATCTGTTACACCACGTAAAAACAAAACAAAAGACTGTCTTTGACCACACATATTGGATTGTTCTTTAAGTGAACCAAATAGTGCAGAGCAAGACCACATGGGTGTTGCTTTAGTCAGTTTAGAACAGTAACTAAAAGTGCCATCACGCTGGCTCATCAGGAAGGGTCGTCAGGTACAAGAGGGAGGAAGCTCCGGAGAGTAGCGGAGGGAGACTCAGAGTGGGGGTTCCATCTTGGGCGTTCTATATCCAAGCCCCCCTGTATCTGGATTGTAAGGAGACAAGAATGGAAAAAGGGGAGAAGGAAGAAGGGAAAAAGGAAGATGGGGAGGGAGGGTGGGTTGAAGAGTTCAAACCAAACGGAGTTGGGGTGGACGACTGCATATAAGTAGATGAGTCAGGTGATTGAGGGTGTGGTTTTAGTCACGGTTCTGCTCCCGAACCTAGGTAATACAATAACGTGATTTGATTGGATCTACATTTGGCATAACAATCTGTAAGCATGGAACCATCAACAGCTCAGGTTGCCTTTGGAGGTGTAAGTGTATGGGGCGATATTTTTAGCACGTGATTGCACTCCTCATAATAATAACTACATAACTCCTCAGAGTTTGCCTGTGTACTAATACTGAAAACTTGCTCCCTTTACCACTACAACACAGCCATCTACTGTATACCCTATCGTAATTAGTGTGCCAGGTCACAAGCTCAAATCAATTCAAGCAGATTACCTAAAGTTGTTCAAAGTTTTACTCTGTCTAATGGTCTCCACAAACGCCAGATCAAATTATTGTTGAGCACCTTTTGTAAATAGTGGGATGGGGCATTCACGTCATAGATGCGCAGCTGACAAATGTGGCTATGGTGAAATCTCTGAGTTAGGTCTTTTGCGTATACCAATTCAATGGCACAAACATTTAACATAGGTTTGTAGGCAAAAGAGCTGTGTCTATAATTTGTCACCTCCACCAAGGAGGTAATGTTTTCACCAACATTTGTCTGTTCGTCTGTTAAATTAATGTGGATGATTATTAGCAGGATATCTCAAAAAGTTCTGAATTTACAGTTTTTCTCATTTGCTTCTTTGACACAATTCCCGGAACAACTCACCATTTTCTCAAATCTTCACACCCAACAGCACAAACATCTAAATTGTGGGTCCCAAACAGTTTCCACCCTCAGACAATAGTTTAGTTTAGTCTTTATTTGAAGGGACAAATGCATAGAGACATTAAGATCATAAAAGACAAAGATATTCTCTAGTTAAACAGCTAGTTTACATCTGTAGTCTCTGGTTACCTGTATAAAACAGATGATTCTTGAAAGAATCACCTTGAAAGAATAAATACAAGATGTCAAAACACAGACTACATGAGTGTGTTTTACACACTGGAGTGATTATTTCAACACACTGCCACCATAATGTCTGGAATAGGGTTTAATTCCAGTATTTCCATATTCAGAACATATACAGGTTCATCAGCATCTACATTAACACCAACATGATCTTGTCTCAGATCAGTGTCAGGCCATAGTATTTTATCAACATCACACATTATGTCTTCTCTCACCAGGCAGCGTGGGAAATATCCCCTTGTGTGTCGGATCAACCCCTGGATAGATTCTAGAGAAATATCCAGGCTCACATGCAATCACCATTGTGTGGGTTGCAGTCATACTCTCCACCACCATGCTGAGAAAAATACCATTGGATTCAAAAAAGGGCAAAATACTGGCAGAAAAAGGACAGTGAACCTGAGGTGGTCAGTGAACCAGGTGCAAACCAGAGCAGCCAAATGGAATCATATTGGGCTTGCTCTGGTTGCCCTTCTTGTTGGAAAAGGTGATTGTGCAACTGATTTAGAAACTGAAGCAGAAGTGCAGTGTTGTATGGACCTAGCGGTGGAGGATGCCACGATTGCTGCTTTGTTGTCCTCTTCTTCGTCCTCTCTGTTGTCTAACAACCTCTGTGAGGTTGAGATCCATTGTTCCAAAGCACATGAACATGCCTCTAGGATCTATTTGTTGATCCAGATTTCGGATTGGTGTATTAATAATTTTTAGGCTGAATATTTTCAACTGGAGAAAGGTGTGGTTTCTGAGTTTAGGTTTTGATAACGTCAGTTAATTATATTGAGAACATGAGTTTGCTAAATGAACACACAAGGTAAAGTTTTGCAGAAATAGTTTTGAATTTTGAGACGTGTGGAAATAGGTGAATTGTGTTTATGGTTTTGGGAATGAGTGTGTGCTTCTGGGAATGACGAAAAGGCTTGAGTGTTTGTGTTACAGGAACCACATTTTGTGTTTTAGAAATTGAGAAAAACGGTAAATGAAATTTGGTGAGCTGATTGTCATTGTCAAAAGGAAGAACAAGTTTGATTTTGGAGATTAACCAGCATTTACTTTATAAAACTCATGATGAACGCTATTCATCATGACTGAACCTCTCGTTTAATATAAAATCTTTTCATATAGCTTGCAATTAAAGTTCACCACAGCAGGTAAATTTACAGTTTTTCTTCATTGTTTACACACATTTTCTGAAAGCATGCCTCAGACTCTCAGAACTCTACACATCAAAACACACACACACACACACACACACACCACACACACACATACACACACGTACAACAAGAAAAACACATCAATTATCCTGCAAAATGAAACTTCACATTCAAAACAATGTTATTACTTTTCAAAATGTTGCAGTCCATGCACCCTCACATCTCTAATCATTATATCTGCTATCGATCCGGAGGGTCCTATGAAGACGTTCACTTAAGCTAATCACTGTCAGCTGGCTTGGCTGAGCTGGGGGGCTCCAAGCTGAGAAGGGTATGATGAAATGGGAAAAGCAAGCGTGGTCATGAATGGCTTGGGTAAACCATGTTTATACCGTAGGCCTGGCTCTCACACTTTGATCACTTTGATGAAATACCCCCTTGATGTGCTCAATGTAAAACACTATACCAAACAGAACACTTTACTGCATACAGCTACATTCACTCCTCTGGCTCTACCTCTCTCTTCAATGTTGGCATCCATTGCATCAAAACAGAAAAGCTCACCTGTTGCTTTTTTACGTTAAAGTTTTGATTGCTAATTGCAAAACTGTGTGATAGAAGTTTGGCCATGTGTTGAATCATTGCATTGTGCCAAATGCAGAGAAAAGTGTGTTGCGTTTTGACAAAAAGTGTGTTTTACAAATGAAATGTAAGTGTAAAGTAGAAATTGTGCTTGTTCAGCAGAATTGGTTCAGGGGGGTTGGTGCATGAGTTACATGTTTTGGTCATTGTGTCTAAAGTACCATTCTTTGTGTGTACACGCACGCACGCACGCACGCACACACACACACCAAGTCTATTTACCATTGAAAAAATTTTAAACTTGGTTTGGCACCTATTGTTTTTATGTACTGTTACATCTGTCCTGTCCACGAGAAGGCAATGTTAAAGGTTTGATTCCTATTTGATGGAGTCCTTTTGATGTTAAAATCTATTTTCAATGTGTGAAGTCTGTGGGTCGAAGAATATGAACTCATTTTCCATGTCTTTAAAGCAGAGTCGGCGCCAGGCAGCATTAACTGGGGGGGCACCGAGTAGCATCTAAAATTAAAAATGAGGGGGGGGACTGCCCGCGAATGCCCCCCCATGACTCCGACACTGCTTTAAAGCACCATGTTGCATTTGAATGAAACTTGCATCTGATAAAGTGACGGGAAGAAAACCATGTTGATTGATAGAAGCCATAATTCTTGCCAGCACTCTCGTTTTGGAAACTTATGGAGATAAAGAAATAAAATTTGAAGGTGCAGTGAGCAAAAACGTGTTTTAATATTCCAACCCATCAGTCATCAGAATGTAAATGCCAGGACATAATGAAACTGCACAGAAACAGAGGCGTGTGAGTGGCGCTGGCCTCTGTGGCGCGTGCATCCATCATCAACACGCCTGTTTACAGGTGTGGTGACATTCAATGCGGAAGTGAGGAGTCAGCAGCGCGTGGAGCCCCGCGCCCGTGTATGTGTGTGTGATTACTGAGAGGAAACTGTCAACATGTCCAACAGCACAGACACGCGCTACTGCCACCGGTGCTCCTACGTCTTCCTCAAATTCACCCTGTTCGGCTATGCCATCATCTGGTGGGTGAGTACCGGTACCTACCGACACTGGTCAACAACAGCGGGGCGCAGGTACGCACACGCTTTTGCGCCTGTACATGTTTAGTAGACGACTGACTGGAGCTAAAAGCTGTGTCCATATGTCTAATAGTTTTCTGTATCAATAAAGTGCGGTGTTTGATCCGGTATAAGGCGACAGGTGTTGTATCTGTGGAGCTATAAAAGCGGCCCGTGAGGCCACACCCACACCGCCCTTACCTGTGATGGTAGTGTAGTGAGTAATAAACAGGACAGGGGGAAAAAAAACTGCACATTCAGCACTATTCTGCTTAAACTGCTCCACAATGGGGTCATCACGTGACAATCCATCGGCGTCCTGACAGTGAAGCACAAAAAAAAGACACTGGATTCAATGACTCTGCACATACATTTAACCACGTGGTTCCATAGCTTGTTATTCCAGTGAGAGTCTCTCAAAGTAGTTCATTTTTAAGCATGTATTTAAAAAAAAAAAAAAAAAAGATTTAGTTTATAAAAAAAAATCTGTTCTTAAATTTATTGACTTTTCAAATATTAAATAGAATATATTCACTGATATCATTCTGAACATTATTGATGTTTTGCTCGTAGATTGCAGTGAAAATGCTTGAATGTATAGTTTGTGTTTTGGTGATACACTTGACCAAACTTTAGAAATATTTCCTCCAAAATTGTTGGGAAAACTTTGTTACAAGCATATACTTGACTTTGAGGGTGAGATGATTTGTAGTATTTTATTAGTGCACTCGTACTTATTAAAAATGGGGGATTCAATGTATTTGTTTTTTGTTTTAGAAGTCACCATTTTTGGCTCCGTATCCACTTTTCATTTCATTTTTTTGTATGAATCCCAATTTATTTTTCCCCAATTCAATTTTTTTAGTATCTACAAACAAACAAATACGGTGTTTTTTGTCATTTACCAAAAAAAACACAAGTAAACTATCCAATGTTTAAGGCTAAAAACACATTGTCCAAGAGCTTACTTTAATACTTTTCTATTGCATAACTACAAATGGAATTAGTTATTTCAGCATATAGTAAAAGACAACTGATATGAAATCTCAGATCCTCTTAAAGGAATGTAGTTTGACTTGAATAGTCCCAAGAAAGTGGAATCAAAGCACTGAAAATAACAGCAGATAAAGGCACATCAGCTGCTGAACCACTGGCCAAGTGGTTAAGGCTGAATGGTGTTCTGTTTTCCCCATTGTCTGGTATTGGATCCCTGTGGAGGCAGTATGGATTTATTTTAATTGGAGTGAGGCAGAGTTTTACACGTTTGTTTAATTAATTCATTATGAAGTACAAAATGTAAATCTCAAAATAACTCTTGACGCGTCAGACTTCTTGGAGTGTAAGGAAACAGAACTTCCCGTTTACAACCGATGCAGTGACTCCACATTGGCCGTCAACGTTCAGTGTTATTTTATTATACACACATTATCACACATTACAGAAGGGAACACATCCTGGCATCAGTTAGGGTCAGCCTAAGACTATGGCCGTTATTACAGCAGCTATAGCGAAACTATCCCAGAGTCCATTAAACAGTTAAAATGAATATGATCACCACTTAAACCATAACACCAGAGAAGCAGTGTCTATAATATAGAATATTGTGGCTCCAGAGGCTTTAAAAGACAACAAAAACTTATTCCAACCTTGGTGATGGGCTACAAAACAAAAAAAAGAAATAACAAATAAATACCATTTTGATAATTAACAGACAAATATAGAATATGGCCATTAAATTGTTAAATATGGTAATATTATTATGAAATGTATTTTATTATTCTCAAATATCTATTTTCACAATGGCCTTTTTATTTCATAAAGTCTTTTTTCAGCAGAATGACTTCGGTCTGTCAATCAAAGAACATAAGGTGGAGCCAGTGAAGTGATTGGCTGATACTTTACACAGACATGAGCAGCAGCACTTTCAGTATCGATTCGTTGAGACTTATCACTAATGCTGAGAAGCCTGAGCGCCACAAGTGTGTCACACGTTAGAGTAACACAGTCTCATTCTCAACTCGTCACATATTGACCATCGGTCAGGATCCCTTCGTGTCAGTGTTCCACACACGGGGTCCCCCTTTGGTGTTTATTTTCAACGCTGAGGGTCCGTGTTCCACCCACAGGCAATGAAAAACATGGCGGACACGTATATTTTGATAGCAAATTTCCTTATTTCAAGATAGATTTTGGCTTTAGAAATGTTTAAAGACAAGCAACGTGAAATTAACAGTAAATATGCAACGTGTTGACTTGTATATAAACTATAAGTATATTAAATAAACACATGTGCTTCATATACACATTTATGTTTCTATTTAGGCTGTTTTATAATTTAAGAATTAGGGCTGGGCGATTTATCAAGATTCAAGATGCATCGAGTTTTCTATTTTGGCGATATAGGAAACTATAATATTTCATATATATATATATATATCTTATGTATCAAAATACTAGTTTTAGGAGTCGCTGCTTTCACTCCTCAGAACAACATGTAAAGCTCAGTTAGATGGATTTCTAAGTGCACATATTGTGCAGCTGTTTGTTAATAAATGTCCCTGTGTGGCATTTTGCATCAGCAAATTTAACCCAGAATTGTTTTTCTGGTCAGACTTTATTTGATAAAATTATCTAGATTTATATCATATATGACCATTTAGAGAAAATATATTGAGATATGAGTTTTGGTCCATATTGCCCAGCCCTAGTAGGAATGTTCACAGCATTTCAATGTTAATAAAGGTCGACCTACCAGATTCTAATCACATAATTGTATTTAGTAAGTGGTTGACAAGTGGGTATTTTAGATTTCTTGTACACATATCTTAAAATATAAGGGATACTGGAGCTTGGTTGGGTGGGTGGGACGGCTGGTAGTGGGCGCCAGAACATTTCCCTTATTTTCAAATCCAAAACTTGACGGGTATGGTCATGTCATTGGGATGATGGAAGCTGGAAAATCTGACTTCCATGTAAACACACTTAAATGTGCATCATCAGTCGATTCAGAGAGACTGGCAGCACTGTGACTCATCGTGAACACCTTTGGGATGTTTTGGATCAGAGAGTCAGACAACGTCTTTCAGTTCCAGGAAACGAGCTCAAACGCTGCAGGAGGAATAGGACAACCTTCCACAGGCCACGATTGATAATCTGGTTAACTCTAAGCACTGGAGATGTCACACTTTACGTGATGCCACTCGTGGACACACTCGGTACTGAGTAGAGTTGTCACGATACCAAAATGAGTAACCACGATACTATACCAGACAAAGTATCACGGTTCCGATACTGAAGCCTTTTTTTATTATTATTTTTATGAACTGCAATGTCTTTGTACAGTACAAGTTAGAAATACTTATTAATTACTTATAGTGTTGTTTGGTGCATGATACGAGTACATGAACATAAGCAATAAAAAAACGTAGTAATTAAAGTAGTAAATGAAGTAAAATTTATATGGTTGAAATTAAAAAAAAAAAAAATCATTCAGTTTCCTTTGCACATCAATTTATGTTTAACTAGTATAAATAATCAACTTAGGATAACACTGTCTTTTTAAAAAAACAACAACTATTTGACAATAATGCTTCTTCAACATAATAAACATTACAGTATAAAATACAACAGGGACTAATTATGGATCTCCTATTGCTTTACCGTCTCTGCCTCGTTTAAAGCCAAAATAGTTCCAAATGTGACTTTTGGAGTTTGGTTTTTTCAGCAAAATTAATGACGCCACGGTAAACTCGCCGCTCAGGCCCAGTGCTTCTGCCATGTGTTGACTCGTGTTTGACTGTAAGCCGTGCACGCGTCCAGGCGAGAGAACTTCAGGTTGTTTGTTTTGAAGCAAGTTTCTGTCGAAGCGGAGCTGTCTTCATGGAGTTGTATTGTATTGTATTGTATTGGTTTATTTGAAAGGGGACAGTGCAATTTCATATAACCTATGAACAAACATGGTTAAAAAAAGCCAGAATTAGCCAGGAGGCTGTTTTTCATCTGTAGTCCTCCTCGTTCATTAACAGACGGGTGGACCCAGCGTGCAGAAACAGCCTATCATTTCTCCGGACGTTACCAACAACAGGCAAACAGCCAATCATTCAGCAGCTGTGGAGTTCAGTTGCAGTGGTTGCCATGTTGGTTTGTTTTCAAGTGAGTAGCGTGCAGTGAGAAGCCGGGAGGAGAGTAGAGGCTGCCGCTATGTAGCGGAAACTGGCACCGGTAGTATCGTAATGTAGAATTTCTACTATAGTAGGAACCGTTACAATTTGGCCCGCGGGTACAGTGGGTATCGTGCAACTATAGTACTGTAAACTCTGCCGACTGACCCCTGGTGTGTTTAGGCTGTGATAACTCATGAATTATGCACAGTTAATCATTTTTGTTGCTAGGAATAAAATAATTATGAAATATTTTCTGATTGAAAAAAAAATATTACTTACTGCGTTTATATTTTTGTTCAGTGTATATATAAAATAAAAAGGATATAATCCTTTAAAAGGAGCCTTATATCAGCAAACACGTCCCAGAGCAACCCTGTTGATTCCAGGGTCAAATTTCACGTCAATTTCAGTCTGTACCATAAACGGTGTCCATAATGTCACCATGTCTACACATACATTTTAATTTAATTCATTTTCTAAATGTATCACTGCCATTCAATTTGAAAAGGAAAGAAAGTGCAGCACTTTTAGCATACAAGACAAAACAAAAGTGAAATAATTCTTCAAAATGAATGTTACAAAAACGGAAACCGTAAGTAAGGCCATGTTGGTTAACTTCCAGACTTTCCTGTTTAGTTAATTCAACTTTTAAAGGGCAACTTTTTCTTGCGCATAAATCTGTAGAGCATCCACTCTACAAGCCATGTTATTCAGTAGAATACAGTCTAGTAACAATATAATATATTGGTGCAGAAGTGGCCTCATTCTTTATCACAAATGTGGACACATTATGTGCAGCTGAATCACTTTAATTGCAAAATATGAGAGTGTCACGCCTTTACTAGATCATAACATTTGTAATCTTTTGTTTTTAATAGTGGATACAATAAGTTTTGATTGACTACTTGGCACTAGTTTCATAAATGCCTTAGAATAACTTTGCATAACCGTAAACATGGTATTCTGATGAGTGGGCCACTGTTATAAATATTTTTCTGCTTCTTCGCCGAGTCCTCTGCAGCTGCTCCCTCTCAGAGACGTGACAGATTGTACATTCAAAAAAACAAATGGCTCATTGGCTAACCACTTAGTGCTCTCATGTTCACTTGTGTCATTTTTGCATCGTATCTGAGATGTTTATTCATAGAGTGATGAAGGAGGATAAAGAATGGCAATCGCAAAGACATTAGTAATCATGGTAATGTGGTCAGGGTATGATCTAATGAAGGAGGTGAAACAAATCAATTGGGGTGTGAAAAAAAAAAATCGATTTCACGATATATTTGGGTGCCAATTTTATATCGATTTTTTATTTTTTTTAATTTTTTTTAATTGATTTCATTTTTTTAAATATTTAATCAATATTTTTGTGTATTTGTGCACTATTTCTGTGGTTACAATGCTTTCAATGTGTTGATTTTATGATGGCAGTGTGTAATGCCTGCAATATTTATGTATGCACAGGCATTTTATTTTCATATAATCTGTTCAGATCAGTGTTTAAACTGACACAATAGGACAAATTATTTTTTTCTTATTTTTGTGCATTGTCAGTAACTCAGGGTGCTTTATCCTTAATTTTTTCACTTACAGTTGTTACAATGCCGTTATTATGTTGTCATGGTTACTTTGAGACTTCTGCACAGTAGTTTCTGTCAAAAGAAACTTGTTGCACTTCATTTTATGATGGCAGTGTGTAACGCTGCATTTTATTTTTCTCAGTGAAAATGTGCAAAAACATTAATAATAAATAGGATGTTTTGAAGCAAATATTTTGACTTAATTTGTCCTCTGAATGATCAATATCTTCTGATGAACATATACAGCAACTTGATATTTCATCTCTATGTTTAATTTTGATATTAACTGGGTAGAATATCGTGGCCCAAGTATCGTGATACGTATCGTATTGCAACATCCTTGCCAATACTCACCCCTACAAATCAATAGGTTTTATCGACTACTTTACATGATGTCAATTCTCTGGTTGATGAAATGGTTTACACAAGTACGCTCTGAAGGACTGAAAAGAGGTCATCAATGTCACATTTAGTTAACGCTTATCAGCCATGACAGGGAGTCTTATTTATTGGTGATGAAATGCAGCTGCTGAAGGGTCAGTTAAACTTTGATTTAGCTGACTGTTGTTCTGCGGTAGCAGTGTGAATGAAGTGGATAGCGATAATGGTTGTTGTTTCACTTGACAATACACACTATTTAGCATCATCTTTCTGCTTGCAGTTTACCCATTACCATTTCATTTTCATTTCATCGGCTTTCCCTAATTATCAATTTTTCTTTACTGTAGCAGTCGGCTGTCCTGCAGCTATTTTAATTTCAGAAGAAGTCTCTTTGTGTACCCATTAAAGGGAATAATTGCATGTAAATGTGTGATATATGGAATGCTGAATATACTCTGTCATATTGAAATTTTGGCTTGATTTTGTAGCGGTACTAAAAAATATTGGGAAAAAATAGCTTTTCCATTTCAGGAATCGACTCGAAATCACTGAAAATATGAGGCCCTATTTTGGTTTTTCAGGCAAGTTAGCTAGCTGCTTGTTTTCATTCATAATTCTCTTTTTTTTGTTTTTACCGAGCTGGTTTACGCACGCACGCACGCACGCACGCACGCACGCACCCAGCGTCATGCAGGACAGGATGTGCCTGTGTTAGGCATTAGCTGTTTTTAGACCATAAACAACATGAGAAACAGTTTGTATGTTAAAGGAACAATGAACAGGAGAAGACCAGTAATTTCCTGCTTGCTGCAGTGAAGAATGATTAAAATCAAACATGTGCCATAGCCTGATCGGATCCAGTCTTGTTGTGACATTTTCCTATTACTTATTTTTTCCCTGATGTTGCAGTGTGTTTTATTGGGAATTCATGTGTTAGAAGTACAAGTTTGCACTTTTGCATAAATTGTTACAATTTGTTTGAAAAAAGAAACATTGATGATTTTCAATGGGCTTTAAACGACTTGCAGAAGTCAACAACACTAAATTAGGTGGAGTCTGTTCACATCCTAATTTTGGATTACAGCACTGGTGGAGCTATGTCAAAGGAAATTTCAGGAGTTCTGGTTTCCATATGTAAACTGTCAGTTACGTTATGTTACAGTCTGGCCTGTCTATCTGCCTTTTTTGTTTACAAAGCGGAGGCCACTCAAAGTAACGTGTGGCTTATAATAACAAACCTGTTCTTGTTTCTATAAAGGTAAAAATATCATGCTGACATTATGACTTCAGAGGAGACATCAAAATTCCAATTAGGAAAAATCGTCATGGTTATTTTCCTTTCAAAAAACACTTAAAACGATTATGTCTCGAAAGATTGCAGTCGACTGTAGCTGCCCTAAGGTATGGTGGGGCTTTGACCTGAATCTTGGTGTTAGACCTTTTCTGCATGCAATGTTAATCACCTCGACTATTCTAGTCATATTATGCCAATTTGCACTTTATTGTTGTGGCTCCCTACGACTGGGTCGTCACTCAGCATCAGGCTGACCCTGAACCCCACCAACTCTATAGGTTGTTTGATGACAGATGACAGGAGTAATACTGTTTCTCAGTGTAATTTATTCTAATAGTCACAAGTTAACTTGTTGTTCCTGCTACCAACACACGCGCAGGCCGTGATAGCAGGGAGTATTCTAGCATACAATCTGAAAAAGCAAGTACATGTATACATTATCTTCTTGGGCGGGATCACGTGTCAGCTTGCGCAAGACAAGATTGACCAAATTAACCACAAGACAAACCAGCTTTGCCTTGTGGTTATAGGGTCATGTGAAAACAGTGACTATTGTGTGGCTGTTGTTTCAGGCATGGATCGAAGGCAATAAAAAACCCCAACAGAAACCCACATGAAGACGGATAGCAACAGCTAATCTCCTCATATCATTGTGAAACCTGTGAAGCAATCAATATGATACAATCAATGTCTCAGGCCTGTGACATCTAAACATCTAACCATCCTAGTTTACACACAATTTATTATACAAAAAATGCTTAAAGGTTATTGTGGATTTTTGACCAAATGATGCCAAAAAAATCTTACATACTGCAGCTTTAAGTAATTAAAATAATTGTTGTTAATCACTGTTTTATACACAGTAGAGTTTTTTTTGTACTTCGTATAATGATCTACTTTTTGCCTACCCTGTAATTAAGTATATTTCCACATTATTTTGTGTAATAATAACCCAAACAAATTATGTCACAATTTTAGAGCACACCTCTCACTGAACTTCCCTCATTGGGCTCAATGTACGCAGGAACATGATGTAATTTCTGCTGAAATGTCAGAAAGACTGTTTACTTCCGGCGATCACTGAATGCTACTACTGTGCTATGCTAGCGACCTCACTGCTCGGTTTAGTCAATATTTGCCTTTTATTATCATGTCTTTTAGTTGTATTGTTTTACTATTTGTCTGCCCTTGCGTGTAATATGACATGTAAGCGAACAAAGCTTTGTCTTCAAAAACACAAGGACAGCAGTTCAAGCCACCACTGCTGTGTGCCGCTCTGCACCTCCTATTGTGTCCCACGTAACTGTACATTCAAGTTGAAAATAATGTGATACGAAATCATGTTTAGCCAGCTGTTGACCGTTTAGTGTCTTTAAATAGGTTTTTATTTTTTTTATTTTCCAGGCTACCGTCAGATGTGGGTCACCAGTTGACATTGACAAGAAATGATGCTTCGTTCAGTTAAAATAAATAAATGTATACAGTATATATAAAACTCTTTTCACAACATAACTATATTTGTGTGGATTTACAATAATTTGGTCGCAAGTTAATATGAGCTCATAGCCTCTGTTTTGCTGAGTACAATACATACGTGTGCTGTGATGGGATAGCTGAATTTATAAGATGTTGGCCACTCGTGAGCAGTGTTGGGCGGTATCGCGTTACTGCCCCAACATCACTTTTTACAGTAACTAGTACTCTAACGCAATATTTTTCTAAAGAAATAACGCCGTTACCGTTACAATATGGTGTGTTTGTCCGTTACTTTGCTAGCTGCAGTGTACTTCCTGTTTACAGTGGCGCTACATTTTTTTTTGCGGGATGCCGTGCCAAACACGGTAAAACAGAAGAAGAAGCATTGTCAGCTTGTTTCTGTTTACATAATGTGCGCCAATCATGGTGAGTCAATGCGAGAACAGGACGAGCTTCTCAGAGAGGAAATACGCGCATTATTTTTGTCTCCAAAAGATGCATCAGTGAAGCTAAGCTAACGCTGCGGCTGGATTTTAACGGACTGTGACTGTTATCCAGGAACAGGTCAGCCAAACTATTGCACGTTGTGTTGTACATATGCAGCCTGTCGCTACTGCTGAGTCACTGCTAACAGCAGCTCATTAGCCTGATATGTTTAGCATTGTTTAGCTGAGAAAAATGCTGTGAATTAGTTTTTCCACATTTATTTTTATAAGCATTTTTAACAGCAGAATGTGCACCTGGAATATGCACAGCTTACTTTACATTACTGTGCTAAAGCTGAAAAATTACAGTTTTAATTTTGGAGCAGCTGTTTTGTGCTTTATATGCACATCATATATGGTTGTTGTATAGCAGTTGATCAGCAGTGGATTATTATATTATTACAGCACTAATATGAAGCTGTATGGACACAAATGACCCAAAATAAATAATACTTTTTAATTCTAAGTAACTCAAAAGTTACTTTTTCCAGTAACGCATTACTTTTTGGTTAAGTAATCAAAATAGTAACTGAGTTACTTTGTGAATGAAGTATCTAGTAACGGTAACTAGTTACTTTTTTCAGTAACTAGCACAACACTGCTCGTGAGACACATAATAGGTCAATGAAAGTACACAGCATGACGTTCAAGTATTTTTGTCATGTCACTTGCTTAACTTTTACTGCCGACACATTCAAGTCAATGTACAAACAATGAAATCACATCTCATAATCATGTTTAGTCAGATGTACGTGTTATTCACTGTACACTCTACAGTGACAGTAAATAGGCTTGTATTTTATTCTTGTTTATACACTACCTGTGACCAGATGTAACCTGTGGTATGTTGCGACTGTTTGAAGTTTTTTTTTTTTTTTGACTGTCGGAAGTAGGTCGCCAGTTGAACCAAAACAAAGTCATAGTTCTGGACTGTGAAGGCACCACGCTGAAGTTTGGCTCCACAGATTGTTTAAAAAAGGTTCTCAGAGTCATTTGTGAACAAAAAGAATCATGGAGATAACTTCTCCATGTGTAAATTCAGGTAAACGTGGTCACAAGTTAACATGGAAACACTGCCTTTCGACCTCCAGTATGTATGCTATTTACTAGAGATTAAAATAGTGCGCTGATGGCTGATCACTGACCGAGTGGTTATTACAGTGGACGTATGGATTCAGTTTTTCTCATTGACGCAGGGTCGATTCCAGTGGAAACAATTCAAATGTTTATTTTTATGAGACACAAGTGCTCATTGTTTCATCACTTTATACAGACTTTTGATTTTGTAAAAATACAATAAAAACCCAAGGGGTCGAAGAAATGCGAGACACGTAACTTCTTGTGTACAGCAGCCGCGGTAAGTCCACTTTGCACCGAGAAGTCCGGTGTTGTACATGTGATCCGTCCGCAATACACAGAGCTGCAAACGCAATCACATATTAACACTTTAAACAGTTGTACAACGTAAATAAAAGCTACCTGGCATCAATGAGGGAAGCTTAGCACCCTGGTCCTCTTTGACCACATCTGCCGTTGCTGCAGCAGCAACTTAAACTACAACAATACTTCCGCATTCAGAATGCCGCGACCGGAAATATTGTTGCATCCTTACGCCAAATGTGGAAATGATGCGTTGATGCGTGCATATAGTCTATTCCAGAGTAAATGAATACAAGTTTCAGATATGTTGCCTTCAATGAACCTGAAGTTTAAATTGCAGTCTTTGGGGGCTTTGTGCTATGTTATTTTACAGGAAAGAGTCAAACACTGCAGAAATATAAAACAGCAGTTACAAAGAGGAAAGGTTTATTTTCACTTAACTCTGGCATAAATCTCTGTAATTGTCACTAAATCATCCTCCTCTGAGTGCAAACGGATAAACACAGCACTGCATGCGTTGGTGTGTTTTTCCAAGTTTTTCTTTTAAAATACATCCCATTCAACAGATCCTAAACTAACAAGACACTTTGCACAGAAGATCACTCAAGACTATTGACTTGTTCCATTGCTTGCAGAAATGTTACTATGTTTAAAAAGCTCAGTGTGACCTCTTCTTCTATTGGCTGAGAAGGAACTAGGCTTGTGATGGGTGAGAAAACCAGTAAGACCATTAGCATACAGCAAGCAGGGACATGTAGGGTGAACACATAGCAGGAGATTATAAACACTGCAGTGGTGGATTTTTCCAAATCAATGGTATTATGTTTTCATACACACTATATACCACTGTTACATTCCCAGTGTTTTCTGATAAAGAATTCTGTTAGATTTTGTTAAGTGACCAGTAGTTTTCTGTTGAAAGTTTGTACTACGGTGGTGGGGTGGATGTCGGTGGGGGGCCTTGGGGTTGGGGGTTGGGGACGGTGGCAACCCAGGCAACCCCCCCCGGCCGAGCAGCCCGGGGGGGTTGCCTGGGCTCGCTGGCCCCGTCTCTTTCTGCTATTCTGGCTGCGTCCCTTGGGTTTACAGTGGCAGTTTTTTGCACATACATCGGTCTACGATGCACTAGCATGCCTTGGGCTGTGGGATAAAACTTGTAGTGGGCTTAACTTTAGACACGTTGATCCCAAATACCTGTTTCAGGTATTACTACTCACTCCTTCCCTCTGTCCACAGCCACCACCATTATAGTTAAGCCTCACGCCTACAACTTCACATCTCACTTTACAGTAATCAACTCTTCCCCACCCTTCCATTTATCTTCCTTGAATCACTCCTCCCTGCTCTCTTCCCCCTCCACCTCCCCCCCACCCCCTCACCTAGGTGTAACACTGCCCTCTGTTTTTATATTCTCCCTTTAATAAAGTGTTTCTTACCCTTCCATAGGGAGGGCTGGTGATGGTTTAAGAAAAAAGAAAAAAAAAAAGAAAGTTTGTACTGCGGCTGTGTCCAACTGAAGCTATAACATTATCCTGTTCAATGCTTTCAGAACTCTGTTAGCATGATGGATGCCCATAGGTCTATATTTATCATTTCTCTGTGTGTGTGTGTTTGTGCATGTGTGTGTGTAACCTTTTGAAATTGTTTCTGTACCATTAAAAAATAACTGCATTTGGAAGTTAATTTGTAAAATAAGCTTTGTTTTGCAACCTAAGTTTCCATGCTTTGCTCCAAGTTTGGTTTAGCGGCAGAGCCTTGGTCATGTGACACCCACGGTGCTAGGGGTGGGCATTTTAATCAAGGCCCACCCAGGTGCTGTTCATCCAATAACGAGCCCAAGGAAAGCTTTGAGTGAAAGGCTTTCAGCCAATCAGCGGCTTGCATCCCACATAGACTCTTAAGCCCGTCTATAGCCCGCATCGTCACCAGGAAGTCACTGTTCTCATGCTGCATTCGATGACACTCAGAACTCTGGGTTTATCGACTGGGGTTCGCCACTCTGAGTATGTTTGGGCTGAAATGAGGGAAACTCTTGAGTATCCCATTCCTGAAAGCGAGGTATATTCTTCTGAGTATGTCACCATGGTAACATGGTAACACTCTTCTCTGACACACATCAGTAACCTCAAACACCATAGACGTGCTCACGTCAATACAAATGTTGTGACGCTTTACATTTTTTTTGCAAACGGTAGTTTTCTTTATGACATTGTGGATGCAGAGCATTAATGAAAGGCACTTAAGGTTGATCTGCATTAAAATGCCTACTGACGTCTTTTGTAAAGTTCCCTGGGTACAAACCTGTGGCAAATGTAAAGGAGGTAATGTCCTTGTAGTTGCTGTTTCACAGCAGTTACGGTACAGTTACGCATCCAGTGGAAATCCAGGGTGACAGAGAATATTATTGCCCGTACATTCCGTCAGGAGGACCCCTTAGCGGCTGAACAAAATGGTGTAACAAACAATAGCTGCCTGTTTAGATGCCTGAACATAACCACTGGAACACAAATGAAACACAGGAAATGTATAATAATCGCAAAAAATACATAAAAAAATAACACAAATACATTATGGCTGATTAAAGCTGATATCCAGAGTTTATGTATGATTCTTTTGAAATGTGAAAAAATACCTAACTAGTTTTTTACTATGGTCTTCTGCCGGTGGTCATTCATATACATTAATGTATATAAGTCCCTTCTTCGTCCTGTAGACTCCTAAACAAATAGCCAATAGGCTTTGACTTCGTGTTTTTGAGACTGTCAATCAAAGTAAATGCGGAACAGTGCACGGACACAAGGCCGTGCGTCACAACAGCCAACAGGTAAATATGATTTTGGCGGTATTAAATGGGAGGGGGGCATTAACAAAACTGCGGTTGGCACAAATACCCTCCCAGCCGTAAACTACACCAAACATGGGCATTTTGATTATTTCAGACGGCAGATTCTCAAGCTGCTTCACTTCCTGCTCTCCATCTGAATTTTGCGCTCTCGCTTTGTCGCGATGCAGCAATGTGAGTGACGTCATGTGAATCAACAGAGCAGGCCATAGACATATACACATTCTATTGGCTGATCCTAACAACAGCTCTAGGGTACGTTCAATAGCACAAATGTAAAACAACTACACCACAGTATATTATATCTATGGACCAGACTCTCGTCCGCTGTCAGTGAATGGACGCAGTCATTTGCGATAGCCAATCAGATATCTTTGATTAATAGAAAGCTCCCCCTGTAGTGGGAAGAGTGTGTGTGTGTGGGAGGGCACAGTAAGTCAACTGGGGGGGGCACTGCCCACGAACACCGACACTGTACCTGACCCATAGACATATCAATGCGACCTTGTTTTGTTCCGCGATGTGCGTGCAGGAAAGTAGACGTGTGGCTTCTGGTAGATTGGCAGAGGCAGTGGGAGGAAGTGAGGCTGTTTAGGACGGGACATCGAGACATTTCTCAGAACTTTGGATAGCAGCTTAATGTTCACTTTTGCGAATGCACTTTTTCTCACTGTTTCTGGCAATACAGAATACAACGGTGTAAAAAACAACAGCTGCCCGTTTAGATGCCTGAACAAAACCACCGGAACACAAATAAAACAGGAAATGTATATTAATCGTTAACAATAAAAAAAACACATACATTATGGCTTATTAATGTTTCTGTCGAGCCAGTCCTAGTATTTTTTTCAGCGTAACAGGCGCATTCCATTGACCAATAGGATCAAATTATACGGCCAGTTTAATATGCTAGTTACAGATATCATTTTGGTTTCATTATTTTTTAATGTTGGACCAAAGATTTCATGTAATTCAAATAAAGTTAGCCTGAATAAAAAGCGTGGAAGTAAAATTCGTTTTTTTTTTTTTTCTTAACACTTCATTGGGTAGATCTTGCCGTCACCAATGTGGAGGTCAGGGATCTTGGGCTTGAAAAGGTTGGACTCCACTGGTGTAAACTATTGCAGATGCACACTAAGCAAAAAGTTGAAATATATTCCTCATTCACCAACTATTCTGCAACTATTTGGTTCACCTTAGAAAATAAAGACAACAGAGTAACAATGAGATGTGATTTGTTTTTTCACGTGATTACTTATTTCAATTACTATACCTGTCCAATGATTTCTGCTCTCTCAAACTAAAAAAAAATTAAAAAATTCACAATAAGTGTTTATTGGAAATTTTTAAACTCTTTTGGTAATCCTGCTATTTGTGTCTTTATTTTATTTCCTTCTGCTGTGAATGTTTACAGACGGAGAGCAGAATAATTGGGCTGCAGCCTCAAACTCTGTTCTCATTCAAACAAATGCTTTTGTTTGGGAAAGTCTGATCTGTCAAAACTCTGCTGTCCATCTCCAATAAAAATGCCACTGTATCTTTGAGGTAATGTTTGTTTAGAAAGAGGGTAAATTTCAGACACCATAGTTTTATGTATTTTAGTGTAACAATAAATAACTTGATTGTAGCATTTAATGTTTAATACCCTTGAATGAACTCGGGGACTAAGATAAGATGGCATCAACATATTGACTTGATAAATATTTCACAAGATACAATACGTTTTTGTGCGTGTGCGCGTGCTGCTTCGTTGTTCTTGCTCATGATGAAGTCAAATCATCGGTTCATATCCAGGGCACAGCTTGTCATATAATGTTTGGTTGGACATTTTTATGACACTATAAAGGAAATTTTTCAGGACTTGACAAAACTATAATAATTATTTAAAGCAGGGGTGTCCAATTCCGGTCCTCGAGGGCCACTATCCAGCATGTTTTAGATGTTTCCCTCTTCCAACACACCTGATTCAAATGATTAGGATCGTTATCAGGCTTCTGCAGAGCTGGATGAGGAGTTGATCATTTGAATCAGGTGTGTTGGAAGAGGGAAACATCTAAAACATGCTGGATAGTGGCCCTCGAGGACTGGAATTGGACACCCCTGATTTAAAGCCACATAACATGGGTCATTAAGAGCCACATTGTAAGCTAAATATACAACAAAGTCTTAAACCAGCAGCTGTTTACAGGCAGATAACCCTCAAATCTAAAATCTGAAACATTTGCTTGTTTACATAAACTAATGTAATGTAATTGAAATCACTGCCATTAGCTTAGGTATGTAGATTATACTACTAAAGCTGTCAAAATAAAGCACTCGTTTAAAATTTCAAACTCACCAACAGAACGCAAAATAAAATGTTTAATAAATCCATGAATGAGCAGTTTGACTTCGTCTGTCTCCTGCTTATTTACTTTTTGCCATCCCCAATAGGTTAGTGATTAAAGCATCTCACCTACAAAGTTGTCTGCACTGCATTGCTGATAGAGCTGGAAATTCCACTCATAAACTGTCAACGAGCTACCAAAATATAATCTACATTGCCTCCTTGGAGCACTCTAAAAACCCACATGGCAACACTGCATCTGCTGACTTTCCGCTCTGTGCTGTTTTGTTACTTTTCTCAATTCCTTTCACGTCTTATTTCCTTCATAAAGAGCTATTAAGACTTGTATATTTGTTTAGTGCTTATTTTATTTAGGCCCATTTCTTTCATTCCATTTAAGTGAAATAGAAATGAACGATTAGCCCCTTTAAAAACCCCAACTGTCTGGTTTAGAGGCAAGGCAAATGTATTTGTATAGCGCATTTCATACATAAGGCAACTCAATGTGCTTTACATGACCAAAAAGTGCAACAGAAAACATTCAACAGCTTAAAATCAATAAGAACATTTAAAATCATCAACAAACACATTACATCAACAACATGACCAAAAATCTCCCTCTCAATCATACGCAGTAGAGAAAAAGAATGCAGAAGATAAGTAAAACTATTTTTGAAAATGTGATACAAGCATCAAACTTGTCACAAACACTCCCTAGGGGTTATATTTCTGAAAAATGGCCACTTGAAATTCAAGATGGCTGCCATTTATAATAACAGGAAATACTTTATATGCAATAATATAAAACTAAATTTATTTTAAGTATAACAGACCACATAAATATTATCATGTCCATATGAAGTCAACAATACAAGAGTGCCAGTACAACAATCGATTTATTGGCACATTTCTATTTAATACATGTCTTAAAGTCTACATGCACATGTGTAGTATGGAGTTTACAGTCTGGTTTGTCTTTTATTTTGTTTGAGTTGAAACTGAGTCTACTCTTTACATCTGCAGCTACATAATATTGTACAAGTTAGACCAAAGTGGTAGCATTTGTATCTTCCTACGTGGCAATCTGACTTGCACCCACACTTGTGTTGTCCAGAAGACCTGCCATAGATCACCCTTTTTTATCTATCCCCAGTCAGCAGGTCTCTGTGTTTCTGTTTGGTGAATTGACTATGTTACACCCGCTTAAGGACTAGCAATACAAAACAAAGTCAAATAGGTGGGGATATAGAATCTTTATTATTAAAACCAGTTCACAAAGATCAATAAGCCTCACCATACCAGACTCCCAGTTCAACTCTCAATCATGACAACAGGATTGGGGGGGATATGGTCTCACAACACCAACACACTGCAATTCAAATATTCCTCTCAAAGAGTTTACACACGTGAATATGCACGGCACACTTACACCCTTAAGGCCCCACCTGAATACCTGACTGAGAGCTTACCGGGTATTGGTGACAGGGGGGAGCACAAGTTCAAATAAAACGCAAACCAAAAAAATTAATAAAGAGAAGAAGAAAATAGGAACTAGCCCGCCCCACGGGCAAAACCCAGCTATTTGCCCTTGACCGGCTCATGTGTCAGGACGGACTAGAACAAAGGAAACAAAACCCAACTAATAAACAAAAAAACAAACAAATTATTCTCAGCAAGAGCAGCGTATGGACCCCGATGCTCTGCAAAGAAAACATTAATAAATATAAAAACACTTTAATACAAAAAAACATTAAAACATATCAATAAAAGATGAACTACAAACAAACTTTAAAATACCTGGTCTGTCGGTAGTCTACCAACAACCAGCTGTATTCAACTCAAACAGGGAACAAGCAGGGAAGCACATCTGAAATAATAAAGATGGTAAATGTCATGTGCTAGACACTAACACAACATACCATATACACACCAAACAGAATTTCCTACCAGCTTTTCCTGCACCCTCTGTATGCTCATGTGGAATAAGGTGTGCACCTGCCCTATTCCACTGTCCTCATACCAATAGCTGAACAACCTGTGTTCTTCCTGCAGGTCACCATTTGCAGCAGTCTTGATTAGAGCACCTGCCACATTCCACAACCCAGTAGCTGGAATACCTCTGTTTCTCCTGCAGGTCACTAATTGTAGTGTTCTTAATTAGTGCACCTACCTAACACCTGTCACAACTATATATTCAACCTGCCACATAAGCTGCATGCTTGAAATGCTGAAGCAGTGCTGCTCGAGTTAGAGGAATGGCTTCATAAGGTCTCTGTTTCCTATTCTGGTGTCAACATCTGTAGCAGTACTGGACCTGTCATATATCACCACAAACTTCTCCATCATCATACATTATCATCTACTGTTGATGGGTACTGGCTGAGTTTGATGAAGACGTGACAAGCCTTCCAGGTTTTCCATGCTTCTTCCCTTCATCACTGAATCCTGACATTACAGCCTGTGAAGGCATAGAAGAGAATGCCTTTGCTTTTCTCCAGTCCTATGGAGTGATGAAGGTCATGCACATGAATCCATTTGGTATTCTGTCCTTGCCCAGAGGCCACCCACAGCTGCTGCAAACCAATCTCATGAACGGCTGGCAGAACACTGATAATGATTACAGGAACATCTGTGTCATTGGTTTTTACCATCAGGATTTGTTTGGCCCTCTTCCGCTGCATTTCTAACGTGGAGGAAGATGCGTGTGTCAGCTTCTTCATAACTACAAGGAGCCAAGCCATGCTGACTCTACAGTCATGAGCAACATCTTCAACTTTGATCATAATGACCATGTTGGGTGTAGACATCTGTGCATACTTCTGAGCCAGAAAGTTGAAAAGCTCAGTTTTGTTGTCATTGTCTCTCAGGAAGTTCTGCCAGTTTCGGGGGATTTTGTCTTTGCTTGTCACACTGTCTGACTTCACGTCCTCATCTTTGCCTTCAAAACAGATGGCTGGTAGACTGACACAAGGTCCATTCTCTGGTACTTGGTGGAGTACGCTTGTATGGTTGGGAGGACCACCAATATTGCGTAGTTTAAACAACTCGAAAGTTTTTGACGTTTGTGGTAGCAGGGAGTTTACCAGTGCTGATCCATGATGATTGTACTCAGGTTCTGTGTCAGGTATTCTCACATCAGTTTCAAGAATGGCAGTAAGCTGAGATTTCTGACAGGTGTAGAGCTTCACACCTTCACTTAGTGAAGTAGGCAACTGCTAATTCTCGTGACGAAAGAACTCACACAGGTCATATTCTCTGCTTAGAGAAGAGGTGGTAGTCTTCCTTCAGCATATTTTGCTTTGTAGCATCAACTGCAGCTGGTTGCTGTCAGAAGAAGTCCACCTTATTCTTCTTTATTGGTTTATAGAAGGTGGTAAGTTCTTCTAGTGCCAGTCCCTCCATGAACTTTTGAAAACAGATTCTGCCTCTCTAGTGGTGTGCGCTGATCAGTTTAGCTGCACTGTGGTCAGAAACATCCTTGGTGTCCAGTGACAGCAGGTCCTGACGTTCCTCCTGGAAATGATTTACCAGATCTTTCATTAAATGGGACAGCTTCTAAAGTTTCCCAAGGAACTCTAAATGAGCTTGTGGTGTCTGCTTGTGTTGTCTGGTTTGATTTGTAGCCGCCTTTGCTTCAGATGCTGCCTCATACTGCTCAACTAGATGTCTGACCTGAGGACTGGCTACCATCCATCTTATCATGGCTGATCGATCTTCAGTCACACAAATGGCTCCTCTGTCAGCTTTAATGACAGCATTGGCCTGTTCATGAACATAGTCGATAGCCATTGCAGAAAAGTCCTGACTGCATTTGTGAACAAAAAGATCTATTTTATAGTTTATTATCAATATAATAATAATAATAATAATTTATACTATATATATATATAATGATTTGGTATTCATTATGGTGGCCAGCATATTTTTTCAAAAAGGTAACACCCAAGGAATATTATTTTATTTTCAAAGATTCATCAGGAGGGGAAAACATCTGACATGATTGGATTAATGAGGCAGGAACTTGATGATCATTTTTCTATCCAGTAAAAATGCGCAGTGCTGAGTTTGACGTAAAAAATTAGTACAGAGAATGTTGTACAGATGCTCAGTTATCTATCCACACATTTTCCATGTTCTTTTGAGTAAAGCATAAGTCTGACTGAGTGAGTTCTGATTCATTCTCTTCTTTAACATTTTCTACGCCACATTGTGCCCATAGAAAATAGGTCACAGTGAAGAAAAAGACATAGCTTTGAAAAAAAAGTGTTTTAAGGCTGTAAAAATTGTCTGCATTCAGGCTCCAACTGGTTCTCATTTCCAAGCCGATGACTTCAAATTAAGCCGAATTCTTCTTCTTCTGTTTTTCCAGTTAATTGGTGGTTTCATCTTGGCCATTGGAATCTATGCTGAAGTAGAGAGGCAACGCTACAAGACGCTCGAGGGATTGTTTTTGGCCCCAGCTATAATTCTGATTGTATTGGGAATCATCATGTTCATTGTGTCACTCATTGGCGTCCTCGCTTCACTGAGGGATAATATAACCCTGCTGAAAGTGGTGAGTAAGTTTCTTCAACATCACAGAAGCTGTAGTGATGCTCTGTTCTATTGTTAATAAAAATCACCATCAACTGTTAACTGAATATTACTGGGGTGTTTCACCACATATTCATATTCACGTTTTTTTTTTTTTACATGTTTAAAATAAATAAATAAATTAGATGTGTTATGTTAATGATATGTATTATAGAATTGTCTGTGTGTTGGTTTACAGTTCATGTACACACTAGCTGTCTGTTTGCTACTGGAGCTGCTGGGAGGAGTTTTGGCTCTGGTGTTTCGCAATCAGGTAGGCCTGTTACCTGTCTAACCTGATCAATACCTTCTACCTCAGCTGTGCAAGTGGGTGGTGTGGAGGTTTTGTTTGTGGTAGTCAATCTAAGGGTCAGGAGATCTTTAGGTTGGAGGTCAGAGGGAGCTTACAAATTATAGTGTCATTTCAAAGATTACTTGCTTGCCCACTTTACCTACCTTTCTCTATTTACTTTGGCAAACACATTTAAAAGGTATTTGAATTCACCCTAATTATTCATTAGGGGCTCTATTCTCCGGTTTGGACAGTTAGGCGCCTCTCTCCTGCGCATATTCTCCGGTACAGGCTCCTGACACGTGTAAATGGACCAAAAGCGTGTAGTCTGTCAATAAAGGTAGTCTGAAGCCAGGGAGGCGGACTGGACCATGATGTCATTTTTTTGGGCTGTTTAGAAATCACAGAACATGGAGTTTTCCCAACGCTTGTAAATGTCATTGAAAAATGTGAAAATGACACAGAGCACTTTTAATTTCAAACATCTTTGTCGATAAACAATTTAACAGGTTGAAAATGTAACAGCAATGTGAGGGTTGGCCGCATTCTTCTGTCCAAGTCACAGTTAAAATCTCTCCTTTTTTTCACCCTCATACTAACAACAGATGTGGAAAGCCTGATTTTATTTAATCTCTTCCATTTCTGCATTCAGAAATGATCAGAGCGCCATCAGCATCTGTCATCAATTTCGGTACCTGATCTAAAGCATGACCGAGTGTGATGCACTGGAGGTTCAAGGAAATAATTCCGCATAGCATCCTGCTTTAACACAGAGGAGACAGATGTTTGCAGTGAAACAGGACCATTGGTTTCCTACATAATGCGCAGTTTTAAATATAAATTGTGTAATGCGTTATGGAGATGATGTGAATGAGTCTGAACTGAAGCTGAGCCTCATTTAAATATGTGTGGGAACAGTTTCTGGTCCATCCTCTCATGCGCATTTCACCAACCTCCGCATATTACAACTTGTTTTACTTATTTACTCGGTAGTGGATCAAACTGTGGCTTTACGTTGGCCATAGTATGAAAATAGTTGGACATCACTGTGACCAACACAGACAGAAGTCTGGCATCTCTCAGAGTTTCATTTAACGAGCAGCAGCAACAGCTGAGGCGCAACTCGTGTGTAAAGTAAAGTGTTGCCAGCTACTCATCCAGAATAAACAAATGTCTTGCATTATCATTTTGTTGATGGTCAACTTTGAGAATGAATGATGTAGTCAAGATAATCCCCTTCTTTCATGCAATGTGAGGTAAAGAGTCAAGTTAAGTCTCCCGCTTGGTTTAGGTCTTGACCTGGACCCTTGACCCTTTCTTTTTCCCTTAGACAGTGGAATTGTTGAACAAGAACATCCGGCGGGGCATCGTGAACTACTATGATGATCTGGACTTCAAAAACATCATGGACTTTGTCCAAAAAAAGGTAAGATATTTTTCATAGCTGGGGTATATTTACTGAATAAATGTCTCACTGTGCATTGTTGTAAATCAAACGACCTGTTCATTAATACAAAACAAGAGTAGTTTTTAGGGGTTACTGCACCAACATTTAACTTTATGGTTTGTTGCGTCCAAAACAATCCAACTGTTCCTGGTCGTCTGTGTGCAGCTGCTTTCTCAATGTGTGTTGCACAATGCCAGAAGTGATTTGTTTCCTGTCCACTCTTTATCAGGATGCAGCGCTCTACAACAATGAATCACGATTTATAACAGAGTTACAGCCTCTAACAAACTCCTTTGATTCAGGGAGAAATATTTTAAAATTAATTAGTTTTCCCTTATTTAGTGCAAATTTTGATCATTAGAAATGATTTCCTTCCAACACTAGTCTTTGGGATTGTTTAACTTCAATGAATCTTCACAGTGCTTCTAATGCAAATTCTTTCCAAGACTGACAAGTAGCAGGAATTAATTTATCTTCTTCCAATTATTCTTGTACAGTAACTGTCGCCTTTTTATGTGCACAGTAGAGCTGCTGCTTTATCTGTTGTTATCCCCTTCTGCATGGTTCAGTGTTGCTTTGTCAAAAGGTGCACTTAGACATCATATGTAGACGTTTTATCAACCGCACCGCTGCTTCTGTTGTATTTACCAGTTTTTGTTTTTTTTTTTTTATAGCTTCTCTTTATTGAGGTTCCAAAATTCAACATCACAATTCATTTAATTATTAACAAAGGAGAAACCTAGACACTACTAATTTTATTAGGTTGTCAGTGCCAAATCAGGTTTATAGAATATGTTCCCTAAGCAAGAGCACGTTATCTGTGCCAATCTCGTCTTGGCATCACCACTGACGGCTTGGGAGGTGTTGGAACTCTGCCACTTTTACCTCCTTCACTGTGCCATCTAATGGATTCACCAGCCTATCATTATTTGTGAGCATTTGCTTTTTTTTTATTTTGCACAGATGACGTTTAATGTTGGAAAACATCTAGTGAGGCATCACATTAAAAATATGTTTGAGATGTTGTTTCCATAGAGATATGTCTAATATGACCTAAAGTCAGTTTGGGGAGAGGGATGGGGTTTGTATATCGATTGTATTGGAAATTGTTTGACAATATCGGATATTGGCAAAAAGCTAACATCCAACGTGCTAAAGATTTAGATTCAAATCGAGACACTACATTCAAGATTGAAAGCGTTTGTCATGTGTACAGTAAAGATACATGTTTCCCCATAAAATAAAAATCCTACTTTGCTGTCATACTGAACTGTACTTAAATGTATTAGCTGCTTTTGCTTGACAAAGCTGTTTTACATTTTTAGTTTGGGTCACATAATTATATGTTTCAGAAAATTAATTTGCTTGCCATTAGAGAGTCAATTCATATTTTCTTTTGCATTAATTTCGAAGTGACATTTCTATTCCTTGGTGTTGAAATGGAGATGTGACCTTTATTTTGCCAGCACTGGCTGCACACATTACACACATTCATTTACCAAAAGTTATAATGATGAAGGCAGTCGTCTAATTTTTAGAAATGTATTTTACTGCAGCGGTTGTCAAAGAGAAATATGTCTTTCCCAGGACTATGTTTCTGCAACCCATGTGGGTATGAGACTGTTTGTTTTTTAAAAATGATTTGTATGAATGAGCAAAAGTGCACTTGCCTGAAAAAATTGTTGCTTACAGGTTTTAGAAAAATAACTACATTGAAAAAGGAAGTCAGCCTTCAGCCAAGTGCATTGGGACCCTCTCACACAATTTAATTCTGTTGTTTCAATCTGTTTATTGGCCACAGTGGTAGAAACTGTTTCCATGGCAGGCAGACTGCTTTAACACATTAATGTAAGAATTAGTCACACTCAGGCTGTCGCTGAAGTACAAGTGTGCTACTGTTATACGTTTCCTCAAGTGCAAGTCAATTTTTTTATATGCACTAAATATTATATTACAGCCTGATACTTAAAATGGAATTATAGCTGCTATGCAGCAATCATTGGGGCCAGATCATTTCAGACAAGTCAGCAGCTGTTGGCCTGTAAAGGAAGATTTTGACAGCTGTTAAAATAAAAAATAACACTAATTGCGCCTAGACAACATGGAGGTGTTGGTTATTTGTTTTGAACAATGCTTTATTGGCTCCATGAGTGAAAATTGGATGTTTCACAATGTCATTTTAGTATTGACTACAATTATTAGCATGAGGACAAAATTCTACATACCGTAAGAAATTCAGTTGAGATCAAATTTGGAAAATTTCCAAAAATCATCTACGAGTCCAAAATTGCAGCATTGAAAATGTATTAATTTGCAAGTATGTCTTTACATACTGTTTACAGTCAAACATTTTAAAGCACTTTAACTGAAACTTCTTTGGAATTGGTGTAGATTTCAGGCCAATAGATTTTGTCCAATGTCAGTGTCTGACATTCAAAGAAATCCCCTTAAACACACCTTCAGACCTTGAATGTTAACCCTCACCAAACATCGGGTTGTCTTCCACTAGGGAACATGAACTGGGATTAGACTAGACCTGTTAGTTTTACCCTACTAATGGCATCATTATGGCAGTGGTTTATAAATGAACAACAAAGCCTCCAAATGTGTAAATAAGACTAGAAATAAGGTTAGAAGTAAGGGTAACATCTTTTTTTATGTTTAATCAGTGGATTGTCAATGGACATTTAACAGGAATTGTACTTGATTGCAGTCAAAGGTCAATCCTTTAAAAAATGAAACTAGACGATAAAGCTACAAAGTGTACAGACAGTTCCCATCTCAAATGACCAATCAGCCACTTGTCTGTTTATTGACCCCTGTTTTTATCTCTAAGACCTGGAGGAGCCCTGATTGATTAGTTTGGTCTGGACAGGAGTTGGAATGGATTAGAGAGAACAACCAATCTATCACGTTCTGCAAACGTTTGTTCAGATTTTGCGAGTATAGATTCTCTGGGGCTCAGCTATTATTTGATAAAGCTGGTTTACGATTAATGTTCAATAGTATTGCTGTGTGTGTGTGTGTGTGTGTGTGTGTGTGTGTGTGTGTGTGTGTGTGTGTGTGTGTGTGTGTGTGTGTGTGTGTGTGTGCGTGTGCGCGTGTGCGCGTGCGTGCGCGCGTGCGTGTATAAAAATCTCTTCCTCACCCTCCGTGGGCGGTCTCTCTTTTTTCCTCCAATCTCGGGTCCTCTACCAGAGGCCTGGGAGCTTGAGGGTTCTGCGCAGTATCTTTGCTGTTCCTAGAACTGCACTTTTCTGGACCGAGATGTCTGATATATTTCCTGGGATTTGCTGGAGCCACTCCTCCAGTTTGGGGGTCACTGCCCCGAGTGCCCCAATGACCACGGGCACCACTGATGCCTTCACCCTCCAGGTTTTCTCCAACTCTTCTCTGAGCCCCTGGTATTTTAATGATTTCTCTTAACCCTAAACATTTGCTGTTGTTATTGTGCATGAGTGCAGATGTTGGTGGAACATAATTTTTTTCTGCGTGGTTATCCTCTGTTTTCACCTTTTCTGCAAAATGATTGCATGCAGTAACATTGGCAGAATAATGTAGTATTTGAATTTAAAAAGTACTCAAAAACATATTTTAATTAATCCCTCACGCTACTTTCAGTCTCCGTGAAAGCACTTCTGAATATGTACGCTATATATTTTGTCATTTAAACTGAACCCTAAAAATCTGCAGATTAAAACACCGTAATAATTCCCTGTGATGCATTAAATCCTTCCAAAATAGCTTATAAGGAATTAGATATCTGTCTTAAGTAACTTGATGCTGTTACTTTGTCACTGTTGCTGAGGAACAACCATGTAGAAGGATGATTTCTGATTTAAAGTGAATGTCTGTTCACTATCCTCGGTTTGATCATTAGTAGCCTACAAGTCGGTGTGATTTCAGAAAAGCCACTGATTGAATTTAAAAATAGTGCTTCGATCACTGATTGCCTGCATTGTGTGTCACAAAGTGAGGGCAGGAATTAGTGAATAGAGTCAGGTCTTCAGTGTAAAAATGAAGTAAAGGATCTATATAGTCCGTTCAGTCGAGGTTTCCAGCATTACACCCAAGTAGATCCCGGTATGGGATTCTTAGGGCCAATGCTGATATATGGGTTTTTATAAAGCTGATAAGATTTTTACTGTGCGTGAACAAAAAGACTTAGAAAAAACTCAAATTATAACTGAAGTTGAAGAAACAAAACATTACTAACTTAAGCTTTTATGTTAACATAAGGAATGTAGAACAACTGATATAAACAACATAAAAACATCTTCATCTGTTTGTCAACATATTATTGTGAAAACAGTAACATTGTAACTTCAAGTAGATGTGCCATAATATTTTATCATTCTCTGTACACACATGCACTTGACTGCACAGTGGTAGTTGTGGTTTGTTTTGGACAAAAGCACAGCTGGGATTATGCCAAAGCAGCAGAAATAACCATTCTGTGATTTTTATTTTTTTTTATGTTCTTTCTCTTACTTTGTTTCTACTTTTATTTCGTCTTTCTTTGCCAGTTCAAGTGTTGTGGAGGTCAGGAATATAAAGACTGGGAGGTCAACATGTACCATGGCTGTTCTGCTCCTGGTCCTCTAGCCTGTGGAGTCCCATATACCTGCTGTGTTACCACTAAGGCAAGTATCCTGGAAACATAGCCAATCAGAATCAGGTATTCAAAAATCAGCTGACACAGATTCACCACAACACTCTGTGTTACCAGTTGGGTTTGAAAGGTACACCAGTTTCTGCTTCTTTTAGAGAAGGCTATCTTCCTTTAGGACACCATGTATCTCTTCTGCTGCTTTTTTCTGACGATGATCATGCAAGATTTATAGAATGTTACCTTTCCTTAAATATTGAACGATGTTTCCTGTATGTACTGTTATTGTTTATGTAATCAATGACCTGGAAAATCACATACACACTACATCATTAATGGTGTCCTACAGGCACTTTTTGTAATGTTTTCTGTGCATGCGAAGACTTCACTGCAGTTTGTGTTATACAGTGCTAAATTATTAATTGTGAAATGTTTTTGGAAACCTGTGTACTTTTGAATATACCGGTACTATGGAAATACTTGACTCAAAACTCTCCTTATGTTGGCTTTACCAGTTTCTATGACCAGGAATTCATGTAAAGCCTTGAACCAAACTAGACTTTGATTCAAATGTATTTGATCTGACAACCATTTTTCTTCTTGGCATTATCACTGAAGCCTCCAAAATCCCCCTCAGGGTGCGCACCACATTATTCATGACCTGGATTATAGAGATTTTAGGGCTTTAAAGATTAGTCTCACTTCTCTACTGAAGGTGAGTTACCCTCCATTTTTGCCAGTATTTATCGTTGGATCTATTCGTAGCCATTTCTGTTGTTTAAGGCACAGGCTTATCAAAGATACACCATTACAGGTCATAAGATGATGGGAGCCCTTTGTTCTGTGTATCATTAGAGGGATAGGGATAATATTATTACATGGACTCTTCCTTTAAAAAATTAAACGTGAGGGATTTCTTTAATTTGGGGAAAGCAGTTGGGCAGAGTTCATCAACCCAGGTAGCATATGCTCTCTTTAAACTTTACTCTAACACCAAGTAAACAAAGCTTTGAAAGAATACAAGCAATGGTACAATATGCTTACTTACATTTACATCACTAAGGACAAACGTACACTTACGGTAATCATAGACTCAGCGAACGATCAGTTTAGACAAGCTGGGATAAGAGATGAGGTTGTGTGTGTTTAAATGTGAATGAGATTGAGCATACATGGTGCAGTCAGTGTATGCATGACTGAGTTGGACTGTTTCCAGCCCTGAAGACTGTTTTTCCACATTTTCACAACCTACTTTCTTCTGTCAGTTGCTGAATCTAATTTGTCATCTAAACATGCTTATTGTGTTTTTCTCTGCAGCCTAATGAAGTGGCCAACACACTGTGTGGGTACAAAGTGCTGGAAAAGCAGGTAAACCCTCACAGCCTGACCCTGAGACATTCCTGTAAACGAATCTTGCCTAATAACGGACTCTTTTGCTTAGTTTACTTCAACTTTCAGGAGTAATTATGCCAGTGGGAGATGATCATTTTGTATTGATATTGTTAAACTAATAACATTGTATTTTTAAACTGAAAAGTGCAGTCATTTTCTCTGGCGTTATCTTACTTTTGCTGTTTCACTGCAGTTACTATTCATATTGAGCTGTCACATTTGCTGTTTTATTCTCAGCTGAATAAATGAGGACATGTCTGGTATAATGAGCTTCAAGCAATGATATTAAGAAATAAAATCCAGTAAATGTAACCGGTTTTTACACTGATCATATAAAAACTTTGTGTCTCAAGCGATTGGACTTGATCGATACCATCTACATCAGAGGCTGCACTGATGCCTTCTTCATCTGGCTGATGGACAACTATAAGATCATGGCTGGGGTGCTTTTAGGAATACTGCTACCTCAGGTAAGCACAGACACAACAATTTGTATTGCACATAATGAGAAGTTTTAATGGTTTAGAATAAAACGGTGGTGCTACAGAATCGATCATTATTCACTCCGAATAAACCTCAATGTGCGTCATTGGAGGTGTTTTAAAACTTTCTGTCCCTGAATGGTTAAATTGTGCAGCACTGATCACACGATGACCCCGGACAAAATAAGGATTTCACAAAACACACAGGCATGCAATCATAACACCACCCAGTGCAAAACAATAATGAATAAACTGAATAACATGAATCATATTGAGTTACAAACATGTATTAATACACCTTTGAAAGACCCAAGAATAAAACAATTTTAAAGTTGGTTTTACTCCAACCTTTCCAGTTTACAGCTGAAATACCTTACAGGAGTCCTGTCCTCTAACTCTAATCTTTACTACCATGGCGGGTCGACCACACCATTGTTGTGACACATGTAGACGTCAACCAGGCCAATGAAAGACCAGGGTGGTATTTCATCAAAGTGTTCTTAGTAGAGCCAGGCCTACAGTTTAAACCTGATTTACCCAAGCCGTCTGTGACCACGCTGGCTTTTTCATTTCATAAAAATCTTCTCAGCTTGGAGCTCCCCAGCTGAGCCAAGTCAGCTGACAGTGTTTAGCTTAAGTGCACTTCTTTATAAGACTCACGAGATCGATCACAGATTTAATGATTAGAGACGTGAGGGCGCATGCGTTGCAGTTTTTACACAGAATAAACAGCTAATAGAAACCAATGCTGAGACCAACAGGATGTGACATCATCTGTTACTGAGCAGTGAGAAAAAAGGACGAACACGTTTAAGAAGTTTCTGTGGTTTGAACATTTTTAATGTAGTAAAGAGTTAAAGTTGGTGTTATTTAGACAATTTATCATAGAGAACAACTGAAGCATGTGATCACACACTGATAATGTGAGTTTGATAAGTTTTTAACACCCGTCAGCGTTTAATAAAAGACGATGCTGTAACTCAAAATTCAATAATGCCATTTGAGACTTTGACTTGACATGACGGTTTGATGAATAGTTTGTTGAACTCAGCACTGAACATTAAATTCAAATGAATGCAGGGAGCAGCGGTGCTGTGTGACGCTGTTGGATGTCCCAACACTGCAGACGCTCCTGGTGCAGGTGAACAGTGCACGGTTGGTGTGTGCACTGTGTACACATCCCGAAGCGATAGTGTTCATGGATTTTGTCATCAAGGAGCCTTAGTGCTCTGTGCTGTGACTGTCCCTGAACAGCCTCCCTCTCTGTATTAGGGCTGCAACTAACAACTATTTTAATAGTCGACTAGTCATCGATTATTGAAACGATTAATCGACTAATCAGATGACAAAGCGTACAATTATTTGCACTGTTAGGCTACAATTTTTTAATTTGGCTTGGGATAAGTTATGACAAATAAAAACAATTAATAAATAAAACTTTTCCCAACTTAAAGTGTTATAAGGTTCCTTACAAACACAAATTAAATTGAACACATCAACACTAGAATGTCTTTCAGTAATAACATTTACACATTAAAAAAGGCTACAGTAGCTGCTGACTCGAAGAGCTATTCTTGATATTCAGCTGATATTTTATACCATATATTTGTGCATGTGGGTCACTCTATTAGTGTTTTATGCAATTAATTTATTTCCTCATTTATAATCAAATAATTTTCTAAAAATAAAAAAGCACATGAAAAGTATGAATAACTCCAATAGTGTTTTTACTGCTGCTGAATCTTGTTTATTATATATCTGATAATAAGTTGCATAAAGTTATGGTTGACAAATATCTCTCTGATTCTCTATGATTAGGCCAGAGCAGATTTGATGATTTAATCTTATTTAATTACCACAGGTGGGACCAAGTCATTGTTTTGCAAGTCATAAGTAAGTCAAGTCCTTACCCTCAAGTCCCGAGTCCTACCATTTGAGTTTTGAGTTCTTTTAACAACAGACTAATAATAGTTACACACACCATGTATGCTTTGATCATCTATATGTATTTATTGTTTTCAGTATTCTTTTCACATGTTAAAATTCTTTACATTAGAAAAACAAAATTCAAATGTACTTTGCCTAAACGGTGCTGAAGTGGATTTGGATGTAGGCTAGCGTGTGTGGTTCTGTTTCGTGAATAATTTTTATTGTAAAGAAAGAAAAGTGCATTAAATTGAGCATGTGTAGCATTCCCCATGTCATGTAACCATATCTTACTAGTGGGGCGAGCACCACACTTTAAGAACTGAATTTGTGAAAGGAGGTCTTGAAAGAGACAAACTAAATGAAATCAAAGTTAGATTTAGTGTAGACTTTATCGAGAATATTTTCACTGCTTCACCTTGCTGTCAAACAGCACTTTTAGTCAGAAAACCTACAGTAAGTCGCTGGTTAAATTTACACTCTACAGCTCACCCTACAGTCCCTTGACAAAACAGCAATTTTACCTTCCACCACACAGAAATTAATGCTCAACTGCTGCTTCAATAATTATTAGGAATGTCACGGTATTGACGATATTGCGAGACCGCGGAAATAAGTGCATCGATATTGTCGTCGTTATGTCACGGTATAAAATAATGAGCCGTTGCGCTTAAAATTCAGGTTGGTTGTAGTGGACATTTTCAGGTTACAGGCAGTTGAGCCAATGGTGTGCAACAGTGTGAGGTCAAAGGGGAAAGGAAACGTGGTGGATGGTTGCAGCCAGCAGAGCGAGGTAGAAACCGAGGAGTTTGAAGAATTTGTGCATGATGCAGCGGCTACAAATCAGAGGTGTGGAAACATTTTGGTTTCACCACATCAACAAACCAGGAGAAAAGGTGGACAATATGCAAACACTGCTAGTGTAGCATGTGCTACTCGTCTGGAAATACAAGAAACATGAGCAGCCACCTAACAACCCAGAATCCAGAAGAGTTTAAGGATTGTGTCAAACAAATGATCCAGTCTGGTCAAAAAACTATAAAGGAAGAATTTACCACCATGGTACCTCAGAACAGCTCAAGGGCTCAAGAAATAACAAGAGATGTTGCGTAGTTATTCTTTTGTTATTGTAGCAATCGATGATGTATCGCTTCACGACAGCTTCAGGTAGGCTAAGATGAGCAGCGCCCAACTATGTGTGAGCGGCGTGGACAACACGGAGCTCATTTCTGTCATGGGAATTTATCGTTTCCATCGTAACATTACATATTCTTACCAGTGGGATGTTTTTGATAATCTGTCTCCCGCTAATCACGTCCGTAACGTCCATACAGCTCTGAACAAAGATATGTAGGTGAATTGAGCCACTCCTCATGAAAAAACAATGTTCAGCTCCATCCACAGCTGGAAAAAGACGGTGATGAAGTAACAGACAATTGTTGACAATTACATTTGTCAGTGACTAATGCTGTTATTGATTTTTGTCGACAATGTCGACTAATTGTTGCCAACTTACTCTGTATTTTCAGAGCTTTCTCATTATCTCTGCATCCTCAATGACCTGCTGTGGGGTAAACAAAGGCAATGGATACGCTTGTATCCTTAAATAGACATGTTATTACTGATGGCTTGAAACACATGGAGACTGTGATCATTTAATTAAAATACGGTACACATTAAACACGTAATAATTGTATTTTTTAAAATCATAATTAAACCTTTACCATGATATGCTATTTCATTTCCTTTTAAAATAACATATTAAAGTTGTATTTAGGAAAAAAGTATAACAGAAGCCTTTTTTATTTCTTTTTCTTCTTGTAGATATTTCTTGTGTTTTAAAGCAGCGCTTAATGAATTCTTTCAAAATAATGAGGTGGTTTCATATGAGTGCGTCTGCAGGTTAAACCTAAGCCTGCTGCTTAAAGGTCCAGTATTATGCTATTTTTCACCCATCTCCATTTGTTCTAAGAACCCCAACAACATAGTTATGAGGTTTATTTTCTCAAACTTGTGCGTTCTCTGGAGTTTTAGCCCTCTGCAAAGTGACTTTCTGAGCAATTCTAAAAACAGGCTGATTTGTGGCCTACTTATGCATATTCATGAGTAGGCGTGTCTGTAGACGCTATCACACACTCATTGTTTCCTGCCAAAAAACTGCACATTACAGTAAAACACATGGATATTTAAGCAACTATCTTGAATATGAGTCAGAAAAACACTGTTTTATGAAGTGTGTGCGCCGCGCGCCAGCAGTATATGTCTATAGAGCCGGGGCAGCAGAAACAGAGGAGTTCAAACACTTACCGAAGCTGCTAAGTCGCTTTCTTGTCATCTCCTCTAGTGATTACAGGAATAATCCATTCAAGGTGATAGTCCACTGTTTTGCCCAACCGCTGCGTCGCATTCTGTCACAAAGACATCAGATCTCAAAGGCGAAACAAGGAAGACTTCCCGGTATGTGACGTCACGGGACGGGGAAAATTCAACTTGTCCGTTTGGAGCTGACTTTTTACAAAATGTGGAATAACAAGGCACTGTATATCACTGTAGAAAAACCATTATAAAGTGATTTATTTTTCATAAAACCACTCCCATACGCGGAGTTTGCAGTTTACAGTGGGTGCTGAACATTTCAAGTTGTATTTTGGATTTATTTTGGCAGGTCCATAATACAGCTCTCAAAACTTATGTTACAGAAAGGAAAAATAATAAACAGTTGGATTGCTACATTTGTTTTCATTCCTTATTTGTGAAGTGAAACTCGAGACGTTCTATACATTTAAACCTGCTCGGGACCAGGTTTGACCCACAGTCTGTGTTAATGTGGCAACTAAGGTGTATTGTCTTTGATGAAACGGCCGTTCCAGTTAGAACCCGGCTTAACTTAGCTGGACTCACAGGTCAAGCTGGGTTTGATGAAATACCCCCACTTAACTACCCTAAAGACTTGGCCAGAGTTTAAAGGTGATTTTGCTCAGTTACCTATAAAACTGTAACTGTAAATAAATATAACAATAAAACCTTGTGTGTGTTTAGTAAATAATTCGTGAGTAATTGTGCTCAGGGCAGAATCAGTGGGAGGTTTGAATCAGTGATGCATCATAGTCGGAGACAAAATTATCAAATGAAATTGTAACAATTCACAAGCCAAAGCTTTTGCAGGAGAAAGTTTGTGGGTTTGATCAAACGTTGTCCTTGTCTATACATGTTCTACTGACCTTACCTAGTGTTTGGATCAAAAAGATCCTATTTGACAGCTAACATGAGGTTTTCATTCACTGTTGTTGATTCAAGTACAGATTTCTCAGTTGTGTAGCTGACTAGACGTTCTTGTCTAAAGTATAGCACCCCTTTAGCCTGAGGAAACTCGAGGAAACATGAGTATGCAGAGAGCACAAACCTCCACCAGGTTTAGCTGTACTGTATCTACAGAACTTTCTGCATCATCTCCAAATCAAACTCCTTCTTCCTTTTGACATAGTCTATCAGCTCACCAAATTACATTTGAATCAGTTCAAAACTTTTTGATATATCCTGTGAACAAACATCCACATTAACAGACGGACGGACGGACGGACGGACGCCAGTAAAAACATTACCTCCTTGACGGAGGTTATTATTTAAAGTCAGGGTTTCACAGCCCCTCGTTGATTAGTAGAATAATGGGATAAAATGTTACTCCATATTTATGATCCGGTAATGCAAGACGGATGACTAAAGAAAAAAAATGCAAATTACTGTCTTTCACGGGAACATCAGCAGCCATCATTAAAAGTGCCATTTTCACACCGTTGTTTGCATTTTGGCTCTTTTTATATCTGTGAATCAGGTTTTGTTTCTTAGCAACCTAATGGAATGAGTAATACAGTATTGAAATACTGTAGTTATAATAGTGGGGGAGGAATAGCGACTGTTTATAAGAGTCATTATAAATTTAAGCAGCTATTGCTGTCCTCTTTTTCCAGCTTTGAGTTTCTTTGAGCTGGGTCGCTCTCATGCGGTGCTGTGGTCTATCGGCCTTCCAAGTACGATAACGACGTTTGAAATTACTTTTCTGACTTCTTGGCTGAAATTATGCCTAAATATGACCGTGTTCTTATTGTTGGGGACTTCAATGTGCATGTGAGTTGTCCTGATAAGCCAATGGTGAAGGACTTCTTGAACCTCATTGATCCTTTTAATCTTGTGCAGTCTGTTAGGTCCCACACAAAAATACGGATACACGCTTGATCTTGTCTTACCTTAAGGTTTGGCTGTTTTTAAGTTTGTAATGCAGTGTTTTCTGATCATATGCCTGTATTATTTGAGACTGCTATTGCCTGCAATACAGTTAAAACTCCTGCTGCTCCTCGGCGCTGTCGTATTATTAACACTGCTGTTCATTTTTCTGCCGCTTTTAATCAGAATTGTGTCATGCCTGACTTTGTGTGTAATACGGAGGAGCTTAGCTCATGGCTTCACTCCACCTGCCAAACTGTTTTAGACACTGTGGCCCCATTAAAAACCAGACAGCCCAAAATTAAATTCAAACCCTTACTAAACAACACGACTCAGGTGTCATTTCAAATGTTAAGATTCTGTTTGCGTCATTATCAGACTACTGTGAAAGATGCTAAAAGAAAACATTTCTGTTAAACTGTCACAAGCCTCGTGTTTTAACACTATTGACATGGTTCTTAATGCCCCGCAGACTGTCTGCATGGAGGCCTCTCCTGCTGTTTGCGAAAACTTTTTTTTTTTATTTATAAAGTCACTTGTACTAAGGCTCTAATCTCACTTCCTGCTTATGACCTCTCAGTCTCTGTCTCTTGCTCTGCTGTCTTTGACCAGTTTCAATCTCCAAACTGCCTTTTCTTTCAAAAGCCCTGGTAAAGATAGTTCATAATCAATTAACTGCTGCATTTGACACGGTGGATCATGAGATCTTGAGCTGTCGTTTGAAGCAATGGGTGGTCATCAGGGGCCTAGCACTGGATTACTTTAGCCAAAATAAAGCCAATTCTTTTGAGGCAGCACTTTGAAACGGTAATCCACGTCTTTGTTACCACTCGGCCGGATTACTGTAATGGACTTGGACTTGATTTTATATAGCGTTTTATCACCACACTGAAGCAGTCTCAAAGCGCTTTACATATCATCTCATTCACCCAATCACTCTCACATTCACACACCAGTGGGACAGAACTGCCATGCAAGGCGCTAGTCGACCACTGGGAGCAACTTAGGGTTTAGTGTCTTGCCCAAGGACACTTCGACACATAGTCAGGTACTGGGATCGAACCCCCAACCTCTCGATCAGAAGACGACCCACTACCACCTGAGTCACGGTTGCATTGTATGTGGGGGTTAGTGGGTCCTCCATCGCCCGTCTCTAGATGGTACAAAATGCTGCTGCATTTTTTTAACTGGCATACGTAAATATGATCACATTTCCCCCATTTTAGCCTCCCTCCATTGGTTCCCTGTACAATTTAGGATCCATTTGAAATTTTTTTTATTTGCTTTTAAATCTCTAAATGGTCCTGAGGGTGCCAAAAACTAAACAGAAGCTCAGAGGGGAGACTGTGCGTTTGCTGTTGCGGCTCCAAAACTGTGAAACGATCTGCCTCAGCACCTTAAACAGGCCTCTTCTGTTTTTAAGTCCCTTCTTAAGACTCATCTCTTTTCCTTGGCTTTTGACTCCTAGTAAGACGTCGATTTTATTTTTATTTGTCTTATTTATTTTACTATGTTCCTTTACATGTTTATGCTTCTTAATTTATTTTGCATTTCAGGTTTTATGCCTTTTAATTTGGTTTGTATTTCAAATGTAGTTTTTGCTATGTATTTTATTTTCATCTGTACAGCACGTTGGACAGCTGTGGTTGTGCTTAACAAATAACATTGGATTGGATATTTGGAGCTTTAAACAGACGTTTTAACAGAAACTTTACCACACCTCAATTTTTCATTCTTAAACTAAAAGTTCACGACATTTACCAAATGCTTTTCATTTATCATATTCTGTGCACCAGATAGTGTCTGAGAATGAAATATGAGCTTTAGATCATTTTTGATTTCCTTCAATTCCACCCTCTTAAATCAAATCTCTTTACTAATTTAGATTTGCATTTTCCTCGCATACGATTACATGACTGTAGACTGTCAATGACTCATTGAAAGTGTTTTAATAAATGAACACAGACACTATCAGTGTTTCAGCTAAGGCGTCCAGACAGGAATATCTACAGTTATTAAATCTTCAAATACTGAAAGAAAAACTTCCAATCTTAAACTCTGAATTGTTCCTTTAGATTCCTGTCCACAATGACCCATAACAATGATCTAGTTAGTCCAGGTGTAGATTATCAGGCATGGGCTGAAGTCCAGTGCAGACTTTATTTTCTGAATAAGATGTGACTCATCTGTGAATTTCTTGCTTTCTCTCTGTCCTTCTCTCCAGTTCTTTGGTGTAATAGTGAGCTGGCTTTACATCACTCGGGTTGAGGACGCCATCAGCGAGTATGGTCACTACATGGATGGACTGTTGGCCTCAAACGCACATAAGAGGCAAACGAGGCGTCAGGGACACATGGCCAAATGGTTTGGGTGTATGCCGGAGATCGACTGATGGGAAGCCAGAACGCCAGAAAAAGACTCAACTCAGTGTTTCTAATCAACCCAACTACATCAAGTTTGATATTTAAAAGCTCTTTTATCCCTTCTCACTACTTTATTAATTATTGATCACTGTGATGAGACTGTGACTCCCAATGGATGGGTAGAGAGAAGAAGCTTTTCTCTAGCTGTGCTATTGGCAGCTTTGTGCCTCCAGCATGGATTAACAACCTTTCTCCCTTCAACATGTCATGAGTTTCCTCTTATTATTAACAAGTTTTTATTTTTTTTTATTTTTTTGTTTTTATTTTGACAGTTGTTTCCTGGTGACATATTAAGGAAACAAAGATTGCACATTGTTTAAAGATTTAAAAGGTGCACCAAACGTGATTCTTTTAGTTGCATTATACGATCTTTAATGATGTTTTCAGCCTGTTTTTAATTTTTTTTTCATGACCGAGGTCTCACATATGTCCACAAGTATGTTAAGTTGATTCCAGAACAACCCAACTCGCACTGAATGTTATTTATGGTCACTGTCAGGTCATGAGAAGCATGGTATGAGTTGTTAAGTATATATTTGTAATGTGACTTTTGTTTATTAACTTTAAATGTATTTTGCCCAATAACTGAAGATGATTTTATGCACCAGTGTGAATTTTGTTGACTAAAAGTTTTCATCCTAGTTTTTGACTAAATAAATAAACTGACTAATGCTCGACTAATTGAAAAAAATAATACATGTCTACAAAAACAATGATATTTTTGTTAACTTGTAAAAATGAAACTATAATTTGGTCACATGGGATGAAATCAATCAGAATTTGTGTGTATTACACATTGATCACATCAAATCTGTCTGTGTGTATTCACGAGCATTAATACATCCCGTGTCACGTTGATCCCTGGTAATTGAATCATTAAAAAAAATGCAGAAACTTCTATGCTTCATCTTTTTGTCAACTATACCTGTAACATATTTATTTGACTAAAGCTAAACTACAACTGAAATAGTGATAACTGAATTTGGACTAAAACTAGTCAAGACTATGACTAAAATTACATCAGAATTTGTCAAAATTAACAATGGTATGCGTACAAATTTATTTACTGAGAAATGTGTGAAATCTATTATTAGTTGGTTTATTTTGGATGTTAGGACAAAAAAAAATAAAAAAAGGACAATATTAAGATTTAGATTTTCTTAAAGACTCTTCTTCCATATAAATCCTAATAAAATGGAGGGATTATGTTTAAATATGTGGATGGTGTGAGATGAATACAGGAAATCTTGCAGCTACTTGAAGTACGCGATGACTATCTTGATGGTAGAGTCATTATGGAGTCGGACTCTCAATCAGCCTTCATTTGTTTGCCATGTGCTTCATATCCGTGCGTTCAGACAGTATGGAGTGGGCTCTTTGGAAAATGTAACATGTTAGAAAAGATATTTGGATCACAGAGAGGAACAGTTGTTTTAATCAGTGACGTGCAGCGAGCACGAGGGTTGGGTAGGCAGGGCGTTGCAAATCGAGGTCACCAATGTCAACACCAATGACCGTTTCATATGTCTCTGCTGGCAAGTGTTAATTCAATAAATTTTAACTTTATTTGTATAAAGCAATTTACAAGTCATCTCAATGCGCTTTCAAAATATAAAATTCATAATAAGAAAAAAACCCGACAAGATCCACATGAACAACTATTTAGACATCTAACGAAATCAACATCGTAAAACACCATTAAAGAAACATAAACAATTATTTAATATAGCCTCCATACTCTCATGACACGGCAGCGCATCCGTTGTTTGTTTTGGAAACAACTCGGAACAGCCTCAGCGAGGAGCATCCACAAAGAAAATCCTTCCATTCACTGTAAAAAAAAAAAAAATACAGACAAATTTCTGACTTTACCTTTGCTGAAGCTCTGGTAGCTCAGGTGTTGGTCTCCCATCTTTTGAAAGCTGTTGTTTTTCCTCAAAAGAAAGTTTCTCTATCGTCTCTCGCGCTGTCATCCTTCCTGTAGTGTTATCCCGCCCACTAGCTCGAGAGCCACGTTCTATCAATTCACTAATGCACTGTGAACTTACGTATAGCATTTAGCATAGCGCGGTTAAGTCCAAAGGCAGCGTAGAGAGCTGCCTTTTTACGTAAATGGTTTTCATCTTGGGGGACTGACTGTGAATGCGCAAACACATAGAAACACGCTATGGGAACAGAGGCAGAGCGGCAATGTGCTTTTGAAAGAGGGTGTGGCCTCCTGCCTTACAGCGAAATGAGACTGTGCAGCCGTTCCAGGAAATAGTGATGTTTAGTCATTTGGGCTATGAAAAGCACAAAATGCTGGCACTTTCAAATTTATAGGTACTGTAGGCTATTGGAAATGGAAAAATAAAGAATTCATAAGTATATTATAATTATGACATGGCTCAAAAACAACCTGTTATCATAAGAGATGCTAACATATCTAAAGTTTAATAGGGTTATTTACTAAAGACTCAATTAAAATAGAACTTAAATAAATGAGAATGTAATATGATTGAGTTGTAATGGAACATGAATAATGATATGCGTAACTGTAATTTAAAAACGTAATCTCTGTTAAGCTTTCAAGGTGTGTTTTTGCTTTGTTATAAGAAAAAAAAGAGCATGGTGTGGTTATATTAATTAGGAGAAATGTATGAACTCTGTGCTGAAATAGTCCAGTTAGCATTGAGCCAATTATTTTAGTGATACCTAATCATTAATGGCTTTAATTAATTAATCAAACCCATTAATTCATACGAATGAGCATGTCTAACAATCAGCTGTTACTGAGATTATTTGAACATCTTGATTTTCAATGTTTTTATTCATTGATTGGCTCTGGTTAAACTGGTGCGTTTATATGGAAAGTGGTTATTTTTCAATAGAGCTGCTTAAACTACACTGCTGAGTATTTATTATTGAACTGGGAGGTGGATGACTTGAGATTAAACACTGTCACTCTTAATGTTTGGCCTGACATCAATGATAGCACATACCAATAAATCAGCTGGAGATTCCCTCCTTTTGTTTGAAATAAGTTCGTGTGAACAGACGTTCTGTAGAAAGTGAGGAGTAATGCAGAGGCTGCTCATTAATACATCCCAAAGGATGAAGACATTAATATTTTAGATAAGCCGCCACAGAGGCAGCAAAGAAAATCACTTGTATTAATATGTGTGTGTGAGAAAGTATATTTGCTAAATGTTAATGGTCAAAAACTTAAACACGAGGAAGCGATAACATTTATATCTTGGTCTGGAATGTAGTTAAATGTCAGAGAAAATGATATACTTTAAAACTAGCCATATTATGCAAAGGGTGTATCGTGTGCAGACAGGAGTCACATACAGTTGGTCACCAGACTGACCAGTAAGGGATGTGATCATGTAGTTATAAAACACTTCTATGGTTTTAACCCGTACCCAACATCAGTGTTCAGGGCTCCTAATCACATATGGTCGTCTGCTGCTTGCTGTGTGTGTAAATGTGGCATCTTATGTTCTTCACCTCACATTGAGTCACTTCCTTCTTGCACCCACATGAACAGTATGTGCATGCCTGGGTCTGCCCTGTATATTGTTAGCCTTAACATCACAGCCCAAGCTGGGGTCTCGGGCGGGGGGCTGTCTGGGCCCTTCCCTCGGGGGGTTGGGTGCTTGGGTGTGGGTGGGTGGGGGGGGCTGGATGCTGGCGGGGGACCTTGGGGTTGGGGGTTGGGGTCGGTGGGGGGATGCCCTGGGTGCTCGGCTGCTTGGGGCTTCCTCGGATGTGTGCGTGGGGGGCGGTGGCTGCCTCTCGGCCTGGGATCTTGGGGGCATCTGGGGGGTTGCTCGGCCGCGGGGGGGTTGCCTGGGGCTCCCTGGCCTCCGCTCTTTCTGCTGGCCTGGCTGCATCTGCGGGCCCAGGGCAGTTCCTGGGCTTGCAGTAGCGGTTTCTTTTTTTGCACATATACTGGTATACAATGCACTGGCACGCCTTGGGATGTGGGATAAAACTCATACTGGGCTTAACCTTAGACACGTTAATCCCAAATACCTGCTTTAGGTACTACCATTCACTCATTCCCCGTGATCACAGCCACCACCATTATAGCTAAGCTTCACACTTGTCACCATACTGGCTGGATTACACAACATAATAAGCACAATATATTCTACAACCTCACATCTCACCCCCACTGCAAAACAGTCTATTCTTCCCCACCTTTTCTATTTCCTGCCTTGAGTCTCTCCTCCCTGCTCCCTTTCCCCTCCCCTTCCCCCTCCCCCTCCACTTAGGTGTAACACTGCTCTCCCTTTTTATATCCTCCCTATAATAAAAGATGTCTTACCCTTCCTTAGGGAGGGCTGGTGATGGTCACAATTAAGCAATAAAATAAATCAATGTATTTTATTGCAATAACAAAATATGCATTGCTGTCTCATAATGATTGCACTTCCTGTGGTGTTGACCTTTGACAGCATGTGCAGACAAAAAAAAACATCACAACCCAAGTCGTATTTCATCCAAACTGGGTTTTTTCCCCCATGTCTACACTGATGCCTAGAGCATCTACTGAAAACATAGACTTCACATTTAATGAGATCAAAATCATGTTTAAGAGTTTCTAAATGTTTGTGATATTATTTTTTGGATAATTAAAACCAACTGAACGCTACACATGAGCCTTTCTTTCTTCCTTTAACAGGCTTGAGGCGGACATGTAAGCACAGCACAGACCCTGCCCGGTGCCCAGGGTTTGAACCTCAGCCCTCACACTGTGAGGTGGCAGTATCTGGCACCACTTTGCCGTGACCCTGGCCACTGTTTTAAGTGCTCTCTTGAAGTCGGTGTATATGAAAAGTTCAGGACCGTTTAAGTTTGGGATAAACAGTCTATAAAAACACAGCAGGTCTGTGACAGGAGGCAACATCTGATCCTCAACATGAGTACTGGCTGTCTGCACTCTAAAGTCAAACATCTGCAGTTATTTCATATGTTTAAACTACATGTAGGGAGCAGCATCTGACCATTAATTCCACTAAATATTTGGGAGTCATTGTGCAAACATGTTTGTATGTAATAAATACCCTTACAACAGTATATTCAAATGCAACTGAATGCATGTTCTTCTGTGTGACATCTTGTTAATAGGCAGCAGGGTTGGCGTCAATTATTATTGTAATCACGTAATTGCTAAGTAATTATAATTGTGATTTAAAAAATCTCTTGCTGTCATAATTAAAATTAAATTCACATAATTGACTGTAATTGTAATTGCCATGAAAATTCTGCAAAAAATGTATTTAATGCAAAACAGGGTAAACCATGTTACAGTTCTATGTACAGTTCTACACATATGTATTTAACAATTGTAAAAATATTTCATGTCGAGCTTTCCCACATTGTACCATTTTAAAGAAATTTTAATCGAGGGGCTAAACTGACACAAAAAAAAGGCTCAGACGCCCACACCAAAAATATGAAAACCTATATTTTCATTGATTAGGAAGCCTAACAAGATTACATTAGATATTTGTATTTAGTGTATTTTTCAGCCGATTTAAGATTCAGTTCCATAAGAGATGCAAACACAAGAGGAAGATTCACTTTTATTAGGTTATTTATCTCAGGCTCAGTAAATGTGATTAATTGTAATTGAACTTCAGTAAATGAGAATGTAATTTTAACTGACTTTCTGAGAATAAAAAAATAATTGTAATAATGTCATTGTAAATGCATTGTAATTGTAATTGAACATGGGTCATTTCAAACATAATTGTAACTGAAAAAATGAAATTGACCCCCACCCTGACAGGCAGGATATATTTAGGGATGATCTGCGTTCTTTGATAAAATATTTCAAGATTTTGTTGCAGAGGTATTGCCTGAAGTGACAGCGCTATGCTAGTGGACTGGCTCATGAAAGGGTGACTGAGCTTTAGCTTGACTTTCACTTCTCCTCTTCAGCACTCTGTGATGTACACGAGCAGACAGATGCACTGGGAAGTGTGGAGGGTAATGGGTTTGTGCTGTCAGCCACACAGCACGGTAACATACACATATCTGTCACAGAGGTGCATTCATTGTTTCAGAGGAAGTTGGGAGTTGTACCCCCTGTTTTTAGCTCCTCTGTGGGTTTTTGGCAGCTAGTCGCTTGTTTCTGTCACTTTGTGTAGTGATCCCTGACGTGCTCAGTTGTGTTGGGAGACATGTGAGGACCTGGCCATCTGTTGTATTTTTATTTATTATTATTATTGTTCCAGAAAGTACTTTATGGTCTACATAGGCCAAATTATGTTCCCTCAGTACTATTACTAATATCACTTTTGCCTCATCTTTTAAAGAAAAAAACATGATGTTCATCCAGACTTTGATGGTTATTGGCTGTTCATGTTAGCGCTAAACTGAGCACAGTCGGGCAAAAATATTCACCACTTTTTTCTGCACATTTTCTATTGATTTTTATCATTTTCATCAAATCACGTCAAGCTTTATTGTCATTTTGCTGAGCATACACAGTAGTGCAGACAAGAGGAGAGAACGTTTCTCATACTACAGCACACATACACGCATACCGACACACATCCCTGAGACGTCTTTATAATTTAAGAAGTTATATAGTCTAAATCTAAATAGTCTACAGCAGCAGCCATGATGCACGTATAAGACAGCAGTTAAAGTGAATAATAGTTTAAAACACTGACACTAAAACCAAATTATAAATACTGAGACTAACAACTAAGTACTAAAATCAGATTAGATCAAAGATGTACTAGCCGTGCTAAACTTCTTTGGATTTTAAATAGAACAACACTCAGCAGAAGATATATCACACAAAAGATTTACTTGCAAAAGGACATGTTCCAACTGTTATGCGTCAATCAGGATCAAACATAATTTAAAGTCAAAGTGGTTTGAGATAATGCAGTTCAGCTTGACAAAGTATTATCATGTAAAAAATACCTATGTGAGAGTAATAAGAGTTTTAAGTGCATGAAGATGATGATTGTGTCTGTATTTAAATACAATCATCCAAATGTCACAGTAGAGCTTGCAGCACACAGGAAACCTGCTGAGAAATCAATCAATAAATCTTTGTTTATATAGCAAAGATTACAACAAAAGTAATCTCATAGCACTATCAAAATATAAAATTCATAATAAGAAAGAAAAAACCCAACAAGATCCACATGAACAAGCATTTAGCGACAGTAGGAAGAAACAATTCCCTTTTAACAGAAATAAATCTCCAGCAGAACCAGGTTCAGAGGTGGCAGCCATCTGCTGTGACTGGTTGGGGTTAGTGGACAGAAGTACCAACAGAACAGCATAGAGAGATAGAACATCAGAGTCTCAGACTAGTTGAGCCGTGAACCACAGATCAGGAACTGCCATCATCAGCTTCACTACACCTGAAATAGAAAAGACAGAGAAGGACGTGGAGAAGGCACTGACTGCAAAAAAACATGATACATTATTATCAAGTCAGCCTGTCTTGGCCTTGGGCTTCACTCCCAGTGGCCTAGTCAGCACTTATTGTAAAGGTGACAAATCTCTTCCTGTTTATTGGTAAACTAACAGCGACTCCAAGGTCTGTAAATGTGACCGTTCACAGACGAGCCCATGTCTGCTCTAGCGGTTAGATTATGTTATGATTCAGTCCTGTTTATGCGGACTGTAAATCATAAACAACTACATCAGAATTTGAATCTCTTCCCATTTATTAAACCAGTAATGTGACCGTTTACAGACAAGCCCATATCTGCTCCAGTGGTTAGGTTATGTTATGATAATGTAAATTTGCTTTGCTTTTATCATTAACAGAATTCAAGCTGCACTGTTGGTGTTTAAGTTTATACCTGAACACCTGACATCTTCTCACCCACTGAAAACACACCTGGGTGTGTAAAACAAAGAATTTATATGTCGTGCATGCCGTCATTACAATGTACTCAGAAGGTTTATGGTCTCTCACACACACACACTCTCATCCACTAAATTGTTATGGAAGTCAATGATCCTTGGACTCCTAAACTAATAAACATGAATGTGGATTAAAAGGTCATTAAAGTCTGTTTATAGCAGATTTAGGGGACTGAATGAGACTCATCACTTCAGATCTGATGAGTAAACATTAAGTAACTGCTCAGTAATTACTGGCACACACAGTGAAATGGTCCAGAAACTCATTGGAAGATAATCACACATTTTGTATATAATGCTATTGTGACGTCAGTGTTTGCATCAACAGTTAGTCAGCATGTTAAGTAGGATTGGAGGAAGTGCACAGGACAGACATTTTGTTTTGTCTGCACAACCAACATACACTGATATTCTGTCATTGTCCTAGCATGTGGGTGAAAGCCATTGATTTCCATAGTATGGTTCATAACCAATTATAGGCTGACATTTAGCTCTTCAACATGTGGCTTCCTCAGGTGGAGCAGTGTTGGTCCTGTTTATTTTATTTATTATTTATGTATCTATTATGAAGATAGTGCATATTAAAATACATTTCTGCAAATATGCCAGAATTCCCCAGCTTTGCGTTAAATTACAATTGACAATTTCTATAGCATTTTCTTGGCAATTACAAAGTCAATTATCTGAACTAAATTCCAATTTAATTGTGATTATGACAGCAACAGATTCCAAAAATGACAATTACATTTATCCCATAACTGTAATTAATGATCAAATATGCAATTATAATTATAATTGACCCCAACCCTGCCCGAGACAGTCATTCTGTCACAGGCCTACACGTAGACAAGCATTCACTAGAACCAATAGAACGCAACAACATGCAAACTCTGCAAAAACAGGTTAATTAAAAAAATAAAGTTTTCCCTTGAAAATGAGACTTAATTTTTCTCAACAAGACTTCCTGTAGATTAATAAAAAATAAAAGAAAACAAGAGCAATCGGAGAGAGCAAACCTCTGCCAAGTGCCAAATATCCTCTTTGCCAGATATTCACATTCTCTAGATCAGTGATAATGATCATGGTACCATGATCATTATCACTTTAAAGACTCTATGTAATATTCTGTGGCGTAAGGTCGATCTATGTTTAAAGTTTTGTTAAAATACTTTAAATACCTTTGACGAAATCCTGCTAACAGACAAACAAACATATAAAAATACAGTAAAAATATGACCTCCTTTGAAGGTAATAAATAAAGTTTTTTCTAGCCGAATAAAAATGTCACCATCACTGCTTGTCTGAAAGACCTTTTATTTTTCCCTCAGACTGCTGCTTTAGTGGCTCTTTCTCAATTTTCCTAAATGAGGCAAAGATTTCATCAATCAAGATCCTTTGTAGTAAAACCGTTCCATCGTCTAGTAGAAGAGAGCCGACACTCTCCGCTTTGAATTATACTTAAATCATCTCTATTAAGGAAGGTGTCCAGTTAGGGCTGGACTATCTTCTCATGAACCTTTTCTATAGTTATGCTGCTGGGGAACCTATTCTATAGTTTCTCTCTATTTTTCTCTATTTTAAAGGTAAATATTTATTGTATTAAAGCCTAAGAGTAATACTAAAAGTAATGGCAGGATTTATTTGTCTTACTTTATGAAAACAATACCAGTTTCTGTCACCCCTGCTGACACTAGGGTCAATGTCAGGATCCACAACTCACTGCAATGCAATAAAGTTCTCCAGAAAATGTGGTGTAACTTGTCTTGCCACTGATTCAGAAAGATTGATATACTCCAATGCAATATTTCTCACTATGAGTATTTGGAGCGCTGTAATTTAGCCCATTGCTCTCACCCTGCAAGCTGACTGACCATTGACCCTCGTTACAAAAATGAAACTGTAGCAAAAATCTGGTGTCGTCTTATTTTCTCGAGTCTGGCCAATGTGATTTTCCATGACACCGGTAACCTCAGTGACTTTATGGGATTGCAATCTGATCCGAAAATCTCTTTAACACCAGCTCACCGGGGCAATAATCTTCAGATAAAAGTGCTGCGTGGCCGCTAAAGCTAAGAGCTAACGGTCTGAAACAGGCTAAACATTTTTCATTTCATTGATTTTCTCAGGCCCTGCGATGGACTGGCGCCCTGTCCAGGGTGTACCCCCGCCCAGCGCCCAGTGAGAGCCGGAGATGGGCACCGGCAGACCCCCGCGACCCTGACAAACAGGATTAAGTGGGTCTGAAAATGGATGAATGGATGGATGATTTTCTCAGATGGAGACAAAAAAACAAAAACTTTAAAAAAAAAAAAAAAATAGAAGTTTGGACGCCACTGTTTGAGCCAATTTTTTTTCTTGCTTTTGGGTCATTATTGTTCATACGTTATTAATTGCCCAAATTTGTATTACATTTATTTCATTTTTTCATTTATAGGATAAACCCCCCTGAGATAAACCATCTCGTTTTCAAGGGGGTCCACTGTAGCATTCACACAAAAAAGAGATGCACAAGACAGAAGCAGCTGTACGTGCATTTCACAGAATACAAACAATAACACGTAAAAGCAAACATTACAGTAAATTACATACCTCTCACACACAGACACACCTATCACACCCACACCATACACACAAACACACAGGGCTCTCAACTGTCGAAGGTCATATATAGGTTTTAACAAGTTACACACATTTTGAAGGTATTGCACAAGAGCATTTTTAAACATATTTAGGGAGGTTATAGAGCGGATAGAAGATCATTCCAATCAGAGGGGGCTTTATAATAAATGAGAGTTTGCCAATTACTTTTCTGGTCCTAGGAACAATAACGAATGTTTGAGAGGTATGTCAAACTATAGAAAGATCTAAAAGTAATTAAATATTGTATAAAATAGTCAGGATAACTAAAATGAACGCATTTAAAAATAAAAAAGTAACCATAATGTATGATCTATGATCTTTTATACTGTCACTCACTATATTCTTACTGAGGCTGAATCTGGGCTTGGTTGATTTGTGCTTTCAGGACACAGAGGTGATAATGGGTGTCACCGCGACATATGGGTTCTTCGTCTACATGTTCCATCCAATCAACCTATTGCCTCATAGCTTTGGCTGCTGGGCTGGTGATCAATGGGATGTGTGGTAAAGGTCACAAATGCCACACAGTAAGAGTTCATGATTAAAAAGACAACAGGGGACGATATTAAAGGGAGCCATAGAGGAGAACAGCACAGTGAACCAATGAAAAGTCAGGAAATACTAAATATTACACAAAGGATACCTAAACATTATCAGTCTTTTATGACATCCAAACACAATAAAATCATCTCTGCCTTGTAGAAAAACTAAACAACTTTAAAAAAAAAAAAAAAAAAAAAAAAACCCTGTCATGTGTTTGTTATGATCTCACTGACCCATCACAGTAAAAAGGTTCTCAGTTTAAACTGCCATCAGTTTATGATGGTCATATTTATTCACACACTGCAGTGGTTATAGATAGCACTTTGGCCTTACCAATGGCTGCCATCAAAACACATGGATAGCCAGTGGCTCTAAAAATGTACACAGCACATCAAGATCTCTCACTCATGTCGTAAATTTGATTAATTTCAGACGTATACAGAATACAGGTTAAAAACAGCAGAAGGAATAGTTGGTGCGAAGAACAGAAAAAGAACAAAAAACAAACCAGAAACAATAACAATAATAATATTGATAAATATAAATATAAAGAATAACAGATATGTATATATATATATATATATACATACATACATACATACATACAAGTGCTGCAGATAATATTGTCTTTATGGAGGTGGTGATGGGGGGGTCAGTGGGGGACCAGGGCTGTGTTCATGAGGATGGTGATAGAAGCAAGTTAAAGCAAGGCATGCAGACTAAATTCAAGTATTTCATTCAGCTTGAATTCTTTTGCATGAAATCCTATATATTTATACAGTATAACCTTGTCATATGAGGCTCTGAACTAAAATTACTTTGACACCCAGGTGTGTATATTATACAAATTCCTATGGCTGGGTTTTGTTGCACTTATATTTGTACTAATAATTGTTTTCCAAAAGCGTTGTTTCCCCTTATTTTTTTTAAGAAGTCCCCTTCATTGTAAGCCTGGTTACTGCAGAATTGATACACTTGCAAAGATGCATTAGTATTAAAATGAAAAGCCCAGGGTTTTCTGTCACTTCCTCTAAGGACAGAAAGGTAGTGTGAATTAAAGCAATATTTACACCTCCAAAAGTTCTGCCCGACAGAGCCAGAGCCAGACAGACAGACAGCATTTATTCATTTACCAGAGGCCAGCCTTTGATTCACCTCCTCAGCATCTATTTGTGCATCTTTCTCACGCTAATGAAATAGCATCATTTACCGCTCATTTACCGTTCACCGCCCGAACTTTGTAAATTGATAGAAATTAAGACCGAACCAGACCTGGACCGTCAGGTTTAGTGTGAACCATTAGCTACCAGAGGTGGAAATAACGGAGGTTCTGTTTAGTTGTGTTTAGCCCTTTTGTTCTGAGTCTTTGTTTATTCTATTTTCTCGTGGTAACTCTTGTCTCTGTGTTACAGAGATTCCTGCTTGTGGCTCCACCCCCCCCCCCCCCCCCCCCCCCCCCATTGATGTCTGTGTGCTTGGTTTGTGACTGATTAGCTCCCTCATGTTTCCACCCAGGTGTGGCCTCCTCCACTATGTAGCTGAGTGCTTGAACACTGAGTGTTTGCTGGTTCATTGCCAATGTTTCCCTCCTCGTGTCCTGCTGCGTTTGTTCCCTGGTTTCTTCGTGCTGCCCTTTTGGTTTTTTTGAGTTTGGAATAAACATGGACTGGTTCCTGTAATGTCGTTTTACTTGTACAAGTTCTTTTTAAAAGGAGGGAAGCAATTTGTTTAAGTTTCTACACCCAACCATTACTGAGTAAAATATATATTTTTAGTATGTGGGGAGGCTGTAAGGTGTGTTGGGTGTGTCACAGGATCTTTTCTAACAATGAGTGTCTCTCTATTGTTTGGAAAATAATCATCGGTGTCAAAAAAAAACAAAAAAACATAAAAAAATAAATAAAAGAAAAAAGTGAAGTGCATTATTTGATAAAAGAAATGACTGGGTCACACCTGGTGCCTTCACAGCATCAACCTGAGGCTTGACCTGCAGGTGAGATCTGTCTCTCAATAATAATAATGTGTTGTTACATCACAGCTGCTGAAACTGTGTAATCCTGTCAGACAGTGGGAGCTACTGGACCTCAGAGAGATTAATAAAGAACTTTGATTTATTTATTTTTTATTTTTTTCTTTATCTGCACATGCAACTTGGATTTAGCAACATTATATGAGGAGGTTCAGATTGCAGTGTAAGCACATTTACTGTGTATAACAATTTGTCTCATTTAGCGACTCGTCTTCTTCTAGCTGCAGGCAGGGTTGGTGGTCAAATATAACTTTAATCATGTAATTGATAATTAACTACAATTATGGCGCAATTATAATTGTAATTGTTCAAATCTGTTGCTGTCGTATTTGTAATGAAATTGTAAATGAGTTCAGATAATTGACTTTGTAATTGTAATTGCCGTGAAAATTATTTTAAAATTGTCGAATTATATTTCAACGCAAAACTGGAGAACCATGTTACAGTTAATGCAGTTAATATATTTTATAGCAAGCTTTCCCACATCTTACCATTTAAAAAAATATTCAAACCTGTATTTTTATTGATTAGGAAGCCTAACAAGGTAATCAATAGATAAGAAATAAATGAGATGATAGATATTTGGTTGTAGTGTATTTTACAGCTGATTTCGGACTCGTTATCATGCTAACAGAAAGCTAACACAAGAGGAAGGTTAGTGTTTATTAGGTTTTTTATTTTAGGCTCCGTAATTGTGATTAATTGTAATTGAACTTTAGTAATTGAGAACGTAATTGTAAATGAACTTTAGTAATTGAGAACGTAATTGTAATTGACTTTCTAAAGATGAAAAAAATATTTTGATTTAACTGAAATTGGAAAAAATGCTGGTAACTGCAATCATAATTGTATTGGAATTGAACATATGTAATTGAAAATGTAATTGTAACTGACAAATGTAATTGACCCCATGCCTTTGCAAAGGTTACAGCAAAATTGAGGATGTGGACGAGAGAAAAAGACAGCTGTCTAACTACTTGAATAGACTCATTAATGGTTCACATTCAACCAACCTTCCAGTATTTCAATCATTAGCCTTTTTCATGTGCATGGTGGTTCATTGAGTACATTCATGTTTTCACGGTGAGTATTTCTGTCCTAGCGATCCCACAAATATCAACTTTGATTCATCCTCAGCTGAACATTTGCTTTCATTTTGAAGTGTTCATCTGTGGTACACTGAGGGGATGTACAGTTTAAATGTCAGTCTGATCACAGGGAGGACATGTGGAGATGGACTTGACAGGTAAGGAAAAAGTCTGAGTGAGAGGAGGTCATACAGGACCTGAGTAGCTGCTGAAACCTTGGGATCACATACACCAGAATTCTTCAGGACTGGGAGAGTCACTCTTCATCATTTGTCATCGGTTGCCTTAGAAATAAGTACATTCTGTAGTGCATCATCAGCTGAATTATTCCAGAGGGCATTGGACTGGTTCTTTTATTCATGCTGCAACTGCAATGTCCTGAATAAATCAGTAGTAACAGCATCTAAATTCTGATGTTTAAATGTTCACAGCTGAGGCTGAAATATAGAATTTTTTGCATTTTATCACAAAAAAATAAGTTTTGTATGTACTGCTTCATCACATGATTCTGTTAGTGGCACTATAGAGAGGTGACAAGCTGTGTCTCTGTGTTTGGTAAATTCTCTAAATTATTTTGAAATGAAGCTTTATAATTGTGTGTTTATTTCCACTGTATCTTAGTTCTCTATAGAAGAAGCGAGGCAGGGTGCACTGATGCTGTTGTGTAGCTTTGATGCTGCAGTTCTTTGTCAAAAAAAGGGAAATATATTTATTAGAAAAAAGCCCTATTGTGTATTAAAATGATATTAAAATAATGTCTTTATCCTCAAAATGAGAGTAAAACTGCAGGAAAACTTGACACTAAAGTCCAAGAATCAGATGTATAATTTGTTGTTCCTGTTTCTGATTTGTGTGATATGTTGATATTATGGTCTTTGTTTAATCTGTTGTTGTTAGCATTGTTTTTTAGTAGATACCTGCTTGATTTATTAAGTTGGTCAGTCCATTGAGGCTGTTTGAAAAAAATGATCCACTGCACTAAACCTGTTACGACTGATGACCTGCACATTTTATTAAATGTTTGATTATAGCAGTGAAGGCATTAACAGAGGCAGAGCTACAGCTGAACTGTGAGTGAGTAATTATCTATAAGTAGACTATTGTAAAACGGGAGTGCTGTCAATGATTATACTACGTATAAGGAGGTTAGTGTATAGCTTAAAGCAGTATATGGATAATATTAAGAAACTATTCATTCATAGAAGAATTTTTTCTTCAATCTGAAAGCTTTGTGTGAAAAAGAGATTTGTACACTTGGCTCAATGCAGGTAATAAAAAAAAAAATAATAATTCAGTCAGAGGACCTTTATCAGGCTAACAAAAAAAGCTTTAAAATGGCCATTTTTATTTTATTTTTAAATTCTAGATCTTAGACAGAATGAAAAAAAAAACTGAATATCCACATTTAAATTTGTCTGTTTTTGAAACAAGTCCACAGGAATCCACACAATCTCTGAGCTGAAGCTCGTGTGTGAGGAGGCACATACAGTATTTCATGCATGTCGCTCTGTGTGTGGGCACAGTATTGCTGTTATTATTAACTCTATAACCTGAGGGAATCTGACCAATCACGGCTCTCCGCAGTGAATAAAGCGAAAGGAGCCAAATCACATTTCCTAAATGTTACCCACAAAGCCGTAATACAGTTAGGAGAATAAATGGTGCCACTTCAAGCTTTTTCTGTCTTGATAGCGTCAAATTACGGAACAATTCAAATCCCCTTCTCCCCCTCCTCCTCCCCATCTCTCTATATTCTCTCTATTGCCAAAAGGTTTGTCGCCTTTAGATCTCTGATGTGATTCTATTTTCGTCTGTGACATTTTGGCTTTACCTTCTTCAATTCAATGGCTTGACCTGCGACTTCATCTGTTCCTTCTTTTCAGTTTTTGTTGGGCCAAAAAGGACACTGTATGGATTTTATAGTGGTCCTATGATTGCCTGAGATAAAGTATCTTTATCACGCACAGATTCATTCATTCATTCATCTTTTGACCCACTTATCCCTGTTCAGGGTCACCAGGTCGGCTGGTGCTTATCTCCAGCTCTCCACTGGTGCTAGGCAATGCACACCCAGGAAAAAAGCACCATCGCAGTTAAATATTACAGTGAGAAATAAACACATACACACAACAATCAGGCATATCAGAGGGAACATTTGCTCCAACAGTTAAGAGTTAGAAAGAAGGATGATGAAAAAGGATTTAAGTGAAATAGTTATGGGTGGAATCCACAACAAGTTAAATGTGTCCCCAGGCAGGGGCGGAGCACCACATTTTGTGTACTGGATACAAACCATCTTGTTGGACCCCTACTGTAAGTTATTAATATGTACACATTGATTTTCCACCCAAAAACTATAATGTTTGCCACATTTATTAAGCTTTCTATTTTCTTCACAATAACCCAAAGGTTCCCAACCTTTTTCGGGCCGTGACCCTATTTTAATATCACAAAATGGGGTCACCCCACAGCCTTTTTTTTTTTCTAGAATTAGTTTTTGATCATATTTATTAAAGTGTGTTACAAATACAGGGTAGCCAGAATTAGTGCGCAATTGTTTTGTTTTTTTACCAATTACTGGACATTTCAGGCGACCTCATTTTAATTCCAAGCGACCCCACATGGGGTCCCAACCCCAACTTTGAAAAACAATGCAAACTGACTTCATATCCATTGCTTGTATTTTTTGTTTTAAGCTAATATATATATATTGTAGATATATCTTTCTTTGTGTTTTTGACCTGGTTTTCCTTTCTTGAGGAAAGACATGGTCTCCTCCTGTTGTCTATCTCCTGCTCACAGCCACAGTTCAGACTACCTGCCACAGCAGGAGCACATGCGGGTCATACCATTTGCACTGTTTTAAAGGGGGTTGTAGCTAGGGCCCTGATGTAACACGATTCATTCTTTTTATCATTGCTATGATTGTGCAAAACTGTGCTAAACATCCAGCTCCCCAGCGGTCAGTCTCTATCTAAAGTTCAATACACAGTCTGTGACGATCAGCACTGGAACAAAGAGCAATGGAAGAACATGCCAAAATCTATTGTTATGTGTTGTTTTCAACAAATTATGGAAACAGAAAGTGTGAAACATGTGCTTCCATGTGCATTATGGGAAAAACCTCTCCTTGGCTGCATTGATTTTGTGTCTCACCAAAAAAGCTTCAGCTGATTTAGGAGAATTAATAAAGTGTGGAAATGAAGTGATGAATTTCAGCATAGTTAAAAGTATACAGCTAGATCCAATGGAGTAGGGGGCAGGGTTGGGGTCAATTATAATTGTAATTCTGTAATTGATAAAACATTGGGGGGAAAGATGTTGCTGCTGTAATCGTAACTGAATTGCAACTGAGTTCCGATAATTGGCATTGTATTTGTGATTAACATGGAAATTCTATAGAAGCTGTCAATTACAATTCAGTTAAGCGCAAAACTGGGGAACCATGTTACAGTTGTATGGCGTACATCTTCAGATCACTGTTAATGATATTCATGCACTATAGTGAACAGGTGGGGTTGGGTTTCTGAAACGTACAGGAAAAAACATAAAAACACTGACAAACCACTGCATCAGAGTGTGAACAATAAGTAATGATGATTACTGTGACATGTAAAATATTGGTAAATGATTTTATTACCACTGATGTCATCTTAAAGTGCTTTACAATATCAGCTTAAAATATTGAGTATTATAAAGGATTATGGATCAGTTTTGCTAGTGTTAGAATAAAAGGCAGGATTATGAGGATGTCAGAAATAAATGAAAGATTGAAGTGATACTGTATTTCTATAGCACTAAGAATGCCGATGTTTATACTCCTCTATATCACAAAAAGCATTAACCAACAGGAGACCTACCATGAAGTTCAAGCAGGACAACCCTCATACCCATATGTTCAGTTTTATAATTCACTCTGCTTTATTTTATTACAACAAGCATCCAAATGCAGAGGGTGTCGTCTGACAGTTTAGCTTTGGTTGAATTACGAGTTCTAAGCTATAAGAATATGTCCCAGGGGCGGTACAAACATGGTGGCCCTCTGCTCTGCTCAGCTGTCTGTGGGGTGGCCTCTGCCTTGTATGTTATTGTCTGACTACACTAACCATAGTCCTAATGTCCAAACAGACACTCTACAAGGGGCATGACTGGTATTTTTCACACAACTGACAGCTACACAGAAGAAAATACAAGTATAAAGTATACATATGATCAGGCGAGTCTCACCCGTGGGAAATGCGGGCGATGCGACACCCACACTTTCATAAAAACAAAAATTCATCCCCCTCACTTTTTACTGAGGGATTCATTGTATAAAACATATTGGTCCAGTTAGATTGATTGAATGGTGATCAAGCACATCAGCGCCAGCCATTTGACGAAGTCGCCATTCTGAGAAGCTAAAGAGTAAGTAACGTGACAAAAAATGAGTGACAGATGGCTAAAAATGGTCCAAAAGTGGCAAAATCATGGCAAGAAAAGAGTGAAAAGTGGCTAAAATGGGCCAAAGGCAGTCATGCCATGAGTGGCAAAAAACTGCAAAAAGAGAGGAAATAGCTGGCATGTAATGGCAAAATGTAGCTTAAATGAGCAAAATTTGGCAAATGATGGTGAAAAAGGGCAAAGATGTGGAACAAATAGGGGCAAAATGTTGGAGAAAAGGAAACATGTCTTATTTATTGGACAAAAGGTAGCTTATTTGGATGAAAAGTGGCAAAATATTGTTAAAGAAAGGACAGAAATCGGATAAAAGTGTCAAAAAGTACTTGCCAAATTTGACAAAAACAAGGAAAAAGGGATATTTATTGGTAAAAGGAAGCTAAAATCTGAAAAAAAACAAACTAAAAAGTGGCAAATCTTTTTGAAAAGTGGCAAAAATGAGACAAGCAAAAGGTAAAAAGGGGTTTTCTGGGGGAATAATAATTAAAATTAAAATAAGACAAAGAGCAACATGTTGAGCATCACTGACTTAACAACAGCTTTATCATGGTTTTAGTAAATTAATTTAATATACTGAATTGGGAGTCGGTTGCACTACCCTTAGAACCCCCCAAACTAAACAACAATTCCAGTGGCATAGAGATCTGCACACAGATGGAATTACTATCACCAGAAAGCGTTCCTATGGATGCTGTTATAAATGTACTGTTCTGCTGCATCGCTGGTTAAATTGTAAAGCACAGAATGATGCTTAAAACCTTCAGATTACAACATATGTTTCTGTAAAGTGAGTCTGAGCTTTATATTAATATCTGCTGTCATCTCCTGGTCAGAAACTGTAAAAACTACATCCGAGGCTAAGCCTGGCCATCCTGAGGAGGAAGCTCATTATGGATTCTTGTGTAGTTTTTTATCTTAGTTTTTTTTTCTGTCTTTACACAAAACACATAACCACAGGTTGCCAGTAACTTGGCATGTATTAGTAAACAAAGATGTCCATGTTTTGGCTCCTTCTCTACCGCAGTGGACTGGATCAGCTCCTGATGCCTGGATTCTGTTGATCTCCTGCTTCCTCGAAACATTGTGATGTCCATCATTTACAGATGGATCAACATTATTTTAGTGTTAAAGCATTTCATGGATTCACATTGTGAAACATTGTCACACAATGTGTGTGTGTGTGTGTGTGTGTATGTGTGTGTGTGTGTGTGTGTGTGTATTGTGTAGGGGAACAAAAGGTAATTAATATTAAAAAAATATTAATATGTTCGTTGCCATCTAGAATGGAGTTTTAAGTGTCCTAGATCACTTTATTTTAATTCATTGTTACGGTTCCCTGTTTTTTGCAGTGGGTTCTTGACGTCAGAATAGAGGTTTAATAAAAGTTTAAATGTCAATAAAAACACAGCGTTTACAATATGTACATGTTTATTTTACAGGCTATTACCACGATGATAAATTAAGCAGTTTCACAATTATTCAGTTTATTTGACTCATTGGTATCACACAAAATGTACATTTTAAACACGGATGTATGGCATATACACATTCTGAGTGTTGTAGATGTTCGTGTGAGTTTGGGATTTATAGGGGTTTTCTAACGCTCTGAGGAGGAAGAAGGAAAATGGAAAGTAATGAAATTAATAAAACTTGACCAAAATGAAAAATTATGAACTATGAATCTAGAATTTTCGATTGAGAGAATTTGTTAAGTTATAAACCACCTTTCTGCCAGAATTGTGTGTGCGTGCAGTTTTACCATACTTCAACAGGGGTGATGACGACAGCTCCTTCTGCGTAACCAGCAGTGTGTGGGGAAAAAGCTTTTCCTGCTCTTTTCCGAGGACATTTTGCGCTCATTCACTGTACGGACCCGTGGGATACCGTCGGCCTGGCTGGGGTTCTGGTTCTCCTACACGGCACCACTCCTGGACATCGATGGGTAGTTTAACCAACAAGTTCTCAAATCAAAGATGCTAGAGTTCGTTACAGGTTACTCATGGGAAGCTACTAAAATTGACTGGCTACAAAAATTAAAAACTGCTTGGCTAATTTCAAAAATGGAGATAAAACTTAAGGTTAGTCATTATGGAAGTGGCTGGTGGCCACTTCCATAATGACTGGAGAGAAGTTCAATCAATTTCTCAAAAATTCTGCATCGCTAAACAGAAAAACTTGTGACTGTTACTGTAAGTCAGATGTAAAGACTAGGACTAGACAGAGCTCTGAGGGCCAGAGCGGAAGAGAGCTGAAGAGCTTGAGTAAGAGATCATGATAAGAGGGAGCGAGGCCTGTTATAAACATATCAAGAGGTGATCTGATTGGTTAAAACATATCTGCAGTGCAGGAGTGATTGAAACCTGATTGGTTGGCAGAAGGAAGCGGGAGACTTAGCTTTCCTGTAAAGAAGACAAGATGGTGGGGCTATCCCACATGTGCTTTTTAAACAAAGAGTCATAAAACTAGATAGGGTGTTACCATGTTAAGGCTAAAATGGAGGATGGGTGTGTGCAGATTGTATAAACTCTTGAAAAATGACTTTCAATTAACTTAAATGACGAATTTGAATTATTTCTAGCTTTAAGCATGACAAAAGAGGACAAATACACTTTGATCAATGATCAAGGAATATGAAGAGTTATAAACATTTCCCTTGAAAGACGATTACATTAGTGATTAAACATGTCAGATGGAGGCACACGATGAGTCTCTTTCCTGGAGAGGAAAATACTTAAAGTCTGGAATTAGTTTAAATCACAGTTCTGCCTTTAAAGCATCGGATGGTGTTTGAAGTTTTATTTTTCTTTCTCCCTTTCACTCTTCATGTTGAAAAAGATGTCTCTGATGTAGATGTGTCAGGTGACTATGGAAGTGTAGAGCTGCCACAGTTGAAAATATATTTTTGATCACTATATTGTACGAACAATATACTATATTGTCTCATTCACCCAGTCACTCTCACATTCACACACCAGTGGGACAGGAGAGAGAGAGAGAGAGAGAGAGAGAGAGAGAGAGAGAGAGAGAGAGAGAGAGAGAGAGAGAGAGAGAGAGAGAGAGAGTAACAGTAACAAAGCTCACAATGGAAATCAAGCAACAAATGGACAAATGAATAAAAACCGTGAAAGGAGCAGAGAAATTCTTGAATATGAAGGATCTGTCATGGGAGGAAGTTAAAATGTAGAGCCTGGGGGGTTATTATCTACTTTATTTATATTTATTTATTTATTTTTAAAGTTAGTTGGTCCTCTTAAATCCTGGTTCACTTACAATCCAGTGGGTGGCGGTAATGTGTTAAATAATAGTTTGCCAGCCGCCATAAAACCTCAAAAACAAAGAAGAAGAAGAAAAAAAAAAAAAAAAAAGAAAAAAAAAAGGTTGACATGGAGATACGTCACTTCCGTTCCGCGAAACTGAAATTTTGGCGCCGCAGTAGCTCTGAATTATTCTAATAAAATATATAATAAAAACAGTGAATTGTATGGTTAGCAGCGTTGCACCGGACTGGTTCTCCTGAATGGACTTTGGTACCGGCAGCGGATATTCTCCGGTACACAGAACAGTTTGTCTCCGGGAAACTGAAGCCTCTACAGGCGAAGCTTCGACACAGAGACACTGTGGGACCAACCGACCAGAGACGGTGTGACTTTAGGGACAAACACAGCAAGAACATCTACAGACCGTCTGTAGATAAAGCTTAGTCACAATGAACAGGAGCAAAGTGAGGAAACCCATGGTGAGTAAACGGTTTGTTGGTGCTGACGTCAACATATTAGATCAATGGTTCCCAATCTATGTTTGTGTCCAAGCATTGGACACATCAAAACGATCAGCAGACGCCTCTGTAGAAGACTGACAGTTGACAGTTGAATCATGTCAAAAGATCAACATAAATTTACTGAAAAAAATTGGGCTGAATAAATGACACCTGAGCATATTAATAGCCCTGTTTATTGTGAAATAGTGAAAAAAAGGAGATATTAACATTTACCAATTATTCTTAAATGTATTGTTACATTTTTCTGCGTACTCCCTGCAATGTGCTCCTGTAGTGTGGAATGTTAGAAAAGGTTTGATTAAGTGATGTTACTCAGAGAACAATAGTCAGCAACAGTAGTAGGGCTGCACGATTTTGACAAAAAACCTAATTGTGATTTTTCTGACAGATATTGCGTTTTTTTTTTTCTTCATTCATTTAAATGCATAAGCGTTTTTTTTTCTTCTCCAAATTCAGGTTTTTTTTTTTTAGAAATATTAATCAATTTTTTTCAGAAAATATTAGCGTTTAACTTCTGTGAGTAAATAAAATATGAATAAATAAAAAAAACCCATAATTAAACAAAAATGTATGTCAAAAATAAAAATGTATTTTAAAATAATGAGTAAAATACAATTAAAAGGTAGATATAAGTTGTACTGACATGGATTATTTTGACTGCTTAATTTTAATTATTCATGTCATATAAAGATGTATGAGAGCAGCATTATTGTCACTTAATTTACCTTTAATGATCAATGGTTTACTGAATCTGATCAGGTTTATTGATTAAGTTTTGATCAACTTAATTTAAATTAACCTAATTTAAATGATCCTGATGACATCATTCCATAACGTAATGATTAAACAAAAATAAATGTGCAAGACACATCACATGTAAGAAGTGTTTTTTCACCACTCGAGGCTAGAATATTTGATAGTATCAGAAGTTATCATTAATCTACGATGTTTCAGACTCTATAATCCCTGGTATCGATGGTCTCGTCCACAACAACAGAACAACCTTATCCACAGATGTTCTGTAGCTCTGATGAGATGTTTCAACGCTCTGTAAAACGGATTAAAGCTGACTCATGTTTTTATGGAGCACAGCAGCGCTACATGAGAAACGGACGGAGCTTTGCAGACACGTTATAGTTAAGCGGGCACTGGTCTGCTCTGATTTAGGAGTCAGTGATGATTTGTGTAGTTTTTTGCCAGGATAGATGGTGTTTAGGTGGCGTTTGAAGCGTCCAGGATCAGTGGGAAGGACATTTCCATATAAAAAAAAAAAAATCTCCTTTTCCGCTCGTTGACGGCGTTTAAACTCGATTCTGTTCATTTTCGTGTTCAACAGTAGATTCCGTTTTCATTGTTCGATCCCGTGATTCCATTAACGTGGATATTTGGGCATTTTTAAACTAACGCTGGTCCAATTTGTGATTGGAAATTTTCTGTCAGGTTTCCAGAGGCATATCTGTGGGACAGAAGAACATCTCATCATTCTTCTCCCAAAACTCAAAGGTAAAACTGAAATATAATGTTCCTCTTTTTTCCTTCAAGGATTTTGAAGAAAAAACATAAATGTTGAAATATTCAGTCAGGGAACGTAGAATTGTCAAACACATGATTCATTCCATATAAAATGACATAAAAGAAGAAACTAAATACTAGAGCATCACCAAGGAATGGCTTGATTGCACTTATTACCTCAAATGTTCTCAGTCTTTATGAGATCTGTGACTTCATGAATACGGTCATTTTTTTTAACCAAAGAATCCTAGATTTATTTAGTTATACATTTAAAAAAAAAAAAATTCAGAATGATTTCCTACTGTAGCCTTCAATGTGTCCGGCACATACAATGCTCTTATTGATTGCATCTTTTTCATTGAAGTTGTGCATCTCTCCAAATATCATTAGTTTCCCATTAAACCATTCTTTTGTAAACTCTTCTCTAGTCATGGTCTAATGGCATCAATGTTTGTGTTGAAAGAGAATTGGAGTAAAATAATGCTCATCAATCAATGCAAAGCCTTTCATGAGAAAAATATGTCCAAAAAAAGACATGTCTCTGTTTTTTAAGAAAGGCCTTGTAAAGATAAGCTTGAAATCAGAATCAAAATAGTTTTATTTTCCAAGTTTTTAAGACATTACAAGGAATTTGACTTCAGTGCGCACAACAAAAAACAAAGAAACAAGTCAGCAACAATAATAATAATAATAATGATAAATATAAAGGATGAAGGATAATTAAAGGATAGATACTAAAGGATATATATATATATATATATACACACACACACACACACACACACACACACACACAGTGCAAATGGTGAAATAGTTTCCACACATTTGGATTTTGTTTAAAAAACAATGTCTTTAATCAAGTAGAATCATTTGTCATGTCTTATTTTAGTGGTCGTGTATCAATTCTAGTAGAGAAGTCAGAATATGAGAAGTGAATCAGCTCAAAATATTCACTCTTCCCCCACGTCTTATACAATTATAAATTGTAGGGTTTTTTTTCTGTTTTTAGGATCTGCCTCTGCCGTCTTTCAAAAACGTGGTCCCTGGCTTTGATCCTCAGATTAAAGATGCTAAAAGCTCTGCATTCAGACCCACCTCCCCGATGAAAAAGGGAACCAATTTGGACTCTGAAAACCTTTGCCCGCCCTCACCAGACCTTCACTTTGTGCCTGAAACTCCCAATAGTCAAGTCCGGTTACGCCAATCCCCCCGTACAGATGGTGGTCTACAGAGCATGGTGGAGCTGTCTCCTGTACGTCGCAGTCCTCGCAAAAAAGATCTAAAAGTCATGATGGAGGAGGAAAGAGCCAATAGGCAGAAGGGATTCATTGGGTCCTTGAAAAGGCTCCTTAGCCCTCCTGAAGAGTCACGCAATACAAAGAGATCGAACGCCGTCTCTTTATTTTCACCCAACGGGCTTATCAGAACAGAGAACAACCTGAATGTAGACAGAGCTGGAACCTGTACAGAGCATAATACCAGCAAACATCAAAGCCAGGCTAATGCAGAGCTCTGTCATGAAAGCAGAAGCGCCATCATGCCAGAGAGGTCAGTCTGTCACCAGTTTGTGGAGGAATCCCACAACCATCAGGATGTAGATGATAGCCCTGGATTCACTGTGATCACCAATCAGAAAACACCTGAGATCAAAACCAGGGGCATCCAACACGCTAATCTGTATGAAGACAATGTTACAGCACGTGTGCATGAAGTTAGTGATGCACCTGTCCCAGCTGCACTGCACAGAGGTACTGACCCAGTGGAAAATGCTACAACACCAGTGACGGTTAAAGAGGAAGACAGAGGATCATCAGAGGAGCAGAGAGCTGGAGGTAGTGGTGGTACTGGTGTCTGCCTTCCATGAGAGATACATGATTACAGCACGCTGCAGCGTCATATTATCTCATATGTAGAAGAACTTAGATCAGAGATGGACAAGATCCATCACAGCAGGGGCCACAAAAATGTGATTGTTTGATCCAAATGCCACATTATCAACATTCATGTTAGCGTTTAGAAGAATGACCAATCTGAGCGTTAATACAGGAAACACCCATGGGGTTTGTCTGGTTTTTTTGAGTTTTTAGACATTTTGTGTGTTTTTGATTTCATTTTGTGTATTTTCTTGTCAGTAAGGCAATTTTTTCTTGTCTTTTTGTGTTTTTCTTATATTTTTCTTGTGTTATTGTTGGAGATCGACTGATATGGGATTTTCAACGGCCGATTCCGATACCTATGTTTAAAAAAAATTTCGCCCGATGTCTAAAGCCGATTTTGGACATGGTTGTTTAGTGCGTCTTTTTGTCATTTTGTGTGTTTTTTTTTTTTAATTGTTTTTAACCTTTTTGTGTTTTTGTTGTTAATTTTTGCACTTTTGTTAACATTTTGTGCATTTTGCTGTCGTTTTGTGTATTATGTTGGGCTTCATGTAACTTCCAACTACATGAATTACAATTTTGTTTTGGGGGTCGAACAAAATTGACCAAGGGCCGCATGTGGCCCCCGGGCCGCCAGTTGCCTATGCTGGCTTAGATCATAGAAGGCTTCCGCTGCAGAGAACTGTTTATACACTGATAGCTCACCTTACAGCAAAAGTTAGTAACATCTGATGTGACCGTTGTGTATTACTTTGTAGTTATAGTGTTAATTTAAGTTATTATTAGTAACTAGTAGTAAGTAGTCTTGTTGATTGATCTTAGTCCAACTCTTGACATTTTACTTAAAATATTTTAATTTGGCATATTTTGTAGTAAAAATGTCAACGTGATTGCCCTCTATGGGTTGACAAGCAGCTATTACAATTGATTTTTGCTGTTGGCTGTCAATGGTGGCCTGTCACACTTAAAACTTTGTTGTTTTTCTGCTCAGGGAACTCAGAAACCGTGTGTGAGGACCAGTTGGATGAAAGCTGGTTTACTGATCAGTGGGATCTTAATGAGGGTCCCCAGCCAGAGAAGATTCCCAGAAAACCCTGGTGAGGGTCACATTTTCACGAATGAATGATTAAACGCACCACAGACTACTGATGATGATTTAATTTGTGATTCACTCAGTGAAGTTAAGGGTTTAAAAATGTCGTACCTGTTGAAGTATTTACAAATGCTGAAGTGTAGACTCTCAATTTAGATATCAATACATAAAATCTATTTTCTCAAAGCATACAGTAAGTGTTAAAGGGAAAAAAAATATAAATAGGTGTGTATATACTTATGTATATGTATGTTTGGACAGATGAGTGTATAGTAATAGTGGATTGCATTAATTGTATAATTATGTAGACGTATATCAATAAATTATGTCTCCTTTTATAGTGTAAATATGTGTAAATTCTAAGAAGAATAATGTATAGAAATAAAGTATAGTACCACATATTACAAGCCTTCCGTATCGGCCGATACCGATATTGATCCGATGCGATATCAGCACAAATCATACATACTTTTATGACTTATTTTGTAGTGTGGAATGTTAGAAAAGGTTTGATCAAGTGATGTTACTCAAACAGAACAATAGTCAGCAACAGTGGTTACTTTGTTGGAGTGTGAACCACAGTCACCTATGGATAGAACATTTTATCAAAGCGCTTCTATCAGTGATTTTAGATGCAGGTCAATAAAATCCGATATCGCTTTCTGGCAGATATCGGACTGATATCAATATCGGTTCGGGACACCTCTCGTTAGATTATATATGTTTATATTTCCTCCGACTCCTTTTCAAACATATACAGGCTTCACGAACAGGATTTTGTAATCATTTATTCTTTTTGCTTTGGTCGTTGTACTATTATATTCTCATTGTGGCATATACGCTGCTGTTGTGTTAATGTTTGAAATAAAAAAAAATTAAATCAAATTATCAATAAGATCTGACAACACAGTGATCTAGAGGAAGTATCTTGTGTTAACAAAATGTTATCGGATCCAGATTTATTTAATTTTTACCTAATAATACTGTGTCTTCACAGTAAAGTACCAGACCATGTGATCCTCTCAGGAGGTCCAAACAACCGTTATTGGGTGCTGGATGTTGACGACAGACCTGGCAGCAAAACACTGACTATCACCTGCTTCAAGTCTCTACATCCAACAGAGACGTGTCTAATGAAAGGTGGATGGTAAGTGTGTGTGTGTGTGTGTGTGTGATATTCTGCTTTGCCACAAAGAAAAATGCTTCTGCATTGTTTTGAGGAACACCAGTTTGGTGACTTTGGTCTCCAAATGGACCAGATTCCAGTTTAAATGAGCATCAGGGGGAAATGCTAGACAGTAAGGTACTTGGCTTTAAAAAATAGAATTGCTGCTGCTTGTGTGTTTTCAGGGAGATGACGCCCGTTTGCCGTGGTGACGTGGTTCATCTGGAGGGCAGCTCTAACGGTGGAAGCTGGTTGGTTGACAGAGATCAGGGCTTTCTTATTTTACACCCGGACAGCCTTGTTTCTGGTACCAGCATCTCCAGCTCCATCCGCTGCATGAGACGTGCAGTACTGGGTGACATGTTTAAGGTAGAAGTGTTCAGACTCACTGTAGCTACTTTAGTGTTAGTGTAATGCATACATCTCTTAAATTCTAATTGAGTAAATGTTTTGTTAAAAATCTATTATAAAGCACACTATCGTGAGTGTTGTCAGCATTTGCAAGCAGAAAAACCTTGTTCACAGTGAATCCTCAGATGTTCAGCTTTGTGTTGGTGCAGAGTTTTGATGGAGGATCCAGGCAAATGCTGAACGGCACCATGGTCCATGAAGTCTTTCAAAGAGCAGCGACAGCGAATGATTTTTCCTTGGAGAATCTCACCACCTTTGCTGATGAGGCTCTGCACAGTCCAAAGTACCTGGGAGACATGTAAGTGTATGGGCTGTACTCTCCAGGATCCTCACCGTCCTCTGACTCGTGTTATAATGCTGGTCCTGGGTCTAGGCACACTGATAGGAGGTCTCTGAAAGTGTTCCCTCTGCCTGTTTGCTGTGTTCATGTCGTGTCTGTATTTTCACAGGTACAGTTTAGGTGTGAGTCAGGAGGAGATGAAACTAGAGCTGTATAATTATCTGCCATCGCTGGAGCTCTGGGCTAAAGAATACCTCAGCTCTGCAACACCAAAAACCATCAGCCTGAAAATGTTTGTACTTATTTATTTTAATTTAATGAGCTTTACAGGGATGAATAAAAACTCAGCAAGGGATAAATGTTGCGCTAATGTCATCTCTTTTAATCAGTGCTCTTTTTATCTGCAGCCCAAGCAGCAGTGGAGCCCCCAGCAGGGGCCAGGACCCAGCAGCAGTGGTTACCGTCACAGAGCTGACCGACATCGAGGAGAACGTCTGGTCCCCAAGATTTGGCCTGAAAGGGAAAATTGATGTTACCGCTCGGGTTCGCATTCAGAGGTCTCGGAGCAGACGAGAGGAGAAGAGCGTTCCCCTGGAGCTGAAAACTGGAAAAGAGTCCAACTCGATAGAACACCGCAGTCAGGTTGGTGGACCGTTAAACGCACACAGCAGGTGGAAGTACAGTTTGGTACCGATGAAGGTGTCACGTGTTCTGTTGATTGTGAGCAGGTGATTTTGTACACTCTGATGAGCCTGGAGAGATACAACACTGACGCCGGCTTCCTGCTTTACCTCAAGACTGGAAACATGCACCCTGTAGCAGCCGGCCATATGGACCGCAGAGGTAGGACGTGTGAATGGGAACCAGAGATCCTGTCATAAAATTCCAGTAGCCATGTTGGAATGTGAATTTAAACTCAATCTTTTGTTTCTATTACAACAACACATCATCACTAGGGTAATACTAACCCAGAGAATGGGAACTATTATCACAAAAACATGATTGTGTGATTGCCACATTATGAACATTCATGTCAGCATTTAGAAGGATAGGGTAGGAAACAACAAAGGCTTTGTGTGTTTTGTGGTCTTTTATTTCTTCCCCATCTCGTTCTTGTTTAGTGTTGTTGGAGTCATTACCTAATTTTTGTGTTAATTTATACATTTTTATATATGTTTTTTGGAGTCATTTTGTGGATTTGTATTGTCGTTTTGTATGTTAATGGGGTAGTTTTGTTGGTTTTTGTTGCCTTTTTGTGTGTTTTTGGAGTTATTTTGCGAATTTATAGTAATTCTACGTATTTTCCTGTCATTTTGTTTGTTTTTGTGGTTTGTTTTGGGAGTTAATTTGTATTTTTTTGTTGTTTTGTATTTTTTTAGAGTCGTGTTGTGCATTTTTTTTGTCATTTTTTGTCATTTTATGTGATTTTGGATTTATTTAGTGCATTTATTTGGGTCGCCACTAAAGTACCACAGAAAACCCCATTTAGTTAATTTGCGTGTTTTTTGTGTGTGTTACTAATTCCAAAGTTTGATTGTTTTTTTAAATCTCTGCTTGATGCAGACAGGTTTGTACTGTACATACTGTAATGAGGTCTGTTTTCAGAGCAGGTGTATAATTGCTCGTGGTCTACATTGGGCTATTTCCATGACACTGTAGTGTCTCTTTTGATCACTCATTGCTTCTAACAGAGCTGCTGAAGCTGAGGAACACGTTGGTCCATTACATTCACCATTGTGTGAAGAAAGAGGCTGAGCAGAGCCACCTGTGCAGACTGCCTGACATCCTGACGGACAGACAGACCTGTCGCTACTGTCCACAGATCAGAAACTGCTCCCTGTATGAGAGGTAAGCACGCTCACACCTCCATTCATACGATTATCAATTCAAATGTGTTTCTTTGCAGTTCTATTCTTTATGATCTCTGCCTTCTCATCATGTGTAGAGCTTTGGATCCCAGCTGTGAAGATGTCGCTCCAGATGTGATTGGCGAAATTCTACAGGAAGATACCGGTCACCTGACTCCTTCCCATTTCAGTTATTTTTCCCATTGGCTTTTACTTTGCTGCCTGGAAGCTGCGACGATGGAGACTAAGAACAGTCGAAGGCGTGTGTGGCTTCAGACGGTAGCGGAGAGGTACGTCACACACTACTGGCTGCAGGTTAAGGGCTTAGGTTGTTAATATTGTGTACTTACAGTCACACACTTTTACAACACTTCCTACTTACAGTTCCTTGGCTAAGAGCTCCTTTTTTAAACCTAGTTTTTATTTGAAGCCTTTGAGACAACAGGTCATTGGTTTTTACACATGATGCTCTTTCTGTTGTAATTGGGATTTGAACTCAGATTCTTGTTGAGTTTCAAAGACTTTGGAAGAAAAAAAACATGAAAACAGAGTTTATTCTGATACATTTGTAGCATTTTTGTATGTGTGGGTGATATCTGTATTACTGGATTGATTTTTTTTGTGTGCGTTTAAGCAGTGTCTTCTACCGCTTAAATTATGTTTGTTTGTTTATTTAAAGACATTAAAACTCATTTATTTCTCCTCCACATTGAAAAAAGAAGAAAATGTGAATGAAACAGAGCAGAAAGAAGTACAACTTATAACATCTCCATAAAGAAATAATTACATTAAACAAAAGCAATGCGATCATTGTCACATCTCATTTGAAACCACAATACAGTTACACTTCAGTCTCATATTTCCTCAGCATAATACATTTCACATTCTTTTTCACATACTAATTAATCTTGATAATTTGATGTCGTCATTTAGATTGTTCCTTAGTCTGACCCCCTGAACTCAAATTCACTGTTGTTTTGTCACTGTTCTCATTTTGGGTTTTGGAATGTCTCTGTTCCTCACGTTCCTCACAAGTTATAATTTCTTTTTCTTAATTATAATTTTTTCTCAGAATTGTGGATAGGATTTTTAAATGAGCTTTGTATATGGTTTTTAAAATGTTGTATTCTACCAGTTTATGAAATTTTAATATTTTTTGCTGTGTAAATATTGGGTTTGTATGCAGGGCTGGACTGGGACAAAAATTCAGCCCTGGCATTTTGTGTCCAGACCAGCCCACGACATTATCAGCTACACCATATAGAAGCTAGGGTGGGTATCTCCAGGTACCTCACAATACGATGTATCGCAATATTTTATTTATTTATTCATTTTTCCCCACGATAACGATATTATGCGGCGATACGGCTATAACCGATATACCGTAAGAAAATTTCTTCCACGATACATTACGATACCGTATGTGTCACTGAAGAAATTCAGAATTTATCTACTGCACTGAATCCATTTCACAGGAATTACAAAACATTGTCAATCAATTTCACATGAATGACAGCCCAGTAAAACACAGTGTATACTGCACAGTGGCTCTTCTTAACGAGCAGAGGAGAGAGAGGAGGAGGAGGTCACACACACACACACACACACACACACACACACACTGTAAACTTGTAAATATCCACTCCTCACCTATTGTCTCATTGCACTGTGTATGTACTGAATTATCTCTGTGTATCATGTGTATCTTGAGAGATATATATATATATATATATATATATATTGTTTTCGTCATGTCTTGTATGTTGCAATTAAAAAAAATAATAATAAAAAATTGATATTTGGAGCCAGTGAATCGATAACGTATCGCGAGACGAAACCTTGCAATATCTCGTTGTATCGATATTTTGGCACACCACTTGTAGAAGCTGTTATTAAGTCACTGATTCTCAACATGTGGTTCTTCATGTGTTAATTTTCAGTATTATTCCCCCAGAAAACCTTAAAACGGGGAACCCCTATTTCCTTCTACCATTTTACAACTTCCTTTGTCCCGTTTTTGCCCCTTTTCAAAAAGTTCTGACACTTTTTTCAGACTTTAGCTACCGTTTGCTAATAAATATCCCTTTTTCCTATTTTTTGTCAATTTTTACAAGTTCTTTTTCACACTTTTATCCAATTTTTGTCCTCTTTAAATTTTTTGGGACACTTTTCATCTAAATAAGCTCACTTTTGCCCAATAAATACCACTTGTTTCTTTTTTCCTCTACATTGTGCCTTTTTTTGTTCCAAATGTTTGCCCTTTTTCACTATCGTTTGCAACATTTTGCTCTTTAAAGCTACCTTTTGCCATTACATACCACCTGGTTCCTCTTTATTTGCCCATTTTTGGCCACCTGTTAAGTTAGTAAGTCATTTATTTATAAAGCGCTTTTTGCAGATAAAATCACAAAGTGCTGTACAGAGCTGTGGTGAAAATTCAAGTTGTCGCTGTTACCATGTCAGCCTCCACTAGCTCATCAAAAACAGCGTAGCGTACTGGACCAGCCCACCTGTATGCCCATGTTTGTATGTTCCTTGTATCCACTTCCACTAATAATTCTCAGCGCTCGTTTCTGTAAAAGGAAAATTTAATTTGTGTGATTTACAGGCACTGCCCCACACTTCAGTACAATAAGAGTCAGATATGGTACAATCAGCATGTGCTGCCCTCCCAGTGTTTCCCTGACTATGTTTCACTGGTTCCAGTGAGAAGAATGGCAGCTGTGTGGGGAACCTGCAGCTCAGCGGCTCAGTAGACGTGCAGACAGATCGCTCGTTCCTCCATCGGTTCGTACGACGTGAGACTGAATCAACGAAGGGTCTGTCCGACATCGGATTGACTCGGGGCGATCGCGTTGTTGTCAGTGACCAGGAGGGTCGGCTTGTTGGCTTGGCAACAGGGTATCTGTATGAGGTCTGTAAAATGTCAGTCAGCTGCACTCTGGACAGGTGAGGACTGGTTCACTGTGCTTTGGTATTTTCAGACTGCTCATTTCATGTGACTGAGTTTTGTTGCTTCTGTTTGTTGTTTTCAGGGACCTGTCAAAGTTCAGTGGTGTGTTGTTCAGGCTGGACGGTGACGAAGGTGTTGTGGGCCTCAGCACACACTTAAACAATATTTCCAGACTGATGGAAAACTGTCAGAACAGGTAGACAATGGAACATTTTGAGGGATTTTTATTAAAAATGTTATTTTGTGCTCCTTGCATGAACTTGTTTCCATTTGTTTAGTGATCATCTGAGGGAGCTGGTGGTCGACCTTTGCCCTCCAGAGTTCATCACCAACCTCAGTTCAGTTCTGCCCAGAGAAGCTAAAGATACTGTGGCAGAAATCCTTAAAGGTGAACCAGTACTGATCTTTAAACAGGCTTGATGGGTTTGAATCCTCTGATATCAGGGTTGGGCTCAATGACATTTTTTGGTTACAATTACGTTTTCAATTTCCCATGTTCAATTACAATTAAATTACTGTTATAGTGACCAGCATATTTTCCAATTACAATTAATTTACAATTTTTTTGTATTCAAAAGGTTTTTTCACACCGAACGTGTCTGAAGTGACTGAAGCGACTCGATTACATTCAGTTCAATGTATATGACGCAATCTCAAGTTATCTCCCCCCAAGTGACATGAGTTTTGTAATTTGAGCGACGAGGTTGAGCAGGACCTTGTCGCTCAAAGTTGAAAAATCGGAACTTTTTGAGCGACAAATCCCTCGTCCTTCACTGTCTGTAAAGCGGAGGCTGCAGCCCTGCCCTGCTCCCTCCCACTTCAGTGCAGACAGCTGCAGCAGAGGCTGTACCATGGAATCAGAACAGTATCATAATGAATGAACTCTTGCAGGGTTTTTCACGAATGCACATGCTTTGTTTCACAGTTGTATTTCAGATTCACAAATGCACGCGTTCTGTTTCGCAAATATGTATTTTATGCAAACTCGTAATATAAATTCTGAAATGCACACGCTCTACTTCACAAATATTATGTTGAGGCACACTTGTAATATAAATCCACAGATGATGCAAATTGCTGAATATGCATTTACAAACTGTTTCTGTACTGTGAAACCTCTGTGTGTAGCGGGTCAATGACAGATTCATCAGTCAATCAGGTGTTTGCTTTCAGCCAATCATATGGCTTCTTACATTTTCTCCACACTCTTGTTTGTACACTGCGTATGCGCACACACATCAGTAGCTCTGCAATTGGTTTAAAAGTGTGGAGAAAATGTAAGAAGCCATATGATTGGCTGAAAGCAAACACACCTGATGAATCTGTCAATCACTTTTATCAGCCAATGGTGACGTTCATTGACCCGCGACTTCAGGGCAGTCTCAAAATTCACCACAGAGATTTCTCTCACAAATACACAGAGGTTTCACAGCACAGAAACAGTTTGTAAATGCACATTCAACAATTTGCATCATCTGTGGATTTATATTACAAGTGTGCCTCAACATAATATTTGTGAAGTAGAGCGTGTGCATTTCAGAATTTATATTACAAGTTTGCATAAAATATATATTTGCGAAACAGATCGTGTGCATTTGTGAATCTGAAATTCAACTGTGAAACAAAGCATGTGCATTCGTGAAAAACCCTGCAAGAGTTCATTATGATACTGTTCTGATTCCATACTGTACAACTTCTTTAATTTATTGGGGCAAAATAAAGCGGTGTACTTCTTGAAAACTACAATAACTACTGATCATAACACATTCTGAGTGAACTCTCCTTTAATATCTCAGTAAGTTGATCATTTAAACCGTAAAAACCGAGCAAGAAGGAAAATAGGTGATCAACCCCCTCTCTCTCTTTCTCTTTACCCCGTCACCCACTCATCACATACGTCACTGGAGCGATGAAGTGATGGAGTGACAAAAAGCTCACATCAGGGGCGACGGAAGCAACTGCAGCCCTGCGGTCGCGTTTGGTGTGAACACACCTTGAGCAAGTCAATTACAATTACGTTCTCAATTACTAAAGTTCAATTACAATTAACCACAATTGCTGAGCCTAAAATAAAGAACCTATTCAAAGTTATCCTTCCTCTTGTGTTAGCTTACTGTTAACATCTCTTGCGATAAGGGGTCCTAAATCAGCTGTAAAATACATTAAAAACTAATATCTATCATCTGATTTATCTCATCTATTGGTTACCTTGTCCTAATCAATGAAAATATAGGTTTTAATGTTTTTGGCGTGGACATCTGAGTTTGTTTTGTCATTATATCCCTCCATTTCAATTTTTTTTAATGGTAAAATGTGGAAAAGCTTGATTTGAAACATAACATTAATAATTGTTAAATACATATGTGTAGAACTGTACATAGAACTGTAACACGGTTCGCCATTTTTGTGTTAAATTATAAATCACAATTAGTTTTTATAGAATTTTTTGTGACAATTACAAAATCAATTGTCTAAACTCAATTACAATTTAATTATGACTACGACAGCAATAGATTTTTTTTAAAATTACAATTATGCCATAAATTGTAGTTAATTATCAATTTCACGATTATAAATACATTTGCCCCAAACCCTGTCTGCTATCAGTGAGTGTGACCTACCTAATGGAAAGCATCTGTTGGGCTTATATTGACTTTTTCTAACAATTAAACAATTTGATTTTGATTGATGTGAAGATGTCGTCTGGAGTGTTTGGGTATTATTGTTACTCTACTTGTGTTGTGGGATCGTGTAGGCCTGAACAAACCACAGAGGCAGGCCATGAAGAAGGTTCTGTTGTCCAAAGACTACACACTGATCGTTGGCATGCCTGGCACAGGAAAAACCACAACCATCTGCACCGTGGTAACTTGTTCTTTGTTGAATTGAAGACTGTCAAAATGTATGGAACGCTGTTATCTAATTTAACGTAGTCTATCTCCTCCTTACCATATGTCATAGGTTCGTATCCTGCATGCATGTGGGTTTAGTGTCTTGCTAACAAGCTACACTCACTCTGCTGTTGACAACATCCTACTGAAGCTCAAACGTTTCCAAGTTGGATTTTTGCGCCTGGGACAGGGACAAAAGGTTAGCCTTGACATGTTTAATTAGTCTTTGAAAGGCTAAATTAAGGATGTTTAAATTCTATGACATAATATCGAATAAATGTTGGGAGAGCATCAGAAAGAAAACATTTCATTCCATTGTGAAATGTCACTTTGTCCAGGTTCATCCTGATATCCGTCCCTACACTGAGGAAAGTGTGAGAAAAAGAGTTCACACTCTTTCAGAGCTGGAGCAGCTTTACAACAAAGAGGTGACCTGAGACTTTGTGAATAATGAAGGAAATCAATGTGACCTGAGCACACGTTCTCATTTCCTTTTTACTGGTTGAACTTGCAATGGTTTGAGAATAGATGTTTTTCTTCTCACAGCTTGTGGTAGCAACCACGTGCATGGGCATTAAACATCCCATCTTCAGTCACCGACAGTTTGACTTCTGCATCGTGGACGAGGCGTCCCAGATCAGTCAGCCTATCTGTCTGGGACCTTTGTTCTACGCCAAGAAGTTCGTTTTGGTCGGAGACCATCAGCAACTTCCACCCATTGTGCAAAACCAGGAGGCCAGGTCAGTTTCCTGTGTCAGCGCCGCCGCCAGTGCTATGGTTATTTAAACTGTTCCTAAACTGCTCTAATTTTATTATCTTCAGGTCACGTGGAATGGATGAAAGTTTGTTCAAGCGGCTGGAGTGCCATGGAGACGCAGTGGTACAGCTCAATGTGCAGTACAGGATGAACAGGTCTGTGAACTTACACTTATTTCATGTTATATACTCATAATCTGCTGAGGTCAGGGTTTGCAGGAGTACTGGTATATCCCACTTCTGACATGTGACTGGTCCCACTCAGCACTGATACCCAGAGACACACAAACCATCTCTTCTTCATTCAAGTTAGCAAAAGAATAAAGAGAACATGCAAACCCTTCACAGCTCATGACTCAGAGTGACGAATGCAAAAAAGAAAACCCACACAAATAGCGCAGAGCAATACATCGAGATTCAAAATATATTGAGATATATCTATATTTTTAAACTTGTCTTTATTTATACAATCACACAATACAAATCTTATAATACATATATATTTTATAGCATATTTGGTATTAAAATGCTTGTTTTAGGAGTCGCTGCTTCCACTACTTCTCAGAACAGCATGAAAAGCACAGTTTGATGGATTTCTGAATGTATCCTAACCCAGACCTGCCCCTAAACAAGCAACACTACAGAACTCACTCACACGTGCTGTCAAAGCCAAAAGTGACACATATTGTTAATAAATGTGCCTTTGTGGCATTTGTCATCAGCTCATTTAACCCAGAATTCACTTCTTGGGAAGACTTTATTGAGTTAAAAAATATATATATAGCTATTTTGAGAAAAAATATTGACATATGAGTTTTGGTCCAAATGGCCCATCCCTACACACAAAAAAGAAACACTCAAAACTAGGGGTGTGCCAAAATATTGATATGATATATCGCAATATTTCGTCTTGCGGTACGTTATTGATACACGCTGAATATCTATTTATTTATTATCCTTTTTACACAAGTTAAGTACTAAACACAAGTTAAATGTCCTCAGGTTTTCAACAAATTAATATTAGTTTTAGCACTGAAATGTATGTGCAGTCTGCAGTGCAGGTTTAAGTTGAACTTTACACATGGTGGTAAGTATAAGTTAAAATATCGTAATGTATCATAAATGAAATGTCCTGTGATATATCGGTTATTGCAGAATCGCTGTATCGTGGTAATATTGTTGCCGTGGGCAAAAATATTGCGATATATTGCGTACCTATCTCTCCTGGGTTTTTTTTTTTTGGTGTATGTTTTCTTTTTTACGTTTCTGTTTTTTTTTTTTTGTGTTCTCTTGTTAGTATTCGAGCTTTGCACTTCGGGGCCACCGTACATTTGTCACTCAGGAGTAAAATGAAAATCTGTGTTTTTTCAGACAGATCATGTCTCTCAGCAATGTGCTCATGTATGACGGCCGGCTGGAGTGTGGATCAGAGCGGACAGCCACAGCCCTGCTCACACTGCCCTCCCTGTCCTCTGTCCAAACTGAGCTCAGTTCCTTCTCTCAGACTCACCTTCAAAGCGACATGTCCTGGATGCAGACCGCACTGCTGCCAAGCAACCCTGTTTGCTTCCTAGACTGCTCAAAGGTTTAAAGTCTGCATGTTTCTTTATGTACTGAAATAGAAAATGGACTATCACTTGCTCTGACATGTGAGCAGTTCATCTGGTTGTGTCCTCATCTCGTTTTGCTTTGCTTTCCCTTCAGGTTCCTGCTCTGGAGTCAGTGGAACAGGGAGGAATAAGCAATTACACTGAAGCTGCTCTCATACAAACACTGCTCTCACTTCTGATAAAGGTGGTGCACTACACCTGGTTGTTATCCATAGGTTGGGTTGCATTGTCAGTGAGCGTTTGCCTTTATTTAATCCCTGTTTGTGTGTGTGTTTCCAGGCCGGCTGTAAACCCAGTGATATTGGCGTTATTGCCCCATACAGACAGCAGCTGAAGTGCCTCTCTGCTCTGCTGCAAGCGTCTGTTTTCACTGGTGTGGAGGTGAACACAGTGGACAAATACCAAGGACGAGACAAGAGTGTGATTGTTTTCTCTTTTGTCAGAAGCACTGCAGAGACGGGACATGTAAGGCATTCTCTTCTTTCTTTCCTTAGGCAAGGCATGGCAAATGTATTTGTATAGCGCATTTCATACACAAGGAAACTCAATGTGCTTTACATGATCAAAAAGTGCAACAGAAAACATTCAACAGCTTAAAATCAATAAGAACATTTTAAATAATCAGTGAAATCAATTAAAATCATCAACAAACACGTTACATCAACAACATGACCAAAAATCTCTCTCTCAATCATACACAGTAGAGAAAAAGAGATTTAAAAATGTTCACATTAGATGCTGACTTCAGCTCTGCTGGCAGTTTGTTCCACATCTTTGCAGCATAACAACTAAACACAGCATCACCATGTTTACTGTGAGCTCTGGGCTCCACTATCTGACCTGTGTCCATAGATCTGAGAGACTTTACACATTTGATTTCAATGGCAGAGTTGGGTCAATTGCATTTTTCAATTACAATTATGTCTTCAATTATCCATGTTTAATTACCACTCATTTATGTATATGGTAACCGGAATTTTTTCCATTTAAAATTACAATTATCCCCTGAAAGTCATTTACAATTATGTTCTCAATTGCTAAATTTCAATTACAATTAATCACAATTACTGAGCGTGAAATAAATAACCCCATAAAATAATTTTAGGGTCTTATGATAGCTTTATCTCAGAAAAAAGTTTTTACTTTTTTTTTTGCTTTGGCACTGCCCGTTTTTTTTTTTTTTTTTTTAATTGCAATGACAATTACAATTAAAGCTGCAAGCAGCAATGAACGGGCCCTCACAACCACATGCATGTCGGGACGTGGCGCACGTTGAGGTGTGTTGCATGTCGGGATGTGGCAGAAATTTTAAAGTGTTGAGACGTAGCTGACCATTTTCAAGGAGGTGTTTTTCACATTTTTGTTATTTTTCATGTCTTACTGCATTTTCACTCCAGTTTAAGTGTGTGCTCGTCATATTTGAACTAGTTTTTAGGGTCTTATGATAGATCCTTATCTCAGGAAAAAAAAAATCCACATTTTTTTTAGTTCCTTGCTTTTTTAGAGAGATACGTCTTGCATCCAACACTGCACTGTTATAGTACGTCACACATTTATATTTTTTATTTTAAACATACATTTTTATTTGGTTGTGTTATAAAACAATCTTGACAATAAAGTTGAATCTTCATAGATTGAAATATTTCTCTTAGCAGCATGTTCACTTGGATGATGTGCTACGCTAATGGAAGTTATTTAGAGTTTGTAGAGCTAAGTAGATGCTAATTAATTATAGCAGCTTTCATTTGTATGCCAAAAAAATGAGTTATGGTTTAACCCAACCGTCATTCATAGTCACAGCGCCACCTATTGGTAAAAGGAAATCATAGACATTATATTAAGTTTGTGATATAATCCTTTAAAATGGTCAGCTACGTCTCCTCACTTTAACATTTCTGCCACACCCTGACATGCAACACACCTCAACGTGCGCCACGTCCCGACATGCGTGAGGTTACGAGGGCCCGTTTAAGCTGCTTGCAGCTTTAATTGTAATTGTTATTTACCCAATTACAATCTTAATGACGCTCTTTGTATGAAGGGTTAAACCTGTGAACAAGGCCAGAGAACGCTCACTTTAAGTCTTGCTTTTTTTGTCCCAGTTAGGTGAGCTGCTGAAGGACTGGCGCCGGCTGAACGTGGCCGTCACCAGAGCCAAACACAAGCTGCTGATGGTGGGCTCTGCCTCCACGCTACAACGCTACGCACCAGTGGAGAAACTCCTCAACCACCTCCAGCAGGAGAACATGATATCCTTCAGATTACCACTGTGCTTCCACCACACTAATTCATGTTTTAAATTAGCCTTATGGTGTTTTATTCTACTAATGAATGTATGTATTTTCATCAGTCACATGACACACACTGGTTTGCTTTGTGTAACATGAAAAAAAACTTTACCCTTTATCCTTTTGTTCCTAAACTATTTCTTCACATTATTCAGCTCCCACCTGCTGCACACAAGGCATTACCCAGCATGCACCTGTGACAGCCATGATGGTGTTTGAGCTCCTCCATCTACAAGCATGTGGACACAGTCCACCTGCACACGGCTGAGGAACAAACGCTGGATAATGGATCCACCAGGGGGAGCCTTTGTAAAAGATGACATAGAATGGAGACAGCTTTGTGTTTAAAGGAAACGTTTTAATTTAGGATTCACTTAGTGTGAACTACCTCTGCAACCAATCACATCTAATATTCATAATTTTATTTTTCTGACCTGGGAATCAGGTCAGTCTTAAAGGCTTTGTATGTCTTTGCTGTGAAACTAAATAAGCTCTCACTGAAGTGATTAATATCAGCTAATATTTGTGAAACTGACACATTGTGACATTAAACTTCTAAATAGGACCAGTTATCTGATTATCACTTGTTTCCTCTTTGAACACTGGAGAGACTATTAAAGTGTTGTTATATTTTTTTTGTAAGCTCTAGCTGTGACTTTTGACTTGTAACTACTGTAGCTTGTTAACGCTTTAATACGTGTCAGTCGGGCTTCAATATTTCTTAATTTTTTTTTACTCGTCAGCTGTTTACATTGACATTGACTCCAATAAATAAATACATTTAAATGATCTGCTTAGTGTTTTTCTGATCTTTCAGTCATGTGATGAAATTCTTTATAAGATTGAAACCAGAGGTGAAAATAATGGATGACAAGTACTCAAGTTACTGTGAGTTGCTTTTATAGGTACTTGTACTTTTCTGAGTATATTTCTAAATCAGTCATTTTACTTCTACTTAAATACATTTTAAAAGAAGTCATTTGTTACATTTCTACAGCCTACTGACACTGAGTAAATTGTTTTTTTTTTGTTTTAAAACATTGTGAAACGACAAAAAAAATTAAATGACCAGACAACAATCAAATCCATCACATCATAACCGACCAATCAGATTAAACGTAATGCATGGTGCTCAATTAGCATTGAATGAAGGTTATTTTCTCTGTTTTAGAGTTCATAAATGTAGCTATATTTAGAGCCTGAGATTTTTTTTTTAATAATTATTTTATACAGATGCCTTTGTACAAAATAAATTAATTTGGTCTGTTCATTTTTAAGTTTATACATGTGATGTCTACTGTATGCAAGGGAACCGTGGCAACATTTATTCCAAAAATGAACGTGGGGGGTGAAAGTAACTTTTACTTTGAGTACTATTTAATTGAGTTACTTTTTACTTGTACTTGAGTATTTTATGTACGACTTTTTTCTTGTACTTGTGTATAATTTCACTCAAGTACCAGTACTTAGACTTGATTAGAATATATCAGTACTCTTTACACCTCTGATTGAAACCTTTTTATTATTTATTTTTGGTCATTTTGACGTGAAGTAGTTGCGTACATGCAAATAAACGGTAACTCTGCATATATATATATATATATATATATAGGCGATTATAGTTTGATTGTTCCCTTCAGCACAATGACAGCTTGTCCACATATGTTGATCCTTCCGTCGTCTCTCACTTCAAGGTCCAGCTGCCCACCTCTCCTAGAGCACTGGTAAGCTGCACAGACACGACATGAATCCCTAATGAGTACCTTTTGAAAACATTACAATTTAGATTTGTTCAGTGAAAGTTCAGACCCAGCATTTTCATCTTTCCCAGTTTGCTGGACCAGTAGCTACCCAGAACGGTGTGAGCAGAACCTGCAAGAACAGAAAACAAGAAAAATGTTACTGCTTCCCTTCAACTCATTACTACTTGCTAGATCGCTTCATTCTCTTTGTGCTGTAAATGCACAGAAAAACAACAGCTTCAATGTAGAAAATATACGGTGGCCCAGAAGGGCCACACAACACACCAACAATAGTCACAACATAACAGCAAAAGTCACAACAGAAAAGGGGGGAGTTTATTATGCAGTGTGAATCATAATCTAATCTAATCCCTAGAGCGAACATGGGCTCGTCTGTAATCGGTTACATTGATTAGTTCAATAAACAGGAAGAGATTCAAATTCTGATGTAGCTGGTTATGATTTATAGTCCGCATAAACAGGACTGAATCACAACATAACATAACAGCTAAAGCGGACATGGGCTCGTCTGTGAACGGTCACATTTACAGACATTGGAGTCGCTGCTAAAGCTTACCAATAAACAGGAAGAGATTTGTCACCTTTACAATAAGTATTGATTAGGCCACTGGGAGTGAGGCCCAAGGCCAAGGCAATTTGACTTGATAATAATGTATCATGTTTTTCTGCAGTCAGTGCCTTCTCCTCGCCCTTCTCTGTGAGGTTCACGGCTCAACTAGTCTGGGACACTCTGATGTTCTATCTCTCTATCCTGTTCTGTTGGTCCTTCTGTCCACTAACCCCAACCAGTCACAGCAGATGGCTGCTGGAGAATTCTTCCTGTTAAAAGGAAGTTGTTTCTTCCCACTGTCGCTAAATGCTTGTTCATGTGGATCTTGTTGGGTTTTTTCTTTCTTATTATGGATTTTATTGTTTGATAAGCTCGTTGAGATTACTTTGTTGTAAATTGCGCTATGCAAATAAAGTTGAATTGAATTTAATTATTTTCAAAATAAAATACTCTGTGTTCAAGGCGGATCGTAATTCCGTCCTTTGACGAAGGTTACCCCTGACAGAGGAAAACACCGACCTTCTGCGGCCTCCAGCGGTTCCATTTCAGACTCTATCCAAAAAACCAAGCACATATTGGAACTCGGAAAAACCAGACCTTTCTGTTGATACTACGCATGGCCATGGCCCGATCCGAGTACTTTTAAAATCGGGTTTCACATATAAATATTGTATTTATGCATGGTTGAATCACATACAGCACATGGCGGTCAGGGCCGGACCATGACATCTTGGGGCCCAAAGCGGGATACTTTTTGGGGGGCCCACACAGCCAATTATGGACAGTTAAAGAATACAAAAACAGATACTATTCAATTAAAAACCAAATTAAAGAACATTTTCCCTTCATGAACATGATTTCCATAGTTTACTAACTGGTATGGAGTATTTTATTTGGAAAATAATCCTCCCTCTTTTCCGCTGTAACTTTTGTTGGTGTGTTGTGTTGTGTGGTCCTTCTGGGCCACCGTAGAAAAGCCTTCAAAAAGCATCTCGCTGACCAGTGACAGGATCCTCTGGGATTCCAAACCATGGAGAAAAGTATCGGGAGTAAAAGTCGTGTTGTGGTGAGGAGTCTGCTGAACCTGTTGGCAGATACAGCAGTGTGTAAAGCAGACTTTGTTTTTTGTTTTTTTAAATTGGGTGGCATTGTGCTTTCTGAGGAAAATTCCAACAGACATCCAACATTATTAAAAAGTAATGGTGAGACAATTTGTATGTATGTAATATATTGTGGTTACAAAACGTTGCAAGCTGTATCGTCGATGGTATGACTAGTATCGCGATATTGCCATCACTACTACATGTGTCTCTTCAACTACAGGAGACATAGTCAATGTCCAAAGGTCTAAATGGCTGCCAGAAAATGTAAACATGCTAATATTGTTGATTAAGGACTCGTCCAAAAAAATAAAAAGTATATATATATTCTTAATGAGTTGCCTCTTTGTATCTAAACCATTGTTGTTTCTCCAATTGCAAATTTTTTGGGTCTTTTTCCCTTTTTCTAAAATATCACATTGTTATCGTCAGCCCACTATCTATTCGGCGCCGATCGTAAGGTTGTGCATGCTAAAATAAACAGCAACTTTTTGCAACATTTAGCAACACACTATATAAACAAAATGTATGTACATTTTTTCATGTTACTTTTGACCAGATTTACAGCAATACTTGTGAAATTTGTGATAGTTTTTTTCTCATACAAATATAATGGCAATGTTAATCTAAATGTTAAATCTAAATGCTAAATGTTAAATTCAAATGTTAAATGCTAAATCGAAACGGTGAATTTACATTTTAACTAAATAATTCGTTCCACCCGTAACATTTAACATTTAGATTTAGATTTCATATTTAACATTGACATTATATGTTTACGAGAAAAAAAAATATCACAAATGTTGCTGTAAATCTGATCAAAGGTAATGTAAAAAATTCACATACGTTTTTTTTTAAACGTGGTTTGTTGCTAAATGTTGCAAAAAGTTGCTGTTTATTTTAGGATGCACAACTTTACAATTGGCGCTCCATAATTAGTGTCTATCGTATCGTGAACTGTCTATTGTCCCACCACTAATAAAAATGTCTTCTAAAGGTAAATGATAAAATGTAAGATTTGTCTGTGTAAAAACTACCCATGATGCTACACTGTTGAACATTGACTGTAAAAGTGAAAGCATCTTGAATGTGTCCAACCAAACCTGCTGATCTAGTCAAACACTGATGTCAGGCTGTAGTCATTGGATACCTTTGACAGTGATGATCAGTCCTTTGACCCGTCCACTGCTCTCACTGCTCTGAAGAGCAGCAAAATTCACCTTTAGGTCAGTCAGCACGGACCTACAGAGAGAACACACACAATTACACATCCACCAATAAGGAAGGGAGAGACTTTAATTCTGTTATTTATCTATTTTTTTTTTTACAGTAAACTCTAGATAAAAGTTCAGTAAATAAACTAAATGTACTCATGCAGCATGAGCCAATAACGTGTTGTGTTGTTACCTGTCACAGGTGTCAGCCAGTCGGATCAACAGTTTCTTTGTGGTGAAGCTCAAACAAACATCCTGAACTGGATGGTTTCCAACTGCTGCCTGTGTTACGCACAGGTATAAGCACTCAGGCCACACCAATAAAGGGATGTGCTGTTAGTTGTGTTAACACTGACCTGAACAATGTCTCTGAACTCTTCAGGATTCTAAAGTAAATGTGTTTAAAAAGGAAAAAAGTGAGTAATAATAGGCTCTATTGCTGGATCAGTGGTAATGTACCAGTACTGTACTTGCTGGGTGGGTGGATTCAGAGGAAAGTCCATGACGTATCCTCCCTCCTGCTGAGTTACCAGCAGATCTCCACTCTTAGTCTCAAACACAACAGTGGGATTTATGTTGTCTGTAGAAAGATGCAGTGTCATGTACTTAATGATGACCTCCTGATGTGCAGCAGATGTAACGTAGTTATTTTAACTCTGCATGTCATGTTCTGGTTAGATACTTAGTTTAAGGCAGTGGTTCTCAAACTTTTGTACTACTTTAGTACCCCTTTCTCTTCCTTTTGAATCCAAGTACTCCCTTTGTCCGACTGCAATATTTTGCTGAGAATTCAGTGAAAACCAGCTATAGATCATAATGATAGAATCAATGAGCGATAACAAACATTTTAAAGAATCTCATTTTGTAAATAAGTGGAAAGAAACAGTATTTTGTGCCTCCTGACTCATTTTGTGTATTTTGTTATTGTCGGTTCTTTTTATTATTCTTTTTCATTATTGTTGTCGTCGTCTTTGTGTGTTGTTGGTATTATTTACATTATTCTTAGTGTGTGTGTTTCTGCATGGTGTTGTCTGGTTGTTTCTGTTTTGTAGCGATCTTGTGTGTTTTTCTCTCATTCAGTGTGTCTTCCTTGTCGTTTTGTGTGTTGCTGGAAATAGTATTATTATAAATTTTAACTAAAAATAAACATTATAAAACCACATATTTGTAATACTTTTATTTCTTAGCCCCTGCAGTGCCATCGCGTACCCACATTTGAGAAACACATGGTTTAAGAGATTCTCAGCGATTCTCAACAGGTTGGTCGGGAGCCAAAAGTGGGTCGTGGCCCAATACTGGGTGGGTCGCAGACAGCTGGTCAAAAATAAATAAATACTTAATGTCACTCTTGTTGAGGCATGCTGTGAAATGCCTGTTGCACAGTAATATATACTGTATATATACATTTATGTTTTTAAAAAGATTATATAGTATGTGTGTGTTTTCTACTGCTATTTTTGAAAAACTAAATTTGGTTGGTTGAATTTTTAAAAAAAAAAGTGGGTCTCGATTTAATGACCGAGGCAAAATGTGGGTCCAAGGCTGAGACCAGTTGAGAACTCCTGACATCTATAGTTTCAAACTGACTTCCTTAGCTTCACAATGCTTTAAATGGAGCTCTGCAGTCATCACTGACCAATGAGAATTTTTCTCACTATTTCACCTATTGAAGACCAGACTAAATTCAAGCTAATTAATGATGGGAACAGCTGAATTAAGATGTTTGGGACATTTTGTTCATATTGTTGCCATTAAAGATATTTCTGCTGTGATGAACCAATCGACCACTGCCTTGTAAAGATGAGCTGACGCACACGTTTTACCTTGAATAATATATCTTTAAAATCAGATTAACAGATGTACAACTCTTTAATCTTTGTAATTTATTCAAACAAAATCATTGTGAATTAAGTTTACTGAAAAGTGAATTAATTCAGACTAAATTTAACCAAAAAAAATAAAAAAAAATAGGACTATGATGTCAGAATTAATGTGTGTGTGTGTGTGTGTGTGTGTGTGTGTGTGTGTGTGTGTGTGTGTGTGTGTGTGTGTGTGTGTGTTCACACTTACTTTCACACTGAAAAAGCACTGCTGCAGAGGCCAGAGTGGCATGGCCGCACAGATTGACCTCAGTGGTTGGTGTAAACCATCGCAGGCGAAACCTGGATCCTGTGTTCACAGTGACAAACATTACCTGGATGTTCAACCCAACATTTAAACAGTAAGTGTGTAATATAAATAACAATGAACTAAAATATTACCAAATATAACACTTCATGCCCTCCATTCTGTCTTTGGTTTCCCATTCGGATTTTGTGCTTTGCCCCTCAGTCTAGAAACATTAATGCAGTAATCGCTCTAGATTTACTGTGAATTTATATAGCATGAAACTATATATAGACCTCAGCACTCTGTGACCCTAATCAGGACATGCAGGAATAAAAAATGGATGAATGTATACAATAGTTACACAATTGTACGTAGAAATGATCAGCTGTTTTATATAAAAAAAGTATCCTCATGTGCCACTACTCACTAACTTTTTGCAACATTTGGCAACAAACCAAGTTTAAAAAAAACATATGTGAATTTTTTTTAATGTTACTTTTGACCAAATTTAAGAGCAATATTTGTGATATTAACTTTTCTCCTAAAGTTCAATTTACATGTTACATTAAAATGTAAACGTTAAATCTAAATGCTAACTCTAAATCCTAAATGTAAATCTTAAATGTTAAATCTAAATTTGAAATGCAAATCTTAAATGTTAAATCTAAATGTCCAATCTAAATGTTTTAGATTTAGATATAACGTTGATGTTATATTTTTACAAGAAAAGTAAATTTCTAATACACATATTATCTGATATATACATATACATATATAATATAATTTTTAAGCATGGTTTGTTGCTAAATGTTGCAAAAAGTTGCAGTTTACTTTAGCATTTGCAACTTTACAATCAGCGCCCCATAGTAATCCCTTTAAACAGGTTTAATATTCCAAAACAAATGTAATTTATTTAGAGAGATTAACGTGAACTAAAAATTCTGAATTTGTATAGCTTGTCGAGATTAATTCATGATGTCCCACTGTCATAATCTTTAATAACACGCTGTCGTACACAGATACCTGTGGTAAAGTTGTCAGAGGGGTCAATCCTGGTGATATAAACTGTTTCTGACAAATTCATCTCTGCTGCAATCTTCTGATACAAATCCTCATTGAGATCCTGGAGGAAACACAGGACAGAAAAGCTTATGCATGAACGTTTGTACTACATCTGTGTCCCAATGTTACACACTGGCAGAACATTTAGTGCTTATTTATCAGTGCAAAGGTTCTTATAATACTCACATGCATTAGTGGGCAAACTGCAGCAGGGTTTCCTCTGAAAGGTACATCAGTGAAAGCATCCACTGTAAATACAGGAATCTCCATTATTACTAAGTTACAAAACTCTACAAAACAACATGGAGGTCAGCCGACTGCTGACAGTAGAGTTTGAACTTTTCAGCTTCCCTTTATAGCCCAGTGCTTCTCAAAGTGTGTGGCGCGGCCCCCTGATGGGCAATGGAGGCATGACTATGGAGGTTTCTTTATTATTCAATCAACAAACACATTTTCAATTTAAAAAAAAAAAAAAAAAAAATCACTTTAAGAAAAAAAGTGTTCAAAACGCAAAATTTGTTAATTTAATTAATTTGTTAATTAAAATGAAAAATCATTTGTCAGAAAAAAAAAATATTTTCAATCAGAAAAAAAAACCTTTTCAATCAGAAAAAAAGTTAATTTAAATCAAAAATAAATGTTTTCAATCAAAGAAAAAAGTGTTCATATGCAAAAAAAATATTTGAGACCCAAATAATTGCATTTAAACACTTTTTTTTGATTGAAAATATTTATTTTTGATTGAAGTAAACTTTTTTCTGATTGTAAAGTTTTTTTTCCTGACTGAAAATATTTTTGATTGAATAATAACGACACAAACCTATCTCCATACATGACAGGTGGGGTGTGACAAACAGGAGGAGATGTTCAATTTCATGCCAAAATGTGTTTCCAAAAACTGTGCGTTTCATCTGGGATTCATTTTGACTCTTTTTACTACAAACATTTGACCATACATGTCATATATCAAAGGCATCGTTGGGTTCTCTATTTTCTATTAGAAGTAACTTGGTTTATCATGCCACAAGGACTTTAAATGCCTTTCTTTATTGACAATAAAGATCATTAACACTAACCAAATCCCCTGCGCACAAAGAAAGTCATAATGAGAAGCCTAAAAATGTAGCAGAAATGATGACATTATCAGACTGCATTAGATATGTGACTAGGGAACAAAATGTTACTTGGAGTTAAAGTGCAAAAATAATTATTTACATCGGCATGTAATCCACATGAAGTGGAATAATATACACACTTTAAAAAGCTGGCATAAAATTTTATAAGTTAAAATGTCCTTTTTAAGCTTTTTGTCACCGATTGCAAACAAGGTTTCATTATTTCCAGTAATTTGGACTGCTACACTTTTACATTTGTTTTTTTATGCAGGTGATTATTACTTTACGTTTTGATTTATTATGAAATGATGATGTTGTTTGTTCCCTGTTAGTTCAAAGCAAGTGGGGGTTGAAAGTTCATTTTGGTTCAAAGTGGGGAACGCCCAAAAAAGTTTGAGAACCACTGCCTTAGCCAGTGTTTAACAGGTTTCAGGTTTCAACAGCCTGTCCTGTTACTGTTTGATGTTGTCAATGTGGACTTTAACCTTGTTCTGTTACAACCTATAAAACCGAGCTGTTGTGTCCACGGTTACACGTGCATCCATCCTATGTGTATATCACTAATAAATAACTTATCTTAACTCTTGTCATTTGACACCAAATAACTCATAAAGTAATGTGTGGGTGCCAAGGTTTCAAACCTCTGGTGAGAGCTCCCAAACCTGTCCCATTTAGCGTTAACATTGATCAGGTTTAAAGTTCAACACTGGTGTTCATTTACTGAGTCATCGCAGTAAATGAAATGTGAAATGCCTTCTCATTCCCACGCCCTCTTGTTTGACCACTAATGTGCAGGTACTGGTAGGCCACCAGCTGAGATCTCTGTTCTGTCTCTCATTCAGACTGTATCACGTGACTGGATTAACCTACCTTACAAAGGTATTGCATTTCTTTTTCAATTTCACATACATCTTATTTATATTAGCAATGTTTTACAATAAAGCTATTACGTCCGAGTGGTTTCAGTGACCAACACGGTGCCCGCGGGCCCCAGGGAGCTCGCATGGACCACGACAGGTACCCTCAGACCAGTTCTAACAGGGGCACTAGTAACCCATGAGCTTTGTCTATAATCTAAAATCAGGCTTCAAACTTACAAAGATACATACAGGTGATAGATGTATAGTCAGAGCCTTAGTAGAGTGAAATACTGCTGCACTTGAAAAGTTTTTGTATTAAATTAACCATCTTTAAATGTTTATTTTCATTTAAACATTGGGACAAATGCAAGTGTTGCAGATAGTATTGTGTTAAAGAAGCTGCAGATTGTGATAAGATTTGTTTTGTTTTGGATTTTTGTAAAATATTACAAAATTGTTACAAAAAACGATTAAAAAGATTATTTACAGTAGATTTATACTTGAGAACAAGTATAGAGTACAGTTATCTGATATTGTGTGTGATGTATTCAAAAAATAATAAGATATATATATATATATATATATATAATTTTAATCAATTACTAAACATTTCAGGGGACCCCATTTTAATTCCAGGTGACCCCCACATGGAGTTACGACCCAAAGGTTGAAAAACATTGTCTTACCTTTTAATTAAAGTGAAACTGTGAATATTTATAATTCAAAAAATGTATATTAAACTGGTAGCCCTTGGGATTATTCACTAGCTTTGAAGCAACTCACAGTTTCAGAAAGGTTGGTGACCCCTGGTCTAACCTATGAGCTAGTGATGAGCAGATGAAGCTTCATGAAGCTTTTCCTAGACACACAATGTATACTATGCAAAAAAAAAAAAAAAAAAAAAAAAAAGTCTGTGAAATAAACTGTCAGCAAAATAAAGAAGTATGCATGTCTTATTCTTAGTATGTCTTATTATTTGAATGAAAAATGCTGGCATTATGAAAAATAGAAGAAAAAAAAATTATAGCGGGGTATGGGCAGTGAAAATGATTGTGTAACTTTTTGTTATAAGTACCTCAACTTCCTGGCACACAATAAACACTTGATTTAATGTGATAAATGTATTTTTGACCATGAAAAAACAAAAATTATTATTATTATTATTATTATTAATATCTTGTTATATTCAGTTTTGCACATATTAGTCTTTAACTACTGTTTATATATTTTTTTTCTAGTTGATTGTTATTTAATGTTTACATTGTCAGAGAGAGAACAGTTCACCAAGTCAAATTCCTCGTGTGTATAACATACATTACATGACCAATAAAGTTGATTCTGATTCTGAAACAACACACAAAACAAGTTAGTTTCCAAAACAAGTCAAAAACACAAAGTAAAATTTCAATAAAACTTTTACATGTTCAAAAAAGGAGTAGGATGAAGTCTGACTTATTTAATCCTACCCCTCTGAAAACCAGTATAACCAATGTATCTATAAGCTACTCATATATTATACACATATACAGTTGAAACCAGAAGTTTACATACACTGTGCAAAAAGACACAAAACACTTTATTTCTCACTGTCTAAAGTTAAATCAGACTAAACCTCTAATGTTTCAGGTGAGTTAGGATTACCAACATTATTTCATTTTGCTAAATGCCACAATAATGAAGAGATATGGAACGTCACATCACTACTCTCGCGATAACATACCAGAGCGGGATTTGGCAGTGCTAGCTGTAGCCTTAGCCTAGCCTGAGGACTGTAGCGGATCCGAGCGGGACCGAGTCGTGGTTGTGAGAGAGTTTCTCCCGTTTCTATTATTGATAACAGACTACTGAGACTCTACTGTGCGCGGACATAGTTCCGTAGCTGGGTTTAGGTAGGGATTGGTTAGCTGTTTATGTTTGACCGCTGTCTGTGTCCTATTCTTAGCATTAGCCTGCTAACTGCTAGCCTTTCAAATGCGTGGCGCTGGGTGCCCAGACAGGTTAGCATTCATGCCCAAAATGACAGCTCTATAAATTTAGCAAGAAAGCATATTTGGAGATTGTTTATGGTGTAATGTTACCGCATTTAGTGCAATTTAGATAGCTATGGTGACGTTAGCCTCTAACCATGATTGGTTTTCACAGCCATTTGAAGCAGGAAGTTATTTCGCTGTGTTAACTCGCGAAGGCCTCGTACATTTTTAGACACTAAATGGTTGCTAGAATAGAATGATTTATGTCGTTGGCGCCCCCTACAGTCATGGTTTTAATTGAGTTCTGCGTAATCTGAAATGTTGTATCAATGGATCGTGGCTACTTACAGCTGGACTTTATCTACAACTGTGGGACTCTTGGTTTTCTATGTCACTGGTCAAAATTCGTCACTTTGTATGTGTAATTCGCCTGTTTAACGGATGAAACAGAAAGGGTTTTGAAAATAATAAAATAAATCTTAAATAAATAAAAATATATATATATATATTTTAAATATACTTAGCGCGAGCATATTGATAATCGATCATGCGAAATAATATTGCGATATTGCCACACTCCTAATAGTGACACCACAGTGGTTAGTGTAACTGCAGCTTCAACTGTTTATCATGGAGCACAGCTGAAAATCAGACTCTGAAAATCAGAACAAAATATATCACACAATCTTTTCAAGGCAATAGGTAAACTAGAAATGTGTGTGGGCTCATTCTCTTTGGTTCAGAGCGCTTTGTCACCCATTAGCATTAAAAAAAACAACCTGAAAATGAATTTTTATTTTTTTCTCAAATCCTCCCCTATGCTCCTTTAAAGAAATTAGACACATTTGCTGCACAACATTTAGTGTAACTAGTTATAAATGACTCCAGAGGACCAATATTATCCAACTCTTCTGTCAACCACTGCTAAATAATTATATAAAATATATTTATTCCACACAGGGTGCAGTAATACTCAATTAGAGGTCGATTCAAAAGCCAGTTCAGATACCGATTTAAAAAAATTTCAAAACACTCATATGATATATATGTATATATTAGAAATTAAATTAAATACACCAATAGAACTCTTCAACATTTATTGAACTTTAAATATAACCAACCAAGTAAAAAAAAAATCCTCATCCTATTAAGGATAGTATAGGATAAGGATATTTGATCAGGCGCTATTATATTATATACTTATCCTATTGTATCGGCTTTTTATTTGTATTCTCATATGCACATGCTATTATTATTCCTTTTTTGTTGAATATTCATGCATCCAAATGGATGTTTTTTTTTTAATGTTTTTTATTTTTTTCTTTAATGGCAACTCTACAGTGCTAAATATTATATATATATATATAGAAAAAAGTCCATATATCGGCTCGGTATATATATATATATATATATATATATATATATATATATATATATATATATATATATATATATATATCGGTCGAGCTCTATACTCAATTCTCCAAACTAAACTAAAAAACTAAAATACCAGAATTAGAAGGGAAACGTTTTTCATGGATTGTATCCTTTCTGTCTATCCAGGACACTTACACCAGCCCTGTTAAGGCTGTCTCACTAGTTTTTTTTAATGTTTGTTTTATATTCTGCCAATGTTATGTATTCTGCACATGTGATTGTAATGAATTTGAATGTGTTGTGCTTTTATCAGCAGTTAGAATGTCTGTGAGTGAAGATGGTTATGTGGTGCGGGTCAGAGGACTGCCCTGGTCCTGCACACAGGAGGAAGTAGCTAGCTTCTTCTCAGGTGAGAACATGCATGTGGCACAGATTTCTTGTTTCAACAGTGTCTGCGGTATTATGAAGCTTTAGTAAAAGTCTGCTTGTTCAACAGAAATTTCAAATTTTTTTTAACTGTGATGTATTTTCTCCTTTTGATAGACTGCGACATTGTGGGAAAGGAAAGCGGGGTGTGCCTCACCTACTCCAAAGAAGGTCGTCCTAGTGGAGAGGCCTTTATGGAGCTGAAAACGGCTGAGGATTTTAAATTAGCCCTCGCAAAGGACCGTAAATTCATGGGACACAGATACATAGAAGGTAAAGAATGTAAATCGTTACAACAGAGAAATAATTGTCTTCTGTAAATTACAGGGTTTTTTTTTTTCTCAAATGACTTATTGTTGACATATGACAAACAATAAAGTTAACTAAAAAATATAAATATTAATAAAATACTTAAAAATCGATACCAATAATGAGATAAAAAAGAAAAAAAATCTGTTTTTTTTCTCAGTTTATTTAATCTCCTTACACGTTTTGACTGCCAACTGTCAGTCATCCTCAGAGGCATAAAGTGATTCCTTTGATGTGTCCTTGTGAGTTTTTTCTTCAGAAAAGCATCAAAGCATCTACTGATTGCATTGATGTGTCCTTGTGAGTTATTTCTGGGTGTGGCCAGCCTGAGAGAACTCGTAAGGATGCATCAAAGCAATCACAGATGAAATCTGAGGAAGACTGACAGTAGGAAGTCGAAACTCGTAGAGATTAAAGTTTCAAAGTAAATTACCTGAAAAAAGTTATCTGAATAAATGAAACCTTAACATATTGTGAAAACAATCATTTACTGCAGTCCTAGTTTGTTATGTTTTGCTTACTTTTGAAATAACATTTTAGTTGTTTTGTTTTTATTTGTTTGTATCAGTGTTCAAGTCAAACTGCAGTGAGATGGACTGGATGGTGAGACGTAGTGGTCCTGCAGACTTTGAGAACACAAGTGGCTGCACATTACGACTTCGAGGTCTGCCCTTTGGCTGCAGCAAGGAGGAAATAGTTCAGTTCTTCTCAGGTACGTGAGGATTTAACTTATTCCTGTCACTGTACAACATATAGTGGTAATAAATGAATGATAACCACATTCTCAAAGGGACAATATTTAGACATAAACAGATACTCGGAACCTTAGTGTGATGCAACATATTCACTGTTTTTTTAGTTACTCCTGCCTCTGTCTGTTACAGCTTTACTTATGTGCACTGTTGTACATCCATGTTGTATACTAATATGCCATTGTCAAAAGCCAACTTTCACTGTTTATGTTAAGTCTTTGTGTAGCATCCCTCTTATAAGGAACTGGCCTCTGTCCCAATAAATAAAAATACTTTAAAAATGATGAGTGTAAATGCTATACATACGTTTTGATTTTGAATTAAGAAAACAACATTTAACTATGAGAAATCTAATGCTTTTAATGCTTAAACTGGGCTATTTTTTTTTTTCATTTTTGAGCACACAGCAGTCTATTCAATTATGTAATCTACAGTATCCCGTATTAACACAGTGTTATGTGATACTTTTGTCTATTTGCCTTTCTGAGATGATGATAATCCTTAAAGCTTCCACTGATGCAGTGGGTGTTGTTCTATCCATCCTATCAGTCTATCTACCGACCAATGTATTTATGTGTGCTTGGGTTAAAGGGTTGAGAATCGTGCCAAATGGGATTTCTCTGCCAGTGGACTACCAGGGGAGGAGCACAGGGGAAGCCTTCGTGCAGTTTGCCTCAAAGGAGATAGCAGAAAAGGCTCTGGGGAAACACAAGGAAAGAATAGGGCACAGGTGGGACAGACGGGAAAGGGACGGGCTGGACTGGGCTGGGCTTCCATTGCACACAGTGTTAATTTGGGGGTGATGTGTTAGTCAATGGTAATATTGGAATGGGTCCGCTCTGGGGAAATGATAAGCCCGGGGGGGAACCCTTGATAATTTGTGATTTCTGGATTATTGACATAAGTGGGACATGTATTGGTAATGGGAGGGTTTTAAGGGAATCATCACTTCACCTACATGTTGATTTAGAGTTTATATTTGTTTATGTATGTTATCTTTATTCAATCTAGCTTCAGTTGGTGTGAACATTCCATGTTAGTTTTTTTGATGATCATTTAAAGATAGACATGTGGGGAGATTAGTTATATGCAGACATTTCAAATGAAATACAATGTTTTTTGTAATTGACAAAGGGGTTTATTTGTAGAGTTACTATCAAAACTTTTTCAATAACCTGTCATTTCAGTTTAGGTTTTTAAAGGTGAGAGTGACACTGGTGAAGCTGTTATTGTTGCCACGGTTGTTTTGTAATTCTCTTTTCTCTCCCTTAAATTTAAATATGTCTGAAATCTGAGCTGAGCCACTTCCACCAGTTAATCCCATCTCGTGCCCCTCTTCATCCGGCGGGCCTCTCAAATTGCAGGTACATAGAGATTTTTAAGAGCAGTCGTAAAGAGGTAAAGGCCTACTATGAGGTACCCCGTCGGGGGATGGGAGCCCAGAGACCCGGGCCCTATGACAGACCCAGGCCAGCGCTGCTTGGCCCCGGGCCTGGTCGTGGAGTGGGTCTGATGGACACCATGAGAGGTGGTGGTGGTTATGGAGGCGGTACGTAACTTTTACTGAACAACTCTTCATGGAAACAAATGAAACAAAACCAAAAAAAGTGTGTGCACAGCTGATTGGCTGTTTCTTGTGATTGATCGTATTTGCTGGTATACATGTAGTTTTTGTTTGTGTCAAAGCTTTTCTCTTTTCCGTCCCTCTGCAGGTTATGGTAACTATGACAACTATAACGGATTCAACAACTACAGCTTTGGAGATGGCATGTTTGATGAGCGAATAAGAGGAGAGAGAGGAGGAAGAGGTCACACACACACACACACACACATGCACACCCTCAGTGTTTCTACAACCTTGCCATTTGAATGTGTTTCCTTGTAATGGTCCACTGTTTTAAATAGAGCTGAATGTTTGTATATTTTAACCAGGGATGGGAGGTCATGGCTACGGCGGTCAAAGTGATTCAGGCTCAGGGTTTCACAGCGGTCACTTTGTCCATATGAGAGGATTACCTTTCCGTGCAACAGAGGGAGACGTGGCTAGAGTAAGTACACACACCCACTCATCAGGAGTTATACAATATTTACCATAATATATTCTAATCAATATTAAATACATTATTTTATCAGCTTCATTTCTATTTTAACATCAGCTTTAGTGTGAAAAGTTAGACTACGTTTACTCAGGTTATCATAGCAAAGTTTTACAAACTTAAAACTATGAAATAAGGACGAGAAATACGTTTTTCTTTTCCCCTTTGCAGTTTTTTTCACCTCTGAATCCAATGAGGGTTCACATTGATGTTTCTTCAAATGGCAAACCAACTGGAGAGGCCGACGTGGAGTTTCGCTCTCATGAAGATGCTGTGGCAGCCATGTCCAAAGACAAGAATCACATGCGTATGTTCTCCTTTTTTCTCTCAGCACCAATACTTTGGCTGTAGACCAGGGTTTAAAGTTTTCTGTCAGTTAAGGAATTTGAAGGAAAATTTTCTTCAACTCTTGCACAAAATATATATAAATATTGTAATGACGTGATTCGAGCCGTATCAAAGGTTCATCAGCCTTTAATGGAAGTTGTTACAACCCGAGTACTGTAGGCCGTAGTCGAAGCCAAAATAAACAATATCGCCACAAACAGATTGTTCTTACTCCGACATTTACCTCGCTCAACACCCATGGGAACAAAATTTTTCCCGCTTATGCCCGCCTTTCACCAGCCTCCCAGCCAATCAACACGCAGAACACATGTAAACAAAGACGAACATTAGCAGAGTAACAATGTTGCCTTCACGGCCATAGAAAACCACAACATCTGTAAACCATTGAATACATGAAATGTGGAACATAACTCATGACATAGGACCCTATATATATATATAATAAATGATGGCTCTTCCCTGTGTTATCATTCATGTAAAGAAGCCTGAGACTTTGCTTGGTCACACGACTGAGTGCGCAGCTCAGCAGAGCTCAGCCACAGATAATTGTTTTGCGCTCCCGCACAGAGAAAAGAACGGGCAAATTTGGTCAAATACGCTAAGACAGGACTATTACATAGTGGGTGCGTCGTGTATGGAACTTTTGAAGAGGATAATGGAAAAAGAAAGACAAAGGGAAGAGTGAAAGGAGCGGCTGGGAACAAGCTGGTGGACTAAAAGTATGCTATTTAACACTAAACAAAGCACACATTATTTTATTAGGCTTATTAGGCTACTAAATCATTGAAGGTAATAATTCCATGATGTGCAGGCCTTGTTCGGGACTAGGAGTGGGAACCTCTGGATACCTCAAGATACGATACACAATACAAAGCTCACGATAATGATTATCTCACGATATGACGATACTGCGATTATCGATTGGTCAGAAATCAATCTACGAAAATTTATGATATAACATGAAAAAAAAAGATTAAGTGAAAGAATACAATTTTTATTTTATATCTCTGAAAAATAATACATTTAAAAAGTGTCCTATGAACAGTGACACTATTTTAGTGCAACATTTCTGTAAAAAAGTGTCAACATACCAATGTAAACGAATAAGTATCTCCAATAATGCTTTCTTACCAGTGACACCATTATAGTGCAATATTCCAATAAACAATGTATTGGTTCCTTCAACAAACAGTGACAACATTTCTGTGAAGACCTACCTGCACATTTTAGTGAAAAAGCAGAAAAGGTTTTGGGGGAAAAAAAAAATTTTGATACTTGGTGCAAGCATTCGGGATGCAACTCCTATTCAGGACCGAATTGAATTTAGCAGGCTTCAGTAGGGCCATATTCAGCAGGTATCAGCGTGACAATTAACAGCCAATTGACGCGCTCGAGTTGATCTGAGAAGTGGGGTCTGCAGTGGAGCGGGTCTAATTTTATTAAACAGTTTATTCAAGCTAACCTAGCATGTCAGCATGGACTCTGTTTTCAGAAGAAGGCCTCTACATCTTTTGGATTTATTCTTAATTAAAAATACAATGGACTTGATGTCCACATTATTTATGTTTATATTTCTCAAGCAGATTAACCAATCAGAGAGCAGAATGAGTCTCTCATTTGGGTTGCCAGTTTCTTAGGTGAAATCCAGCCTGTTTGGGCCCTATCTTTTTTTTTTTTTAATAACAAAATTCACAAACAAAAAAATAGCACCACACATTAGTTTAAATGAAAGTCAGTGCAAAAATAACTAGTCATACATAATGCAAATAGTTTGTACTGTCTACCTAAACCTCAGCAGATGGATTGCATGAATAATCACTGCTTAGGAGCTACTGTATGTGTGTCACAGGCAGGTAAGATTCTGCCAAATAAAGTTGGATTTTAATTGTATTGACTTTCTTAAGCCAGTAATAGTGCAAACTACATACAGTACCTTTAATGCACAACACATGAGACTTTTGTTTGTTTACATAAATGACTGTTTTTTATTAAATTTGTTCAATAAAAAGTTCACAAGAAGATGTAATTGTCATTTCAGTGTAAATAAGCCACACCAAAACACACCAGTTTCCTTTGATACTTAAATGTGTGAAGAAAAAACCCTCACCCACGTCTCACATACATTTTCCAATGTCATTTCCTCCTTTTGCACTGACATTGTTCCTTAAAAACAGACCTATAAAGTGGACTTGTTATGATAGAATAACAAAAATTGATAAATTCGGGTTAGTATTTCCAAAATGGTTTTGTCTTTCAAAGCTGTTAAGTAATTTGCATAATTAAATCTCTCATAGACTCACCTGCATCATTGAGCTTTGGCCAAATGTCACCACATCACCTACTGTTTCTCTTCTTGGAACACATTTATTGATTGTGTTGCTCTCACCATCACAATTATGATTCTCAAAGAAAGCGCTGAGGAGAAATGTTCACTCGTTGATCCATTTATTCCATCTACAGGAAAACCATAATAATCAAAGAAAAATGCTATGAATCTACAGTATATGTTAGTTATTCATGTTGTTCAGAAGCGTTGATGGCCTGTTTCTCTCTGCAGAGCATCGCTACATCGAGCTGTTTCTGAACTCCACATCCAGCGGAGCTGCTGAAATGGGTGAGTTGTATGTCAGTGTGGATGGAATTTAATTAAATTAAGATTTCTGAGGCTTCATCGATTGAAACGGATGACTCATAACATATATACACTTGTATATTTCTAATCAACAGCTTGCTTTACTGTTTATGAATAGCTTACATTTGTTCTTAGAAATAAATGTGTTCTTTAGCTGCATCTTGCCGATAAACAAAAATGACCCTCAAGCCTTTACTGAGATAAATGAACTGTTGCATGGAAAATATTTCCCGTTATAACCAACTCTTTTGTCAACATTTTTTTTTCAGGCCGCAGTTACTATGGTAACTCTGGAGGAGGCTCCCGGAGCAGTGGACTTAGAGGCGCATACTGATGATGTCATCCCTCTCCATTGTTTCTTCAGGTCACTTTTAAAATAACAAGCCTTTCTAAGCAGGAAAGTCCCTCATCGGTTCTGTCTAGAGTCGGATCTAAAGTGTGTCCTAAACAGAAACAGTTGCTCACTTCACACAATTATTTTTACACCAAGAACTAAACCGATGGAAACGCTCACAGCTGTGGATCATTGTGAAGACTTTCTATGATTTAAAAAAAAAAAAAAAAAGTTTTTGCTAAATATTACAACAGATATTTGTGGTTAACACATATATTGTTAGGTATGTGAGGCAGTACAAAAGTATGTTTTATGCTGGTATGGGATATAAAGGAAATTAAAAGCTGTTTATAGACCTTTCTCACAACTTCTGTATTTGGTACTGGAAATACGCACTTACTGTGGAAACCTACTTGCGGTCAGGGCAATGGGTAAACAAGCAACGAGCAATAGTTTTTGTTGTGTACCGAGCTGTTGTAATGCCCAAAAGCAGCCTCATCTATTGCTCCACTCCTTCCCTGTTAACAGTGAAGCTAGACGAAAATGGGTTCAGGCTATTCGACGGAATGAAGGATCAACTTATATGATTAAACCTTGTCTTGGGGATCATTGTTCGCCGCTTGAAACCAGAGTTTGTCCCTCGCCTTTTCTCTGGATTGATTTCATCTCTAAAGGAAAGAGGGAGTCTGTATGAGCGGTGCCAACGCTTTGAAACTGAACCATGATTATGCAACGGGTTAGAAATTCCACCTCCTTTAACGTTACGTCTTCATGGTAGAGTGGTGTGTAACTGTAATAGTTTGTGAATATTTTGTCCCAGCTAAGTTAACCCATTCAGTGCCAGCCATTTTCAGAATTTCTACCCCCGAGTGCCAGCTGTTTTTGAGCATTTTGACTGATTTTTAAAGACCCACAGAATATTTTGTATCATGACAATCTGAATTCTGATCAGATTTTGAAAGATTAAAGTCTCTAATTTCATCAGAAGAAATATTTTTCTCTAGCTTGTTTCGTTCTTCTGTAATTGAATAGAGAGACATTTCACTCCTATGGGGAATTTAGGAACTCCAATCAATTTGGATTGTGGGAGGTAGCCGGAGTACCCAAAGGAAACCCACGCAGCATGGGGAGAACATGCAAACTCCACCCCAGGACTTGAACCCAGAACCTTCTTGCTGTGAGTCACCGTCCTCCACGACTCGTGCTAATTTTTGGCAAATCTGAGGGAAGTTGTGTAGACTTTGTGACCCTGGCTTTCTGCTATGTTGACATTTTATCATTTTTTTTTTTTGAGAAAGGTCTAGTCTGGAGAAACTTCAGCAGCATCTCTGAGTTTGTTCTTTGATTTGTCATTTGGGGCGTCAGATCAGCAAATAAAATACAAGTCATTATCTACGTAGGATTTTTTCATATAACCATCTGTATTCATTTTCTTGTTTAAAGAAAAGAAATATTTCATGGCTGCTTTCCTGGTTTAAAAGGCTTATTTTTAAATGTGGCCGTTGTGTTTTTGTGTTTCCACTCTCAGAAGTTTAAGATTTGAGGTAAACTCTGTATTTTACATCTACATTCTCAATCAGTGGAAATAAATTGTGTATGAGCTCAAACTGAGCTCATACAGCTGTTGTACATTTTGCCTAATAAATTTTCTAATTTTCTCTGGTTGTTCCTGTGTGACTAGTGGTGTCGGATGTTACAAATACAGGAGAACAGATCGAAGCATCACACAAAGATCTCATATTGTTTTTAATCAAATGGACACAGTCAAGGCCACAGTCCTTGGCAATACAGTTAAACTGCTTTTAATAAAGACTCTTTTAATAAAGAGTCATTTACACTGTACAAGTGCCACTGGATTCATGAGTATCTACCAGCTAACCATAATGTTCCTAACCTGTTAAACAATAATAGAAATACAAAAAGGAAAGAACACTTCCAGTTTTTGAAAAATCTCAAATCATAGTTTGGTTACTAACCTAGCACACACACACACACACGTTATTTCCAGAAATCAAACTGGTGAATAAAACTCAGAAGCTTCATCAGGGGGAAAATCACTCTAAATTAAAAATATATATAATTATTTAAAAAAAAAAAATGCATACTTGTTGGCATGAAGTGTTCAAAGTTTCAAGTTCCATCAGTGGTTCATTAGCAATAATCAGCCACAATAATGCTGAAGCTTCACCTGTCCTTCAAGCAGCACTCACTGCATTATATTATCAGTGAAATGTACTTTTCCCCTATTGGCTAGTGTAGGTGAGGAAATGACCTTGTTTCAGACCCATAGCAAATTGGCTCAATGTAGAAAAAAAAAAAAAGAGTTCAGTTTGGCAACAAATTGATAGTAGGAAACTGGCTGCATCTACAGTGGCACACGTTGCATGTGTGTCGTATACAAACAAACATTTAGTTACCTTCAAAAGCCTGTAAACATTTTAGAGATGATACTAAATGTAAGAGGTAGGGTGACAGAGACTGGGTCAAAATAACACTGATTTAATCAAATTAAGAATTTACAGCATTGGACAGATTTAGCTGAAGAATGTGCAAGTAAATGTGTTAATAGTTATTCCCAGAAAAATAATCCCATTTGGCTTAGTGCATGCATTACTCAACATTAGTTGTGTTTTGTTTCAAATATTACCAGTAGCATCAAACGTGTAGATCTCTGTCCATAGAGGAAACACTGAAGGCTCTAAGCTCACTACTGTACTTTAACATCAACTGTTGGTCTTTACAATAACAGTTTGCCTGGCACCATAAATGTATCGGCACATGTTAAGAATGGCTTCCATCTTCACATTTATGAATGAAGATTATGGGTTCTGATTGTCAGTTCTGTAAACCCATGGATTTGTAATATATATATTAAAAAAAAAACTTTCCGTGGCAATAAGGTTTTCACCAGTCAAAGCCGACACCATGCTGACTTCTAATGATTGGAATGTAGTGTTTCTCTTCGTGCACAGGGTTCATCCCATATTTCACTTCCTAAACACAGTCATGTCTGAAAACAACATACGAGTCTGGACGCAGGTACGCTACATTTGATGGCGCACTGTGAGTTTCTCTCACGTTGGATTGGAGGAGCAGCGCTGTAGAAGGAGGGCGTGGCAGGTGTCGCAGACTCTCACTGGTTTGGGTGACGCTGGGAGGGGGAGCTCATTGTCAGAGCAGCTGTTGCAGAAAATCTCCCCACAGTTCCTGCAGTGGTGCTGAGGACAAAGACAGACAATAGAGACCCACTGACACATCCATCACTGCTATAACGCCTAACGTATCATATTTGATACATGAGTTCTCTCTACATCATGAGTGGTTTTTTTTTTTTTTTTGGCAGTGGCTATTCGTACAGTTGCCGTATCAATATGCCAACGTTCTATCTGTACGCAGTGGCCCTATTTGGCCAGTTTAGGTCAGGTGACTAAGACTAAACGTAACCCTAATCCTAAGATGCTACGTACGTCTACTTCAGTAACCGTACCAATTGCACTGGGAGTTGTCCGTATGGCAACTGTACAAATAGACACTTTCTTTTTTTCTTGAAAAACCCAATGTTAACAATTATACACATGCAATAAGGACAATCCACCATGGGGCAGGCATTAGTTCAGCAGAGGCCTTTTCAGCAACTCTACAAGATTGTCATTTATGAAGAAAGATGATTTTAAAGGAAGAACTTTTCCAATTTTGAAAAGATTAAAGAAATGATATTAGTTTATATTTCATAATCTCTGCTTTAGATTTGATACAGCAGGTATATGAGGTCATATAACTCTAAATCAGTCAATTGTTATTGTATTGCATTTCATGCATTTTACATATCATCAAGCATCAAAAAGTATTATGCATGTATGAATTACCCATTTGTTGCCATGTTGGTCATTTATTATGTTTTTGTTGGTAAAAAAAATAAATAATAATAATATTTGAGAATTGAGATCAGATGTATTAAATATGATGCAAATTAAAACTATTTGATTTGATTTGATTTTTTGGTTGTTCATAGGGACCAACAAAAGCTCCAGTTTCAAAATATTGGAATTTTTGGTAAATGATTTAATGATTGAGGCTTTACAGAGATGTACAATATATATATATATATATATATATATATATATATATATATATATATATATATATATAGGTACATGGGTCTGTGATGTGAGAACTCACCTTTCGTCTTGAGATAGAAAACTCCTTCTCACACAGCTTACAATGTGTGGCCTCTTTGTCTTTTAACCACACCTGACCTCCCTGAACACAACACAGCAAGAGACGAATGCAGAACACATTACACAGCAATCAGAAAACACACTGTTTAGGATCTGTGATCTGCTACTTTACCTGAAGAGCTTTGTTGGCCTCTTTGATATCCTCAATCTTTAGTTTGGATCTGATGACAACGAAATGGAGACATTTAACATTCGTACATTTATTTATCAGTTATTCAGTGAAAATGCAAAAGAAAAAAAAAAAGAATCACTAATTTGGTGCAACTAAGCATTTGCCTTCAAACCATCCGTTCTAACTTATACACCTGTTTATTGTACATGTATATTGAAACCACTGTGTAGAAACAGACAAACTCTGCAATCAAGGACTTAACAAACAACAGTTTACCAGCATTTCTAACGTGTTTTAGGAACAATCCAACAGTGCTGTAACGACTGACTGGAGAACACAAATGCAGAATAAAGAAAAAACAAAGAACCAATGTTGTTATTCTTCCTTTTCAAATGTTAGGTCAAACTTTGGCTTCATAGAATGTCTTTCACAACTGAAGGATTCAAGTATTTATCATTTGTTGGAAATTCCTCATCAAGTCTTGTTTTGTTTTGTTTTTAAATCCACCTTTTAAATAAAAATGTCAATCAATGAGACAATTATACAAAATTACATGAAACACAAGGAAACCAGTGTGTGGAAAGTTAGAGAATATTTTAGAAAATAGTGATTTAATCAATGACTACCTGAGGTAGTAACCTGTTAGGTAATATTGTTTTGTTTTTAACGTCGCAGTATTTTATTTTATTTTTTTACATACTCGCTGAGTTTAGAGCCGAGCTCCCCCAAAGCTTGTTCTTGGTCCTCACAGATGGACTTCAGCTGAAGGTTTTCATCCTGGAGACGATGAAACTCCTGAACAAACACACACACACACACACACACACACACACACACACACACACGCAGAAAAACAAAAATAACTCACTAACAGAAAACAAACGTCACTCGTACCATCGCTCAGCTGCTCACATCTGTACACATCTGTGTGTGTCACTAGCCTTTTTCAGCCCGTTGATCTGCAGAGCCTCAGTGCTGAGCTGAGCCACCGTCTCCTTCTCTCTGTCCAGATCATTCTGTAGCGCCTGTCTCCACTCCCGCTCTATCTTTAGATCTGTCTCCAGCTGCTGGCTGCAGATAGAGCACACACACACACGTAGCACACTTAAGAACACATTAACCTGTTCACATGAAGTACAGCATAGACATTTAGTGTTAGAGCAGCAAAAGCAGTGCTAAGCTTATGTGCAGTGTTGGGGTCAATTATAATTGTAATTGCATAATTGATAATTAACTACAATTATGACACAGTTATATTTGTAATTGCAATTGGCAAAATCTGCTGCTGTTGTAATTGTAATTGAGCACAGATAATTGACTTTGTAATTGTAATTGGCATGATATAAAAATTGTTATTTTACAATTGAATTAAACTCAAACTCGGGGAACCATGTTACAGTTCTAAGTCTTACACATACAGTACATAGTTATTAATTATTAAAATATGCTTCAGATCAACTTTTCCCACTACCTGTCACTTCTCTTAAGGATCATTTTACTATTTTTTTAAAAAAATAAATTAAATCTATGGCTATACAGACAGAAAAAATATTAATACCAATATATTCATTGATTAGGGAGTTTACCAAGATAACCAAGAGATGAAAAACTAATTACACGATAGATAATATGTTTTAGTGTATTTTACAGCTAATTTAAGACAAGGGTCAAACTTATCCGTTATCATTAGAAATGCTAACAGAAAGCTAACACAAGAGGAAGGTTAAGTTTATTAAGGGTAATTTATTATAAGCTCAGTAATTGTGATTATTATAATTTATCTTTAGTAAGTGACTCTGGGGGGGAAAAATAATAATTGTAATTAGGGTTTGAAGTCCCAGAATGGGACAAAGGAACCTATTGTAATTGCTTTTATTATTATTATTCCACAGCCTGCCTTTGATTGCTAATTTGACCCCCTGAGAATGCCCGAAGTCCCACCAAAAATTGGCACGTACCTCAGGCCTGTTGAAAAGTTTGATAATTGGCACAATAAAAAAAATGAGGATGAGCAAAAAGTTACCGATGACCCACGCCCAAAACTAAACAGAAAGTCAGCCATCTTGGGTCAAAGGTCAAAAATGGCGAAACGCATTTGCATAAACTAGTCTGAAGGGCTTCATCCGATTCCCTTCAAACTCATCCAAAACACTTAAAACCCACTGAAAATTAAAAATCATCAAAGGCATTTCCGTATTTTTGTTAGCACGCCACAATTTCAAAATCCCCATAACTCTGACGCACAAATTTTGATCAGCTTCAAATTTAACGCAAGTGATATTTGCCCAACTCAGAGGGAGGGGCCTATAATGTCACTGGAAAATCCTTCGCCATTTTCCTGAACATCACATTCAAAATGCTGCATTTTGGCTATTTTTCAATGAATTTGCATCACATTCACTGAGAGTGAGCGGCATCTGATCCTGAATATTGATGCACTGCAAAACTCTCAACTCAACTTTATTGATATAGTGCAAATTACAACAAAGTCATCTCAGTGCGCTTAACAAAATATAAAGTCTATAGTAAGAAAAAGAACCAAACAAGATCCAAATGAACAAGCATTTAGCGACAGTGGGAAGAAAAAACTCCCTCTATTTTATAGGAAGAAATCTCCAGCAGAAGCAGGTTCAGCGGTGGCAGCCATCTGCGTCCACTGGTTGGGTTAGTGAACAGAAGGACAAACAGGGTTTGCTCACTCTCTCAGTCAAATAAACACATTGGAAAATAATTGTACGATCACTTCCTGTTTTTTCACATTGGTAAGTGCATCAGCACGCCATGATAGACAAATACATACGTCATATTTGATACACATGATGGCTGTTCATCCCTAAACAAGACTCAATGTGAAAATTCCCCATCACGCCTTCAGTAGGAGGGGCCTATAATGTCACTGGAAAATCCTTTGCCATTTTTCTCACCATCACAGTCTAAATCTGTATCTTGGCTATTTTTTGATGGATTCACATCAAATTTGCTGTGATTGATTTTTAACTGGTTATACTGGTTTTCACTTTATCTAATACTACAATGTTATCTGGCCTTCTAACTAGTTTTACTGGTCATTCCTGTTCTACTGCAATGTCATTGCTATTGCTAAGCTAATGCTAGGTTATTGCTACGTTAATACTATTGCTTGGTTAAAGCTAATGCTAGGCTAAAGCTAATGCTAGGCTAATGCTATTGCTAGATTAATGCTAATGCAAGGTAACTGTTATTGCTCGGTATATGCTAATGCTAAACTACTGCTAGGATAGTGCTAATGCTATTGCAAGTCTAATGCTGGGTTATTGCTAATGCTAGGTTAATGTTATTGCTAGGTTATTGTTAATGCTAGGCTAATACTAAAACTAGGTTAATGCTACTGCTAGGTTAATTCTAATCCCAAAGCATTTGAAATACAATATCTCAGCTGTTTTTTATACCAATTTGCATCAAATTTGCTCAGGCCAAACCCAAATCCCCAGCCACTTCTTCGGACCCTATGACGCCACTTGAGACATTTATTTCATTTGTAATAGGAAAAAATGGCAGTCACTGTAATCATATTGAAGTTATAATTGGGCATGGATATTTGAAGATATAATTGTATTTTAAAAAAAGTAATTGACCCCAACCTTGCTTGTGTGTGTGTGTGTGTGTGTGTGTGTGTGTGTGTGTGTGTGTGTGTGTGTGTGTGTGTGTGTGTGTGTGCTTACAGCTGCTTTTCTCTGTGTTGGATCTGCCGCTGCAGGCTGTCAGCCTTGTTGGCAAAGTCCAGCTTGAAGCGGCGGGTTCCCTCCTCCGCTGAGATGCGGTGCCTCTCTGCCTCCTGTAATCTGCACCATTATAACCAGGGACAAACTCAGGACCATGGAGAGAAAAAACTGGGAGAAGAGTAGAGGTAGACAGACACAGAAACAGAGGAGGGAGGGATGTGGGTTGGGGAGTGCTGAGGTATGGGAGAGGTTTGGGTGAAGTCGAGTGGAAGCTCCTCACAGGAGGGTAAATTAAAGTTCTGTGGAAGCTGAAATGAATCAAAAAATAACAGAAAAAAGCTTCATGATGGAAAGGAAAAGGAAAGAAAATGCCGATCTTAAAGCAACGCCCTGAAGTACGTGTCAAACTCAAGGCCTGGGGGCTAAATGGGGCCCTTTGGAACATCCAATTTAGCCCACAGGAAAAAGTAGGAAAAAATGAATTATTGTGTAAATTACTAACTAATTCAGTTGTAGATCTCTCAGCTAGATATCCCCAAAATAATTCAGAAATTCAAAGAAACTCCACAATATTAGCAGAGCTCACATTTCCCCCATGCTCATATCACATGATGATGGCAGTCATTTTTAATCTCAAATTGTTAAAAGAACTCTCAATTCTTTCAAAATCCTGCAATTTTCTTGAATTTATTCAACAAAATTTCCCCAAATTATATAAAAATTGGTAACAAAATCTAAAAAATGTAAAATGAAGATCCTGCAGGGAATGATACAGTATGTGTGATATTATCAGTGCCATACATATTTTGTAATTTCCTTCTACGTGAAAGTGCAAACTAGAGAACATTATTGTTCAAATTACTAATTTTCCTGTGAAAAATCTCTTGCCCACTAAAGACAAACTGCTCCGTATTTGGCCCCTGAATTAAAACGAGTTTCACACCCTTGCCCTAAAGAAAGAATCATTGTGTGCTAGGGCTAAGCTATCATGACAGCTCTTACTGGCCCCATAATTTATAATCAAGGTCACATATTTTAATCACAATCATTCAACAGTGCACTGAGAGTGTCCAACAAACTCAAAGCACACACAGCAGTTCACAAACACCTCACTTTATTGATATTGGTGGTCAAAGACAGCAGTGAGTTTTTATTCTACAAACCAGGATCATTATGAACACAGAGCTAGAGCTGTGAGAATAATTATTCCCTTATTATAAAAGTCAATAAATAATGTAAAGTCAAAGCACACAGTGAATGTTTACAGCTGTGAGACAACAATCCTTAAAGCTCAGAACACATGGATGGAGCCAGTAGTTTAAATCCACTGCCCTGCATTCACTGCACATGGTGTCTGAATGATGTCAGTGCTAAAGATATGAGGCTCTTCTAAGTACCCACAATCCATTGCAGCTCATATAACATGACACATTAATGCTAAGGCATTACAGTTCCCTCTCTTTAGAAATGAGCTTTGGGACACAGCAGGCTGCTCACAACCAATCAAAGCCCAGGGCTGACTCAGCAGGATTCACTCACACACCGTCCAACAGTGAGCCATCAGACACTGTCTGTGAGGGTATACAGACAACTACACAATTATACACCGTTTACAACTGTTCTCCTATTATGGCTTCATTCAAACAGTGTCAGCTGCTCTAATCTGACGCCACGCACACACCTATTCCTGCTCTACACCTGACACACACACACACACGCACACACACACACAATTTAGGTTCAGCATCGTTATGTGTTTTTTGTTTTGTTTTTTAAAAAAAATTAAAAACGTATGTAAAGATTAATGACGAATTGTTTTCCCAAATTGTTAAAAAATGAATTAAACTAATTGTTAAAAAATGCAATCTACACTTTTAAAAAAACTTTTCTAAATTATTTATGTCCAAATTTCCCCTTTTCATCTTTACTTAATTCTTAACTATCCAACATTCTCTTTTCTATGTCTCCTTGATAAACAGACTAGATCAAGTCCAACATAAGGTTATTCATCTTGAGAGCATTTTAAACTGAGCGTTTTATTCTTCCTCACACCAATCTTCACCTGGCTTTGCTTCTTTGCCTCTTCCTACTCAGACATCACATTCAAACGCTATAACAGACTGCTTTGACTCTCATAGGATTAAAAAAAGCAACACCGAGTGAGGATGTGTTCTGTGATCATTGTCGTTAAAGAGTACCTAAACCCCGAAACCCTTTTTTCCGATGAATACAAATGTATTTGGGTATGAAGTAGTGCAGTTGATTGATCCTGGTCCATCTCGCAACATTTTAGTCAAAATATTTGCCATACTTTATTGTAAAATGTCAGTGACTGCCCTCTATGGGTTGAAATCCGGCAATTACAATTGATTTTTGCAATTGGCTGAGAACAAGATCATGTGATGTCCCGGGACCATCTTGTGTCACAAACTAGCACTGTTAGCCCCGCCCTTTTATAAAAACTAGCACCTGTGGGCTCTACAGTCTGTAGTCAGTAGGTTGGATTGAGAGAAGACTGAATAGAGAGGTATATTGAGTAATGAGTAGCTAGTTAACATTAGTGATTGACCGATTCATCGGCCGGTCAATTTAATTGGCCGATTTTTGGGTGTTTTACGTGTATCGGCATCGGCCGATGCGCCGATTCACTTTATAAACAGAGCAGCTGCTACAGGGCTCCGTGTTGCTGCAGACAGAGTGTTTAACTTAGCGGTTCCATGCGTCGTGTGTGTGTGTGTCTTTCCCTCTCTCTGCTTCTCAATTAGCGCTGCATTGAGAAGTTTTTAACTTTTAGAAGCAGTTTACTACTTGTTAGAATATTTATTCTTGTTAATGTTGATGCAATTTAGAAAAGAAACTTGAACAGTTTCTTGCTTAATGCGCATTTGACATCACATTATATTCCTCTGTTAATTTATGTCCTGGGGTTGTGTTGGAATGGACTATTATTCATGGTTTCTTTTTGTGTTTAATACTATAATTATATATCCTTATACTCAATAATTCTGTTAATAAAATATATCTTCAGTCAGGCCAACTTTTGTCAAAGCCATTTTCAGGACAAGGACGAACAGTTCTCGTTCATAATATTTCATGAGATGTCTCACACTTTTTACTTGTTCTTGTTCTACATCACCTGTTTTTATTATTTGTTAAAATGTTTTACTTGGTGTCCTTCTACCTCACCTTTGATCATTTCAATAAACTAGTACAGTGCCCGTCGGAAGTATGTATTCATGTGGGAGCATAAGGGATATATTTGCGGGTGCAAAATGTGGGTGCAATTTTCCTGGCTTAATTCTATGGGACATGTGCATGACTTCATCACTTTCATATTTTTTTGTATGGTGTATTTTTCTGTAACGTATGTTTTTTGGAGTCATGTGTATTTGGGTATCTTTCTGTTGTCTTTTTGTGCATAAATGTTTGCTGTTTTTTTATTTAAATTTTTTTTGTAATGTATGTTTTTTTGGAGTCATGTGTATTTTTGTATACTTATTGTTTTTGTTGCTATTAGTGTGAATCAGGAGTAATTTTGTGTATTTTTCTGTAAATGTATGTTTTTTTGAAGTCGAGCACAGTGCCCGTCGGAAGTAAGTATTCATATAGTGGGAGCTTAAGAAGAATTGTCAATTATGGGCATAATAACAACATTATAAAGGGGTACATTTGCAGGTGCAAAGTAAAATAGCGTGTGCAATTTCCCTGGTTTAATTCTATGAGACATGCGCAAGATAAATGTGTTGTTTTTTTTTTTTGTTTTTTTTTTTTTAAACTAATTTTTATATTTTTTCGTTTGGTGTTTTTTTTGTTATGTACAGTGTCTGTTGGAAGTATTACTCCAAAATAACAGATACACACACTCGGGGTATTTGGAACCCGTTGACCGAGTTTCAGGTCGAACTGGCACCGCGTCTGGGAGATATTTGCTCCACACACACACACACATCCACACATCCATCCACACAGACCTCCCTTGCTTTTATAGGTAGATGTTCCTTTTTTTAAATTGAGACTTGTAGCATTTATCATCATTGTGTAATTTTTATGATGTAAATCAAGGGAGCAAAAATAGTATCGGCTCAAGAAAATCGGTAGTCCGTATCGGTCATCGGCTAAGGCTGATGGGAAAAAAATCGCTATCGGCATGTTCCCTAAAAAACCCATATCGGTCGATCCCTAGCATAGCATAGATTGTTCATTGGAGATTTTATAGTATAGACTGGGCGTGTCTTAAGCCTTATAGAAGCCCCGCCCATAATCAAGGCATTTTTTAAATTTCCCTCCTAGTGGCAGGTCAGGAGAAAGCAGGGGTTTATTACTCTTTAAATGCTATGACAATGATCACAGGTCATAACGACGGTGCTACAACTACATAAAAGAGTCTAAAATGACCTCACTGTCCAGTCACTGTATGTAAACCCGTTACTGAACAATGTAGGAATTTAAATATGTACAAGTAAATAAAGTAGTGTACACGTATATGAAAATGTGTCCTTAGCTTCTATTAGTTGCAAATTTGTTGAGTTAAACAAAGTGTGTGTGTGTGTGTGTGTACATTGTAATCACATCCCAGTAGGTTTCTGACGATTTCAGTAAATCAAGCAAACATGCAGTTCAACATTAACCTGTGGCTCTTCTAAGGCGCCCTCCAACAGAATGTGTAACTGAATCAACCAATGTTGTTTGAGTGTGTTGGTTTGGTGTGTGTGTGTGTGTGTGTGTGTGTGTGTGTGTGTGTGTGTGTGTGTGTGTGTGTGTGTGTGTGTGTGTGTGTGTGTGTGTGTGTGTCCTCAGAAGGAGATGTCCTTGACTAGCTTGTACTGGTGCTCTGTGTCTGTGCTGGCACACTTCACGAATGACATAGCGAGTGTTCTGGTCTGACTGAGCAGATCTTTATCGCTGGACACAAAAAGCAGGCATGAAACCAGAAGAGTGCACATGAGGGTTTCAATGGAAGCAGAGTGGATGGATGGATGGATGGATGGATGAGAAAAAAAAGGGAAAAGCATTGGGAACGACGAGAAAAAGAGAAGAAGGAAGGAAGGAAGGGAGGAAGAGAGGATGTCAATACATCGGTTCTCTAAGTGGCCCCGGTTACACTGAACACCTTTAGTGACTTTCACCATCACAAGCACAGCAGAGAGCTTTAAACACCAAAATGGGATTTCAGCAACCAGCTTCACGCTGTAATCAGATTACTACACATGCATGGATGTCTTTTCCTTTTACACAACACTCCAAAGAATGGATAAATGCTGAGAGGAGGATGAGGAGGAGGAAAGGTGGTGGAGAAGAGGAACATCACACGAAGCTTCAGAATTCAACCATCAAGCCAACTTTGAATGTGTACACTCAACAACCACATGAAACAAACCCAAAGGTTGGATTTTAAGATGAATATTTATGTATTGCTGATTTTATTTTCCTCATCACAGTCAGCTGTTATCAGCAAACTCTAAAAACATGTGTAACCAGAAATTATGTCTGGCAGAATGTGTCTATTTGGACTTTCAATAAAAACAACCATAATAACAATCCCAGGCAGATTTAAACCAATGGAAAAGGAGAGGGAATGGACTGTACCATCAGGTAGAGAACAGGGTAAAGGAGGGATCCAACAGCACCAGTAAACTAGCATGCTATCATACATCCACATCCATACACAGTGGGAAAAGACTCGGCATGCAGGGAAATGATCAGGATAGGTCAGACATGATCAGGCCTCAGGGTTTCCTTATCTTATTATTGATTTATTTATTTATAAAACAGAACATTGTCTTTAAAAATGTGTGCCTGCATTAATTCAACAGGGCAAAGAGGACTGCAGCTTTTAATGATAGTGAAAAAAAATAAAATCACATGAACAGATTTTATCTTCATCTAGTGAAAACTCACTGTTGTACATTTTAGAAACACCAACAGAGCCACAGTAAAAGAATCTAAGTCACATGCTGCTGAATGGAACTTAGTATCAGAATAAGTTGCAGATCATGAGACATTAATCATTTGTACTTTTTGCTCATTCTGGTTCAAAGCTGTCATTTCTACCTCGGTCTCAGTCTTTGTGGAAACCCTGAGCACTAGTGATGAGAAAAAACCTTTTGAAAACAACCTTGATAGCTGTTTTTTTTACTTTTAATAACGTTTTAACAATAAGGTATTTTTGGGCCCAACAAAGGCAGATGCTTGCAAACGAGCTACCCTAACAACAGACGCTCTAACGTACTGTGGAGATACAAAATGATTTAGATGAAGCCTCGACATGAAGTAAATCTCACCTTTGCTCCAGCTGCTTCATGGTGGCAGTGATCTGATTGGTCTTCTCCTCAAGACGACTGATCATACTGTTCTTCTTCTGCATCTCATCATCAGATGACTATAAGAGATGACAGACGAGCCCAAGTTATCACCAAAATACGAAGCGGCTATCCTGAAGAAAACACAAAGATGTACCTGCATCTTCTGGTACATTTCCACATTGATGGCTTTCACCTCGTCCAGCTGGTGTCGCAGACCGATCAGAGTGTCCTGCAGAGGAAATACAATTCACTTAATGTTGTTGTATAAATGCCACAAAAATCACAGATAAAAAGAATAATAAAAAATGCACTTTGTAAAGTACAGATGCATTTCACAGCTGGGCTACAAATGTCTGCTGAGGGTGTTTTGATGTCACTTAATTCGCATGTTAGTGATGAGAGGCTAAGCACTCCTGCAGCGGCCAAACACAGTGAAATGAATCTCACAAACGCCAGACACAGCCTAAACAAGGACAACCATTAGCTCAGCTAATAACAAACCTAAATATCTTCTAAAACTGCCCTATTTAGTCCAAATGAGTAGGAAAAAGTGAAAAGACTTTCAAAAAAAAAAAATCTGCTGACCTGTTTTTCATGAATATCTTTTTCCAGAAGTTTCATTGCCAACTCCATCTCCTGTTTCATCGACACCTGCACAACCAACTCATTCTCCACATCCTACAACAGAGTGAATATGCACAGATGAGCTGGTGCTACGTCTGCAGTGTGTGTGTGTGTGTGTGTGTGTGTGTGTGTGTGTGTTGGACCTGTCGGAGCTGACACTCCTCCTTCAGCTGTCGTTGTGCCTCGTTGTACATCTCATCCAAACCTTGACTCGACTGTTTGTAAGCATCTCTCTCCACTGACACATCGCCGTGAGTAACCTACCAAAAATGATGGTGGACACAGTTATTTCATTATGTCATTATGTCAGATTTGTGTAGTTACCCATACCAGCTTTGTGACTCCAGCAACAATAGCTTGATCTCCTTTTACTGAAATGTATGAATATCAGGGTTCTCACCAAGAATTTGAGGGGGATCGCGAAGTGCGCGAGCGAGGGCAGCCGGCGCAACTGTCGTCGGGGTGTCCGGAAACTTGGAAAATGTATAACCCTCTGACGGCCCAATTTTGTGAAGCTAAAGTTTTTTTTTAATAAAGTTTTGTTACTTTCTTACTTTGAAGCCAAAACGTATTTTTGAATTGGTGAAGGGTTTTGTGAAGAGTTTGTAATGCTTGGTATAGGTCATCCACTCAAAAACTCAAGAGAAACTGGATAGAAAATAACATTTAATTCAAAAGACTGATTCGAAGACGTGCTTTTCAAATTTAAATGAGGTATTATGTGGGACTCGCAGGTTTGTATTGTATACGTGTGTTCATTCACTGTGATTATTCTTGTGGTTCTTTGCACTAAAATAGAAGAATCGTTTAGCGTTTGGTAATTATTAGGTGTGCAACGATCATTCAATCTGGACTGATACATCAGTTAGGACACAATACAACCAAGTCGATAGGAATTCAAACCATTGATCAATGTCGTTAAAAGGAATGATTTTATAACAAATGTCTGAAACAATAGAACTGTCAAAACATAAAAATTGGTTAGGTGAAATGTCTATATAATACCGTCTTTAATCAATTGTAGGCCCCTGAATTAATTTGAATCAAAATCAAATTGTGGCAGATTTTGTGATATTGACAAAAATCATACTGTTGTCCAAAGAATTGATAACAGATTGTTGTGATTACACAGTACACAGTAATTAGGCTGCATTTTTAGAGCTCAGGTTTTCTAGCATTGTATCTGTGTGTGTATGTGTGTGTGTGTGTGTGTGTGTGTGTGTGTGTGTGTGTGTGTGTGTGTGTGTGTGTGTGTGTGTGTGTGTGTGACAGCATACCTCTAAATGTTGCTGTGTCTTTAACAGAATCAGGCTGTTCTCACTCCTCAGCTGCTGGTTTTCTTCCTGAAGTTTGATGATATTGTTCTTAGCAATGGCTAACTGTGAACAAAACATGCACGTGTTGACTGAACGGTATGAAATGAAGCTAGTTTACAGATTTGAACATATCTCATCCGAGCACACTTTGCCTGAAATCTATCCGATCTTACTCACCTCTTCTATTAGTTTGGAGTTAGACTTCTCCAGTGATTCAACCCTTCCGTGCAGACCATTGACTGTGGAGCTGGACATAAATACAAACACATACATGACTCATCACTGGGCTCTGATGATTCAACGTTTTCACTTGTTTTTACTTTAATTTAACTGGTAAATGTGTTGTTCCTACAAAGGATGCCCAAGAGAAGCCAGTAGAAATTAAGAATCAAATATCTTACCTAAGCTGTCGGTTTAGTTCCTCAACATAGTTCTTCTGGTCCAGGATGGATGCTATCTGGCTGTTCCTTGAAAAACACATAAAAAAAATATCCCCATCATTTTTTTGGAAAAGAAACTCACTGTTGCTTCAAAGTGTAAAAAAAACCTACCTCTCTTCACTTCTGTAATCATCAATGTCATTTTTCAAGTACATAGAGAAGTCGATTACGCCAACCTTGGTGAAACAAAAATTAAAATTAGACAGGGAATGTACACCATGAAAAGTAATGATAACAGAAGCAGAATTTTAATATTAATTCCTGTTCAAACAATTGGAATTGTAGGAATACCGTCACACAGCAGGGGTTACCTGAGAATCCAGGTCCTCGCCTTTCACACAGAGGTTTGCATCGATCACATTCAGACCCACCAGCAGACCCACTATCACTGCTCCCTCCTCCTCCAGCATCAAGGCTGAGCTCTCATAGAAATCACTGACAGAAGAAACACCACAGAGCTTCATTCACCCTTTCCTTTTTTTGGTGAGCAAAGTGCTGCTATCTATCTATCTATCTCTATGTGTGTGTGTGTGTTAATGTACTTAAGCAGGTCTTTTCTAGTGATGAGGAGTCGCAGGTAGTCGGCCAGCCGTTTCTGCATGAGAGCCAATCGCAACCAGGCTCTGGCCCTGCCCAAGGGAGTCCTAAAAACCACACGCACACACACGCACACACACACATTCAGAATATTTTGGCAATTTCAAAATTGTGTGTCTGGATGATTTATATACATAAAATTAGAGGATGTGATGTGATTCTGTGCAGAATATTTTTAACCTACTAATGGACTGTATGATAAATAACACTTAAAGGTAGGGTAGGCTATTTTCAAAAGCTAGCATGATTTTGAATGTAGCCTCCCAATGGCTCCGCCTTTACCCCCTTTGCCCCTCCCCTCTTTGCTTCGTCTCACTCACATGCATGCCCACAGCTGCTGCAGAAGAGGAGCTCAGCTAATCGTTAATATTGTGTAGAAACTTGATTGTCTCATGTCTCATTCAGCAGTAAGTAAACAATAAACTTTACCATTATATATGTTAAAAAACGTGACCAAAAACTCTGTTTTAACTCTGTCAGTGTAGGGGTAGGCGATATGGAAAAAATATCATATCACGATTGTTTCTTTGTGAAATCACAATCACGATTTTATGGACCAATATGGACCAATATTCATATCTCTATATTTTTCCTCAAAATGGCAATAGGTGATCTAAACTCCATTTATTTATTTTTTTATTTTTTTCAAAAGTTTTACAAGAAAAACAATAATGGGTCAAAATCAGTGGAGAAAAATGCCACAAAGACCCTTTTATTAATCACTAGCAGCACAATAACAACATTTTGTGTCACTTTTGACTTTTTCCTTCATTAAGGCTGAAATGTGATTAAATTATGTAGTGTTGCTTTTTTCAGGGCAGCTCTGAGTTGCTGAAAGTAGTTTTTAAAGTAAATCACATTCAGGACACTGTCTCTTTAAGAATATGGAAACAGCACCGTGAGCTACAGCAGCAGCAGCAGCTCTCCGCTACAGCGCAGCGACAGAGCATTAGTTATAGAAGCGAAACACATGCAGTGTTTTCTCAAACATATTCCAGCGCTTCGCAGGACAGACAGACATCTGCACTGAGCCTCTGACAGACAGTCGCTAACAGAGAGGAAGCAGCACAGCTAACTCTGTGTGTCCGTGCACTGGGGGGAGGGGGAGCGGAGTGTACTTCTGCCCCATTTAAGCGCTTAATAATCTGTAATGTCTGTAATGCTGACTAGCAAATGGTGTGATTTGACACGGCACCGCAAGGGGTAAAATGTGAACTATAGACGGTTCTACGATCTCTGTGATTTAGGAGATCGCCGTCATGTTGTAATCCTTAACGATCTAATATCGCCAGATCGAACACCCTTATGTCAGCGGTGATGCGCTTTCAGTGTGAGCTCGTGCATACGAGGGATCGAGAACGAGCAGGGAGACACGGAGACGTGATTGGTTAAATAAAAGGGTTAATTTTTTCCATTGGTCAAAGTTATTACACTTTTACAGCTGCTACAGTTGATGGATTTTCTTTGTTCCTTTTTCAGAGCACATAAGATCTTAATTTCTGTCAGGACATAAAAAAAAATTCACCCAAAAACTTAAAACCCTAGCTTTAAACCTAAGCTAACTAGCACACACCCTATCACTGTGTATTCTTCTGTTTTTCAACAATTTCATTTTATCCAAAAACCACGTACAAATGGAACAGTCAGGGTTAAGGCCCAGGTTGAATTTGAAGCAGTGACCCTCTGATTACAAACCACGCTACCACTGACCACTGTTTCTAACCTTTGGGTCTGCAAGTGGTGTTTGTGCAATCCTGTGTAGCTACATGCTGGCCTGACTCAGCATCTCTAAAGGAAACAGTCCCTATCCCCACATTGAAACAGCTCCCTGTTCTTTATTTTTGCTGTAGCTGATAAAAAGAGATTATTTCTCCCTTTTATTTCCTTACTAGAGGCTCTGCATCATGATGGAATATAAGGTTGGTCTTCAGAAGGATCTGAGAAAAAAAGGTTCAGCAACAAAATCCTTGCTGGAGGGGCTCAGGGACTTAAATCTAACTGAAGGATACACAACTGGACATTTGTAAGATGTTATTTCAGGCATTACATATTTCACACTATCAACATTGGATGAGTGCTACCAACAAACCACTGCAAAATAAAAGTTATATTTATGTTGCCTCAGACACAAAACTGAAAATTGTTTTACTTACTGTCTCAGACAGGGTTCCTACAGCTTCAGTCAAATTCAATTCAAGCCTTTTTAATGCCATTTGAAATTACATTGAAGACTTCACAGTAAATGCAATTGGGGGAAAAATGTCACATCAATTACATAGGGTTAGGATATATTTTCCCATTGTCTAGTGCAAAGCGCAACAGGCGGCCCCCAAAGTAAACACAACAATACACAAAATGACAGTAAAATACACACAAAAAAAAAAGACTAAAAAAATTAGAATCACTCAAAACACACAAGATGACTACAAAAATAGCCAGAAATCTATTAAACAACATAAATACAAAAAATAAAAATCATTAAGAAAAGCCATTAAGAAAAATCGTCATTGGACAGGCAATTTTATTTAAATGTACATTTCCACATGTTGTTAAAAGTTGCTACAAGTAGTACGCACATCTGCATAGAGTCCCTCTGCAACCACGTGACGTCACTGTTTTGCAGTTGATTGTGCAATGTTAAAGTAAATTACATATTTTAAAAAAAAATAATGTTACCAATTATTTTGAAACATGAGACTAATTACAATCATAAAATCCTACTTGTCACGTGTTAAAATTTAAGATTGTTGAAACACTGATTTAAGACAATTATGACAATTAAGGCCTTATTTTTAGATCCATTAATGTAATGCCTTTAAAGTTTTTTTAGGGATCTGCAAGAACCCTGCTCAGAACTATAATGTATATGTTTGGTATTAAGAAACATAATGTGAAAAATTAGAAATGCAAAAGTGAAAGGTGAAGTGAAAGTAAATAACACAAAGACACTTCCACATCCGTTCAGGTCTACCCATCATATTTCTTATAATTGTGTGCTTGGATGTAGCTTGTTGCGCCCTCACAGATGTTTCGCACAACGACAACAAAACGTGTGAAAGTGATTCCTTACTTTAGTCCAGGCAGGTCACGAACGGATGCTGAAATCTCTGCTGCCTCAGGACACAGTTTCTCCACCAACTCCAAAGGACCCCATAGAGACTTATTAAAACCCAGGAAGGACTTCTTCACTACAGAGCAATGCAGAGGAAAATATCTGAGACACACACACATAACGTAAAGGTCAATGAGACCCATACGCTCCGTTTACCTCTGAGTCCATGTTTGAGGCAGTGCTCCATAACCACAAAGAACTGCTGAAGAGGTGGGTAGTCCGAGTCTAGAGTACGCCCAAAGCTCAGAGCAGACTCGATCAAGCCTTTGATGCTCAGTTTGGCCATGTTGAGCAGGTTGGCTCTCTCCATAGCCATGGGGTCTCGCAGGGCTGCACACAATAAACACAACAACAACATTGAAATATACTCAATTAAACAAACTTTGTTAAAACAATATAACTAAATGATTTAATGCCATGTAAAAAAAAAAAAAATCTAATTTTAAAAATAAAATTAAGAAATTCAAAAATCCTACTTTTAACTGATATAGATTCAATTTACATGCATGAGCTCCAATAGCAACAAAAACTTTTAGGACAGCGCTAAAAGACCCAAATGTAATTAATAAATCTGTTAAATTGTGCAATCACCTGAAAAAACGAATAAATAACAGGCATAACTACAGCAGCTGTAGCTACAGACATTAATGACAGTGAACAGGAGAGTGTGTAGCCAGTATTTTCAGGGCTAAGGACTGTGACCCTGCATAGAAGTGTGCTTTTGGACCTCAAGGTTAATGAGTAGCCACGCAGTATAACCAGGCCAGAGCCACGTCAAGCACTAATGAAGAATGCAAGTCGCTTAGCAATGTACAGGAGTTTTAATTGGTGCAACAGGCTGGGCTGGAGACATCTATGTGTACAAGCCAACAAATGCATTCCCAGAAGGTGCCTGGCTGTGTGGCCTAAAGGCAGGGAATCCTCAGAGCGTTGGTCCAAACAAACAGCAAGAACGTTACATTAAAGTTGTAATAAGCATATGGATATACACTCAAATATAGGATAATGTCAGCACAAATGTAAAAACATTTATCAGAGTAGCTACTAGTAATGTAAATCTGATCTGAGTTGTTTGAAAGCTTCTTACATAGACTCATGTTACTGTAAATGACTATTTTAGTAAATTTCTAAATCAGTAATTTTACTAGTTTAATTTTAAGTTGTAAAATACAGGTAAGTAAAGTAATTAATTACATTTTTACACTCAACCATAACTGAGTAAATTGTTACTTTCAGTTTTTTGTGATTATTTCCTTATTTCTGTTCCATGGTCTCTTCTAGAGCTGCACAATTAGGGCCAAAATTATAATCACGATTATTTTGATCAATATTATAATCACAATTATTCATCATAATAGGGAAAAATCGGTGTTTTTACCTCACTACTTTTAAACAACCAACATGTGTACAGTTTACAGTTCAAAATTAAGCTTTAAAATTTAATAATAATAACAAAAAAATTAAAATAACCCAAGAATTTAATATGTAGGAATAAAGACACTATTACAGAGTGCAGAGCCCGTATTTTAAATGTAAATATTGCTGAAGACCAGGTTAATTTAATCGTGGCAACCAAAGTTGTTATCAGAATTAAAAATAGATTAATTGTGCAGCCCTAGTCTTTTCATAAACTAGTCTATGAAAGCACATTGAACATAATCCATATGTTCTTAGTCATGCCTTTTCTGATCAAAGCCCAGCCCCTGTCTATGGTTCAGTTTGGGGTTTCTACCTATTATGTAGTTACCCACATGGCACATTGGGCATGGCACTGTTTTAAAGTTCATAAATGTAGCTACACATACTTACGGACTGAGAATTATTTTTATTTTGAATTGAATTAATTGGTGTTGTTTTATTTTTTTTAAATAATTGTTAATTTTGACAAACTTTTTATTTTACAAAGTGTCTATAGTTCCGGACCTGGACCTCAGACAAATCTGACTATTGTTCAGGCACTTCCTGTGCGCATACATAAGCGTAATGTACCTGTTTTAACACTGTGTTAGGATAGCTGAGTGGCCTAAGGTGCTAGACTTAAGGATGTTTCTTTCTGCTGAGGTGTGTTCGAATCCCACTTCTGAAATATTTTATTTTTTTCATTTTAACATATTTAACACGGCAAATCTCACTTTTAAAAATACATATACGAAAATAAAGAAATATTTTAGGGTTTTTCCTGGGTTAGGGATAGGGATAGAGTTAGGTTAGAGTTAGCTTAGGGCTATAATAAAACTTGACAAACCTATAGCAAGAAGGACACGGGTCCGGCAGTGACGGAACTACTGGCATTCGGCTTACTCACAGGAAGTGCCGGTGTAGTGTAGAATAAACCTATCGTGAAAGTTTCCTACGGTAGACAGTGGGTATGAACACCTTGTGAACTGTGCATGTGTGTCTGTCATTTTGAAAAAAGGTAATCTTTCCTTTATTTTTCAGGGTTAGGGTCAGAATTAGGGTTTATCATAGTAGGAAAAATTAAGGTAGCAAAATATTGTACGTATACGGGTAAATAAACACTACACTATTAGTGCGCATGCGCGTGTAGGAGGCTTTCACGCGTAGGATTATTTTTCACTACACCGGAACTATAGTCAGGATTGTCTGAGGTCCAGGTCCAAACCAATAGCAACAACCTTTATTTTATATAGATGTATTTGCTGAAAATAAATGAAGTTTCAATTGTGCAATATTTCATCTGTTCGTTTTTAAATTTATACATGAGATGTTTAAGTATATCCTTCTTCTTTAACTGATTTTGTTTTTTTCAAATGCAAATCTTTATTTTTTTCCTTTTCAAAAATATTGTATCGTATCGTCCCACCACTAATACTCACTACTATGATATTATCAACAACACATGCTAAGAAAACAAGAGATGATCAGAGAGCCTGGAGCACAATGAGCCTCCAGAGGCCTGAAGAAGGCCAATGTTTTCCATTAGCATCAGTGCATCCTGTGATGCTGCAGGATGCAGACAGAGCTGAGGGATGGAGACACCACAGGGTATTCATCAGAACCAATAGGAATAAAAGGAATGATGTGTTTATGTGTCAGAGAGTGGATATGTCACATTGTAACCTTTACCAGAGCAGCTACAGTATGAATAAATAGATGAATGTGAGGCTGGACTGGACTGGATCCCAGTAGCAGTGAGTAGCTCCTCCTGGTGCTCATCAGCCTACCTTGGACGGTCCAGTCCTCGGACAGAGACGTCCTGGGCTCAGACACTTTGGGCAGGACGTGGATGCTCCCTGATATGGTTTCGGACGCTTTACGGGCCAGAGCGAAGATGGGAGCCTGCCATCGCCCATCTCCGCCTCCCTTCGTCCCGCTGCTACAGCCCACCTTGTCCCCTGCAGATGATTTCTCCTCCTGTAGCCTCAGAACCCCAAACACCTGGTTCCTCTCCCTGCCGCCGTCCGCCTCGGACAGAGCCAGGTCCTGCTCTCCGGCTGAAGCCATGCTAGAGGTCCGTATCTCTCAGAACCAAAACACCGCTAAACAGTTCAGCCAGTCAGCATTGTTACCGCGGTGGGAGACTCTCAGTATCCGAACAGCACCGGTCGAGGCACGGACAGGTCTAACGTCTGTCAGATACACACCGCCTAGCTAACACCCACACGTCCGTCCGTCCCGCTACATGACGGACATTCCCAGTTGAAGGACCGGCGCGCACAGTTGCTGCTGCTGCTCGGTAAACGCGTGTTTTCCGCTCATCTTCGCAGAATACCGACGTGTTTACAGACAGGTAACCGACAGACGTTGCACCTCCGGAGGGGCGGTGTCATTCCGGAGGGGCGGTGTCTATATCAGTGGCCTCAGAGGCACAAAGGCAGCTGACGTCACCCTGTCAGCAGATGCTCAGGGTGGCCTGCTGCCCCCTGTTGCCCCTGGAGGGAACTGCAGGGCTGGAGGCCGCAAGGACAGGGTTGGGGTCAATTATAATTGCAATCGCGTAATTGATAATTCATTACAATTAAATCGTAATTTTAAAAATCCGTTTGGTCTCGTAATTAAATTGTAAACTAGATAATTGACTTTGTGATTGCAATTGCCATAAAACTAAGAAACCATGTTGCAGTTCAATGTACTGTTCTACACATATGTAGTGAACCATTATTAAAATATGTTTTTTATAAGGCATTCCCAATTTTATCATTTTTTTAAAAAATGAACTTGATGGGTTATAGTGATTAGTGACACAAAAAAGGCTCAGACGCCCACACCAAAAACATTAAAACCAATATTTTCATTGATTAGTTAGCAACAAGGTAACTAACTGATATGAAAAAAATTAGATAGTAGATATTTGTTTGTAGTGTATTTTACAACTGATTTAGGACCCGTTATTATAAGTGATGTTAACACAAGAGGAAGGTTAACTTCTATCAGGTTATTTATTTCAGGCTCAGTACTGAAATGTAGTAGTTGAGAATGTAATTCTAATTGACTTTCTGAGGATAAAAATAATTGCAATTTCATTGAAATTGGAAAAAAAATGGTGGTAGCTATAATTGTAATTAAATTGTAATTGAACATGGATAATTGAAAACATAATTGTAACTGAAAAATGTAATTGACCCCAACGCTACCGCTAGGACAGTGGACAGTACCAACTTTTTCTTATTTTTGAAACCAAGTACCCCCTTTGTCTGATTTCAACATTTTGCTCAGAATTCCCTGAAAAAAACAACTATGAAGCATAATAATGATGGAATGAATGAGTGTTAACAGTTTGTTTGAAAGAATCCCATTGTAAATAAGTAGACTCAAAAGTATTTAGTGCCTCTTGAATTAATATCTTTCTATAGTTTTTATGTCTTCTGGTAATCTCCCATCTGGTGTGGGACTAAGACTGACCCTTGTATTTTCAGTTCATGTTCTAATCAAGATCATTTTTATCATCATTATTACGATTATCATTTTAATTAAAAAGAAAAATCACAAAACTTTTCATGTTTTCATTTGTTAATTTTCCACTTGCTCTCTCTCAAGTACCCACTGTAATGTTATCGCGTACCCCAAACCCTAACCTAAAAACTCAGTTCAACCTAATAATTCAGTTCAACTCAAAACACTTATTTTTAGAAACATTTTTTTTTTAATGAATTTGTTTTTCTATTTTTTTATAGCAGCTACTCCCTGCACTCGAGGTCGTGGTGATCCTATGGTGCCCGCACCATAAAGTTATACCTTTCAATGAAGAAAACCCAACATTTCCACATGAGCAAGCATTAGTGACAAGCAACAACAAAAACACACCAAATAAAATACTCCCACTTGCATTAGCTTGATTTAGAAAAAAGCTGAAATTGTTAATAACCTTAAATATAGTCCTGTACCAATTTTTCACACATTTATAGCTTTACTCAGGACTCTCCTACTGTGCAGCTCCTGATTCAAATGATCTAGAATAATTAAATAATGTTAAAATCTATCTAAAGCCGAAACATTCACCCATTTCCAACAAGGATTTGAACCAAAGTCCTTGCAGTCATGACAACCAGCCTCATATCTAAAAGATCATGCTCATGTTAGGTTGGTCAATTATTTCTTTTTCTTTCTGAATCATACATTCAAACACAATGAAGAGGTTTAAGGGAAATCTTGAAAAAGCTTGATAGAAGCAGGATTGATCATATTTCAAAGACAGATTTCTGCACAAACCTTGGCTGCAGGCCAAACGCTCCATGCTCTCACTGTGAGTGATTCCCCATCTGTGGAGGCTCTGAGGTGAATACATTAGTCTTTCCACTGCAATGACGAAAATGTCTTCCTTGATGTTACACCACCAGGTACACTTCAGTTTGATTTATTAATTCCCAGGTTTCTTCTTAAATCTTTTATCCTCCAGTTCCTTTGGCCAATACCAGATTGGTCAGGTTTGATCGTCTTCTGAGGTAATGCTTTTTCTACACAGAAAAAAAAACTCCATTGAGAATAAGGGAGACATATACAGGATACATATATATATACTGTACATATATATATATATATATATACCTGTACTTTATTATTGTCATTGTTTACTAAATGACACTGGTGAAGTGAAGATACAAACGCTTATTTATGGCTAACATTCTCTGTTGTCAAGAAATATTTAAGTATAACCACAAATCTATCTGAATAAGAGCCTGATCCTGAAGAGTACACAATCTGTTATTCATGCAGCAAAAACAAGTATTGCTATGGATACTCGTAAACTTTACTGATGAGTCATCATGTACTAAATATCATTTAAATGTGTTTTTTTTTTTCTCAATTAATGTGTAGGAGCCTCACCTTTTTCTCTCACATTCTCCAACCGATCTAGGGATAGATGTAAAACTGTCCAACCACATCAATGGTATGTGATGCTTGATCCATTAGACCTAGTTCTTCTATACTTTCCAATAAAAGAGAAGTAGCCCACAGGCGACTCTGGGCTGTAAGAAACCAAAAACACAGTTTTTCTTCCCCTTCTGTAGTTTTCTCGAGTTCTGCCTCAAACTAAGCTCATGGCTGACCAGGAGTCATATGACTAGCTGTGTGCATTTTTTTTTTTTTTTTTTTTTGCAAGCCTCATCTGTTTGCGGCCTGGCTGTGTCATAGCTAAATAACAACGCTGCTGCTACCTTGTGGCTCATTTTTATCCATTTAGATCTATTCACAGATATACTTGGTTTCTTCTCATATTAATGCATTTCACAAAAAAAATTCTTACACCTATTGATATGTCACATTTTGATGAAGCAAATGTGTCAATTACTGTATGTGTTGTTTACACAGACTGTCCAGCTTCCTCTGTGAACCACACCTTAGCTTAGCTGCGCACACACACGCACACGCACACACACGCACACACACACACACACACACACACACACACACACACACACACACACACACACACACACACACACACACACACACACACACACACACACACACACACACACACACACACACCACTTCCTTCACAGCATGTACCCCCCTCTATATGCAGTAGACTGCTTAGTCAACCAATCAGAATGCTTTACTGTGAAGTCTGTTCACCAATAGGAACAGGATGCTGTTTCATTATAGTGACCAGCATTTCACTGTGCAGCAGCAATGCACCAAACTAAATCCAAACTACAGCTAATAAATAATATAAGTCGCTGTGGAAAAATAAAAATATATATAGAAAATGTAACATGCAGCTGATCCTACTCACCTCATTAGGAAGAAGCTAGAGCCTGTCAATCTATCTATCTATTTATATATCTCTAAAGCACTGGTATTTTGTGTGGTCATGTCAGGCTGAATCCCTGCAGTTCACAGGCTTTAAGCTGATGCATGCTCTGGGAATATCACTGACAGATACCACAACCACCACGCCCTCAACCCCCACCCCCACCACACACAGCACCCAATTGCAAGAGAGCATATAAAATGAGAGGGGGGAGGGGTGGGGAATAAGAAAAGGGGAGAACGAAAATGCAATGTGAGAAAATTTGTGAATGAAAATAGATTTTTTTTTGTGTGTGGTGTGTGTAAACGGATTTCATCTGTTCTCTGATCGGACTTCAAAGAAAGATCTTTGTGATGCGGAGAAACAATTGGCTTTGTTAGCCAGCAAAAGAAAAAGAATATTAAATATATTCAATGTCCTGTTTTGCATATTGAATATTAATTCTTAAAGGCGGAGAAAACGAGCAATAGTTTTGCACTTCCACCTATATAGTGGGGCAAAAATGTATTTAGTCAGCCCCCAATTCTGCAAGTTCTCCCACTTAAAAAGATGAGAGAGGCCTGTAATTTTCATCATAGGTATATACCTCAACTATGAGAGACAAAATGAGGAAAAAAAATCCAGAAAATCACATTATAGGATTTTTAATGAATTATTTGGTAAATCCCTCTATAAAATAAGTATTTGGTCACCTACAAACAAGCATGATTTGTGGCTTTCACAGACCTGTAACTTCTTCTTTAAGAGGCTCCTCTGTCCTCCACTCGTTACCTGTATTAATGGCACCTGTTTGAACTCATTATCAGTATAAAAGACACCTGTCCACAACCTCAAACAGCCACACTCCAAATTCCACTATGGCCAAGACCAAAGAGCTGTCAAAAAACACCAGAAACAAAATTGGCTGGGAAGACTGAATCTGCAACAGGTAAGCAGCCTGGTGTGAAGAAATCAACTGTGGGAGCAATTATTAGAAAATGGAATACAAACAAGACCACTGATAATCTCCCTCGATCTGGGGCTCCACGCAAGATCTCACCCTGTGGGGTCAAAATGATCATAAGAACGGTGAGCAAAAATCCCAGAACCACACGGGGGGACCTAGTGAATGACCTGCAGAGAGCTGGGACCAAAGTAACAAAGGCGACCATCAGTAACACACTACGCCTCCATGTACTCAAATCCTGCAGTGCCAGACGTGTCCCCCTGCTTAAGCCAGTACATGTCCGGGCCCATCTGAAGTTTGCTAGATAGCATTTGGATGATCCAGAAGAGGATTGGGCAAATGTCATATGGTCAGATGAAACCAAAATAGAACTTTTTGGTAAAAACTCAACTCGTCATGTTTGGAGGAGAAAGAGCACCATACCTACTGTAAAGCATGGGGGTGGTAACATCATGCTCTAGAGCTCTGCATGGAGGAATGGGCCAAAATACCAGCAAGTGTGTGAAGACTTACAGAAAACGTTTTACCTCTGTCATTGCCAACAAAGGGTACATTACAAAGTATTGCGATTTAACAGTTATTGACCAAATACTTATTTTGCAAATAAATTCATTAAAAATCTTACAATGTAATTTTCTGAATTTTTTTGTCCCATTTTGTTTCTCATAGTTGAGGTATACCTATGATGAAAATTACAGGCCTCTCATCTTTTTAAGGGGGAGAACTTGCACAACTGGTGGCTGACTAAATACTTTTTTGCCCCACTGTACATGTACATGTGTGCTTTAATTTCAGTACCAGCACCAAAAAAGTTAATATACTCCACAATTATGATACATTAAACTTAAGATTGCAACACCTATATTAACAGGGCATCATCTTCTAACAGTTCAATAACACTTTTAAGAAAAATGTCAATATTTTTTGATTTAATTAAAAGTGTCACACATCAAATAAATCCAAGTCATTACAATGTTCTTCATAACCAACACTTTGCTAGTTTTACAATAGATGACCTTTGTGCAGCGACAATAATTCAAACACAGAAACTGTACAGGTTGCATGGTTAACAGGAGAAATTATGAAATACACATTATATATTATGAACAAAAATTACAACACATCCTTGTTTTAAAAACAATAAACAGAAGCTGTAAGAGTTGAAATCCTCACATTCACAAGCTGAAAGATGATGTTAGTTTTGATACTCTGCAGCATAAAGAACTTTCTGGAATTCCATCCGCACCTCCATTCGTTTCTTCTGGTTGAGTCTCTTCAGTGACGGCAGGAGGCTGAGGAGAAATAGTTCATCTTCATCTCTAACACTGCAGAGAGTGTTTGCCGGCCTCATGTCAGCATCAATGTCACAATGCCCGCGTTGTTCCTGAAGGACATCCACATCTGGACAGTTAGCGTGGCACAACTCCACGTTAAAACTGGAGCTGACAATTGGCAGTGAGCACGGCTCAGCTTTTACATGACTGTTCCCTTCATCCTCCTTGTTATGTGCAGTTCCAGCAACCTGTGAGACAACAAGTGGTAAACATGTTTTCAGTCACAACCAGGGTTTGATTTAGTTTAGGTCATATAGTGTTTTGACTAAAATGGCATTTAGTTTTAGTCAAAACGTAGTCTTGAAGGCTATTTCAGTTATAGTCTAGTTTTAGTCAACTAAATGACGTTGCAATTTTAGTCAACTAAATCTGTTACAGATATAGTCGACTAAAATATAAAGCAGAAAAGTTTATGCTTTTTTTCCCCCCAAAGATTGAATTACCATTTATCAACCTGATATGAGATGGTATTAATGTCTTTAAATACACAGAGACAGATTTGATGTGATCAACACGTACAAAATCGTCTTTTACGTCTGCAAACACAAAAAGCATACTTCCTATTGGATCAAAAGGTTTACTTCCTATTAGATCAAAAGGCTTACTTCCTATTGGATCAAAAGATCACTTCTTATTGGATCAAAGGGCTTACTTTCTACTTCCTATTGGATCACTTACCGACTTGTCCCGCTTTCCACGCAACTAAAGTAGTTTTGATTAATGGACACCTTCCAATACAGACATTTATTTCCGATTGGATTCCGCTCCTCTTTTTTTTGAATATAGTTTTTGCTCACCTGTTCTTTTTTTTAATTAGTCGTATTTCGTTAACGTCACATAATAAAAGAAGATGTACATGTAGTCGACAAAACTATAATGCAAATTTGAAGGCAACAAAATGAACATTGGTTAGAACACAGAATAAGGCAATTATTTAATAGTAATATATATAGTGTATGTAAATAAATAAAAGCATCCATTCAGCTAATCTAATTTGTACAATGATCACAAATAAACCAGTGGTGGTCAAAATAGCCCACACAGTATCAAGAGTATGGTTACCTTCAGCATGCTAACATTACAGAGCTCAGAATGGTTCTTCAGCAAATGTCGTTTCAGGTTGGTGGTGTTTTTTCCAGTAATAGTGCCTCCACACACTATACAATGGGTCTTATTTTCAATGCTGTCGTAGACGAAATGTGTCCACACGTCTGCTCTCCTCTTTCTTCCAGGAGTTGCCATGTTATGGTAGTTTAGTGATGATCTCGGCCCAGTTTGATAGATTTAGATGAATTCAGTTCCAGAGGCGTTTGTAGCAGAGCTTCACACATAGAAAGTTAGTTACAGCGCCACACAGAGGACTGGAATAGTTACTACAACGGTTGCTTCTTCTTCTTCTTCTTCTTCTTCTTCTTCTTCTTCTTCTTCTTCTTCTTCTTCTTCTTCTTCTTCTTCTTCTTCTTCTTCTTCTTCTTCTTCTTCTTCTTCTTCTTCTTCTTCTTCTTCTTCTTCTTCTTCTCTAAATCTATTCAGTGTTTTTCAACCTTGGGGTCAGAATCCCATGACGGGCCACCTGAAATTTCTGAAATATTAAAATTGATTTTTTAATTTTCAAATCTATTATTATTATTATTATTATTATTATTATTATTATTATTATTATTATTATTATTATTATTATTAATAAAACAACACACAACTGTATGTCTATACTTTCAGTTTGTGAAATATAAATCTAGTTAAACGAAAAAGCAGCTCAAACGTGATCAAAAACTAATTCTAGAACAAAAATAATAATAACGTAGTCACGATCCAAAAAAAGGTTGGGAACCACTGCAGTAAATACTGTTTTTTTTCTTTTTTTCACTTTTACGAAATAAGATTCTTTAAAATGTGTGTTATCACTTGTTCCTCCAATCATTATGCTCTATAAATGTTTTAAAATCGTTTTCTAAGCAAAATGTCGTAGTCGGACAAAGGGGTACATGGATTGAGAAATAAGAGAAAGGGGTACTTGAGACCAAAAAGTTTGAGAACCACTGATGTAATGTGTTCAATTCAAAACAGCTTTATTGGCATGTGAAAACAGATTTACATTGTCAAAGCAAGTGTGAGAACCATGTACACACGAGAAGATTAAATGTTGTAAAATAGTTTGTTTGTGCAAAACAATAAGATTAAAATAAAAATAATAATGTTCCATCTTTGAACACTAGATGGAGACATTTCTCTATCCTTAACTAAGCCTGTCCACGCAATACAACAGAGGTTCACAACTGGTCTCACTTTGGGACAAACATTTTTCCACAGCCATTAAATCGCGACCCACATTTTTAAAAAAATTGCTGTTGAAAACAAACATTCTCTTTTTTAAAACATAAATCTATATATTTTCCAGTGCAACATGCACTTCACAGCATGACTGTCAAAAGAAAAGTTTCTTTCAAAATAAAAAAACAAGTCCAACAAGAGACTTTATTTATTTACTATTTATTTTTAACCAGCTGTTCGCGACCCACTTTTGGGTACCGACCCAAAAGTTGAGAATCACTGCAATACAATACAATTTACTCAAAGGTTTTTTTCTCCTTTAACATAAATCCAAAGTGGAGTTATAGTAATGTGTGTTTTGTTCTCTTTAGTAGTTTTCAGGTAAATCAAGGACTGTGAGCATTTTTCAGGCTCCTGTCATTATCCTCACATCATATTACATGTTTACTGCCATCTATACACCTTAATACCCACAGGTGTATAGAGTACAGATATATTCTACTCAAGTAGAAGTACTGTTACTTGATTGAAATTGTGCTCAAGTACAAGTACAAGTAAATCATACATACTGTAGAATACACAAATAGAAAGCAGCTCAATTAAATAGTTCTCAAACTAAAAGTTACTAGTTACTTTTACCCTCCACGTTAATTTTGCTAATACTGTTCCCTTGCATACAGTAAACATCTCATGTTTAAACTTTAAAAGGAAGAGACCAAATCTTGCACAATTGGAACTTAATTTATTTTCCAAAAACGCATCTGTATAAAATAAAAAGTTTGTCAAAATGTACAATTCTTTTAAAAATAAAATAAAATAATAATAATAATAATAAATTCAATTCAAAATAATAATAAAAAAAGATCAGGCTCTAAGTATAGCTAAATGTATGAACCCTAAAACAGTGCCATGCCAAATGAGTCATCCACCATAGAAAGGGGCTGGGCTTTGATCAGAAATGGCACATATGGATTATTTTAAATGTCTTTTCATAAACTGCTATTGTGTCAACAGTTTATGAAAAACTGCTGTTGTGTCAGCAGTTTATGAAAAGGCCATGAAATGGAAAGAAAAACAAGTAATCACAAAACATTATAATTTACGGTACTCAGTTACGGTTGGGTGTAGAAATGTAACAAATGACTTTACTTCTTTTAAAACGTACTTAAGTACAAGTAAAATGACTGATTTAAAAATATACTCATACAAGTACTTATAAAAGCAACTAAATTACAGTAACACATGAGTAATCCATGACTTTACCCTCTGTTAATACATTCAAGAAATAATTTCTTATTTTAATAACTCATCTAATGCAAATATCCTCTGTTTCAAAACAATCCTGAAACTTTCAAAAAGTACATTTCAATACCACTGGCATTTTTCTTTTGTGTGCACAGTTTCTGGTTCTGCATCATGGGGTGCCGATTGTAAAGTTGCACATGCTAAAATAAATAGCAACATTTAGCAACAATGATAAAATAAACAGCAACATTTAGCAACAATGACAAAATAAACAGCAACATTTAGCAACAATGACAAAATACAGTAAACAGCAATTTTTTTGCAACATTTAGCAACAAACCAGGTTTAAAAAAAGGTATGGTTTGTTTCAACATTACTTTTGACCAGATTTACAGCAGAAAGTAAAGATATAATGTCATTGTAAAATCTAAATGTTAAATATGAAATCGAAATCTAAATGTTAAATATGAAATCTAAATGTTAAATATCAAATATAAATCTAAATGTTGAATATTGATATTAAATCTAATATTGTTAAAAGCTCATTGAAGTGAACGACATTTAACATATTTAACATTTAGATTTATATTAAACATCTAACATTCAAGATTTACATTTAACATTTAGATTTAGATTATTAATTATCTTTTAGATTTCATGTTTACATTTAGATTTAACAATGACAATATATTTTTACTCGAATAAAATATCACACATTTCACAAATACTACCGTAAATTTGGTCAAAAGTAAAGTAAAAAAAAAAATTTACAATTTTTTTAAACGAGGTTTGTTGCCAAAAAAGTAGCTGTTTATTTTAGCATGTGCAACGTTACAATCTTTACTGAGCAAAAGGATACAGTATATATCCATGTAAGAACTTTTAGCTTGCAAAGTTTCTTTAGTGGTACCATTAGTATTATATATGTATGTGTATATATATATATATATATATATATATATATATATATAAACATATATAGTTTAGATGTTAGGAACTTGACGCACAAGAACTTTACGCCTTTAAAAAGGTTTTTTCACGACCCTCCTCCCAGTAGTCTGTGGAACCCAGATTGAGAAAAATGGGTTCAGATGAATTTTGTTACAGTCAGCACAAAATTCATTAATTTGGTTGTTATTGTTCACACTATAAAATATATATATATATGTACCAAGGAGTTGTCTAATGTTTGAACTAAATATTTCATAAATACAAATTAAATATTCAAATAGTAGTTATTCCACTGACCAGTTATCATTTCACAGTGTTAAAATAATTATAATTATGAGTGTGAACAAGTCAACATTTGCTGCTCTAACCTGTGTTACTAATCATCTTTATCCTTGTTGTTAGACCTGTGAACAACATGTGATTATCAAAGGCATGAGTTTACTAGGGGGTTCATTTAAATGGTAAACAGATCAGCACCACGGTCAGATGTGATGTTTGATTTCCATGAGAAGGCGACGGAGCGCTGAGGAGAAGGATCAAACATGGTGACTCTCCAAGTGTCCCCTGGAGAGGTCAGCATAAATGACAGAGGCAGCACCATGGATAACACCAATTACAAGGACATGTGTTATTATCACAGTGATGCTGCATGAGATTGCACAGGCAGTCCACTGATGATTATCCTGTAACCGTCTAGACTTCATGCACAGGTTCTGCAACTAAACAAAAAAAAAAAAAAAAAATGAACACATGCCGTTAGTGGGATCCAAAAATTAAATACTACATTTAGAGAACACCTCTGATTATACAGACAGCACACCACATGTAAGAGTAAGCATCTCCCGCATCAACGAGATAAGTTCTTTTTAGTTAAAGCGCAGCATGTTTCTGCAGTCTTAGAGTTGCCTGAATCATATACTTAAAAAACACATTAGTGGATGTGAAAGATGTATTAGACTTTTGATTTGGAGTATTGGTGAAAAAGTAGATCCAGAAATCTTTTTTTTTTTTTTTGGCAGTGATTTTTGAAGGTGGGTATTACAAATTACTGGCCACGTTTACATGGGAGCTTTAATTCAGAATAAAAGTGAAATCCTCTTTAATCTGACCTTGTAAACACTTAATTCCAAATGCAAATGTAATTCCGAATTAGACTTAAATCCGAATTAGGTGACCTTCTAATTACAAGCATGCTTCCTCAACCGTTACGCTATCATAGTGTATTTGATCTGTTTGCTACCATGATAGGAAATAACTTTCCCTTAACACCGTCCTCTCTAATCCAAAACACTGCAAATTTCACCAGTAAAACCTCGTCTCATGAAAGTCATAGACCTACATGAGATTGAGCTCTCAGTTTATTGACAAAGTACAGCAGAGACCTAACCATAAAATGCTCCACTTTCATTACAGATCAGTCAACTGAAGTTGCTTTTTATGATTAAAATAAAACATTCATTTTCACAGAAACAGTTTGATGACAATATGTGAATATATAGCGTACTCAGATAGAGGAAGCCAAATTGAGCAAATTCACAAAGCAGAATCATCAAAAAAGCACCATCACATAATTAACTCTTTATCTCATTCATGACCATTTTGTCATTTTGTAGTTTCAGCAAGATTGATTTTGTCTTCTTTTTGAATAGTATGTTAAGTTGAGGTGTCGTTTATTCGGATAAGGTTTTTCAGGATTTTTTTTATCTCCCAACATGTTGCGACAGTCATCTGCCAGCCTTCATCAGTGGAGTTCTGTTGATCATATCTCCCACATGTTGAGAGATAAAACATTTTCTGAAAAACCGTGTCTGAATAAACAAAACCTTAACTTAACATACTGTTCAAAATCAATCTCGCTGGAACTATTACATTAAAGTCAAGTGAAACTTCAGAGGAACCATCAAAGGCGATCAGAAGAACTCCTCTGACGAAGACTGGCAGTTGACAGTCGAAACATGTCGGGAGAATATAAATTCCTGAAACACCTTGTCTGAATAAACAAAACCTCAACTTAAAGCTGATATCCGGAGTTTCTGAGAAGCTCCACTTCCTCACCCTGCCTCTGCCAATCTACCAGAAGCCACGCCTCTACTTTTCTGCACTGCATTGCAGAACATAACAAGGTTGCATCGGGTCGCATTGCTATAAGTCTATAGGTCAGGAAAGAGCCAAAATCATATTTACTTGTTTGCTGTTGTGACGCACGGCCTTGTTTCCGTGCACAGTTCTGCATTCACTTTGATTGACAGTCTCAAAAACAGGAAGTCGAAGCCTATTGGCTGGGCGCAGTCAGCGAGCGTTTCCATTTGTATAGCGGTCTATATTTTTCCATTTCAAAAGAATGATACATAAACAAAGATTTCTCAGAAACTCCAGATATCAGCTTTAACATACAATTTCCATTTGTTTTCACTAACAACGTTAACGACTCTTCTTTAAGACTGGGACAGTCTGGGATATTCTACCGTAAAGTTTACTGGACTCACACAGACTCATTGGATTAGCAGGGCACCAGTGGCCACTCTGTGTCTGTGTCTATCAGGTGGTCCAGGAATGTGAACTGCTGACCCTCTGGTCCTAAAGTCACTTCTATGAACATTTGGCTCCAGTCTTTCATAAATGTTTGCAGTGTCGTACTCCGTTGTTTGCATAACTATGAATACTCCCTGGTAAAGAGTCCTGCGACTTTAAATGTGTCCGCTTAAATAAATAATCCTAACTCAACAACAAGCACGACGTGTATAGATCTTTCATAAAAAAAACAAAAAACGACTGACCATCTGAGCTAACTTTCCTGTAGTGGATGAGTCACCATCCCCAAATTGTTAGAATACACACTTTCTCTCTCACACAAATGCTTCTCAGTGAGAGTGACACATTTATCTGAAGAGGAAAGGAGGAGGGAGAACCCAGTGAGATACGCTGCCTAAAAACAGACAGCAGGCAGGTAGTCGTAGATAAATCTGTGACTGACTGACTGACAATTTGTTGGACCCAATGAGCCAGACCAGCATGAGCCACATATTGTAAATCAGTTTGTCAATACATGAAGCCAGTTTGATGATGGAAATAAACATTTATAACCACCTCTGAGTGGTTATTTGTCTTTTTTTGTCATTGTTTATACCGAGTCTTTGACCAAGTAACAATAATATCAAGGAAAAAGAGGCCTTTTTCAACCATATTCAGTATCTTGTTTGTGTGTGTGTGAGTGTGTGTGTGTGAGTGCGTGTGCCCAGCAACTCTTTTCCCAGAACAATGATAGGTGTCACTTCAGTGGGGGCTTTAACACTTTGAGCTGGTGTAAAGGAAAGGCACGGTGGAGAAGGGACGTGTGAAGTCTGGGGTTCACACTTCATTGATATAGGAGATGATCCCACAACTAACCCCCTCAAACTCTCACACTCTCTCTCTCACACACACACACACACACAAAGATTGATAATGTTTGATAACACGTACTACAGCTGAGGGCACAGCCTCTTCCAGTGGCCATGATTAAATGATGTTTTTTTAATTCAGAATTGATTATTCTAAATAAAATTATTTGGAATGAAAGTGTTCTGCTTTCTGATTACATGGAAATAGTAATTCCGAATTGAGGTTCACATGGAAAACACGTTTATTCAGCTTTATTCAATTCTGATTTAGGTCTGGGGGTTGGGAAAGGTTCTGATTGGACGGGGTGAACGTGATGTATCATGTCTATTGGGAAAAACACACAACAAACCCTTTCTTTTTGGCTACAACATAGAAGATCACGTAATAAGCAGCAGCTTGACAATAACACACCAAACTTTCAGACAACCTGTGGGTCATTAGTGAAGCTCTGTGTCCTGGTTCAAGGTGTCATGTTCCCCGATGAAGCCTGTTTGGTTTGTGTGTGTGTGTGCGTAATAAGTCCATGTGAATGTCCACATGACATGTTTATGGTTCTGTCTATCCACTCTTTTCATTATATCCATGTCTTCTAAGGCTCTTATTAAATGAATAGTCTCGTCTTGAGTCCGGGTGACCATCCTGGATTATGTCGTCAACCGTGGGTCATCACAACAGAACGAGGATGCGCAGAACGAATTTAAAGGGAAATTAAATGTTTACATGACTCAGGAAATATTCCATTTGGAATTTAAATGAGAATAAACCAGGCACTTAATTCAAACTTAAGTTTAATTTGGAATAGCAATTTTCATTCAGAATTGGGTGTTTACAAGGTCAGATTAAAGAGGATTTCATTTGTCATAAAATTCTCCGTGCAGTGGAGTTTTCACACTGTGTCATCCAAATTATGTGAAGGTGTAAATACTTGACCTCATTTTTACTACCAAAGCAAAGACACATTTGTAACTGAATCAGTGCAGCATGAGATGAAGCTGCTGTTGCCTTGAATTCACAATTACGCGTTTTTAGCAGCTTTTTGAATCATGTCAAACTTTAAAACACGATCATTTGATGATGACAGACGATAAGTCGGACTGGTTTTCTACTTCCCAGCGTATTCACCCACGAAAGCGAACACGAGCTGCCATTAGACAGTCTTTTAACAGGCTAGTTTTACCCAACTGTAGATGCGTTGTTGTAACGGTAATCCTGCAAATCAAGGTTTAAAGACGAGATTTAGTGAAGACTTGCCCATTATGACTAAGGTTCGCATTTGCACTAACAACTTGCTCACATCTTCCATGACACCCATGACCAGTGTTGTTACCGCCCCAACGTCACTATTGACAGTAACTAGTACTGTAACGCAATATTTTTCTAAAGAAATAACGCAGTTACCCTTGCAATATGGTGCGTTTGTCCGTTACTTTGCTAGCTGCAGTGTACTTCCTGTTTACAGTGGCGCTACATATTTTTGCGGGATGCCGTGCCAAACACGGTAAAACAGTAGAAGAAGAAGCATTGTCAGCGTGTCTCTGTTTACATCACCTGCGGCAATCATGGCGAGTCAAGGACGAGCTTCTCAGAGAGGAAATACGTGCATTATTTTTGTCTCCAAAAGATGCATCCGTGAAGCTAAGCTAACACTGCGACTGGATTTTAACAGACTGTGACTGTTATCCAGGTACAGGTCAGCCAAACTATTGCACGGTATGTTGTTGTAAATAATGCAGCCTGTCGCTACTGCTGAGTCACTGCTAACAGCAGCTCATTAGCCTGATATGTTTAGCATTGTGTAGCTGAGAAAAATGCTGTGAATTAGTTTTTCCACATTCATTTTCATAAGCATTTTCAACAGCAGAATGTGCACCTGGAATATGCACAGCTTACTTTACATTACTGTGCTAAGGCTGAAATGTGCTATGTTTTAATTTTGGAGCAGCTGTTTTGTGCGTTATATGCACATCATTTATGGTTGTTTTATAGCAGTTGATCAACAGTGGATTATTATATTATTACAGCACTAATATGAAGTTGTATGGACACAAATGACCCAAAATAAGTAATACATCCTTTAATTCTAAGTAACTCAAAAGTTTTCCAGTAACGCATTACTTTTTGGTTAAGTAATCAAAATAGTAACTGAGTTTGTTTGTTTGTGAATGAAGTAACTAGTAACGGTAACTAGTTACTTTTTTCAGTAACTAGCACAACACTGCCCATGACAAAAAAAAATAAAAATTTTCTTGACTATCAAAATGTAGCTTTAAAAGGCTCCAACATTTGAACAATAGCCTGACTTGGTTTTCACACAAACTTACTTGACAACAGGCCATGACGATGATAAACATTAGCTAGATCAGCTATTAGCTGACTCTTAATGATTTCATCGATTATAACGACACAGAGCCTGGATAGCTCAGTCGGTAGAGCATCAGACTTTTAATCTGAGGGTCCAGGGTTCAAGTCCCTGTTCAGGCGTAGGTTTTTAAATCTGACTTCATTATGATTGAACATAAAACCTATTACATTCAGCAAGATTTTAAAATAAACCTGACTTGGATGATTGACTGATTTCAAACTTCAATGATCCTTTAATTCATCAACACCCATTGTTGGATTATTCAGTCACTGATAGCAAACAAACCTTATGAAGCGTGCACATTGCTGGTCATGTTGTTACTGCTATTCAGATAATTTTCTCCCAACATGTCTTACTTTAGTACATAATTGTCTTTCTCCTTGTTCCAACATGTTCTCATTCAGATTATTCAAGATACAATTATTTCCATGGCTTTGGTTTGATTAAACTTAATGAACTAGTGACTTCATGTATAACAAAGACTGAACTCTGAGAGTGTGTGTGTGTTTGTCAGGCCTGTGCTAAAGGGAAGTGTCTGTACTTATCAAAGAACAGGATGAGGTAGCATGTACCTGCTGAAGACCCACTACCTTTTTACTGAGCTGTTAGCCTGCATCTCAGACAGTGCACTGTGTGTGTGTGTGTGTGTGTGTGTGTGTGTATGTGTGTGTGTGGCATATAAAAAAAAGCCTTACCTTACCACTTATTTTCTCCCATTCCACTGTGTCTATGTACACTCACTACATCTTTGTCATTTAATAACCGTTTAAATGTACCAGCTTTTAATTTAATTTAATTAAATTGCACGTTTTAAAGGTGCAGTAGGTAACGCTTATAAAAGTGACTTTTTGTCCTATTTGCTAAAACTGCCACTATGTAAAGACAGCATTACATGAAACTATTAATCTGGAAAAAAAAAAAACAGGCTCATTAATTACTGCCTACTGCAAATTGCAAGAATCCACCGCAACAAAGCAAAAAGAACTAATCAGAGCCAGGATTGTGTTTGATGGACTGTCTGACAGCTGTCGATCACAGCTCCCGCCCCCTTCCTCCTCAGCTAGCTCATGCTCAGTCAAGCTCACATCTCCGAGAGTAGCATTAGGATCTTAGAGAAAGCAATGGCGGAGCAACAACCATCAGCGAGTAAAAAACTGCCGATACCTCAGTTAGCATCAACAGCTTACACGGCAAAGATGACGAGTAAAAAGAGAAAGCAAGAAGAAAAAAAAAGCTAAAAAGAAAGACAGCGCCCGAGACAAGTCGAGAGTCAACATCTGATTGGCTTCTCAGGGGTGGAGGGAACTCCGTGATCTAGAAAGACTCAAAGCTAATGCAGAGTTGGTGATTTTTCTGCTTGACATGTATTTACCCCTGCTTGATTTACATTATGCTTGATTTGTAATTGTTACACTAGTACTCCGTAGTGCATGTTATATTACTGTGATGTTGCAGTCTGGCTAATGCTAGCTTGTTTCTGATGCTAGTGCTAACATTAGCTTGCTTCCAAAACTAATGCTAACATTACCTTTTGGTGTTGTTTTATTAGAAAGTAGCCAGAGTGGCCATTTAGCAATATTCATGACAGTTCCGGTTATTAAAAAAAAACATCGAAGTAACTTATTGAAATCAGTGTGTGCTGGTTTTTTTCCAAATACATATTGCTGTAGGTTACTTTTCATGTCAACATGATTTATTTACGCTCGTTTCGCCAGCCTCCTCTGGGGGAGGGGCTTTGGAGGCAGGGCAGGAGAGCAGCAGAAAGGGAGGGGGAGGGATCTGAAAGTTGTACTTGTTCAAATTTAATGCTAAGTCCTGTCTCTCCTCCAAGTTACCTACTGAGGCTGTATTGGAATTAAGTTCACAGAGCTCTCAGCTGATGGAAGAATGATTGTCAAGAATTTAGTCTAAACTGGTCAGACTGAGTCTTTGACTCATAGATTGGTCCTTAACAATTAAGCCGTAAAACCCAGCCTCGTGTTTTGAACCCTGAACTGTCAAGTTTCCACACTGTGGTTCAATCTGCACAAACATACCTTTCCTTGCTACGATCAAAGCATTTCACTGCTTGCTTGCGCTGTGATTTACACAGAGAAAGATGTCATGAGGGGTTGAAATGTGAGTTAAAGGATTGCTTTTGACCTTTTTAGCTCCTCTGACTAATTCAAGGCATCTTTATAGCGTCTGTGGTTAAATGGCTGACTCTTATCTGGACCCAGGGTTGGGGTCAATTACATTTTTCAGGTACAATTACATTTTCAATTACCTATGTTCAATTGCGATTCAATTACAATTACAGTGAGCAGCATTTTTTCCAATTACAATTCAATTACAATAGTTTTTTATCTGAAGAAAGTCAATTACAATTACATTCTCAATAACTAAATTTCAATTACAATTATTTTTTATCCAAAGAAAGTCAATTACAATTACATTCTCAATTACTAAATTTCAATTACAATTAAAGCTGCAAGCAGCATTGAGCAGGTCCTCGCAACCACACGCATGTCGGTGTAAATGCTGAGACGTATCTGACCATTTTCAAGGATTATATCATAAACTTTCCTGCAATGTTCTGTGCAAATATAATGCTTATGATTTCCTTTTACCAATAGGTGGCGCCATGACTATGAATGACAGCTTGGTTGCACCATCATAACTAATTTTTTTGGCATACAAATGAAAGGTGCTATAATAATTAGCATCTACTTAGCTCTACAAACATAAGCGTAGCACATCATCCAAGTGATCAGGCTGCTCAGAGGAATATTTCAACCTATAAAGATTCAACATTATTATTGAGATTGCTTTATAACACAACCAAATAAACACGTATGTTTAAAATAAAAAATATGAATGTGTGAAGTACTTTAACAGTGCAGTGTTGGATGCAAGATGTATCTCTCTATAAAAGTAAGGAATCTCTGTGTGTGTTCCTCAATTATCTATTCGGATCAGGATCAGGACCTGAGAGTTTCAACATGGCTGCTGCTTGGTTCAGGGGTGTGCAACGTTGGATTTGTTTGGACTGCAATGAGACCGTTATTAAATTATTCAATAAATAAATGCTTTACAAATTCCGTTAAGAGTCCTACCTCTACAGTGATGATGTCATCAGTCCTACCATGATGTCATCAGTCCTACCTCTACAGGGATGATGGAGAGGTACTTACAATCAAATAGTGTGATGTATACATGTTTTACCTCATTGTGACGCATTTATTGAGTGATGTAACAGAAAATCAGGAGGAACTTATAGGCATGAAATTAAGGTCAGTAATTTCAATCGGGGCCAAAAATGTAGCTTTTGAAATGTGCATATTACAGAGTTTAAAATACGTGAAGGGACAATTGCAAAATGTGTATAAATAGAAATAAACAGTTGATATGTTAAAAGATATTTATTGAATAGATAAAATGAGTTTAAAAAAGATAAACAAAGAACAAGTGTAGAAATTAAGCAGTTTTAGTCGTCTGGGTCGCTGATAGGGTCTGTTCCTGGGTCGTCTTGTGGTGTTGGAGGTGCTTGATTTGTTTTTGTGTGGGTATAAAACAGATGTAAATCATTAGACAATAAGGTTACATTGTGTAGTCTTTGGGAATGTGTGTTTGTAGTAGTGTGGTACAAAGAAATAACAGGGAAAACCTCAGTGTACTGATGTAAAAGTTCTTTATGACATCATCACTCTCTTACAGAGATGATGAATTTTGTCATCAGTCCCAGCTGGGAACAAATACAATTTTCAAGAGGTCGCTATTGAGTCATTTTGCCATTTACATGTCCAATTCCCCCAAATCATCAAATTTTTTGCCAGTAACTTTTTGTAAGACATATAATAATAACAATAATAAAAACAAGGTACATGACAATAGGGTCCTACGCACCATTGTGCTCGGGCCCTAATAATAATAATAATACTAATAATAATAATATAAACGAGGTGCATTACGATAGGATCCTATGCACCGTTTTGCTCGGGCCCTAATCACAATTCATTATCAATTATGCAATAGAAAAATTAGGCAACAGCCGCTTAAATAATAGCTTGGTCATGACTGGTGTCCTGACTCTTTTTTTCACCTTATCATTTGGCTCTTTATTGCTATCAATTACATTTATATCATACAGAAATAAGGTAAAAAATGGTAAATGGACTTGATTTATATAGCGCCTTATCACCACTCTGAAGCAATCTCAAAGCGCTTTTACATATCAGCTCATTCACCCAATCACTCTCACATTCACACACCAGTGGGACAGAGCAGCCATGCAAGGCGCTAGTCGACCACTGGGAGCAACTTAGGGTTCAGTGTCTTGCCCAAGGACACTTCGACACATAGTCAGGTACTGGGATCGAACCCCCAACCTCTCGATCAGAAGACGACCTTCTACCACCTGAGCCACGGTCGCCCAGGTACTGCATCCCAACCAGGACCAAAAGCAACAAACCCAATTACAACAATAAAACAGCTGCATTACACAAAAAAAATTCAAAATAGCTCATGAAAACAACAATTATTGTATTGCCTTAATATCACAAAAAAATCTGATTGTTTTGTACATCAAATGCATTTTTTTTAATTTTCACTGTGTTAAGAGGTCTGTGTGTACAGTATAATCATCAGTATTTCCCTTCCTGAATATTTGTCACATTTTATTGTTTCAGATCATCAAGCTGATTTCAACATGTTCGCAACCCGTAAACAGGAAAAATGGTTGATTTTTATTTATTTTTTCAAAGAACTATCTAAATGTAATTTTATTTAATGTATGCAGTAAGTGCTGTGCCTCATAAGGATCTGGTTCTGTTGAGATGCACATACATGTCAAGCATTTACTTTCTAACTAAAAAAATTAACCGCTGTAAACTTTTATTTATCATCTATACTTACATATCTGCAGCCTATATTAGCTGAGTGTAGAATCAGTAAAATAAATACATAACTCATGGCTTTTTGTTGCAAATCATGCACACAAACATCTGAAAAGTAAAAAGATAATGATAAGATGCCTTTCTGGAAGATAAATAAGTGCTCGTTGTCCAAAACACTGACGTAAAAGTGAAAATGACATGAATCAGCAGGCATTTGTCATCTTCTGAAGGAGCTGCCAAGGTGGAGCAGATCAAAGAGCATTTCTGCTGCATTCGTCCCTCAGGAGGATGTGCTGCCCTGCATTGAGCTCTGGGATTTCCCTGTTATCCTGACCTCTGACTGTGAACCACCACATGCCTACCTCCTAGCCAGCCTGCCTGTTAACCTGAGCGTCATGCGTGTGACCCATCAGCACATCAGAGGAAGTCCCAACAAAAAGTCATCTGCAGAGGGTTAAACCATTACAAAAGAGACAGAGAGCGAGTGAGGAAGCGAGCGAGAGAGCTATCCGAATGAGAGAGGAAGAAAGAGAAGCGCCGAGCTAGTGTCATAATTCATGGATTAGCACAAGAATACCACTGAGGCGAGGAAGAGGAATGATAGTTTCCAGCAGCAGGAGAGACAGAGGGGGAATCCACACAGAAAACTTAAAGCTGATATCCGGAGTTTCTGAGAAATCTATGTTTATGTATGAATCTTTTGAAATGCGAAAAAAATACCTAACTAGTGTTTTACTATGGTCTACTGCCGGTGGTCAATCATATACATTAATGTATATAAGTCCCTCCTTCGTCCTATAGACCCCTATACAAATGGAAACGATTGCCAAGTGGGCACAGCCAATAGGCTTTGACTTCCTGTTTTTGAGCTGTCAATCAAAGTGAATGCGGAACTGTTCATGGAAACAAGGCCGCGCGTCACAACAGCAAACAGGTAAATATGATTTTGGCTCTTACCTGACCCATAGACCTATATCAATGTGACCCGATGCAACCTTATGTTCCGCGATGCACGTGCAGAAAATAAGAGGCGTGGCTTCTGGTAGATTGGGAGAGGCAGTGGAGCTGTTTAGGGCGGGACATCAAGACGTCCTATCAGAAACTCCGGATAGCAGCTTTAAGATATGCTGCTTAAACACAGACTCAAAGCACATTATATAAACATTCAAAAATGAATGACTGGACAGTGGTAATGCTTAAGGAAGTGGGCTTTAAAGGTCCCATGTCATGCTATTTTTCACTCATCTCCATTTGTTCGAAGAACCCCAAAAACATAATATTTTAGGTTTTTATTTCCCAAACTTACCTGTTTTCCAGAGCTTCTGAAAAGTCACTTTCTGAGCAACTCTACACAAACAGGCTGATTTGTGGCCAACTTATGCATATTCATGAGTGGGCGTGTCGATAGATGGGACACTGGACTTCCTCCTCCCTGCACGGTGATGTAGGGCCAGAGGACGGCCCGCCCTCCTCCCACCCACTCTGTAGCTGAGCTCATGCTGCTTTGTCAACAGGAGACAGAGTGTGGGGGCGGGGCGTTCACTGGTACATACATAGACTGTAGAAAATACATACATAGCACTGCGCAAAGGACGCTGAAATGCTCACCTTCATGGACGTGTCTGTTTACATGTCAATCACGGCAGCGAGCTTCCTGGAGGCGTGGCTTCTCCAGCTTAGTGCTGCGTCAAATTCGTCATCAAAGTGGGAACGCATTATCAAATTTTTACTTGTATTTGAGTATTTCATGTGTGACTTACTTGTACTTGTGCTTGAGTACAATTTCAATCAAGTGACAGTACTTCTACTTGAGTAGGATATATCAGTACTCTTTACACCTCTGGGTATTAACAGTTACCTTTTTTAAATGAACAATGAGCAGACTACTCAAAGCAGATCACCCAGACTGAACAGACCAACTCTTTGGGAAGTACTGTAATATTTTAACAGGTAATAAATAAACATTTGGATTTCTCAGGTCAAGAAAATGAAGATTATAGATCTCATTATTCCATTCTGCTCAGAGTTACAGAGGAATTATAAAGGTTCAGGTTCAGTCGTCACACTCACACTGGTGATCCATGCCAGGCATAGGCACATCATTTGGCTAGAGTGAGCGTAAATGTGCCGTGACTGAGCACAGCCCGGTTGGTGCACTTGGTCACTCACGCATAATAACATAAGCAATGCTAATCCCACTGACCGCTGAAAAAACAATAAAACAAACAAACAACAGAGGCTTTTTTCCATTAATAAAAATAAACATAAAGTAGCAACAGATGAGGCAGTAAGTTGTGTAAGCACATAGTGGTACACACACAGTTTTATAGTCTTTTAGAAAGAAAAAAAGAAACAAATCCATTCAATGTGCTTTAATGCAACAATGACACACTTTCCTCTTTTCACCATGGAAAAATATTGTTTGCAACATTTTTACTTTTAGCTAAGTCTAAATACTATTACGGTATTTATCAAAAAATAAAGAGTAGCACATGTAAGACTGGCCCAAGTGTCACAAGCTGTATTTATCCATTTATGTTAAAGATGCTGTATACTGTATATAGAGATAAGATTGATGGTGGATGTGAAGGTTAAGAAGTATTAGAGTCAATCGAAAATAAAGATGTGCAGTTTCCATCAAATTTGTCCCAAATGTGCTGCATTCCTCCATAGCTCACGTACATACTGTGTCTTCAACGCAGGGACACAAAATAGGTCGACAACTGTTTATTATGGCCAGTTATTCTGTGTTTGCCAAGTGTTTTATGTGATTTGATTGATGAAATCATGCATAAAGATCTCCTTTTTCCTCATGCCTCAGTTTGTTGAATTCAGTTTATAGCAATATTATATAATATGTATATAATGGTATAAAATTAAGGATGCACAGAAATTTGAGGCAGAAGCCAAAAAAATATAAACGTTTGGCCGAATACTGAATACCAAATATCGAATGCGGTTTTTTCACTGTTTTTTTTTTTAAAATAGTGCATAAATAGCCTAGAATACATTTTTAGATATGTTTTTTTAAGAAAGTAAATGTCTATTGAATATTGTGACATTTTTTTAATATTCCAGTAGCCTTTGCTTTCCAAAAAAGCACAACAAAGTTTTTCATTTATATTAGGCCTTCAAATAAAACAAAACATGCATTCCAAAAAAAAGCGTAAGTGCATTAAAGGGGAGGTATGATGAAAAAAATCACTTTATAATGGTTTTGCTACAGTGATATACATCCCTTTAGCCTCATTCAGAGGGACAAAGTGTAAAAAGTTGTTTCCTCCCTCCCTTGTTATTCTACATTTTGTAAAAAGTCAGCTTTAAACAGGACAGATGGATTTTGCTCACGTTGGCAGTTGACGTCACCTAACACGCCTCCAAGAATGTGAGCTCCTCCCTCTCCAACTATCTAACAGCTAAAACAAACACTGCTGTTTAATATAAAATATATATCATACTTTATTGCCATATATGTAAATACAAACTGCACTACTTTTTCTGCTGCCAATCGTGTTGGGAGTCACTGCTTGGAGCCACAGACCCATTGTTCACACACATCAGCTGTTAGCACTCCGTGCTAATGCTACACCAGTCTATGCAGCGAGACCCGGTGTAGTGCAAGGAGGAAATGATGAGGAAGTTTATGGATTTGTGGCTCACAGCGCTAACAACGAACTCAGTTGTGGAAATGGACTGTTTCCAACTTTTACGCAGTGACGGAGAGCGGTAAGGAGAGAGTCTGGTTGTGTTTGTGTGTGGAAAGGAGGAGCTGCTGCTCCTGCAGCAACACGCAAACAGTTTTCCGACTCAAAATCACTGCACGTTGTTTGATTGCTTAATTGCGTCACGCGCTACTATTCGGCTTTGCTTTTAACTCACTAAACCGAATGCCGAATATGGCTTTTTTTTGCAATATTCGGCCGAATATATATTCGGTGGTCGAATATTCAGGGCACCCCCATATAAAATATAATAATAATTAATATATAGATAAAAAATATTATTAATTTAAATATTGTCACACTATATTTTATATTCAAAATTTAAATGATGAAATTTGTGTCGTAAATATTAAATTGTGCATTGTTAGTAATATTACGTACATGCATGTACAGTATGTATGTGTATATACTGTATGTATATATGTATGTAAATGTGTGAATGTATATGTATATATGCTTGATGTGTGTAAACTGTATATATATTGAATGTGTATTGAAAAAAAAGTAACATTAGTTTCCTAATAATTACCTATATATATATATAAAATCAAGAGAGCCAAGTTCAGTTTTTTAGGTGTGGATAAGCTTTTGCTTCAACCTCCAGCCTTTTGGCTGATTATTTAGATAATGGTTGTTTGTTCTGTATTTTGTTTTTCTGAAGACTGCCGAAATAAAATTGAAATTAAAATTCAAGTCATGGAAGAACCCTGATCATCTTACATACTGCAGGTAGGCCATAGTTAACCTTTCTTAAGGAAACACACATTGACCATCGAATAAACACCAGACAGACTCAGAGAAGTTACACACATTGACTTAAACGCACAGATTTGAGTAATTTCCCATCACTGGATGCATTTTTTTTTTCTGATGTTGATCAGTGAGAAGAGACTCAGAGGCTCCATTGTGTTCAGTACGAGGACGAATCAGGAAACAATTGACTCTAGTCCTGTGGGATCAGCAGTGCGTGGCATTAATCATCGTAGTGACAACAACCAATCAGCATTAGCATTAATACTAACACAGTATTACTGATGGAAAATGTAATAGCGGCTATGCTATGTCTGTACTTACAAGATAGTGGAGACAGCGGTGAGAGACCAACAAATGGGGAAAGAATTTATGGGGTTGACATAAAACCAAGATAATAATGTGGCCTCGAAAGACACCACAACATGGAATGAGCTCCAGTCTGCCAAACAACAGGGACTCTCCTCTTACCAGTACTCCACTGGTGCTTTTCACCGTCTTTGAATTTAACGGTAACTGGTTTGTGCCTAAAACGAGACAATTAAACCGAAGTGCATTTAAATATTAATCTCCGGTTGCCACATCAATAGGGCCTCTAATTTCCATGATCACAGAAACAATGGTCACGTTTTTTATTACTATTATTAAAAAACAACAAAACTCTTCCTTCTAGCTATACTGTATTGAGAACACAGGATCCACTTAAATATTTGGGATAAATCTTATTAAAGAAATAGTTTGCAATGTTTCAGCAATAACATTTTGGCAGTGGCTATCCGTACGGTTGCCGTATCAATTTACCAACATTCTATCCTTTCGCAGTGCCCCTATTTGGCCAGTTTAGGTCACGTGATAGGTCAGTCATTGGTCAGTTTAGGTCCCGTGACTAAGACTAAACCTTACCTGAAACCTAACCCTAAAAATTGTTGTGATAGTGGGTTATAACCTAACCCTAACACCATAACACCAGGGGTTGTCCGTACGGCAACTGTACAAATAGACACTTTGAAACATTTTAGCAATAATATTGCAAAGTTGTGGCTGATATAATTATTACATATAACAACACAATTTTGTGCAATTTCGTTTGTGTTTTTTGTGTTTACCCCAAAGAGAATTAGTTATTTTTGATGCGATGACAATGTGCCAAGAAATGTACCGACACCTACACTGGGTCTGTTTTCCCAAAGTTTGTTATATTCCCAGAGGAAAACATGTCTGAGTAGTAATTGTACGTTATTATGTATGGTAATGGTGACAGAGGCAGGCTCTTTCAAAAAAAAAAAAACCCACAATTGTTAAACGTTTTGTGACAAATGTTTATGTGAATAACCAAGCTGATCCATTTCCAAGTTGATAGTATGTTAAAAACCCAAGTGGTTAAAACTACTGCACCACATGACTTCCAATTAAAAATGCAAGGAATCAGAATATATTATAGAGTACAACATGTGAAAACACACCATATGATGAATACTTGTGCTGTTGTTAAAAATAAAACCGTATGCAATTGGCAGCATTTGAGGTTACTGGGGACTGTGGGGCCCTTTGTATCCACAGTGTGCACATATAGCAGGTTATCAACCTTCAACCTGGGAGGCAACATTACCCTGCAACAGAATGCTGCTGCTTCCCTTGTTCAGCTTTGGCACTGACTGGAGTATTTATACTACACAATATCTGAACCCTGTGGTGTCAACAACTGTGGTTCATCCAGTTCAAAGCACTGTGTGCGATCCTGTGTTCATTTCACTGCCTTAGGGGTGTTGGCCTTTTCCTACCGTTGCTTTATTGTTGACTGTTGCTAACAAACTTTTAACACTTTAAATGTCTTAACGTGTTACTACTTTTCCCACCACTTTCTGACAAATACACAGAACCCTGGAAAAAGCCTGGCACAGTTATGTTCCACTACTTTACCTCGACAATAAAGCTGAAGGTAGTGAAAGTCATTTGGATAAAGCTGCAATACAGTTACAGTTAGTGGTGGGCGCATTGTTTAAAATATGTAGATCATATTGAGACCAAAAAGATTGTAATGTGGAGCCTTTAGTTTTTTAAAACAAACACTGAATATAATTTGGCTCAGGCCTGATTGAATATACTGTACATACCCTTTTGCATTAAAGGTGAAAGAAATACTCAATATATTATTTCACTTTGCTGATTGAAGCTTCTCATCTGTTGCTCAAAGAAGATTTTATTTGAATCTAGTTACTGTTCTAGTGTTTCTCACCAAAAAAGATTGATCTGATTTTGTAGTCACCAATAAATTTTGCCCAGTTGCCAAGTTCACTTTACTCACACAAAAAGAGCAAACACGTTGCCTTAAAAAAAAAAACAAAAAAAAAAAAACAAATTTATGTTGATTTAGGTTAATTATATTTGATTAACTTTTAAAATAACCGATACATTTTTTTAGGGCAACAAGTTTGCATATTTTCTTCAAGTAAAGTCAACTTATCGTTCTTTACAGTGTATGTTTTAACAAAATAATCACAAAACCACCACATAGGGAAAAGTATGGTATGGGTATCTGTGATATTGGTCCGGTATTTACTTAAATCTTACAGTTTCGCCCACTATTAATAAGCATGTCCGTTAACACTTTATATTAGGGAACACGTATTAACCATTAATTAGTTGTTTATTAGCATTAGTAACATATTGGCTCTTAATTAGTCATTATTAAGTACTTATTAATGCCTTAGTCTCGCAGTTCAAACAGGGTTAAGGTTAACCTTAACTCTAACAATAGCATATTGTGATCATAATTCATATACTACAACTTCCTTTCTTACGACTAATAAGTAATAATTCTGAGGTTATTGAGGGAAAACTGTTAGTTAATGGCTTACTGGTTGTATAATAAGGCCATGCAGAATAAGTACCTAATAATGACTAATTAAGAATCAATATGTTATTAATTTGCATGCTAATAAGCAACTAATTAATGGTTAATAGGTGTTCCCTAATATAAAGTGCTACTGAACGTCCGTCTCTAGGATTAGAACATTATCTATAACACTCCTAATCATCCCATTATGTGTTGATGCATCGCTGGTTATAAAAGTTGTTTTGACTGATTTAACACGTTTGTTCTCATTTCAGCCTTTACTGAGCAGAGTGCAGTATAAGTAAAGATGAGGAGATGCACTGAGACGCCAAAGCACATTAGACACACACACCCTTTCTCTTCCTCTCACACACATAATAGAATAGGGCTCCCAGGAGCGCTAGAGGACATGGGCTGACATATGGCCAGCAGAACACTGCACTGGGTGGGGCTGGGTGTGTGCGCGTGTGTTTGAGGGTGGGGTTGCCCAATGGTCCGACTGTGGGTGCAGATGAATAACACAGTGGTTAGAGACATTTGAAACTCAATATTCATTTTCTCTCCTGCTCTCGTAGCATTTAGGAGTGTGTTTTGTTTTAAAATGACTTTCAAAGTGTGTTAACTTGATCCGAACAGTCAAAAAACAACAGAGGGAATGTTTAGAATGGAATAAAAAATACAACATTATAGAAATTTTTTTTTTTTTTTTTACAAACATATCAATGAAATCCCATTTCTTTACCAAAGTTTAATTTGTCTAACAAGATCGGTTTGATATGAACAGGGGGGCATCAGAGCGGGAATCTAGTTTGATTGAGGGAACATGTGGGAATTCCTCCACTCGGCTCCTCAATTCCTAAACATAAACACACAAACACACACACACACACACACACACACACACACGCACACACACAGAGCCAGAGGTTGTTTGATGGCCTGTTTGACTGAATGGCCTATCGTCATGGTTACAGCAGCACTCCATCAGTCCATTCAAGGAACAGATGGCCGATGTGCAACAGGAGGCATATGTTACAATGAACACACACACACACACACACACACACACACACACACACACACACACACACACACACACACACACACACACACACACACACACACACACACACACACACACACACACACACACACACGCGCACACACACACACAGGCAGGCGCACACACACACACACACAGAGGAATGGTCGCACAAATACGCACCCACGACATTCTAGGTTTCATTGACACACACATGCATGGATGCGCCCCTGCTCAGAGGGAGGGTATTGAACAACCAGCAGCATATGTTCCACTAGTCAGAGAGCATTCATTCAAGGATGGACGGGGGTGATGGAGGTAGCTGTGGGTGGAGGAGGGGGTGTATGGTGGTGCAGAGATAGAGGGAAGAAGTACCCAGAAAGAGTGTGAAGGGATGAAGGAGAATGAAGGGATGAGGTAGGAGCAGATGAGAGGAAGAGGAGGAGAGGTCAATAAGCTGACTGCCAGGCTAGAGTTGATGAGCGAGGCCACACTTTATGTCTTCTGAACACCAGCCTATCTCAAGGAGCTTGCAGTGCCATACAATCCCCCCAGAACACTACGCTCTCAAAATGCTGGACTACTCGTTGTTCCATTTGTCTCTAAAAGTAGTATAGGAGGAAGAGCTTTCAGTTATCAGGCCCCACTTCTCTGGAACCATCTACCAACCACGGTTCGGGGGCACCCTCTCTACCTTTAAGGTTAGGCTCAAAACATTCCTCTTTGGTAAAGCTTTTAGTTAGGAACCAGCTCATAGCTCATAGTTAAGATGCAATAGGCATAGACTGCCGGGGGGGGGGGTCTGGCATGCTCGGTTGGAGAGAGGTTGGAGAGGGCGTTAAGAGAGAGGTCATTTAGGTTAGAAAGGGACCGGAGAGGGTCCCATTCCTCTCTCAAACACTCCCTCTATGTCTGCTTCTTCCCTTGTGTGTTTGCTCCTGTACTCCTTCTGGCTTTTGTCTTGCAGGTCCGTGGGATCCTTAGTGTGGAGTTACAGAATCTCAGCGGCTCTGTCTCCACCCTTTCCTCAGCACACACCCAACACAGCATAACGTGGATGGCTGTTCATCATAGGAATGGGATCCACACAAGGTTCCTGCTGCTTAACAGAAGGTTTTCCTTGCCGCCATGATGAATTCATGTTGGGTGTGGGATACATATGTATGTGTATATACGTATATATGCATATGTGTGTATCCATAAAATGAAGAGTCCGTCCTTAAGACTGCTCTACTGTAAAGTGTCTTGAGATACCATTGGTTATGATTTGGCGCTATACAAATAAAAGATTGATTGATTGATTGATTGAACACAAACCTGGGAGGAACCAACTGAAGCATAATAACACGTGCAGTAACAACAGCTATAGAACATGCTGGGAACATCTGACCAATACATTTCTGACTGGATCCTTCGTCAAATATGTTTTCTTGTTTGCTACAGTGGTGGCAGATACTATCTGTGTAAAGTGTTTAATTACGGACTACTTGTGCTACCTTTTTTTTTTTTTTCCTTGTCTGCACATTCTGTTGAAGGTTAACACTACAAGAAGTGCAATCTTTTAACAGCAATGCATATTTTGTTATTGCAATTAAATAAATTTATTTATTTCATTGCATAATTGTGACCATCACCAGCTCTCCCTAGGGAAGGGTAAGAAATACTTTATTAAAGGGAGGGTGTAAAAAAGAGAGGGCAGTGTTACACCAAGGTGAGGGGTTGGAGAGGGGTGGGGAAGTTAACAGGGAAGAGGGATACAAGATAGGAAATGGAATGGGTGTGGAGTAGTCGATAGGTTTCAAGTGATGCGATGTGAAATTGTGGTTGTGTATATTGTGCTTATTGTTGAGTTATCAAGCCAGTTTGGTGACCAGTGTGCGGCTTAGGAATAATGGTGGTGGCTGTGAACAGAGGAAGAAGTGAGTGGAAATTCCATAAAACAGGTATTTGGGAACAACGTGTCTGTGGTTGAGCCCAGTATGAGTGTTATCCCACAGCCCAAGGCCAGTGCATCCATGACAAATGTATTTCCATGAACCGCCACTGCAAAACCCACGAGCCGCCCCCGGGCCCGAAGAAGCAGCCAGGCCAGCAGCAAGAGCGGGCAATCTGGGGGCCCTCGGCGACCACCCCACGGCCAAGCAGCCCCCCCGAACGCCCCCAAGATCCCAAGCCGAGAGGCAACCATCGCCCCCCCCATACACACCCGAGAAAGCCCCAAGGAGCCAAGGACCCAGCGCACCACGCCACCGATCCAACCCCCAACCCCCAGACCCAACACCCCCCCACACCCCCGCGCCCAACCCCCCGAGGGGAGGGCCCAGAGAGCTCCCCGCCCGAGACCCCAGCGGAGGAGCCGAAGCCCACGCCCAGCAGACGACCAGAGCCACGCCGAACGGGCAGCCGGCGGGCACCCGCCGCCGAGCCCAGAGCCAGCAGGGACCCGACCCCAGGCCAGAGGGACCCGGAATGGATGCAGCACCAGGAGCAGCCCGCCCAGGGAGGACGACCACACCCCAAGCCGCATAAGGCACCAGGGGGCCGCCGGGAGTCTCCCCGCCGGCCCCCAGGCACCCCAACCCAGCCCCCCATGGCGCCCCAAATCACCTTTTGTTGATGCCGCCCGCGCCACGGGCTTCAGTTTTTTTTTTTAAAGGCAGGGCCCCCTCCAAGGGCCAAGCCAGACCACCTTGCCGGGATGTGGCCCCCTATGCATGCCCGACACCCTGCCTCACGGGGCACTGCCCAAGCAGGGGCCGTACCAGTAGGTATGCAAGGGCGCGGCACGCGGCACCCGCCCCGAAATACCCCCGCCAGGACCGGCCCGGCCAGCCAGCCAATCATCCCGGGCCCCAGGAGCACCCCCCGGGACCAGGACCCCCCCAAGGGCAAGCCCCCGGGCGAAGCCCCCCGGGACGCACCCCCCCACCCCCGCCCAGGACCCGGCCACAGCCCAGCAGGACCGCACAGCCCCGGACAGCCCAAGGCCAGCAGCCCAGGGCCCGCCGCCCCCCGGGCAGCACCAGCCACGGAGCAGCGCCCCCCACCGGCCCGCGAGCAACCGGCAATCCCCACCGCGGGGACGGAGGCACCCCAACGGCACACATCAAGTGCGGAACCGCAGCCCCGAGCCAAAGATGCCCCGGACCCACCCACCAGTCCGCAGATGGCAGGACAGACCCACCAGGCGGCCGACAGCAACCTCCACCACCGGAACAGCTAGCGCCGCCCCCCAGTAAACAGCATCGCTCTGAGGCACCAAGCAACCCCGCCCCAACCCCGGTGAGGACACCAGCACACCCCCAGCACACCCACCCCCCAAACCGGCGAGGCAGGCCGCCCCGGGCCCGCACACCGCGGGGCCCGCCCCCAAGGCCACCAGCCGACGAAACAAGCACCAAGCCACACCCAAGGGGAGGAAGCGCCCCCGCGCCCCACCAGGCCGACACCGCCCGGAAAGACCCCGCAAGGAGAGACCCCAGCAAAACCCCCCCGAGACCCACCGCCACGCCCGACCACACCATCCTGATGTATTTTTACTCTATGCAGTGGCCCAGCCACCAACTTGTGCTACCTAGGTAGGAACTGGAAAACAAATAAGGGTAAATAGTCAGAATATAACAGCTTACATAAAAAAAATAAAAATATTCAAGGATCCCACATCTTCGAATCGGACCAAAATTTTGATTAAAAAAAAATCTATGAATTAACTTAACATTTAGGAAGAGTAAACTTTAGTACAATAATTAAGGTTTTTATAGAAATAACTAATTGTCTCCCTTTCAGCAAACCTTACACTGACTCCTGACATTCACTTATTGGGCATCACAGCTCAGAGCTGCACTATTTACCAGTTTGTTTGCTTTTGTAGTTTTGATTGGTCTAATTTGTTGTACATATACCTGATATTAATAACTAATAATTAATACTGATATCATTACATTTAGACTTTTACTCCCACGCTGTGTGAAGGAGATTCTGCCGCTGCTTTCTGCAGCTGTCAGTGTGTATAACCAAAACGTTGGCAGCCAATCCACAGACAACAATCAGGAATTCTAGTGTGTATACGTGTATATTCTGTTTTATTGTTTTAATTGTGCAATTTCCTTTCTTTTACCCTCTTTCTATCTGTACTATGTACAAGCCCATGTACAGTATATGTATCTTCCTATTAATCTGCAACTGAAACTCTGCAAATTTAACCTTTGTGGGACGAACAATGATTGTTTATCAACACAGATCCATTTTATGTTCCACAATAAATTTTTTTCCATACATTTTGTTACAGATGCCAGACTCATCTTTACAGAGCCAGTTGTGTTCATTTATCTTTATTTATTTCTCATCAAGGTCCTTTTATTCAGCACATGATGAATAAATGTTGATGATTCTGTAACTAATAAGTTTAAAAAAAACGGAGAACAAAAATACATTAATGGTTTAACTTAACTAAATGTACAACTTACACCAAAGCCTAAAGCAGTTATGATCAAAACAAACCCAAATCACATTTTCATGTCAAGAGATGAAGATTATTTAAAATGTTCTCCAAACTATTTTAAAACATTACAGTTGCTGGTCACCAGAGACATGATGGCAGACTGGTAAAACAGGGAAATATTAAGATGCAGGTTCAATATTTCAATAATATATGTAAAACAAAAACCAAATATCTGTTGAGATAAACAATTAAAAGCGAGTGTGAAAAATTGGTGTAAACAGTTTTACACCACTGTGGTTGTTTGCTGTACATTGTGTGCTTATGGGAGAAGAACTACAGATGAATTAATGAAACCCTCTGAGTGTGTTTGGTCAACAGATTTCAGATCAGAGTCAAGCTCTGATTGCTAATCAATGCTCACATTGATTAATTATATACTTCACTCTTCTCTATTACGTTCCTCTGACGATGTGGTATAAAGCAGCACTAACACACACACAACGAGAGAAAGACACACACACAAAGAGAGAAAGACACACACACACACACACGCCTGGGAGTTGCTCCAGTGTTTTAACCTCAGCTAAAGAAAGCTGCTCTTATTTATAGGCCCTGCTACAAATACACAAACGTTATATTTGTTCACTATGGTTCAAAGTATTTTGGGATGCCTGCCTCCTTTTGGTAAAGGCCTTATAAAATTAACACAAACATAAACAAAAACAAAAGACTATTTCAGCCACAGAGAGCTTTTCTTTATGCACACACGCACGCACACACACACAAGCTGTAAAATGCTACAATAAAGTGAGTCCATGTCTTCAGTCCTTTTACAATATACACTCTGCAGTGTGTTTGGGAGATAAGAAAAGTTGGAAGTTGTTGCTGAGCTCATGCATAGAGGTATACAACTAACTACTGTAATCAATAAATACATGTATTATTGTTATTTTTGTTGCAGCTGCTAGTTTCTAACCATACACTGTATTTAAAGAAAGCACAGAGAATTCCACTTGGCCATTTGTCGGACTATACGTAACAATGATTTTAATCCTGCGCTCATTACTGTCGGTGTGATTGTGGACTTTGCCTGAGATAAACTCCACTGAAGATGTTTTATGATCTCTTTAGGATCCATTTAGGCTCCGCCCAGCACCACCACCAAAGGACACCACAGTGGTTTCTTTTAAATTCCTTCCTGGTCTGACTGAATACCACAGACGGGAGACTGGTTTGAGTATGCCGATGAGAAGAAAGCCTCAGAGCGTTTAGATAAGACAGAGTGCGTGTGACACAAAAAGAGCAGACAGCCTGTTGACTGACCACCACCAGGGAGGAAAGAGGGTTTGATTGTGTGTTTGTCTCTGGGCTGCTGGAGGGACCACACCCAGACCTCCACCACACACACAGGAAGCTGATCTGTTGGCGGCCAACTGGGTTTCCTCTGGAGAAGACAAGTCACGCCACACTAAGGCTCCCAATGCCTTCTTGTTTCCAAGTGCACCTTCCTTCTCCCTCATCCTGTATCCTCTATTCTTAGACTTTGGCCTCTTTACATCGTTTCCTTTACTTCTCGCCATTCTGTGTGTGCATCTCAGCTTCCCTCTTAAATCCCTCTGCCCTCCATTTAACCTTCCATCATTTGCTGGCTCTTCACCACAACAAATATCCTCCTCATATGGGTATTATCTGAAAGGGGCCACGGGATGAAATCATGTGATTTGGTGGCCCACCCCTGTGACTCCACCCCCATCTGCTGCCTACTAATGCAAACCCCTCAAAACACCAACACTGCTAACATCGAGCTCAGAAATGATACATGACAGCTGCATCTTTTAACGCTCATATTGGCTCCAAGTTTATGTTATACTCGTGTCACTAGTTTCACATTTCATCAGTTACGCTTCAGGAAATCAATCAGCCACCACTAAACTGCGTGAACATGGTGATGAAATCATGTCGTCTGATCTCGACATTACACAGACTTTCAATACAAAACATGGTCGAAAACAATCACTGAGAAAATCACGAATAAAATCAGTTTTCCCATCTTTTCATGGACTTTTTCAAAATAATGAATGAATAAAATGATTAACAAAAGAAACATACAAAAACTGATCAATATTTATTCATAAGTCACAGGTTGAGGCTGAGAACATGAAGAAGGTACAAAATAAAGGTATGTTGATATTGACAAATGATTCTCTTTGGAAGCATACAACAGCCTAGATTGAACCCCAAAACAAAGATTCCCAACATTTGTGATGTCACGAGTACTCCTTCATTTTCTTACATAATGTTTATATATTTATATCACAAGACTCGTCTGAAACATCTCCTATGTCTACTGCACAGCAGCAAATAATTCAATCTGTTTATTAATGTATTACAAATGTTTTGGCTATTTTAGATTTTTGCCTTTTAATGCTTTTTCAAATATTTGTCACCACCATTAATTATTGATGGATAGGGAACGTTTTGTGGTCTATGCGTATGTATGCTCTTAGAAGGATTTGGAAATCTGTCCTTTAATATTGGAATTTAAATGAGAAATGTAATGTGCTGAAATAAGCCTGGTTAGGAATCACTGCCAAAACTAAAATCTGAATAAGATTGTTGTGTCTATCATTAATAAAGCTCTGATACTGTAATGTTGCATGTAACCACCACACACCATTGATGTAGGGATGATATCACAAATAAATACATTTTTATCTGGACTGAATTCATTAAGCTTTGAGTGAATCTAAAATCAGTTTCATCCATCTTGTGTGTGAACATAGCAACAGGACAAAATGTGATCCTAACATTGTCACCCACAAAGTTCACAGCAAAGGGAATCTGACTGATGTGTGATCAGTTTTGTTATGCTGCCTCTCAAATTCTCACACAGGAACCGTCTCTGCATCCTTTTCCTCTCTGGTGGGTTTCACCGTGTTATGAGTGCAACAGGAAAACAATCAGCCTCTGAGACTTCACAAGCTCTACAACCAGCACTGCAATGCAGAGACGTTTCAGATGTAGGTAAAAATGTCTCAGGTCTTATTCCTAATAAATGTCCTGTGTTTGCATTCCTGTGCCTGGTCTTAATTTGTTTTGCAACTGTTTCTTTCAATAACCAAACTGAGCAAACAACATGATCTCTTCTTGCATTGTTTACCCACTCATTTTGTTCAGAGATATTTATTACCTCCACTCTTTCTACCGTGTTTTATCCTCATATGTCCTCGCCTCTCATCCTCACCTCCTCTCCTCAAAGTCCAGGGTCGAGTTATGTTCCTGAACGATGAGGCTGCGACCATCTAACAAGAGAAGAGTCGAGAGGTTAAAAAGAATGAGTAAAGCAGTGACCTTTCCACTTTACAGCGGTGTTACCTGGGAGCCAGCTGGTATCTCCCTCTGTGGTTGAACACTCGACCTCTGGACTGTCTTGGAGGTCGCCTCATGTTGTGAGGTCCTCCTCTTCCTCGTCTTCCTCCTCTATGTCCATCTCTCCACCATGTGCTCTCTCCGTCTTCATAATCACTTGGGTCTCTTCTGTCTCGCTCTCTTTCCCTCCATCCCTCCTCATGCCAGCGGCCTGCAGATGTTGGTCTGCTTCTCCTCCAACCTTCAGCGCCATCTAAACACCAACATGCAGGTCAGACAGAGAGATGGTCTGAAGGATTGCTGAGCAGTTGCAGGGTCAGATTTAGATTTTTATGAAGGTGAAACCAAAACAAAAGCAATCCTGTTTAAAAAAATGCTGATCAAAGATATCTGATTGTAGTGTTCATTAATGAAACCTTCTCCTGACATCGATCTAAGAAATACAGGGACGCCTTTTACCCTGCTGCTTTGTTTAATTTTAGAAAATTGGTCACAAGTAAAAATACCAAAATTTTTTGGAAAGAAAAAGCAGAAAGATGTAGCAGCTTAAAAAAACCAAATAACCCAACATTCTCCAACTTTAGACATGATAGTGTAAATTGTTTTGAAAGCACAGAAAAGCAAAAGCCACAAACAGCCCAAATGGTCTGTTTTACGTTTGTTAGGTGAAAGGAAAGCATTTCTGATTTAAAGGATAGAAATAAACATAATCAACATCGAACAGACATCATTGTGAATATGTTTCTTTACGTGTGAAGAAAACTGTGAGACAGAACCAACAGGAGGTTGTTTCCAGCAACTTGGACAGAAATAAAGGGCTGCGCTGTGGCAGAGAAGCTACACCGATTCACTGCTGGAGTGTAATTGCAGAGGCAAGTGGTCGAGCAAAGCAGATACTTCTACTGAAGAGACTAAACATCAGGCCCAATTCCAAACAAAAACCAAACCAGGCCCCCCGACAATACCACTGAGCGCCATCACTACCCTCAACCACACGCGCACACACACACACACACAAACGCACTCTCCCACTCTCTCTATGTATCGCATACACATGTAGAGAAATGATCTTCAGTTTCCCCACAGTTCTGTAGTAATGATTGGTGTCAGCGTCAGGCAAAAATGAAACATAAGTATAATGAGTGCAAAACCTTCCATCGAGAAAACCAAAAACAGCCTGGAGAGACCCTCAAGGGTGGACTGGGGCAAAACAGAGACAACTTGGCGCAATTCTCAGACTGTTCGACAACATACGTGCAGAAAAACAATCGCGCAAATCAGAAGCTAGAAAATATGCATGTTTCATGAACTTATATGGATCATCTACCGATGATGCGACTAGGATCCATGACTAGGATCTGAAAAAGAATCTCACACCTACAAACAGCCAAGAGCTCGTACATCAAAAGCAAATATGAAAGAAAAAAACTGTTGATAATTGACAACAAAACTGACCAAAAATAGACTTACTGTCAAAACAGGAGGGGAAGACAATGACAACTAGATACAAGATAAAGAGTGACAGTGTGGGGTGGGGGGGCAGAGGGAGACGGAGGGAGTCTGTAATCAGTCTTGTTGTGTGTCTTAAAATAGAGCTCTGCCTGCCTATAAACAGAAACCTACTATTACTGGTGCACTGACAAAGCAAGACTCTGGTCTAGGCGCGCACACGCACACGCACACACACACACACACACACACACACACACACACACACACACACACACACACACACACACACACACACACACACACACACACACACACACTGGTATGTGATGAGGCCGCAGCACACATGGAGCTCATTACAGCACAGCCCTCTGGGTAATGTGGTTCTGCAAAACGCCAACAGAACTACAACCACAGATCAACTGTCAGATTATATATGCATCTCTGTTTTGCTCCAGGCGTGTTTTCATCAATGTTCAAGCTTCTGTGTGACTCTCAAACTCAGAGAAAGTCAGTATAACGTATACCGTGGACAGTAATTATCTTAAATCAAACACACTCAAATAAATATAGGTCTCATGGCAAACCATTTGTAATATTTTCCTGCAATTTGTTTATGATTGTAGTTTTTTTTCTCACGCTGTTTACAGTGAAAATGAAAGGAAACGAAACAAAAGTCTGACATGCAGCGACTGTTCCCGGCATTGTGGTTAAACAGTATACAGCTTGACTGCAGGCTTACCATGACAGCACACAAACACCAAAAAACTCCAGAATTCTATCTATAAGACTTAGAAAAATAAACTAAACTTTTTTTCCAAAGAGTTTTGCCCCAAAAGGCAAATAAACAGTAGACAAAGAAGGGCTGATGTCTAAAGAACAAATTAGTAGCAAAAGGATCCAAAAGTCAAATCATTCTTTGAACAAGCAATGATTGATAAGACTTCAAACTATTAAAAAAACAAAAACTCAAATGCAACAACTTTGTTTCATTCATAATTTGTTGTATTAAATTAGTTAGATTTTAGGAAAGCAAGGTTTGTTTTGGATCCTGATGTTGGCTTTGACTTGATCCAAATTATAATGGCTATGATTCCCAAAAGCCCTTTACAAACGTACCACCCTCACCAGAAGCAAACTGGTGGAGGTAAGTTTGTGGTCACAGCAGCCCTAGACAGACATGTTCCTTTTTTTAGCAACATAGATCTGTGTGAGGATCTTAAGTAGTGATCTAAGGAGTCACTCATCTCACCAGGGTCTCCGTCTCTGTAGCTGGCTGCTGTAGAGGTTTTAGCATTTTGCTGTGGCATTTGTGGTCTAGACTGCAGGATTCGGCCTCTCTTTCTGCAAGTGACTGTGAGTTCGTCCCTCAACTGGAGAAACAAAGACAGGCAGGATGGCTGGAAAGAGAAGCAGACATTAGTTGCATGAGCTTAATCGATCCTCTTGCATAAATCATGTTTATTTAGGATTTTGGATGTAAACCAACACAAGCTCACAAAGAACCTTTCTATCCAGACAGGTCTGAGGTGGAACACACCCCATGAAATACCCTTTAGACCAGTGTTTCTCAAATTGGAGAATGTGTACCCCTAGGTGTACGCGATAGCACTACAGGGGGTACTTGAGAGAGCGAGAAAGTGGGAAATTATCAAATAAAGTGTTGGTCTTGGTCCCACCCCAGGTGTGAGATGAATAATAATAAATCTAATCAGGAGCCACTAAATCAGTGTTTTTCAACATTGGAGTCGGGACCCCATGTGGGGTCGCCTGGACTTTAAATGGGGTCGCCTGAAATTTCTAAAAAAATCAAAATTGATTTTTGAAATTTGAAAAATGTTTAATACATTTTTTTAATTAACTCAAACAACACACAATCTTAAACAACTGTTATTCTTTACTTTCACGTTGTGAAATAAATCTAGTTAAACTAAAATGCAGTAAATAAATAAAATAAAATAAATAAATAAATCTGAGCTCTGAACCACTGCACTAAATACAGTTTTTTCCCATCTATTTGCAAAATCAGATTCTTTAAAATGTGTGTTATCGCTAGTTAATTCCATTATTATGCTCTATAGTTGTTTTTAAATAGTTTTCCAAGCAAAATGTTGTAGTCAAACAAAGTTGGACTTGGATTCAGAAAAAGGGGGTACTTGTGCTAAAAAAAAAAGTTTCAGAACCACTGCTTTTGATGACACAAAGTTAACAAGGACCAGCCTTAAAACACTGAATGGTGAAAACCCTGAAAGTACTATTATTAGCATTATGTTTTCTCATTCACATGCACAGCCCATTGGGCACAATCACACTGTTGTTTTCCTGTGTCCACTAACATCTTCATCCACAAGTGCAGTTCCCTCCGTGCCGCTGTGCGCCAGCAGATACTTGGAGTGGAACAGCCGTCCATCAAAGCTCTGCCAAGGCATGAGGGCGGCGCTGGGCAGCGGGCAGCCGCTGGCACAGTTAGCTCCCAGCAGGTGGCTCAGCCCGCGGACGTAGAGGGATCCAAGCTGCACAGCACGGCTACAGAGGAAAGGCAGCTGAGAACAAAACATGAGTCGGGTTTTAGAAAATAGCTTTTAAACATTTCTACAAAGTGCTTTGAATTTTTTCCCACTACGACTCAGCTGCAGTGACGCTTGCTTGGCCTCCAACAAATGTTAACCACACTACGCACTCAAAAACACTACCCAGAGCCATGTGTATCATCCAGAAATACAACACATTTCTGGTGTAGTCATGAGACTAAACAGAGAATTTAGGTTTCTAAAAAATTCCAAATATTTCAACACTAGGTTTCTCACACAACGGTCCAGCAGGGCTGCATGTTTTCGATCCCTTTTCCAATCCATCATGTAGATCTAGAGAATTGACAAGGATGTACTCATTGTAAACAGCTAAACAAGCAGAAACAGGTCTAAGACATGCACGACTACAGCTTCTCCATATCAGGGAACACTAATAATCTCTTTTATAGATATTATATAAAATCAAAAATCACATAAATGCTTGCTTTTTATATATTATGGGGGTTTTTTTAGACTTGCTGAATAAATTAAGTATTGCAGAAGAAATCATGTGGTAGTTTCACACTTTATGATTTTTCTGAAAGTTTAGACTGCTTTATTTTCAAATAATAATCAATCAAAGCACACATAGGTGTGTGTTTACGGTTTTGATTTCACTCTCAATTTGCAATGAAAAAAAGGAGACCAGCATCTGTTTTTAAAAGTTGCAAAAAAAAAAAAAAAAGCATCTGTTTTTTAAATATGTCGAGTGTCACAACCTGCAACAAATTCCTGACCATTAACTTCACAGTTGCCAAACTAATTGCTGCATCTTGGCCGACCTTATTAACTCGACCTCAACACGTAAATCACATTACTAAATGCGACAGAGGCCATCCACTTCACTGTCACTTACCACTGGCTCATGAGGTGGTCTACAGTACTGATAAGACTAAAAGGGGAGGTCAAACTTTGTGTCAAAACTTTGACTAAATCCTAGAAACTGACTATGCACCATATATCTGAGTTTTAGATGGAGAATATTTCAAATGTACCCCCTTTTGTTTCTACTGTTCTTAAAACTTGTCATTGGTAATTAGGATTTTAGTTTACACTTGTGTCCTTTTACATGATTCCATAGGGAATTAATATATGTTATCAATATACGGTAGATATGTATACATGTAATTGGATGCGTCTTAAATACTAACTACAACATTGTCTATTTCTAACATTTAATTATTTTGTTATATTTTCTGGTTCATCCTCTTAAGTGCTTGCCTGTTGTCATTTTGCTTTTCTTATTCCTATACTATGTTGCTTCTTTGTTTTTGTCTGTTTTTTGTAACTGAAGTTTACAAATTAAAAAATGATTATGTAGTAATTAAATTAAATTAAATTAAACTTTATTTATGTAGAGCTAATTACAGCAAAATTCATCTCAAAGTGCTAGGGGAACTCCACATCTCTTTACTGTACTGTGTTGGCTGAAATGATTAAAACCTAAGTAAGAAAAAAAAAAACTTTGACTAAAAAATAGAGAAAATGTTGATTAAATAAAAGAAGAGCCAAAGGAATACCAGAAATTACATGAGAAGGTAATGAATGGAACATGATATTAAAAAGTAGATTATTATAAGGTGATATTATTTTCACCTTTGAAAGAAAAACAAAAATATGATTTATTACAAAAATATTAAGCGTATACACACATTACTGTCATAGCAAAGTTTACTTACTGCTAATAAAAATCAGGGGATAACAATTTGAAGCTGACTGCTATAACAGCAGGTTGGGTGTGTCTGAGCGTGTGTCTGAGCGTGTGTGTGTGTGTGTGTGTGTGTGTGTGTGTTCCCTCACCTGTCTTCTGGCAGATAACACTGATAACAGTGATTACATGTAACCACATACGCACAATATCACACAAAGACATACAGCCCTGCCTGCCACCTGCTTCCAGTCAAACACAGCTTTACCTTCTGAGAACAATGAGCCGATGAACAGGGGCACAAATGCCTGAAGGCGCACACAAACACCGCACAAAGCGAGACAAAGAAAAGCAGGAGGGAGAGGATACAAAAACCATGAAAAGAGTTGTAAAATGAGAAAGTGGCCGAGTTTATAAAAAAAAAAAGAAAAATGTGAAACTATGCACAAAAAAAGAGGAGGGAAGACAAAAATGTGAGCGCGTGCGAGCGTGTTTGTGTGTCCAGTGGGGTGGGGTGTGTGTGACGTAAATAGCTCCATGTGGTAAGCGTCTGACAGAACACACAGGCTTCTGTCGCCAGCATACTGTCTTTGTCATACACTCAGACACACACGCGTGCACGAGGACTTTTCTGACCAAATGAATACATTTCAAAAGCTAAACCCCAAACGCACACACAAGAAGTTAACAATGGATATCACTTACTAATCTTCATTTAAAAAAGGCTTGCACACAATGGCCCTCATTTATCAAGTTGGCCTGAAAACGGGTGAAAACTTGAGTGCACATTAGGTCGCATAACAGTGTGCAATTTGTATCTGACTAATTCCAGCAAATGAACAATCGGGTGTTGATAAATGCAGCGGCTGAATATGAGCGTCATCAATCCGTTACGCCCACAAATATTCCTGCTTCGGAGGCCCCGCCCACTGAGGTCAAACAAACACTGGCAAGAAAATAACCTTTTCCGTAATGAAAAACAGCATCCTTAGAGCAGAGGTGGAGCCAATCAAAGATTTGCTTTTTGGACGTGTGAAAAATGAGATTAAAGGAGTTCATGAAAGCGCAATGAGGAAGAGAATAACGCAGGCAGTGAAGTACGTTGGTGTATGGGAACGGACTCCGGCTGAGGTTTAAATAAAGTCTCAATAACTAACTTAATAATGCTTAATGATGGTTTTAATTAAATTCTACCAGTCCACAGCCAAAAGCTTATGCTTGCTAATTGATGTAAACAATTATTTACATTTAGTAAAAAAAAAAAGTGGTCAAACCATGTGCGTGTGTGTGCACTATTAAACCTACACACTCTTGCTCGTTACCAGGATTTACCAGTGAGGTTCTACGGTATTTCGTGGAAGGATAACAAAAAAGTGGTATCAGTAATAACGTGGACGTCTTTTAATTTCATTTATTTTGGTGAATTAGTTTTAATAATCTGTTTTGAACTGTTCTGAATATGTGGCTGCTTATGCTTTAATGACGGCTGAGGGTTGCTGTGCTGCACCGCAAAGCCACACACTCAGATTTTGCTCAGACCTGACATGAGATTTGATCGTAGCGCATGCTTACGTTAACATTTATAAATACCAAAGCTTACGTAAAAATACAGTCGTATGCACAGATCCGAGTGTACGAACGGTTGATAAATGAGGCCCAACGTGTATTGTGTTTTAGTGTAGAATGAGCAATGCATACCTTTGAATTAGAGCCCCCGCTCTGGTATGAAGTGCAGTTGAATTATTGCACAGTCCTGGTTATTGTTTAGATAACAGACGAGGAGGTAAAATATTATATCGTTACTGAGTCATATAATAATCAAGGCTATAAGGAGGCAGCAAGTGCAAAAAGAACAAATGTGTAGAAATTCACAGATACGTCTTTAAGCAACTCACCCACACACGTGGTGTGAAAGTATTAGTATCCTCCCTGCAATAGGGAACAGCTTCCAACACTCCTAAACTGTAGGACTAATAAAACAAAAAACTGTTACTAAAAGGAAAACAGGCCCTCGTGCTGCCAACGTAAGGTTTTTGGTCCCCAAGCTGCAAACCTGAAGAAAACCCTGGTAATCATTATTACAACAAGCAGACTCAACTATTTCTACATTTTTATTTGTGGATTTTAAAGGTGTTGGTAATGTGTGTGAATCTGCAGTATCGGGAAGTAGAATTAAGGCAATAGCGTTTATACATGCTTGTGTGTGTGTGTGTGTGTGTCATACCTCAATTTGTTGAAGCTCTTGATTTGTTTTCAGCCTCAGACACACAGCCTGGCTCAGATAAGCATCAACATCCTCTTGAGACAAAGTTTGTACCTGAAAGTCCACGGACACACAAACACACAAAGAACAATTTGTGGTTAGTGTGTCACCATCGCGCCCGAGTGTGTCCCCTCTGTGTGGGTCAGTTTGTTTTGTCTGCTCGCGGTGCAACAAGTCAACAGAGAGCGAAACAATGCTGTTTGTTACAAACCAGGCGGCCCATTTGTGTGTAGAAAACAAACAAACCCAGAAGGTATCTAAATAAAAGGGAGAGACGAATGTGAATGAAGTGCTGCTCAGACAGCAGCAGCCATTGTTTGCCAGGCTGTGGGCTCGTCTTTAATTATCCACTCATCTACAGTTCATTGGAGAAACTTCTCTCCAGTCTGTCTGTAGGATCTTCATCCATTTCAATTACTGACTTCCACTAGCCGTCTGCTTCTTTGATTAATAACCTGCATCTGTCAGCAAGGCCAACAGTCGATTCTTCTAACAAGCATTCAACTCTGTCTGTCTGAGCGGGTCAGTCTGGGTGAAAAGGCAACAGTTGCTAGCTTATCACTCATATACTCTCACTAGACTTTACTTAACATTTTAATTTAAAATCCAGGTACAAAATATTTAGCTGAATAGTTCTTATTGGGAAATTTGACATCCTAGAAAGCTCTTTGTTAGACTCTTTCACTGGCAAGTCCAATTATAGACAATAGAAGATGCTTCTACATAAGTTTTATTTTATTTCAAGCACAGATCTTTAGGAACAACTGGAATATTTTGCGGAACATTTGTAGCAAAAGTGTATAAACCTTTAAAGCTGATATCCGGAGTTTCTGAGAAATCTATGTTTATGTATCATTCTTTTGAAATGCGAAAAAATACCTAACTCGTCTTTTACTATGGTCTACTGCTGGTGATCATTCATTGAAGTCAATGTATATAAGCCCCGCCTTCATTCTACAGACCCCCATACAAATACAAAATCGCACCGTGATCGCCCAGCCAATAGGCTTCGACTTCCTGTAGCGAAGACTGTCAATCAAAGTGAATGCGCGTGCGTAAATTGTGCACGGAAACAAGGCTGCGCGTCACAACAGCAAACAGGTACCACTCTGAGCAGCATGGCATAGATTTAGGCTCTTACCTCAGAAATGTCCATCGCCAAAAGAATAACAATGACACATAGACCTATATCAATGCGACCCGGTGTGACCTTGTTATATTCCGCGATTTGCGTGCACAAAAGTAGAGGCGTGGCTTCTGGTAGAGGCAGGGGAGGAAGTGGAGCTGTTTAGGGAGGGACATTGAGACGTTCGCTTTTGAATTTTCTCTCTCTCTTTTCATCCTCCTGATATCAGCTTTTAGGAAACCCAGCATTAGGTCAACATAAGATGTTACCATCACACAAAATGACAAACTATTTTCTCTAAAGCAGCAGTGACTGACAAAAGGCCCAGCACTATTTCAACGAATTATGCTTTAGGTAATTCACCATTTATGAAACAAGATAAATGATGTTACACGCTGTAGCAGGCTGCGTTAGAAACCACAGCAAACAGCTCTAATGCGCAATTAATCATTTCAAAAGGCAACATGAGCATGACTTGTTAAAATGTATACTGTACATGTGAGGTTTGATAGACACACATAAGACAGAAGTATTCTTTCACTATTGTTGTAAATAAGTACATGCAACAAGACTTTTAACCATTGACGAACTTCATCCTTTTACCACTGCACAATAAAATGTAGACTTACATTTTTAGTTTAAATTCATTTCGAAATTATTGAACACTGTTTCTTGATTTTTACTGCTTTAATTGGATCTTAATACATTTTTGATGATTTAAAGTTTAGCCTAATGACCGAGGAAAGAGTCAGGCCATACCAAATTAAAATGATGCTGAAAAGCTGTACTCTGTGTACTTCTAACAAGCGTAAAAAATGACAATCCAGATAAACAACACTTAAATCATTCATTTTTAACAACATTTGATTCAAGCCAATTGATCCCTCTAAACCTGAAACACTGCTGTTCCACATCTATTTGTCACATGTTTAAAGAACAAGCAAAGTAATTTTTGTTTTGCTTTTTTACTGTGACGCACGCAGCCTTCATCCTTGTGATGTGGTCCTGTGATTTCCATTGGTCTTAGGTTAATCACATGACGTCATAAAGTATGAGCTTCTTTCATGTTTTTTAGGTGTGATCTGAGAGCATTAAAGCAGGATCACTAACGGCTCATGAATAGAAAGACCCTCATTTACAACCAAAATAAAGATTTAACTGTACTAAGGTGTGTGTTGCCTCCAGTGAAGGATTATCAGCCTTGGTGGTGAAGGAAATGCGGTCGCAAACACTAGTAGCCATGGTCTGTGTTTTACCTGGGCGCCCAGCCCACGACACTAACAAAGCAACGCTTACCTTCACATGCATGTTGACAAGAGACACAGTAATTATGTATCAGTTAAAGCTTTAAAACCCAAATCTAAAGCTGATGGGTGTGTTTGACGACCACAGAGAAGATTTGATCTTTCATTTTCCGTTTATGTAAATCACAAGGCAGAGTTTTACAACCTATTATTGCAACAGCTTATGTAATGCATTTAATTCTCGGTTGAGCAGCAGACACACAGCCATTACGTCACTGTGTTTGAAACACAAATCATTAACAATATATTGTTGTTTACGTGCTGTGCCTTGTAAAGACAACTGACTGACTTTAGATCTGGGAAATGAAAAGGGTTTTTGTGTTCCCCAAACCAATTATTCTGCTGGTGAGGCACATCGTGCTGCTGGAAGAGGTCACTGCGTTCAGGGCACACTGTTTCCAATTAAGATAGTTATATAGTTGGTACTATTTCATCTTTTTGCCTCTGCCATGGGGGTAATATTTTCACAGGCATTTATTTATTTGTCTGTCAGCAGGATTACGTGAGTAGTATACTTAACCCTTTTGAGCTTATGCATTCATAAAACTGTCATAAAAATGTTGTATATAAATATTTTTTCCCACTTTCTTTTTACATCAGATCTTTTCAACAACTCCAGACCTAACCATAGACATAAAGTTTTCATTATATTTCTGTATTTTTTCTATGTTTTTATGCAATTTTTTTTTAGAACATTTGATATGAAGTTATTACAGACTTGAGTTAGTCAATAAGTGTTAGGAACAATGATTTTGAAGCATTATTACTTTTAGAACTATGAGATTTTATTGAAAAAACCAACACTCTTTGACCATGGGTACCACAATGATACCCTTTATGTCATATATAAATATTTTTTTCTCACTTTTTCACATCAGAACTTCAGACCTAACCATAAATCTAAAGTTTTTCCATTACATTGTTATATATTTCATGTTTGTATGAACTTTTTGTCAATAAACCTCTGATGAACAAGTTCATTTGCCTTTTGTTATTCAACTTTTAACACATACACACAAAATATTTTCTCAACCACATTCGCACCACTCTTTTATGTGAATCCCAACACACCAGGGCCATTTCTATGGTTTTCAGCTTTTTTTTTTTATTGCCATGCATTTTGCAGGGAAAGAATAAATGTCCTCTATTGAAACTCTATAATAAAGCTCTGCTGACCCTGGTAGCTTTGGGGGGAGGGGGTGGTCTTCACACCTAAAACCTGTTTCTTTGTATTTTGAAAGTAAAGGCTTAGAGTTATCAGGCATTTTTGGGAAAACCGCTTTTATATGCAGGATAACAATATATCCAAAATATGTGGTTATAATGGCAGTCAATGGGACCAAATCAGTCCGACACTCAAAGAGTGTCGGTACGTTTTATATCTCCTGTTCTATACATCTTGCAAGAAAAAGAGATGATGGATTCATGTACATGATTGACAATAAAAGAAAACTCATGTCCAAACTTCATACAATTAGGCTTTAAACTAAATGAGATAATGAGAGTTTAAAACACTGAATAAGCAGAAAGTACACATTTGGTACCCAAAGGTGCCCCGAGGGTTAAACAGACTTTGAAAACATTTTAACTAAAGATAAACCTCACACCATGGAAAATACAATTACAATTTGAAGGGAATGCAGATCAATATACTGATTCTGGATCAGTTTAAAAAAATCCAAAAATAATTTCTCTCATCATTAGCCAAATTTCAAACATTCATATCTCGCTTCATAATTGACCAATCTTTATGAAATTTGACTCAGTTAGTTAGGGTTAGTTCCTCATCATGGTCCCATGATCAGGATAACAGATCCAGATAACTGTCAATATCTGGCAAAGAGGATATTTGGAGCTTGGCAGAGGTTGGCGTTCTCTGAGTTCTTTTATTCCTATTTTAAAATGTATATTTATTTATTCAAGGGGGGCTGGTTGGTTGTGTCTAAGTAACAGCCAAGCAGAATATCCCGGTATTCCTCCCCCTTCATTCTCCAGTAATCCTCTTGATCTAATCTTTTGCTGATATTATAACACTTGTACATCTTATACGGAGCTAATCTGATATCTTCTAAAACATGACATAAAGGCCCTTTTGCTCCTGTTGTATTGAGACCAACACCCCCCCCACCTCCTTCCTGTGTTTATGGCATGTTATCAAGGAAACAGGAAGTTCCTACCTGTAGGACGATGTATGTGACCAGACACAAAGCTGCCAACAGAGAATCTTCAATGACCCCAAACATCTTATACAACTCGATGCAGCCAAAAATGGAAAGAAAGGTTTTTAGGCGCAGAGCTGAAATACTGACAGCGGTGCTGAACCAAAGCATTTCCAAGGTGAGCTGATCCTCCCCTGCTGCATTCACAGAAAATTTACAATTAGATGTAAGCTATGTATGAAAGCAAGTCTTTAAGGCCCAAAATGTCAAAGTGAGTCTGTTAGAAAATCACATATGTATGGCCAAGCTCCATTAATCCCTCAAAACCAATGTGAAAACTACATGATTTTTTTGTTTTTGCAATAACTTGCAACAGTGTTTATATAATTGGAGCAACACATTCTTTTTTTCAGCTTTTGTTCAAGGGTACCTGTAGTGAATTTTAATTGCAAACTCTATCAAAAAAATCAAACATAATACCGTATTTTTCGGACTATAAGGCGCACTTAAAATCATTTATTTTTCTCAAAAATTGACAGTGCGCCTTATAATCAGGTGCGCCTTATGTATGAAATGAATATGTCAAAATGTTTCAGTACAACTTTGGTAAACTATGAAGCTGCACCACTTGATGGATTTTTGGCGCTTCAGGGCTACCATAGTCAGATGCCACGTGGAGTGATATGTACCAGTATTGTGCTTCAACATACTGAACTGAAAAAGTGAGTTTAATGTTCTGTATTTTATGTGTTAAAACTGAACTATGTTGAGAATTATTGTTAATGAGTTGAATAAAGTTTGACTTATCTGACTATTTTGTTTCGCTTAATGAGCCATAATAATAATAACAACAACAACAAACCGGTGCATCTAATAGTCCGGTGTGCCTTATAGTCCTGTGCGCCTTATGTATGAAAATAGACCAGGTCAGACCCATTCATTGATAGTGCGCCTTATAATCCGGTGCGCCTTACAGTCCGAAAAATACAGTACTAAAGGATTTGTCGGGTAATTTTCTTAAAAAGTGCTTATTAGCAGCTAGGAAGAGAAAAAAATCCAGTTGACCAGCAAACACAGTGATTAGTGGCTCTGTATGTGCACCTTTCTCCCAGTAAGTCCACTGTGTCTCCTTCTCTGTGGAGTCTGACATGTAAACAGTGCAGCTGGCTGCGGCTGTTCCAATGCACAAGAGCTCGCAATAACAGCTTCAAAAACTTCCAAAGTGGCTCCAACACACGTCGCTGTGTTGTCCATCTTAATAAATGTAACATTAAAGAAAATGTGTAGAGAAGCCCTACATAAACATATATTTAAAAAAAAAAATCAAAGAAATCAGGTAGGAGCCAATTTAACAATGCACCGGATTCAACAACTTTACGTCACATTCGGCCAAACATTGCAGCACCTTGTGGATTGTATTTTAACGTATAAAATCACACCAAAAGGGACTTTTAATGTGTGTTTTTTAAATAAATTAGCACACATATTGTTTATTGGCAATACAATAAACCTATTTTATGTTAAATACATTTTCACTACAGGTACCCTTTAAATGAGAAATTGTAAAAGATTTAAAAAAAAATAATAATAGAGTACATGGAAGTGTGACTGGGACAGGATGGACCAATTCAGGTTCATTCAACACGTTTCCAGGGAAAACAAACCATTCCTTCATCACAGGCTGTGTCAGAGAATGTCCTGAAAAACACACAAGGCCATATTCAAAACTTTCATCAACACTCTGTTATTGATTCCAATTTACTTTAAGTGTGTGCACTGAAGTGCAGCTAAAAATGACCATTACGTGCCTGACTGTTCTGCCACCAGAAAAAGACGTTTTTTGCGTGTCTCACTTTCCCCCCCGAGCAGCACCAGGCCGTAGATGCGTTGTCTGCATGGCTTGTAGACGAGGGCCTGAGGCAGAAGTTCAGAGTCGTGCTCGTCCTCCAGAGTGTTGCTACATTCTGTGACTCCATGACATACAATGTTGTAAACCATAAAACCTTCCGCTGCCACGTGCTTGTCTCTACATGCCTGTTGACAACCACACAGCAGACAATAATTCATGATTCATGTTTTTATTCCACTTATTTTGCAAAATAAAGATGACTGATGAGACCACTTACTTGTAAAATTTCAGGGCTGACATGATTTTCAAAACCTTTAATGTCATCTAACTCAAGAGATCTCTCCCAGGGTAACAAGTAATACCAGATCCCTTTCCCCAGAAGTTCTCTTTGAGGAGTCGATAGATTGAGAGAACGTGGGATGTTTCCAGTTGCCTCATCTTCCTTGGTGCACATTGAGCTCAAAAACTTGGATACTGCTAGCACCACCTGCCCCTGACGATCACCACGGTGGGTTTGAGGATGGCTTTCTCTGGAAACAATTAAAAAATAAATAAAAGAATAAGCACAACTGCTACGGCTCACAGTCAGACATTATACAAGACAACTATTACACTGCAAAACAGAAGAATATGGTTGGTCAAATACTCTTGGTTGATTTATACACAAACAAAATCAGTGGATCTTAGAAACAGATAGTGAACAAAGCTTCACTTGTAGGCAATTTTGAACTTCATTTCATTTAATTAATTTAATTGTGGATGTAATTGGAGAAAACATTTTATACCTGCATAAATAAGTCATTTATTTATTTTTTCCTGTGCTTCATTATTATTTTGTTTCCTTAAAATCTCAATTTCTTGTTAAATAGCAATAAGGAAACCTTGTGCTATTTGCATATTCGGAATAAAATAATAATAATGAAAATAATAATATAAAAATGAATTACAAATTGATCAAGGTAAAGTGCCACGCACCTGTAAAACGCCATAGCGTTGTCCCTTACGTGCTGCATCCTCTCCTCCGACACCATGTCATTACCAAGGAGACCGGCCAGCAGTTTCAGCTGACGAACAGGAAGACCAATGGTTTGGCAGAGCTTCTGCTGGTCATACATGACGGTGGTAAGTGTGTCCATTGATAGCTTGGCCAGAGAGAGGTAGGGAGCACTTGAAAGTTCAAATTAAAAACCCATTCAGGTGCAGGTTTTACTCTATTAGTTATTAGCATTAAACAGAAGAATATACTTGAAAAAGTTAAAGAAAAATTGAATGGAAATGTTAAGAAGAAATAATCCATGAATGTTTGTGCTTTGTGCTTATTGCAAAAAAAAAAACAGTACAATACAAACACAAGGCCTTGTTGATATCAGTTCCACAAACCTCTCAAATATGATGAAATCTGAGTCCTGTCCCAGAATGCCCATGCAGTGATTCTCTGCAGCGTAAGCAGCGATTTCATAGTCCGCCTCCTTCTCTGACCGAAACACTGTCAGACCGAGTGATCTGTAACAGTGTTAATTTCATCGTCATCATTTTCAGCTTAGAAAAACTATATACTCCTGGTGGCAAGAAGATAAATACTGCTTATTAAATCTAAATTGCAATTAGTCAATTACAGCAAATTTTCAAGCATTGTAAGGAATGAAAATGAAATGAATACTGACTAATTTTGACTCAAACTAAATAACATTTATGTCAGAAGACTAGAACTGAAACAAAGAATGCATCTGCTAACAATGAGGTAATCACTTAAAGCTGTTACACTAAATCATTTTCTTAAAAAATAAAATCATAGTGTTTGCCTCAAAGATCAATGAATCAATCAACATTTACTCCAAAAAGAAAGGAAAAACATAAAAAATTGCTGCTTGAAAGTTTGTTTTTTATCTCCACCTACAAAACAAGGAGGACAGTGATTGACTTGATACCATTTTTGTTCTAGTTTGTTCCCGGTTTTCCCTGTGATATCAGATCAAAGTAAAAACACTTTTACAGTATGCATTCGTCTCCCTGACTCCACGTCCCACAATGCAAATGCGTGACAATTTCAAACAAACTAAGTGTTTACGGTGGAGTTGAAAACAATCTTTCAAACGGCAATGTAGACTTCTCCTGGGTCCAACGCATTATTAAAAACTGTACGGACAGTGGAGAAATATCAGCATCTCATGTCATCGATACAAGATCTTGGTGAGAAATAAATCTAACTCTGGACAAAAAATTAGAAAACTATGTCACAGTCAATGTCTGCCTTTATCAAAGCTATTGGCAAGTCCAAAAAAATATTAACGTATCATTTTTATTTTTTTTTGCCCAGGCAGTGTATAATGAAAAAATGCTGCAGTTTGATGTAGCTGTGTCTAATATTTAGCCAGATAAATGCTGACCTGAGAGCAAAAGGTGTAAAAGTGGCCAATGCTGAGGGTAGGCAAAACAGCTCTCCACCAGGCTGCTCTCCATGTTGCTTAATGTGGCAGAATACTTTAAAAATATCTCGATTTACCCGGCGTCTCCTCTTCACCTGCAGACAACACAACACAGGGTGGTTTGAAGGTGGTGGAACCATAAATGACCACAAAGCCTTCATTTCAACTTTTGTGACTGAAGATAATGTGAGAGGGAGATGTGAATGTGAGTTTGGAATTATCTCAGCATCCCTCATACAGGTGAAACAAAACTAGGAACAGTATTATTAATTACTATTATTTAGTAGAATCAAAAAGTGTTTCTCCAAAAGGTGGAAATTAAACAATGCAGGCAGTATATCATTTTAAAAAAGGTGGAAGTCTCACCCATTCTGGCCTTTTCTGTTCTTCTACGACTCCATCAAAGAAAAAAACCAAGTTGATGCCAGCTGATGTGAACACTGTCACCCAACTCTTCAGTGCATAAACATATTCCTTCCACTGCCCTCCGCACACCCAGTCCTTGCATGTGTACCAATGCCGCAGGCAAGCCATTCCATCAACAACAAGCGTTGGCTCTGCAGTCATAACAAATATATTAGCAGTCAGGCCTTTTTAAATGTACCAATAAATGTTGTTTCACACAAATGTACGGGGTTCTGGTTAACTGACTGAAATCTTTTGTTAATATTCACTCCCAGTCAAACTTTCCAAATGAAAACTCAATAAAAGTCTGCATCATGTTCAGTAACACATAAAGAATCTAAATGCACATACAGAACAATCTATCTATCTATCATTGATACGATGTCTGCTCCCTGGGTGCCTACACTGCAGTGTTCACCGTGGAGGCGTGGCACCAGCAAGAGGCACTTCCTGGAGGGGGCGGTTCATAATGCTAATGACATCACAAGAATTTGAACTGCTAGTTTTTCAGAAGAGGGCAGAGAAGCAGCTCAGAGAGCAGGATTGTTGAGGATTTCTCAGAGATGCAGAAAGGAAGCCCAATAATACTTTGGGGGTGATTTTGATAAGGACTTAACATTGTAACAAGGTTAAAAGCTTATAAAGGTTGATTTGCATGATTTAGGAGCTTTGATATTTTTTGAAGCACACAAGCTTTTTTTCACATTACAAAAACTCAGATGGTAAGAAACAGGCAATACTAACTGTGCAATGTGATGGGGAAAAAACCCAGATTCACTCAGCCTCTAACCCAGTATTGATTGGATTAGATCAGTGTTTCTCAAATGGGGGTACACAATGGAAAATTAACAAATAAATTGTAGGTCTTGGTCCCACCCCAGGTGTGAGACGACCGGAAATTATAAAACCTATGGAAATAAATCTATTCAGGAGCCACTAAATCAGTGTTTTTCAACCTTAGGATTGGGACCCCACGTGGGGTCGCCTGAAATTTCTGGAAACTTAAAATGTATTTATTTATTTTTATTGATATATTATTGTTTTTTTAAATAATAATTAAAGCAACGTAACAACTGTATTTCTATACTTTCCCTTTGTGAAATATAAATCTAGTTCAACTAAAAAAAAGTCTAGAAAAAAAAATGTCTTTGGGGTCGCCACAAATTCTTGATATCAAAATGGGGTCGCGATAAAAAAAAAAAAAAAAAAAAAAAAAAGGGGTCATGAGACAAAAAAGTTTGGAAACCACCGCACTAAATACTGTTTCTTTCCACTTATTTACAAAATGAGATTCTTTAAAGGTCCCATATCATGCTATTTTTCACCCATCTCCATTTGTTCTAAGAACATTATTTTCCCAAACTCGCCTGTTTTCCAGAGTTTTAGCCTCTGAAAAGTCACTTTCTGAGCAACCCGACAAACAGGCTGATTTGCAGCCTACTTATGCATATTCATGAGTGGGCGTGTCTATAGACGGGACACTGACTTCCTCCTCCCTCACGGTGACGTAGGGCCAGAGGACGGCCCGCCCTCCTCCCAACCACTCCGTAGCTGATGCTGCTTTATAAACACGAGACAGAATGTGGGGGCGGGGCGTTCGCCGGTACATACATAGACTGTAGAAAATACATACATAGCACTGCGCAAAAGATGCTGACATGCACACCTTTGTGGGCGTGTCTGTTTACATGTAAATCATGGCAGAGAGCTTCCTGGAGGCGCAGCTTCTCCAGCTCAGTACTGCTTCAAATTCATCATCAAACTGGGAATGCATTATTAAATTGGAACGAGGTATTTGCGCTCACCCTGCAGTAAGAAAGGAGCAAATCACCCTCTAACTAACGATTGAGGGAATCAATGAAAAAAACACATTGGGCATGTTTATGAAGCCCTAATAGCACTTTATGATGTTTAAAGAACAGAGAAGTTATTGAGCTTAACATGTGCCCTTTAAAATGTTTGTTTTCACTCGTTCATTCCATCATTATGCTCTATAGTGGTTTTTCCAAAGTAGTATGAGCAAAATGTTGTAGTAAGACAAAGGGGGTACTTCAGAAATAAGAGAAAGTGGGTACTTGAGCCAAAAAGGTTTCAGACCCATTGGATTAGATTACCAGTCATGAAGTGTCTATAGGAGGAAATATAATTCTGTTACGCAAAGTAACGCAGTTTTTAACTTTAAATACCTTTCTTTATCGCTGCTGATGTGGAGCCCTGCTGGACTTTGGCAGCATGTTCTCTGGCCATCTCTCTCAGATTCACTCTCACACAAGCCTCTGGACAACAGTGGTCCAGGAAAAACTGGAGACCTTTTACACCCATTATTCCTGCACACAGAAAAAAAAATTACAAACTAAGTGTCGTGGCAGATTTTCAGTTCTCCTCATTTTAGACCAAATCTTTACACTCTGTGGTGATGGAATCCAGACGGAAGCAGTGGTGAATCAAAGTAACAAAAGTTTATTAAAAAGTCATAATCAAAGGACTGATTACAAAGGAACCCTCTGCGCTGAGAGGACGCCTATACTAACACTAAAAAACCAAAGGGGAGAGAAAAGAAGAAAAGAAAGAGGGAAAAGGGTGGGGGCAGAGAGAGGATGATGGGGAGGATGAAGAGGAGCGAAGGAGAAAAAGTCTCCGTTATCTGGTCTGCGTGTGCAAGGAGAAAAGCACCTTTCTTCTATCTGAACAATTTTGGCTACGTGTGTGTTTGTACGACCTTGGAGTCCGGTACCACCTGGAACAGTATCATGATTTGTGCGCTCATTGTGACCCTAGCTATGTGACTCAAGCAGGCAGGGAGTGTGGGAAAGACAGCACAGGATAGCACAGGGAGGAAAACTCACACGTGAATACGGCATATATGGAGCATTGACATTCAAGCACACAGATAATCACACTCGAATATATTCATATATGATATATTCATTTTGCCCCCAAAAAAGAAAGAAGACATCTAATCAGAACATAGGAGGAAAATACCGCTACCAACAAAGTAGGATAGTGATATGTGACGAGGAAGGCTCTCATCAAGGAAAGAAAAACCACACAGTAACAGCACATATTTCTTAGAAAGTGTCTATTTGTACGGTTGCAGTACAGACAACCCCCGGTGCTATTAGTACGGTTACCAAAGTACAACGTAGTATTTTAGGGTTAGGGTTAGGATTAGGCTTAGGGTTAGGTTATAACCCAATAACGCAACAATCTTTAGGTTTAGTTTTAGGGTTAGGTTAGGGTATTAGGGTTAGGCGCGGGCACACGACATCTTTCCTCCCCTAGGTGAGTCATCCTCATCATCTGTTTGTTTTTATTTTCTTGATACATTTTAGTGGGGCGACTACCTTCGATGAAAAGCAACAGTAAAATATAAACAATGAAAAATTAAAAGAAACATCAAAATAATTAAATAATTTAGACACCCTAGACATGGAACCAAAGAAAACTAAACAAAAAAAACAAGGTGGTCCCCCAGGAGAAACTGTCACACAGGGTCAACACAAATCTAGCCACAGCAACCTGGAAATAAAATTGATAAAAAGGATCATCATCACACAAACACATTAAAAAAAACTCGTAAAATTAATTAAAGAAATATTAGAAAAACACACAAATTAAAAAGTGATAGTTAAAATAAATAAATAAATAAATAATCAGCACAAATCATAACATGTCCACAGTGCAATGCGTAGACCTCAAACAACGCCTCTCAGGGAGTAGAATTTCTACGCATCATTTGAAAGTGTTTATTCGTACGGTTCCCGTATGGACAACCCCCGGTGCTTTTGGTGCATTTACCGAAATACACATACGTAGTGTCTTAGGGTTAGGTTTACGGTTTGGTTTAGTCTTAGTCACGTGACCAAAACTGGCCAATGACTGACCAATCATGTGACGTAAACTGGCCAAATAGGGGCGCTGGATACGGGGAGAATGTCTGTATATTGATACTGCAACCGTACGGATAGCCACTGCCTATTTCTTATAGGCTCTAAAAGACAAAACGATCAGAAAGGCTGTTATTGGCTAATCACACTGAAGATGGGAAGGGAATATGTTTTTTCCAGCTCAGGACACACTTTATGAGATTGTCTATGTGCTGACATAAAGAGGGAATCTCTGTGGGAACAAGACATGTTTTGCGAACTTGTATGAGAGAGAGAAATAACAGAAGGGAAACGGAACCCTGACATGAAGGAAGGGTGAAATATATATATATATATATATATATCTATATTGTATCTATATTGACATATTTTAAACTCAGAATTATAATATGCATATAATTCTACCATTACAAGCCTCAGAGCAACTGTGCAATAGCTAGGAGAGGTTATTTAGGTGCAACTGTTTATTTGAGAAATGTCTGGAAGGACCGGTGCATGGACTTTTGGACAATTATAAGAAAAAGTAAGAACATTAAAGAATGTTTGATCGAACCAATCAAATGGGGAATAAACTATTCTACTACTATGTTTATTAATTCATAGATGTGATTTACGTCAATGCCGGAGCAGTGGTGAACCTCACCGTACATCACTGATATGTATACGTGTACACATCAGCTAATACACAAACATGCTCACAAAGTAGTGAATACACAAAAAGCATGTACACCAGACACTACAAGAACAATGCAACCTATGCAAATGTATACAGATATTCACCTTATCAATGCACATTAATAAACAGTACTATACATATACATGACACTGAATTCAACTTCATCAAAGTCAATAACAAAACTACACAGGCCTGGAAAAATCCACACACATGCATGTGTCCATGTTTAGTGCATGAAAAAGACCATAGCTCTTTTATAACTGTAGGTAACCTTGTAATATTTGAAATTAATAAAAATACTGTACACCAATATAATGTATGTATAAATGTGATAAGTATGTGTGATGTCAAAATGTACTAAAATGCTTTTTTCCTCTTTTCTCTTGATGTTGCTATTTGTATGTTTGTAATGATAATTGAATATGGAGACCTACTGCTTTTGAGCTTTTATCACCGTCTAATGGTGTATCTTGTGTTTTGTAAAAAAAAAAATAAATAAATAAAAAATTATGAATGTGAATTGCTCAAATAAACTAAACTAATAAAATAAATATAGGTAGAGGTGGAAGAGGCAAACTTTTCACAGACACAAGAAACCCAGACTTGCTGTTTAGATCATAGAATTAAAACAATATTAGCCATAATTCAGAGAGGACAATATATTTAGTTCTATATCAAATGTTACTGCAATAAAGCAAGATTTTGTAGAACTAGACCTGAAGATCTCATTTGTCCCCATTATAAACTGGACAGCACGTGTGTCTGCAGCTCTCTACATTTCCAGTAAAGCCTGTTTAGATACTGGTAAACAGATAGATAAATAAATAAATCAAATTGACCGTTTAAAATGACTAAATGCCAGCTAACAGTTAGCTTAGCGTTCGTTTGAGCATTATCACTTCCAGGTTACAACATTCCCGGTGCTTGCAGACGAACCTGAAAAGGTGAATACTAAAGTCGGAGGCTCACTCCACGTTTCACACTCCAGACATCAGCATTAACTGTCCGTGCAGTGAAGCGAAGGGGCGAACTGGAGTTACTTCCGGTACGCGCTCAGTGACGTCACTACGCAGCAAAAACAAATCCCACGTGCGCACGCTCAGAGCATACACCACGAGTGAGTTTGTGTGGATGAGATTCCTCCTCAGAGGTGTGCAATTTAAGTGCTTTTAATCGCTGGGTGATTCATTTTAAAATAAAGTGATTCAATGCAAACACAATCAGCTGAATAGTATCAAAAATTCACTATAAATGAACATTTTAAAATGCTATCAGAAGAACAAGTTACTGAATTACTAATAATTGCCCTTTTTGATTAAATCGTTCTAAGTTTTATCAAACAAAAGTCTTTTCAGACTTTATGATGCAATAAAAAAGCACTATTTGACAATTAAAAAGAAGACATTTCATAATTTAAAATGCTTTAATTGTCTGAGGGGGGAATTAATTTCATTACATTAGCTATCAAGTGAAGAAATTATAACAAGTGAAACAAACACGAGACATTATACATACAGTGATCAAAATGTAAACATAGAAGAAAAACATTATATTATATGAATTAATGATGTGTATAAAAATACATGGAAATATAAGTATAGAGTATATACAAGTAAGGTCAACAATTTACAATCAAAAAGCCCCAATGTACATGGTTATTTCTGTGTGGAGTGTGCATGTTCTCCCCTTGCTCATATGGGTTTTCTCTGGGTACTCCAGTTACCTCCGACCTTCCAAAAACATGAATATTTGGTTGACTGGAGTGTCTGATTGCCAGTAGAAGTGGATAATTGTGTGTGTATGTTGCCCTGCGATGGACAGGCACCATGACCAGGTTGTACCCTAACCTAGCGCCCAATAACACCTGGAGATATAGGCACTATCGGACCCCATGATCCTGAAAAGTAGCAAGCATGTTGGAAAAAGGATGGATGGATGGAGTTTGAAAGTAAAAATGTATTTTTAAAAAACAAATGTTCTATTGTTTAGATCATAGTGTGTGGTGGACGGACATTAAAATCCTTACACTCATTAAATGGCAAATATGCAATGATGATATTGTAATAAAGAACATTTTTTAAATTGATTTAAGTAACAACACTTTTATTGATATACGTTTTGTAGTCTCCATAATTAAATACATTTAATATATTCACAAAAATAAATGAGGCTTTGCAGCAAGCAAGGAAATGGCGCATTCAGAGATGGATTCACTAAAAGTTTAGGGGTATTAAAACGTGTGCAAACATCACTCCACGCGCTATCAAGCCATACAAACCTTAGGAAATCAGGAGTGCGCGCCTGCTGCACGTCGCAATGTGCCCTCAATCCATTGAGCGTGTTTCCCTCTAATTAATATGTATAGTAGGCGGAGCTCACAAGGGGAGCAAAAAAATGAGAGGAGGAAATGCAAATAAATGAATGCAGAGGGCGCAATGCAATTCATCAAATCTGAAACTGTTTGCGGTGATTGTTTTAGCACAGAAAAATAGTATGACTGACAAGCAGGCAGGGCCGGCCTTCCCGACAAGCAACACAGGCGGCCGCCATCTGCTGGAGGGGCGCCAAATTGCACCCCCCCCAAATTTTATTTATTTATTTATAATAACTTGAAAAGGTATAATAAACGTGAAACACACGCTTTACCATCACTGCACAAGTTTTTTCTTAACTGAATATTAATATTAAAAATCTGTCACTAGGCTGGGGGTCAAAGTTCACTCTTGCCTGGGGCACCGAATGACCTAAAGCCGGCCCTGCAAGCAGGTGCAAACACACACGCAGAGATCTTCTGCAGTAAATGTTTACACAACACACAGTTAACCTTTCTAGTCTAAGAAAATAATTCAAATAAAACAATAGTCAATTTTAACATCCGCTGAATGAGAAAATAAATTGTGAGTAAAGTGTGACCTAACGAAGCAGCCACATTAAATTAAGATAAAAAAATATCATTAGATTTTAAAGTTGTTGTTTTTTTTAAACATTATTTGTTTATTTAGTTTTCTACATTATTAAATGTTTGTGCAGCAGACAGAGAAGTCCATCTGCCTTCAGTTTAACTTCCTCAAATGTCATTGTGTGCTTCTGTTCGCCTCAACTCTCCACATTGAACGAGCCAAATGCTCATTTAAATAGGGCGGTCTCCACCACTTCTGCACGCACACTAATCATTGCTGCAATCTTAGTGAATTCGTCGCATCAGGTGAGGAAACTGTGTCACCAAAGGATTTAGGGGTGTACTTGGTTTACCACCCTTTATTTCAGATCTTAGTGAATTCGCCCCTCAAAGTATTTAGGCACGCAAGAGATTTTATTTGAAAATTTAGTAGATCCGCTCACTGAGCACCTTTGTGGCCATAGGATTACTGTCAGTTGCTCAGTACATAACTGCTGCAAGAATAACTCCAGAGGGTAACCTCAGTGTCTTTTGGTGTTCGCTGTAGAATCAACAGAGCATTTTGTTTGCATGTGTATGTTGAATGAGACATAAACGGAATTAGAAGCAAGATTAAGTTAAACTAACCTCGAAACAATATATATTGACTATAACTTATTTGTATGAATGTCAAAGAGACAGGGTCAAAATGAGTGTAAAATAGAAGTCTATGCCTGCTTTGTTTAAAAATTAACATCCTGAAGTGTCATGAATGAGAATGAACTATTGAGAGTTTTTGTGGGTTCAGTCCTCCTCATAATACCTCTCCAGCTTGGGATCAGAGACCGGCTAATTGCTCTCCTTCAGAATAGGGGCTGCTCTCTGGAGTCACAAACTATTAGGTGTACCTCCTCAACACAAAGCACCCCCGTCCTCTTCACCCCATTGTCCAAGCAGCGCAGGAATAAAGAAAAGGACATATGCTGGCTATCAGTCCAGCTGTCAGCATCTGTCGTTCTCTAGCCAGATGCTCTGTGGAGTGAGAGGACAATCCACTCTTTGCCTTCAACTGATCCTGAAAGGGGATGTGTTGGGTTGTAAATCTGCCCGGTATGATTTTAAATGACTATTTAAAAAAGAACTGTGACCATTAGATGTGACCAGGATTCCTAAGCATTACGTAACACTCAGAACGTGACCTGTGTCTTTTAGGGATCCTAGAAGCACTTCAGGCTAAGAAAATATTTGTTTGTTGTTTAATATGGTATCAATTTACATTGTCTTTAACATATAATGTAAAATTACGGTGTTTTTAAGTATCTTGAACAAAAGCAATCGGAGAGTGCAAACCTCCGTTAAGCATCAAATACTATTTCTGTCTAATATTGGCCGTTATGTGAAACAGTGATCCTCACCATGGTACCATGATCATTCAGGCTTTAAAGGATTGTAAGAAACTTCAATTCCCATTAACACCAATACAGTAGCTCAGAATGTATGGCCATTCCCACTTTTTTGGAAAAATTGCAATGAAATACACAATCTGGATCCGATTCAGATGATCAGTCAATTACAGACCAAGATATAAACTCCTGTAATTTTGCCAATGATGAGAGATAGGATTTATTCAAACTAATCCAGAATCAGTATATCGATCACGATCGCGTCCAAATTTTAACTGAATCTTCCATGGTCTATCTTTAAATCTTCCATGGTCTATCTTTGATTAATATTTGGTCAAAATCTGTTCAGTACTAACTGTTGATGTAACTGTTGGCATCCATATATTGTGATAGAATGTGATATTTCCAACCCTAATATGGAGTATTTACTTCATGTCATTGAATTTTAATTTGGAAATATGAAAATGTTGGAAATTAATGTTTCATTTTGGTTAAAAAAATATCATGTGTCCAAAATAAATGAATAAATACATTGAACAAGTAGCTCTGTTTTTTTTTTTTCTTTGGTCAAAATTTGGTCAAAATCCATTACGTACTTTTGATGTCATTCTGCTAACAAAACAAACAAATAGTGATATTATTCCCTCTTTGACAGAACTAATTAAGTATCTTGACATATTTGACAAAAAGATGAATTGATTGATAGCCTAGACATGATAAATGACAAGATCCTTGTTTTAAGCATGTTTCTCTTCCTTCCCTTGTGCAATCACCTCCTCTTTGAGTTGCGCCTACCCCGCTTACACCCCCTGCCTCACCTCCCCCCCCACCCCAGCCCCTCCTGACCAAGTCTTGACTTAGGAGAAACAGAGGCAGATGTTCCAGGAGCACACAACTGCCCTGAGCTGCACACAACCCCCAACACATCCCATTTGTCCTGAATCAGCAGTTAACCCCTGGAAAGAATTGGCCATACAACCGGACACACAGACACACACACACACACACACACACACACACACACACACACACACACACAAAGAGCATCACAGCCCAAATCTCTGTGCGCTCAACAGTTGTCCATCTGAATGAACATTACACACACACAAGTGCTGGACGGATCCCCCTGGGGTCGCTGATAGTAGCCACCCTGGGGTCAGGCCCGGTGTCAGCGTCCAGGGTCTCTGTGGGCAGCTGGTCTCGCTAATCCTGCTGCTGGAGTCCACTGCTGCAGAAACTAAAGGCCATGGACCCCTGCAGAGGCCACAGGGCAGTGATCTCAGGGAGCAGGCAATGTGTCATTTACTCAAAGCTTAGAGCATGTGTTTGCTGATGTTATAGGTTCAAATCAAAAATTAAATACTGTGGTGAAGTGACATGCAAATACAACAGAGAGAGAGAGCGCTAATAAACTGTCAGAAATAGAAAGGGTGGGGAAGAATTGATTATTTTAAAGTGAGAGTGAGATGTGAAGTTGTAGTAGAACATATTGTGCTTATTATGTTATGTAATCAAGCCAGTCTGGTGACAAGTGTGAGGCTTAGGTATAATGGTGGTGGCTGTGGACAGAGGGAAGGAGTGAGTGGTAATACCTAAAACAGGTATTTGGGATGAACGTGTCTAAGGTTAAGCCCAGTACGAGTTTTATCCCACTGCCCAAGGCGTGCCAGCCGGCGGGCCAAGACCCAGCAGAGACCGGACCCCAGGCCAGAACAGAAGCAGCTCCAGGAGCTAGTGTTTGCTCATGTTATATGGTTCAAATCAAAAATTAAATACTGTGGGGAAGTGACATGCAAATACAACAGAGAGAGAGAGAGAGAGCGCTAATAAACGGTCATTATCTCTATCCAGAGGTCTACTCGTGTTCTGTGGTCCAACACAAAAGACAATTACCATTCAACCTACTTGTTATGGTATAGTCAAAACCCTCCATCATTTCAACTTACTTAGTTTTGTGCCAAGACAGCGACAATGATCATTTTTGATCTACTCTGCTTCTTTATTTATGTATTGTTTATTTACTACAGTAATAGGGACAAATACCAATACATAGACTGTGGTTAACAGTCCCAATAAGGTAACATAGTGTTTGTAGCTTGTGAAAATTTACAACACTTGTCCATAGAAGGGCTTTTCCAAATCTATCTATGATACAAATATAATACAATATATGCACATATGCGGACACACACACGTGCACACACATACACACACGTGGGCACGCACACACACATACCTAAACATATTTTTTAAAAAGGCTGATTGATAAAAACACATGCTTTCAAAACATTAGGTATGTGTACAAGTTTGATGTTTGATAAACCAGGATTTTGTGAGCTTGTCGACAGATAGATAAATTCTTCACCTAGTACTCTGTAAAATTTTGCAAGGAGCAGTAGCCTATCTTGCCTTACTCACGTTAAAAAGGCCAAGTACAGACAGCCATTGACACACAAACACATTCACTTTTGCGGTCAATTTGGTGACTCCAATGTGATTATTATTTAAAAAAAAAAAAAAAGAGAGTGCTGTTCCCAACTCAGCAGGATTTCAGGCAGTTGTCTAATTAAATATCAGCCTCTACTCCATCATCCATTATCCCAGGCACAAATTAGATAACACATTCAACACTGCACTGATTAACACCAGTATTGCTCTGGTGCATGTGGGAAACCAGAGGAGCGTTACACTTCTTCATCTTCAAATTAAATGATCCAAAGCCCCTGTGGGTGAATTTGGTTTTCTTCCTCAACTGACCAGACCAATGGCTGTTTGTGCATGTATACATGTGTGTGATGGCGATGATGTGAAGGTTCCCACGACGGCTATCCATCCATTTCTTGGCACACACACAAACACACACACACACACATACAGGCCATATGGCCACCTCATACACGTTGCATACCTCCACTGTGAGTTACCAGTAGTCCCACCTTCAGAGATGTCTGGCCTACTCGGTAGGTCTATGAACCAAGTCAGGACAGAGTGTGAGGGTGACTGGAACAAAACACACCTATATTAGAAAAGTAAAGATTAAAGCTAAAGTAAAAGTTAGGAGTCTGAGGACACAGAGATGTAGGAGGCCATTTGGTGGTTGGTGAATGTTGTGGTGTTTGGGGAGCAGATGGCCAGGCTTGAGGAGGGGTGTGTCTTGTCCTCGCGACCCTTCACAAATCACACAGCTCTCCCCTGAGGGGCTCACCACTATTCGCTCAATGGGAATCAATGGGAATTACTTCTCCAGAGAAAGGGATGAATGGGCGGCGGGGCGCGCGACCTCTCTCTTTGTTGTGTCACAGAGCTCCCAGTCCCTTGCGTGCGCGCACACACGCGGTTACACGCACAAGCACGAACAACAAGAAAGCACTTCAGTTAAACAATCAACCTCCAGTTAAACAATTTCTTCACCTCGTGCATACGCGCATGCGCACACATACACAAACACGGACACAAAGAGATCAGGGGGTGGAGTTTCTGTACTCTGCTCTTTCCTTAGGACATCTCCAGCCATGTTTTATGTTTTGGGGGAAAATCTGGATATTGGTGCGGGGGTCACTTTTCATCCCATCATGCCTTTCAGTCACGCTCTGCTAGTATAATCGAGAAATAAGTGTCACGTCATGGCTATGAATGACTGATAGTAGATTGACCAAATACTGGGCGGGGGAGACCTCTGGAAGTTGGGATGAGTGTAAATAAAAGCTCTCAAAAGAAGGAATTTATGCCACGCCACATAGAACCGTTGCAAGTTAAAAGACATGAGCAGTCCGGGACAGCGGCCTGCATCTAAATACACACCAACAATTGGAAAGTGTGACAGGCAGGGATAATGGTGTTAGGGCTTAAGGTTAAAGGCCTTTCAATCAGCCTCTACTGGTCTAAAGAGCAGATCATGGATGCAAAACCACATCAGACCAGGGAGGAGGTTTGTACAGGGAAGGCAGGAAAGTATTGAGCACTTGCTGTAATATGCACAAAAGCTTTACCTGGTAAATTGTGTAAAAAAAAAAACCTAAGAAGAGCTTAAAATGACCATCAATTGCCATTTTGCACAACTTTAAATTGTTTGATATTTGGGCCTATATACGAACAGTGACATGCAGTCAGGGTAGGCAGGGTAGGCAGTGCCTATCCAAGGGTGAATTGATATTATAATTGTTTGTTTTAATTATAATATAATTATGATTTATTTTTCAATTTCCCATAGCCTACAGTACCGATAAGTTTGAAAGTGTCAGCATTTTGTGCTTCTCCCATTCTTGTCTCCCATGTTCCTTGTGACTTCCATGTTCTCTTTAGACGGGATGATACTGAAAATTTTGTAAAGCACTTTGTGGTTTCTTTTTTTTTTTCACTTGTCTCATGCTGTCAAAGATCAACACTACAAGAAGTGCAATCATTATGAGACAGCAATGCATGTTTTGTTAATGCAATTAAATTAATTAATTTATTTTATTGCTTAATTGTGACCATCAGGAAGGGTAAGAATCATTTTATTATATGGAGGATATAACTAGGGAGAGCAGTGTTACACCTAGGGGAGGGGGTGATGGAGGAGGGGGAAGGGAGCAGGGAGGAGAGACTCAAGGCAGGAAATAGAAAGAGTGGGGAAGGATTGATTATTTTAAAGTGAGAGTGAGATGTGAAGTTGTAGTAGAACATATTGTGCTTATTATGTTGTGTAATCAAGCCAGTCTGGTGACAAGTGTGAGGCTTAGCTATAATGGTGGTGGCTGTGGACAGAGGGAAGGAGTGAGTGGTAATACTTAAAGCAGGTATTTGGGATCAACGTGTCTAAAGTTAAGCCCAGTACGAGTTTTATCCCACAGCTCAAGACGTGCCAGTGCATCGTAGACCAGTGTATGTGCAAAAACCGCTACTGCAAACCCAGGAGCCGCCCCAGGCCCGCAGATGCAGCCAGGCCAGCAGAAAGAGTGGGGGCCAGGGAGCCCCAGGCCACCCCCCCACGGCCGAGCAGCCCCCCAGATGCCCCCGAGATCCCAGACCGAGAAGCAGCCACCGCCCCCCATATACATATCTGAGAAAGCCCCAAGGAGCTGAGCACCCCGCAGACTTCACTTAACCAAACAGTTGCAATCCCAGAGCAGCTGTACTACGAAGCTAGTTATCAACACATTAACTTAAGCCAGGAGGGTATTTCATCAGAGTGTTCTTAATAGAGCCAGGCCTACGGTTTAAACATGGTTTAGCCAAACCTCAGCTTGAGCCAAGCCAGCTGACAGTGTTTAGCTTAAGTGCTCGTCTTCATAAGACCCACGAGATTGATCACAGATTTAATGATTAAAGAGTGAGGGCGTATGCTCTGCAGCTTTTACGATGAATAAGCAGCCAATAGAAACCACTGCTGAGACCAACGGGATGTGACATCATCTGTTACTGAGCAGGGAGAGTAAAGGGCGGACACATAACATAACCCTTTACTACATTTTAAAAGTAGTAAAGGGTTAAACATGGTGTTATTTAGTCAATGTATCACAGAAAACAACTGAAGCATGTGATCACAGACTGATCATGTGAGTTTGATGAGTTTTTCACACCTGTCAGCATTTAACAAAAGAGATGCTGTATCTGACAATTAAATAATATGTAATTGATGAGACTTGTGTGTTTGATGAATAGTTAGTTGAACTCTGCACTAAACGTTAAATTCAAATGAGTAGGGGGAGCAGCTCAGCGGTGCTGTGTGCACTGCTGGATGTCATGTCCAACACTGCAGACGCTTCAGGTGCAGGTGAGCACTGAGCAGCGCGCACTTCACACACATCCTGAAAAGCGATAGTGTGTTTTTGTCATTGGGGAGCCTTTACTCTGCCCTGTGACTGTCCCCGAACAGCCTCTCTCTCTCTGTATTCAAAGCTTTCTCATTATTAATCTCTGATCAATAAATGGACATTTGTACCGTGCGGTAAACGGAGGCGATGGATACGCACACATCCATATTACTGATGATTTAAACACATGGAGACTGTGATCATCGAATTAAAAGTATAGTACACATTAAACACGTAACAATGATTCTATTGTCATTTCGATCTAAAATCATATTTAAACATTGACCTACATATTCTGTTTAATTTCCTTTTAAATGCTGTATTAAAGTGGTATAAAAAAAAGTATAACAGAAGTCTTTTTGACTCCTTTTTCCTTATGAAAGTCTTTATTGAGTGTTTTATTAAAGCATCACTAAATGACTTCTTTCAAAATCATGATGTGGTTTCATAAGAGTGCATCTGCAGCTTAAGCCAAGCCTGCTGCTTAAACTTGGTCGGGAGCAGGTTTGACCCACGGACTGTTACTATAGTAACTAAGGTGTTTTCTCTTTGATGAAAGCGCTGTTCCAGTTAGAACCCGGCTTAATGTAGCCGGACTCTCAGGTTAAGCCTGGACTTAACCCTGAGCTGGGTGTGATGAAATACCCCCCAGGTGATTAATCACAAACACGAAGAAACCATGTCGAGCAAAACAGCCAACAGACCAAAAATAACACTGTCGCAGCAGCAAAAGCAGAAAGGAAACAATGCTGGTGGAAAATTTAGATAGTTAATGTGTAAAATTGTGACATTATACAGTAATAATTCATCAGACAATATACAAACACACATCAGTTTCACTTTATCACGTAACAGACGTGTTTCTATTAAAGTATCCGCCTCATTTTGAGTGCATTCTGTGGCTCTGATGCTGCATAATTTTATAATGTACTGCCTATTATCGTACAGGAATGAGGCTCTCAGTTTTGCCAACAGTGTGAATATATTAATTAATTAATTAATAATGAGGCTCCATCAGCTGACACATGTTGGTCAGTCCATCAGATGAAAATCTATATCTTTCCTGTATATTGTCTTTGGGTAAATGGAAAGAAACACTCCGTTGACATTTTTGTGCATTGCATTGTGGGTGGTGGAGTCGTGGAGACAGATGCATCTAAGTGTTTTTACTTCATACCGATATCACGGGATATACCGGGAACAACAGGGTTATGGTTAGGGTTTTAAAAATGGCGTAAATCACTGTCCTCCTTGTCTGGCAAAGAAACACAAAAAATCATGGTAGGAATGAAGAAAAAACACTTATATGCATTCGTTTAGGGGTACCCACACATCCCACAATGCAATGCATGAAAATGTCAACAAACAGAGTGTTTAGGGTGAAAATGAAAACAAACTTTTAAGCCACAATTTTGACCTTTTTCTTTTCTTTTTGGACTAAATGATGTTCGATTCATTGATCTATGAAGCACACACTATGAATTTATCTGAAAAAAAAATGATCAAGAGTAGCAGCTTTAAATTGTTTGGTTGTCTCTTTCTTGCCTCTCCTTACTGCATGTTGCTGCATGAGACATTGGCCTTTACAAATACCAAGCAGAACGAATAGGAGCATCATCAAGCAGTCATTGGACCACAGCTAAAACACAGCAACACTTCAGTGCTGAGTGACTGTGTTGACATGGAAGGCTGAGAGTTGTCCATATGTTAGTAAAAGAATGTGAATGAAGCCCTTGTTTGAGGACAGCAGCAGACCAAAACAGTGTGGCTGTTTAAAGGGAGCAGCTTTAATTAAAGATGTTAATTGCGGACCCCCACGCTGAGCCTCCCCTTGCTGTAGGTTTGTGTGCGTGTTCATTAGTGTAAACATTACAGTTAGTGGCATGATTTAAAGCAGCAGAGATACTTTTTTTGATCTAATCCTCTGATGAAACTCGATAAACTATGAATAACTTATTCAAATTTCATAAAGATCGGTGGATTATGGGCCGAGATGTGAATTTTTAAAAATGTAATTAATAATGAGGGATGAGATTTTTCGATTTTTTTTTTAACTGACCTAGAATCAGTATATTGATCCGGATCCCCACCAAACTGTCATAATATTTTATATGACATAAGGAAAGGTCTATCCTTGCTTAGGATAGATAAGTAAATATTAGAGCAACTTATGTCATGTCAACGTTCAATTAAATAGCAATAAAGAGGGACCTCAGCTTTTCGCATTCAGCTTTGTCTGATTCTGCAACTTTATTTAAATGAATTGATTTCAGCAGGTCTTCAACATTGGTCTGTGACTGCATTTTTTCATTAAGTGATCTATGTGCAATGATTAAACTTTCCTCTTTAAAAAAAAAATTATATTTGGACCCTTTGTACAACCCCTCGACATAGTTAATAACAAGGAACTTTTCTGTTTGTTTGTTTTTGGTTTGTTAACTTAAGTTTTATTGGTATGTGCTGCGTTTAAAAGTGCAAAATGAACAAGACACCTAAAGTCCCATGTTACAAAACCAATAGAAAGGAGAAACGATAGTCCATGGTGCACTGTCATACAACTTAACAGCAAGCAATGATGTCATCATAACTTCATGTCAACAAGTGGACATTCTTGCACACATAGTTTTGCAGATAAACCGAGACATGCAAATTAGACAGCAGGTCCAAGTGCTCTGATTGCTGTCTGTAAGAGTCTTATCTTTTTAGGTAGTATATAGTTCATTACTGTTAAGATGCCTTCCTTTGGCGTCTCTCTCTCTCTCTCTCTCTCTCTCTCTGGTGTTGTATTATTGTGGGAGAGCAGGTGCTGCCGTCCCAATTACCATACAGCTGAAAGCACAAAGAGAAAACCTTACTCCCTCCATGACTCCCCTCCTCATCATCTCCCCCTTCCCTTCCTCCCTTCACAAAGTCCCTAATGACAGCCACGCGAGTGACACACCACCAAGTCTTTTTTTTTTTTTTTTTTTTTTTTACTGCTTCTACCAAAAAGTAAAGATCCGACAAATACACACGCATGATAGGTGTGCTGTCCTCACAGCTATAGCCGCTGTGCGTAATTTGGTGCGTCTTTACGCACAGCTCCAACGTGTATCTAGGTTTTGAAATGTAAAATGACATTCTATATTTGTGATAAATGTGCAGTCGTGTTGTATGAATGTGTTTACTTTGGTCATATGCTGCTATATTCATATAGACATTCGATTTAGAAGCAGCGGTTTTTATTGTCGTTTTTTAGAAATGATGAAGAAGTGTGACATGAGTTTTAAAGTCAGAAAAAGACGGGTTGTAATGACCGGATCAAGTTGTTTTTCGGAGTGTAAGCATGTGAAAACACCATCAAGGGTGACACCATAGGAATGTTGAAGGAGCAGATGGTGGTTGTAACGCTATTGAGGCTGACGGCAGCGCAACGTTCAGATTGGCATTAAGGCTTTTCTTCATAACCCCAAATATGAGATGCCACCGTCTGCAGCCCGTGTATTTAAATCTCAAATATGGGTGAAGGATTTCGAGCAGAGGTTAAAGAATTTATCGGAATGTAAATGGGCCCCTGTGCGCTGTAGGGAGGCATCAGGGGAAACAAGGGCTTGTTGCACATTTAACAGCTCACTAGCCATTTGGTCTGTGCCTTTGACAGAAAGAGAGGAGGGGACGGGCTCTGAAAAGTTGTGTGCGCCCCCTCCTCCCCCCTCTTCTTTCTTTGTGATGATGGCCCCGGGGCGGACTTGTGGTGGTGGTGAAGGGAGGGGATGAAGAGAACCAGAAGGGCTCATTTGCATCTTATTACCCTTCGCCTGTCGGCCTGGTATAAAACTCTGCGCAGGGCCGAGGACCCGCACACACACTGTAAAACACAGAGAAAGGAACGGTGCCTGTTTTTTTTTGTTTTTGTTTTGTGTGTGTTTGGGATCATCATATGACAAGAGGAGAAAGAAAGCTACAGCTGTGCTCTGAGTGATTTGGATTAACTGATTTAACCATTAGGGATTTCATCCACGAGGATCCGTTTCACTGAGGATTACGGTTTTTTCTGTTTTTTTTTCTGTCTCTGGCATCAACTCACACCTCATATGGGGAGATAGTGGACAAGCGCACCAGAGGACAAACTCCAGTCCATCCTCCTGCGCGTCAAACACGCACCTTTGGTTGTGACACAGTTGAAGAGCTTTGATAACTTTTCTCAATGAGTGTTTGAGCTGGGACCACACGGACCTGTGGAGCTTTCACTGTTTACCGGTGGCCTGTCAGTACAATGGGACGCCTGTGGCTGCTGCTGGCTGTCAACCTCTGCTTCCTCACCTGTCAGGTAGGCCCATCCACCGGGGGATGTGACTGATGTTTTATCACCTTCCAGCCACTGACCCAGGAGGTTCACCTCATGTGTGTGTGTGCGCGCTTGTGTTACTTACAGGTGTGGTGCTCGGGAGTGTTTGAGCTGAAGCTGCAGGAGTTTCTCAACAAAAAGGGGGTAACGGGGAACTCCAACTGCTGCCCGGGGGGCTCGGCTCATCCCGGGGGGAACCAGCAGTGTGAGTGTAAGACTTTCTTTCGGGTGTGTCTGAAGCACTACCAGGCCAACGTGTCCCCCGAGCCCCCGTGCACCTACGGCGGGGCTGTGACTCCGGTCCTCGGCTCCAACTCCTTCCAGGTCCCAGAGACTAACGCAGACAGCTTCACCAACCCCATCCGCTTCTCATTCGGCTTCACGTGGCCAGTAAGTTTTTTTTTAAAAAAAAAAAAAAAAAAAGAAAGAAACACAATTACTGTGTGTGTCTTTGTATTTTAAAGTTGGCAGTAAATATTTCACATAGTCACATTATCAAAGGCTACACACACACAACATTTACTTTGTGATTACACACGATCATTGTAGTCCTGAAGAGCGCAATACGCGACAGATGCTCTCAGACTCCACACTTGTGAGGGTCTTTGTCAGCAGTGTGTGAGAGGGGCTATTGTAGTGTTTCTGTGGCCTTTGGTGGGATACAGCGCGTGCGCGCGCGCGCGTGCTCTCCTCCGAGCGGCCGTGGTGGGAAATGTAACATCCTCTGAGTTGGCACATCATTGGCAGCACAGCGTGAAATTCCGCCTGGTTCGGTTTTACGGTAGTGTCAGAGCGGGACAGAGGCAGGGGTGTGACATAAAAAGGGGGGAGCAGGTAGCTGGCCTTATTAGGCCCCTAATCAACACGGGAATTAGGTTGTGAAGTTTATTGGGAGGTCCTCTAATGGAGGGGGGACGGGGGGCTCGGGCCCAGCAGCTGTTGACTCTCTCTTGTCTCTCCTCAGGGAACGTTTTCACTGATCATTGAAGCTCTGCACACAGACTCTCTGGACGACCTGGCAACAGGTGGGTAACAGTCAGTGTGGCACCAATGTAACTCAAAGACTAACCAGAAGGTCAATAGAGGCCTTGATTTCTCTCATGGTGTATATTTTCTTTCTCTGTGCTCCTTTATTCAAGATGAATGGGTCATATTCAGTATGAACACAACGTGCTAAATGTCTCTGCTGTGGAATAAAGGACAATCTGTACTTAATCATTATCATTTATTTGATCAAACACAGTTCATCACACTTTACCACTGGTCCTGTGATCTATTTTATTAGTGTCCCATAAACTTCTTTAAAAATCATCGCAACTTAATGGTTGTTCAAAGATGAAAAAATAAAATAAAATAAAAAAAATACATTCAGTGTACATTCTTTTTTACATTACTTTTATTAGGTCACATTTTTAGATTAGAAAGTAAAATAGACAAAATACTAGGCTAATATGTGATTTATTGGGATGATCTTGTGTTGGTATAATTATCAGAGTTGGAGCACCAACGCTCAGCCTCTTTGATTCAATAAAAACCCTTTGTTTTTATTCGTTTAGCAGTGTAAAGTAAGAATAAATCTAAGCTCAATGAAATATATATATATGTATATATATATAAAAGATATCTATCATTAATATTATCCAGTGCCTTACTGTTAAACAGTGTCCACCAATGATCGACCACTTACTGTTTGATCCCCTTTTAACAGACAACCCCGAGCGTCTGATCAGCAGGATAACTACTCAGCGTCATCTCACTGTGGGCGAAGAATGGTCCAAGGACATGCAGACAGCCGGCAGGACAGAGCTGCGTTATTCCTACCGATTCCTGTGTGACGAGCATTACTACGGCGATGGCTGCTCGGTTTTCTGTCGTCCTCGAGACGATGCTTTTGGACACTTCACCTGTGGCGAGCGAGGAGAGATCATTTGCAACTCTGGATGGAAGGGCCAATACTGCACTGAACGTGAGTGGGTTTGTTTGTGACTGTAGCACTATCACTCACTTTGTTTGGTGCAGCAGGAGGCCAAAAAATTTTAGATAAGCAGAAAAATCAGTTTTACACCTCAATAGTAGAATGCTGACGCTGCATAGGGAAGTTAGGACTGGCAGAAATTATGGGGAATTGTTTCCATTAGAGTCAATGCTCACATCTTCAAAGGAAATTATCTTTTTAACACAAACTTTATATAACTGCTATTTAAAGTTGATCTTTCCAACAGTCAGTTGCCTCTTTTTTATGAATTAGGGACTTTTTCTACCTCATAATGCAGGGCCCGTGTGCAACAGGCGTCAGTTATCCCATAGCATCAGAGGCCTCCAGTCTAATGAGCCGCAGTGGCTCCTCAGTAATTCACACGCCGCGTGCCTTCCATTAGACCACTGGGGCCTCCTAGCCTAAAAGCCTCCTCCCCGATTGGCCAAGTGGGGGTCCTGTATTGTTGTGGTTGAGGCTGGTGATTGGCCAAACAGGGTTGTGTATTGTTGTGGAGGGGGCAGCTGCTCAGTGAGAGGAGACAATGGAGCAGCTGTCTGGTGGTTAGCTCCACACAGACCAGCTGGCCTTAGGGGGAGAAGACGAGGGGAGCAAGGAGTGATGGGAGAGCGGAGGAGGGAAAGGAGCGTAGCAGAGGAGAGGAAGAGGAGAAGGGTGGGGATAGGTGGATGGAGGAGGATGGGTGGAGAGGGGCTAAGGGTGAGAAAAGAGACTTCTGACCAACAGTCAAGGGGAGAAAGACGGCTTTGTGTTGGTGGCTTTTGTGTTGGAGAGCAACTGTGCTAAAACCGAGCTTGATGGCAGGTTCTAGTATTTGGTGACCAAAACAGTCTTATCTGGCTTTTGCATCATCTGCGCCAAGCTTGTGAAACCATTTTATTTTCATCCCTGGGCCACAGTGACTGAGTTGTATTGATAAGCCCCTGGTTATTATTTTTCCTGTAGCATGTTGGGTAAAAAAAAATCAAACCATATAAGGACAAATAAATGAGTTGCTTGGCTGAGAGGTGTTCAATCAGTAGCTAAAATGTACTTCAAGAATTTAAGAGAACTGTACGCAGTACCAGAAAGCATTTAAATAGATTTTTTACTGTAGAGTAGAGCAAACAAATTAGATTTCCAAGATTCACTCATCTTTTCTTTTTCTCTTCCTGCAGCAATATGCCTTCCTGGATGTGATGAAGAACATGGTTTTTGTGAGAAACCAGGGGAATGCAAGTAAGTCTAAAAACTTTGTTTGTATTGAATAATAATTGGGTACAAGTTTGTATTTTATTTCTCTGATCAATGCCGTCTAATAAACTGTAATAAATGATTGTTTTGTTCCCAGGTGTCGAGTTGGCTTCAGTGGGCGTTACTGTGATGACTGCATTCGTTACCCAGGCTGCCTTCATGGCACATGCCAGCAACCTTGGCAATGTAACTGCCAGGAGGGCTGGGGAGGGCTATTCTGCAACCAGGGTTAGTCCGTTTACTACATGGAAGTAATCTGATTAAACTGAAGCAGGACTCGCTGTTTCAAATGTCAACTATATTGTGTCTAACTTTAGCTAATTTGATGTGCTTCCAGATCTGAACTACTGTACTCACCACAAACCCTGTCTAAATGGAGCCACCTGTACCAACACTGGCCAGGGCAGCTACACTTGCTCCTGTCCACCTGGATTTTCTGGCGCTAGCTGTGAGATCCAAGCCAACGAATGCTCTGGGAGCCCCTGCCGTAATGGAGGCAGCTGCACGGTGAGGAATCAGAGACTGAGGCGCTGTGTCTACAAAAGCAGATAAATACACTGCAAAAGTGCCTGTGCTTAAACCATTGTTTACCTTCTTCCAAATTCAGGACGACAACAATGGATACAAGTGTACCTGCCCACTGGGTTACTATGGAAACAACTGTGAATTAAGCGCCAACACCTGTGCAGATGGGCCTTGCTTCAATGATGGACGTTGTGTTGACAACCCTGAAGGTGGTTATTTCTGTCAGTGCCCGATGGGGTACGCAGGCTTCAACTGTGAGAAGAAAATCGACTACTGCTCTTCCAACCCCTGTTTGAATGGTAAATTACCATCTGTGTTTAGAAGTTGAACTCATCCAAAGACACCAAAGTATTTGAAGAGTCATCCTTGATCTTTATCCCACATCCTCTTTGGTGCAGGTGCAGAATGTGTGGATCTTGTGAACTCGTACCTGTGTCGGTGTCCAGAGGGATTCTCAGGTCCTAACTGTGAGGATAGCAGCAGCATTTCTGGTTTCTGTTACTCTCTACCTTGTCAGAATGGTGGAACTTGCCAGGAGGCAGTGAACAGCTACACCTGTAACTGCCCTCCAGGTAAGACTGAACTTAACTGGTTTCCTTGTTTATGCAGTCTTTTCTAGTACAGTCTAGACTCTTAATCTGTGCTTTTCTTCAACAGGGTATATAGGTAAAAATTGTAGTTCTCCCGTCTCTCGATGCTCGCACAATCCCTGCCACAATGGAGCCACTTGCCATGAGCGTGGTGGTCGTTATGTGTGTGCATGTGTGCCTGGCTATGGTGGCCACAACTGCCAATTCATGTTGCCAGAGGCGCCAAGGCGTCAGCCTGTTGTGGATGGACCAGATCGCCGATATTCTTCCACAGAGATGGGAATGGCTGAAGAGTCAGAAGAGGATAATGACGGATTTCCATGGACAGCTGTGTGTGCCGGGGTCTTCCTTGTTCTTGTGATGCTAATTGGCTGCTCGGTGCTGGTTGTCTACATTCGTATCAAACTGCAGGAGCGACACAGTCACCACAGTGACAGTGTCCACAGTGACAGCCACGAGACAATGAATAACCTGACAACCACCAACAATTGTCTCCGTAGCGACAAGGAACTGGGTGCTATGATGACCTCTTCAATCAAAAACACCAACAAAAAGGCAGAATATCATGCAGACCTAACTGGTTCAATTAGTGGTCTCAGTGGCATCAGTGGGCTCACTGGATCAGAGAAGAAAGGCTTCAAACCTCGTTATCCCAGTGTGGAGTACAACTTGGTCCATGAACTTAGACCTGACGACCTATCAATGTGCAAAGAAGAAGCCCATGATGAGCCAGAGGCCAAGTGTGAAGTCCTTGATGAGTCTGATACCGAGGAGGGATACAGGAAAAGACAAAACAGGTATTGGTTAGTCTCTCTCCAAGTCCAACTAAAGTTGATTGTCTGTAAAAGAAGTAATTACTTAAAGTGTTTGTGGTCCCCTCTTTTATCCTGCAGTAATGCATCTGAGAAAAAACTGGCAGAAGAGTCTCCAAGCTGCAGTGAAGTCAAATATCTGTCCTCCAATGATTTGAACTGTCACCCAGCAACAGACCCTAAATACCAGTCAACCAGTGAAGCCGAGTATCAGAGTCCCAGTGACAGGCGGTATCAGTGCTCCACTGACAGCAAATACCAGTCCGTCTATGTTATGTCTGACCAAAAAGATGAATGTATCATTGCTACTGAGGTGAGTACACAAACTGAGATAGGCCACAATAGATATGTAATCTGTATCTCCTTAAGCTTAACAAACTCTGAATGATATGATTTCTCTTTGTATTCTAGGTATGATACCTGCCTAGACCGCGATTGACCAGATTTCCCTGGTTTACAGAGGTCCACATACAAATTAGCCCTGAGCAGTAGAGCTCAATGTGTCTCCAGGAGGTTTTACTCCTGCTGTATGCTGCTGTTCCCTTGGATTTACCAGAGGACTGAGCCAAGTGCTGACCAGCCTGTGAGTCTGTGCTCATTTGGCAAAAACACTGTACTACAGTAGTACTACAAGTGAATTTCTGAACTTGGAAAGAAGCGGACTCTGTGCTGTGGATGAAGCCCCATGAGGACAATGTTAGCACTGGTACAGACTTTGTTACAGAAATGGAACTGAACGGGTCAGACGAGTACTGCTGGAGAACCGATGAAGAGCTTGTCTGATGAAGAGTTATTGCTCATAATATTATGAACTTTTCTCTCCCAACAAACGTCGGACGATCAATTTGGATCTTGGCATAATATGATGTAGTACATTCATGTACGGATTTAATGAACCATGTTGTACCTTTGAAGTACTGAAAACATTTGAATTACTGCAGTAGTACTATGGTAATGTGCAGCGGTTTTACGATACAGTGTAAAATCTGACATGGACATCAGACTGCACGTGTGCAGTGCTGCAGAGTAAACAGTAGGACTGTTCCAAAGTTAGAAGTCACTGAGCTTTTTTAGTCTGAACTTCTTCTTAAAACCTGGAGCTTTCACACAACAGTGAATTTTCACCTCTGCTGCACTGACAGCGACGCCATTGGCTGAGCTGGTTCTCAGCAGAAAATAAGGGAAATGATGCCTCTACTAGTGACTGCAGATAAATCCAATACGGATTCTGTTGGGCCATACTGGCCCCTGAAGGTTCTGACACACAGGGCAATTTTAAGCAGTGCAAGTTTAGAAACTCTTTTAGCATTAGAGGACCAACTGAGGAGAAGAAGCTGAAACTAATCAAACATATCATCCAAGAAGTTTTGTGCATGTACATTTAAAGAAAGTTTTCTGAACTCAGAGAAGTCTTTATTTCTGCTGCTCAGAATTGACGGTTACGTTTTCTTTCCTGACCTTTAGTGAAGTCGAAAGCTTTCCAATTAGGCCAAGCTTTTAAAGAACTAGTCTTAACTGCCAAGACCGCATTGCACTAAAAGAGGTGTGTGTGTGTGTGTGCACAGGTGTTAAAGAGAGAGTGTACAGAAGGAGCTAATGCCTGTGTAAATGTCAATGTGTATGCACTCACCCTCACTCTTCTACTTTTAGCCAGTTCACGGACATCCTCCCCTGCCTGTTAATGGCCAGGGTCTTTTTTTTTTTTTTTGTTGCTATCTGAATACATGCGTTCGTTTTATTTAATTTGTAATTATTTGTGCTCCTTTACTTGTTGTGAATTTTGTGTTGAACCTGTTTTTATTTAAGTGGGATTGTTTTTTATTCAGCAGATCATGTATGTATGTATGTATGTATGTATGTATGAATGAATGTAAGCATGTATGCGTTAGGCACTTGAGACCCCTGTGACTGTGTTGTATTTAAGAGAGAAGTTGTATGTACAGAGTTTGTCATTTTTATTACTGGGGGAAAAAAGCTAATTATTTTTCCAAAATAAAAGAGGAATGAAATATAGCAAACTGGTCTTGACTGGTTTTACATTGATGAACATTTACATTATTTTGGGGCAAATCTTCACTCATAAAATAGTAACGACGACAAAGAGTCATACGAGCTAACAAATGGTCATATGCAGAAGAAAAACATGAAAATCAACTACTGCTTTAGTTTTATTGTGTGAGAATATATATTTGTAATTACTATTGGAGGCGACTATGATGAGTTATGGCCTGGGTGTTGGAGTGCCCTTGGGCAAGATGCTGTACATTAAATTATTTCCAATGAAAAATGATTAGCACCTTGCTTGCATGGCAGCTCTGTGCATTTGGGGTTACGCGTCTGTGTGTGTGTGTGTGTGTGCGTGCGTCTGTGTGTGTGTGTGTGCACGTGTGTGTGTGTGCATGTTTGTCTGACACAGCAGAAGACTGTCTCCTTGTAAAACCACTAAATGAGACAAAGGCCCACCCCATAATCATAGACCACTTAGCTATCCACTGAGGCCAGAGCCATCTTTATGAGCATTTGTATGCTTGTGCACATAAAAATATGTGAGTGTGCGTTTGTACTTGCGTGCATGTGCGGCAAAACTCAGGGATGTTATAATGAGTGAGTACCACTTATTTGAATTTGACCCTTAAATCGGCCTGTGAGTGTGTTCTATTAGAGAATCAGTGTGTGTGTGTGTGTGTGTGAAATCTTGTTTTAAACACAGGGTATTTTTAGCCAATGAGAGAAACCACTAGTCTGGCTTTAGTCCCGGGTTGCCCCTGTGTATGTGTGCGTATGTCATTTGGCAACCACTGCAAGTGTAGAAGTATTCATCAAAGACACTCATCTGGTTTGCAGCCTCGTATAAATACACACAAAGTCACACACACACACACGTACATGCACACAATGGTGAAATTGGATGGTAAATGATCAGTAATTTGTTACAATTAGAGAGGACAAACTGCGTTAAGAGTCAGCACAAAGTGAACGCACTAAGACACACATACCGGCACAAAAAGAGACAGACTAAAACTCAGGATAATAATGACTGTTCATTTACTCCTTATTTTTTGAAGAAGAGTCACATTGATAGTGCAGCAGCATGGACTGATATTTCAGATCAATTGTTCAAATTTGTATAAAAGCACCAAAATTGGTACACATATAGAATAGTGTATTGATATCAAGTTTGGATAGGGACCCCCTCAAGATTTTGCCTTGGTCACTTTTGATGGCCAATTTGGAAAATGGCCATCCTGTTTTAGTGAAAAGGGCTATGTGTTACCTGGCAAGAGCCAGATTGATGTGTAGCCCCCCCTCTAACTCGAGTTCTCCACATCAATCTGGGTCTGTGTCAGGCAAATCGTTTCGGAACCAGGGAGGGACATGAACAGAATGCTTGAAGCTGATTGGGCGAAGCGCCTGTCTACCATGATTTGTTTTAGCCAATCACATGGCAGAAACGCTGCTATGGCTACAACAACAAGGCTCCACTGGTGAAAACATACTTCTTTACCGTCCAGAAATGCACAAAGCGCCTCTTGCTGTTGCTCTTTCAAAAAGGAAATACTAGATTTGTCTAAAACTGAGTTAATAGCAGCTTCCACACGTTCATCCTCCTGTGTCGACATCTTTCTGCTTTGATTGAGCTATGCTAATAGCGGTAACCCAGCTAGTTCCTCTCCCTGCAACTGTGCATGCGCCAGTTTTGCTTCAACGCTTTTGCCTTCGCCTGGATATCCCGCCCTAAACCACAACATTGCCTCATGATTGGTTTGAACCGGTAAGAGCTGGAGCAGTACAAGATGGATTTTGGTGTTTGTGAACACCAGGAGAATCTATCTTGCAGGCAAGGTTAGGCTATGTGCTCTTTTTTTCCCTAATTGTTTTGGTGGTAGATATAAGGAAAGTGTACAATTAAACAAATTGGCTTTGAAAATGTGTTTCTAAATATTGTGAACCAGGATTTTTAATGAAAAAAATCTATTTGACTTGTAAATTGCTGCTCTCACTAAAAGTTTTGCAACGGTTCAAACTTCAGTCTGACGGTGGTCATGTGCTGCAACATGGGCCACATGCAGCATGTCCGCCTCTTCTTGATAGCATGAAGCCAGAGAGTTTTCATCTTCCTGCTTGGAAGGCAGATAGATGACTGCTTCACCATCAATGACGACCAGCTCCTTTGTCTCGCCATGGAAGGTCTGCACCAAAAGCTGACGCGCTCCACTTTGTTTGCATCAACACGTAGAAAATTCTGCCAGCTCACCACATGAGGTCGCACCCTTTTCCTTGTTTCTCCCTTGATGTTGTGTCCGTAAATGGATTTTCCAATAAAAATGACAAATTTTTCTCGAAACAATGGTTTGAAATATAATAAAACAACACAAATTACATTTGTATCATTTATATTTGTGAAAGCACATCCCATTGAGTATTTATCACCTTTAAGAAACCTACAAAGTGAAAAATAATGACAGATATCCCATGTTGTTAAAGTAAAATGGCAGCAAAATGGCTGCCAAAGGTGACCAAAGCAAAATCTTGAGGGGGTCCCTATTCAGAATTGTTCAGAATACATTAGTCAACATGTGTACCAATTTTGGTGCTTTAATGAAAAGTTGAACAATCAGTTTGCTGTGCTGCAGTAATATGATGTTGTATCCCCGCACATCACAGTTTTGGGGCCAGTGGATCTCACTAGTGACCTGAACATCGTTTGGAGACATAGAGACGGTTGCCCTTCCACAGACTGTGACTGTGGCTGCTCAAAAAGTATTTGCTTGTATTACACAAGCAGCAGGCAGTTGTTAGCACATACCATGCTAAGCTTTTTAACTTAACTTTTTTTGAGTGCCACAATAGCTTTTCGCTGAGTTGGAAAATCACAGGAGACAGGCTTAAAGCTGGTCCTTTGTTGTTGTTAGGCTGTCCTCCGGCCCCTGAACAGTCACACACACACTCGCGTCCTCCCTCTCAGCATCTCTCTGGTGTCAATAGTCAGACAAAGCCTTGGTCACTGGCTGCCATATGCTGCCCTGTAGCACATAAAGAGCAGCACTCTTTGAACTTCTCAGGGGGAAATCGAAACTTCTTCATGGTCAAATGTATGGTGAAATGTGGGTTCAGTTGGTCCCTCTTATACATGAGGCACATGTCTGATACTACTGCTTTGTTTCTGTTCACCTAATACCTTCTATAGTCAACTTTTTTTTTTCAGCTTTCATATTTGATTTCATCTCATTGCTACAAACAAGAACATCTACTCTAAATTTCGAACAGAATTCCAAGATATTCAAAAAATAAACATGCGTGTCGGATGATATATTGTCCAGATCAGGTTCTTCCCCCCCTCCTTTCATACAGGTTTTATTCTGACAGGGAGTGGGCAGGACCGTTGCTAATCCACAGAACAGGGTGTTTAAGTGTGTCTCTGCTATAATCTGATTAATCTCTCCATTCAGCATTCTGCCTCTCTTCTGGCAGCTCGTTTGGGATGAACACATAAGTGTGTGTTTGTGTGAATGTGCGTGTGCATATGTGTGTAGATGCTAGAATCCTACGAGTCACACAAAGATGTATAGACAAGGGATATCTCAAACATGGCCTTTGACCCATCTATTGTTGTATATGCAGTGGTCACCTTTCAAAACACATAAATCACAAGTATGCACACAGACGCAAAACACACAAAAACACATGCAATGAACAAACAACTGTAATCCATTGCCTTCCCTTTTGTGGCTGAATTTATTCTGCAATAATAAATGAAATCAAAATAAGCATAGGGTACAAATTTTTATTTGTGTCCAGCAGCATAGACACGCACACACGCACACACACAAAAACTTCTCTCCTGATACGTTTGTCTTCGTCAAGAGTCTTGACTCAAGACTGAGTTCTCTACTAGAGGCCTTGAAATTGGTTACTTGTTTCTTGCACTACACACTTCTAGACTGAGGCTTCAGATAATGTTCCTTGAATCTGTTGGAGCTACTCTTTTGATTTTGGGGGTCAGTGCCCCTGGTCATACTTCTCTTCGGACAATGTGAGCTTGACCTTGGTACTTCGCTCTTCCTGATGTTGCAGTCAGCTTGTATCCCACATCTGTGGCCACTGCCCTCTGCTGGAGTTTGTCAACCACCACTATGTTCAGTTGGTTAGCCCCACAGGATCTTACTGCTAGTGTTCTCAACTGTCATGGATCGTGGCTCTGATGCTCACTAGTCCTCACCCTCCCTGTTTGGGCTTAATGTAAAGCCTCAGGGTGCTGGACTTGGCGGGGGAATGTTCTGATCATTCAGATTACTTCTTAGGACTTACTTTACCTTGTTGATACTTGATTGTAGTTGACTTGAGGCCTCCTCCTGATTTACATGAGCTTGTAGGATCCCAAAGTGCATGGTCATCTGTTTTGGTCAGTCCTGTTTTAGAAATGAGTTCTTTTATGGTTGGTTGTGTGTTCTGCTAGTTCTTAGTTTTGTCTTTGTTGGTAATTGTTTTTTTGCCTGCATTTGTACTCCCTGTCTTGTCATCTTTGTGTGAGAGAGTCTCTGTTCACATGTTCCCGCTTAAGTAATCATCTCCTAAATAGCTTCCCGATCACTTAAAGGGAGGGTATCATGTAAAAATTACTTTTTCAAGCTTTATATCATGTTAGTGTGTCATTTCCTCCTGAAAAACATACCTTCAGTGTTTCTCAGATTGATTCTCGTATTTTTGAGTAATATTTAAATCTCTTGCCAGCAGCCATTTTTCCTGCTTTTAATGCTCGAGGGGACGAGGCTCCACCTTAGGGACGAGGCCACGCCCATGTTCTCTTAATTAGTTCAGACCACAGCACCTGCCTCTGCAGATGTAGCTCTTAATTTACTTATTTTAAGTACTTTTGTAAGAAACCCATAGCTTTTGTTGTCTGTACTCAGTCACAGCAAACAGCTGAGCGATAACTGCATGTCGATCGGTCTAATCTGCTCATTGTAGTAGCTGCCTCCCTTTAGTTTATAAAAATGCCTTCAGCGAGAACATTTATTTTTCAATACAAAGAAAACAGCCCTCTTTTGGATTAAATAATTTGTCAACAATGGTTGGAGTTCATCTTTGGAAGCGGCCCTCGTCCCAGAAAGATCTGCTATGTTTGTTCAAGGCATTTTTCAGATGACTGCTTTAAAACAAGAGCTTATTTGAAGTGGATTAATAAGTACACTAACACTAAAAACAATGCAATCCCTACTCGTAAAGAGGACTACTTCTTCAGAGCCAGCAGCAGCACGGGTAAGCGTGTGTGTGTGTGTGTGTGTGTGTGTGTGTGTGTGTGTGTGTGCGTGTGTGTGTGTGTGTGTGTGTGAGCCAGTGGCAGGGGTGAGATCACTTCTCCTCCGACCGTACATTAGCATTCCTCACTTTCATAACCATTCAAAAATGTAGAAAGTAGCCAAATACAGAACACAGAAAAACAGAAGTAAACAACATCCACGAGTGTTTGTATGAGTACTGAAGGCGGCGTGTTCATGAGCGCATCAGTCAAGTTTGGAGTTTCTTAAAGAGACAGAGGTGAAATCAAAGCGTCATGAACCGTGTGCTACAAAGGGAAATTTCTTTTGAGTTTTTTTTATGGGTGCATTTTCCCACAAAAATTGTTGAGCATAGTTATTTGAGTATGCTATAGAATGATATTATGTGCCTGAAAAAACATGATACCCCCCCTTTAAGATGAGCACGGAGTGAGTGCATTGTCTTGCTGTCAGATGCCTTTCTTTCCTTGTCAAGCCCAGATTTTGCATAATTTGTCTCCTCTCTGCTGCACCACACGTGGCCACATTTACATGAGAGCTTTAATTCCGCTTTAATTCACAATCAAATTTAAATCCTCTTTAAAGTGATCTTGTAAACACCTAATTCCAAATAAAAATGGCCATTCCAAATTAAACAAATTAAGTGGCTGGTTTATTCTGATTTTAATTCCGAAATGAGTAATTCCTCGATCTTGTATACATTTAATTCCGGTTATTCTCCACATGTTCGTCCTGTCGCGATGACACGCTGGTGACGACATAATCCAGGATGGCCGCCTCAAAGCAAGCGTAGCACTCGAGCTGAGACTATTTATTTAAGAGCCTTAGAAGACATGGATATAATGAAATGAGTAGATGGACGGAAGCATAAACATGCGGACATTCAGACACACGGACATATTACACACACACGGACATCAGCAAACAAAATAGATTTCATCAGGCGACATGAATCCCTGCACCAGGACACAGAGCTTCACAAAAGAAAGTTCTCCCTCCATTTAACATCCTGTAGATGGAGGTAGAGCCGCCGTTGCATTAACCGCTGGCTTTGGTTGGCCAAAGTACAGCCTTTTATCTCCCTTCTCCAGCGGACAAAAGTGAAACATATGTTATTGTCGAGCTGCTTCAAAATTAAAATCAAAATAAAAGTGGAAATAGTACTTATTTTGTGGTCTTCTATGTTGTAGCCGAAAAAAAAGGGCTTGGTTTGTGTTTTTTTCCCGATAAACGTAATACGTCATGTTCGCCCCGTCCAATCAGGACCCTTACCAACCCCCAGACCTAAAGCGGAATTGAATAAAAGCAAATTAACGTTGTTACGGCAGAATTTACGGTTGACCTCATTTGAGACATGATTCATTGCTCTGGTTGAATGATGGAATCCAGGAGAAGCATTGATGATTTTATATAAAAAGTTTATTCTAAACTAAGAAAAAAGGTACAAAATGGAACAAAGTGAAACAAAATTAGCGTCCGTCCAGGCGGACGTCCGAAGGAAGTGCCGCGCCCCGCTCCAACAGTTTCAAAGCTTAAGCTTTTTATACAGATAAGAATAGGTCCCAACAGTGAGAGACAAAAGGGAGGGAGTCAGATGCCCAATAGTGGAAAGATTTGAGGATGATGAAGATGTTATGAGAAGGTTTGGCTCCAGTCTTTATCTGTCTTGATAAGTGTGTGCGTCAGTGTGTGTCTGCATGTGAGCCTTGGCAGAGACTGTGCTGCACTGAGAATAATACGATCTGTACTGTTTAATCATGATTCAGCTGTTCAAAAGTGTAAAGATTAATGGAGTCGTCATGTATTAAAACATGACAAATTGTACACATGAACATACATTTGAGGATATGATGATGAATATAAAAATGACCATAACAACGTGTTTTCTATGTAAACCATCATGTAATCGTGGCTACTGCTGCACAAATATATGGGGTGCCAAGTGTAAAAATTTAGTATAAAAGTTGTAGCTAACACATTTTTCTCACTTTTCTCATATTTAGCACATTTTCCTACATTTAACACAACATTTAACCACATATACAGTATAGAGGTATAAAAAAAAGCATTAAATCTACATATTTAAATCTAAATCTAAATGGTAATGTTATATCTAAATGTTAAATCTATATATAAATATTTAATCTAAATCTAAATGCTGTATGTTAAATCTAAGTCTAAATATTTAATCTAAATCTAAATGTTATATATCATATCAAAATGATAAATCTTATATATAATGTTATCGAAATATTAAATCTAAATCTAAATGTAAATATCATATGTTAAATCTAAATGTTTAAATCTAAATGTTATATATCATATCTAAATGCTTAATTTTATATCTAAATGTTAAATGTTAAGTCCAAGTATTAAATCTAAATCTAAATGTTAAATCTAAATCTAAATGTTTAAATCTAAATCTAATTGTTAAATTTAAATCTAAATATTAAATATAAATCTAAATGTTAAATGTTAAATCTAAATGTTAAATGTTAAATCTAAATCTAAATATTGAACCTAAATGTTTTGCACATATGCTAATTGACCCCGCCCCTTGTAACCTCAACCAATACACAAGCAGAGACACACACAGTCGCTCCCACACGCCTCTTCACCGATGCCTGCCTGGGTGATATGTATGGCTGGTTCTCTCCCGGCAGCGGAGATCGAGCGCGCAGTCATGGTAGGTGTACGAGCTCCACTTCACAGTACACTCCCAACACAACAGTGCAACACAGTTATTGTTAACTGCATAAATTCCACTGCATGCGCCATGCTGCGTATCAGGTCTGGCCCCGGTCTGCCACATCGGCATGCCCCGTCGGAACAACACAGGAGTTCCATATTTTATGTCAATTTTTAATGGTGTATTGGCTAACATAAATTCAGATTACACAAAACTGGAAATGGAATTTACACACATCTGGTAAATTTCACAATGCAACAAAATGCACAGTTCGTATTGTGAATTCCCTTTTAAGTTTTGTTACATCCTTTTCAATGTAAGGGTATGTGCATGTTTTATTTTTTAAATGTCTGTTTGCATCACTCCTGCGAAGTAACATTACTTGTAATAAGTAGAAGAAGATTTGCGTCAGAGACTGTGACAGTGAGTAAAGGAGGCCTACATGTCAGTATCTTAACATCCTCAGCTCTGTCACGTCAAGTTCAGCATACTGTAGGCCATAAAAGGAAGGTATAGTTCTAGTACATTTGCTTTCCTCTAAAGACTTGTATATTAGGTTAAATTGGTTCTTTAGTGGGGCGCACAGTTAGCTTAGTGGTTAGCATGTCCGCCTCACAGCAAGAGTTTGCATGTTCCCCCAGTGCTTGCGTCGATTTCTTCTGGGTACTCCGGCTTCCTCCCACAATCCAAAAACATGCCTGTTAGGAGTGAATATGAACGTGTGGTTGTTTATCTGTCTGTGTGTTGCCCTGCGATGGAATGGCGCCCAGTTCAGGGTGTATCACCGCCTAGCGCACCGTCAAACCACTGCGACCCTGAAATAGGACAAAGCGGGTCTGAAAATGGATGAATGGATGAGTTCTTTAGTGCAGTGTTTCTCAAAAAGGTTGGTAGCTGTACCCCTATGGGTACACAATGGCACAACTCTTGAGAGAAAGAGAGGAAATTTTAACAAATAGCATTAAAATATTGAGTTTTATAATGTTTATTGATTTTTTTTGTTAAAAGTGATAATCATACTAAATATTACCAGCAAAACACAAAACAATGACAAAAACAAACAAAATAAGAAAAAAATATCCTGAACAATAAACAGAACAGACAAACAACAACAAAATACACCAGAAGCAAACAAAATGATGCTACAAATAATCTTGATAAGAACATGAACTGAAAATACAAGGGTCAGGCTTGGTTCCACATCATGAATGATAGAAATAAATCAATTCACAAGGCACTAAATACTGTTTCATTCCACATATTTACAAATTGGGATCCTTTAAAATGTGTATTTTCACTCATTCATTCCATCATTATGCATCATTAAGTAATTTTTTCACTGAGCAAAATGTTGTAGTTGAACATAAGGGGGGTGCTTGCATTTAAAAGCTAGAAAAAAGGGGTACTTTGGCCAAAAACGTTTGAGAACCACTGCTTTAGCGTATTTGTCTGTAGTTAGATGACAGACTGTCAGGTGGAAGGTGCACTGGAGGTGAGCTGGAGATCTACTGATTAAGAAAAAAATTAATTTGATGGCACCAGGATGAAAAACCAAGCAAAGCATTCATTGTTAATCCATGTTTATTATGTAATACTAACCACAATTTCTTCTGACCTATATTTGTCATAATATATTTAGTCATATTTATTTAGACTAGGAATTTTAGTCCTGTAGTCATATTTCGCTGACTCACAGTTTGAGAACGCAGTGACCCAATGATGTTGCACCTCTCTCCTATTTGTTTATTATTAGCATTTCAATTTGTCACTGGGACAAATCCCCAGACACATACTGAGCATTACTGACGAGAGATTTTGGGGCTAAATCTTGTGGGAAAACAGAGATTTCTCTCTCAGCCTTTCTCCATTGTTGAGTTTGAACAAACAAAGTGACCACAGCAGCCTGAGTCACACAATGACAGACAGCTTATTCAGCTACTTCATCTGTTGCAGCTCCCTAGGGACCCAGCTCTGATCTTTTCCCAGAGCTCCATCATTGCTTCACCCCCATCTCTCCTTCTTTTCTCCTAATTGTCTCTCTCTGACTCTGGTAATGATAGCAGAACATGATTCTGACTTTTTGTCTTTTGGTCATGCTTTCACGTTTTAAACCACGGTTTTTGGGGTGCAGCTGGAGGTGAAAGGACAATTAAAACAAACCCTGTTTCTCGTTCCTCTTTGAGCGCATTGTTTTTGTTTGTGTTTTGTTTATTGTCATCTCTCCCTAGGGGTTAAAATGTGTTGTAAAGACACAGTCATTCCTTCAGAGACACCAGCTCCCATCAGCACCTTCTGCTCATTACTGGTGCATCGTGGGAACAGCTTGGTGGGGACAATGATTGGCTAGAACAATGAAAATGGGGTACTAGTGGAAACACAAAGGACACGCCCACTGCATGATGGGAAAGAGCAGTGGAAGAAGCAGATGTTGATACAGAGGACGCACAGGAGGGGAGAGAGAGCTAGAGAGACAGCAGATGTTTCTCTCTCTCTCGTTCTCTCTCTGATGAGTTGGAATTGTGTTCAGCTCTTTAGCAGCCGATGATGCTACAGCCCTGACTGAGCACAGCAGGCGGGTCAGACATGAGAACTTTGTTATTGAAGTCTCTCTGCAGTAGCGCAACAGCATATCTGAAGTGATCCATCTTCCGATTCTTCCACAATTGTTTATTCTTTAATCACTGAAGAACTTATTCAGTGATTTGTGAAAGAGGGAGGAGCCCATACATTTGGACTTACTTTATTGTCATCAATGGAGATAGAAATTTCTTCCAAGCCTTTTAAGTGTGAATGATCATCGTGATGGTGCCATGATCAGGATCACGGATCCAGATAACTGCCAATATCTGGAAAAGAGGAGATTTGGCCCTTAGCAGAGGTTTGTGCTTTCTGAGCACAAACTTAGAATAGAGTTTAAAATCCTCCTGTTAGCCTACAAAGCTCTACATGATCAAGCTCCTGTGTATCTTAAGGACCTGTTAGTGCCCTATTGTCTGGGCAGAACACTCCGCTCTCAGTTTGCTGATCTTCTGGAAGATCCTAAAGTGTCCAGAAGTAGAACAGGAGGCAGAGCATTTGGCCATAAGGCTCCTCGTCTTTGGAACCAGCTCCCAGTTTTAGTACGGGAGGATGCTACTCTCTCCACCTACTGAGGCTAAACTCAAAACCTACTTATTTGCTAAAGTGTATAACGTATAATAGCGTTAACCTAACCACTAGGAACAAAGCCCTAAACCTAAAAATAGGAACTAAGATTATAAAGTAGAACAACATTATATTCATCTACACATAGCCCTAATGGGCTGCAATGGGATGATGTCCAGTCAGACACAGTTGTCCCAGGTTGTAGACAAACCCCCACTTCTGTCCCTCATTGCATAACCCATCATACTGCTCACACCGCTTCACACCATTTACACTGATGGCCACCCTATATATAATTACATGCAACCAGTACAAGACAAAACCTCATCTGTAGTGGTAGCATTTCAGAGCATGGAGGATGCCGCAAGACATTTAATGTTAACCCAAACAACTAGGAACGAGTGTATCATAATGTATCATGTTTTTCCTGCAGTCTGTGCCTTCTCCTCGCCCTCTGAGGGCTCTCTTTTCTGTTTCAGGTGTCTTGATGCTGGAGCTGGCGGTTCCTGATTGATGGTTCGCAGCTCAACTAGTCTGGGACACTCAGATGGACTGTCCTTCTATCCTATCCTGTTTGTCCTTCTGTTCACTAACCCAACCAGTGGAAGCGGATGCTGCCACCTCTGAACCAGGTCCCGCTGGAGATTTCTTCCTATAAAAAAGAGGGAGTTTTTTTTATTTCCACTGTCGCTAAATGCTTGTTCATGTGGATCTTGTTGGGTTCTTTCTTTCTTAGTATGGACTATATTTTGTTTAAGTGCTTTGAGATGACTTTGTTGTAAGTTGCGCTATATAAATAGAGTTTAATTGAAATGAGTTCTCCTGTTTAAACATTAAAATCAAGTCATGTATAGATAGATAGATAGATAGATAGATAGATAGATAGATAGATAGATAGATAGATAGATAGATAGATAGATAGATAGATAGATAGATAGATAGATAGATACTGTAGACCACTGTAGTTTAAGTAAATTTATTTCCTAAAAGACCTTGTCTGAATAAACGAAACCTCAAATTGACATACAGTTCAAAAAGAAGACAAAATGAATCTCACTGGAACTGGTAGTGTAGCTACTCTACCTGTACCATAACATATTTGTCAAACAGGGCATTTTCCTTTTAGGGATTGACTTTGCCCTTCTTCCTGACACATTCATCTACCTCCTCACTGACTTTTTTCTCCTCTTAACTGGCAGCTCCATCTTAGGCATTATTTGCCCGATGTAGTTGTCATCACTTCTAACCAGTTCAGACTCGTATCTCTCACTTTCCTAAAAAACTGTCCAACATGACCTGTCCCTCCTCTTTCCTAATCCTGTCCATTCTGCCTCCTCTTATTGACATCCTCAAGATCCTCCACTCCTGTCTTCTGCTCAGTGCCCTTGTCTCTACACCATTCATGCATAGCACCAACTACTGTCCTGTAGATCTTTCCCTTCAATCCAACAGAGACCCTTCCGTCACGAATGAATAAAATGATACAAATCATGCACTCAGGCCAAAATATACATATTGTAATTTATTGTTCGTACAATCCATAGATAAAATCACAAAAGTGTAAATATTTTTGACAATTATTAGCCACAAAAATAGTGAATGCACATTAATAGAACATCAAAATGTATATATATATATATATTGAACCTATACTAATTGGTAAGTGCTGGAACCGTCTTCAGCACTTTCTAAATTTCCACGTCCTTGTTTCCATTATACTTCACTTTGACTTGGATTAAATCAAAACAGGAAGCTTGACTAATTTGAAGTTTTGCATTGCTTTCATCACAATCTGGCATTTAAATCGTTTTTAAGGAAATAAAGTGGCTTTTCTTTTACCAATATGTTTGGTGGTTGAAATCTGTCAGTGTCCTCGATCAACACACTGAAGTCAGTGACTTTTATGACCATGCTAATGTTGTTAGTGTGGTACAAAGCAATTTAAAGATTATCAACAAATACAATTTATACTATCGTTTATTAGGATATTGTTTCAAATTGTGTTCTCATACAAATTGATCACGTGTGGCATTTAATGCTGAGGTTTAATCACACTCCTGATAGACTTTTAGAAATACCTTCATTGTAAAACAATTAGAGGTTTTTGGACAAAACGTCAGAACTGAAATTATATAATACAAAGTGCTATAAGTTTTGTTTTTTGTTTTTTTAATTATTAAATACACTTTTTCTCACTTTATGACTTGTACTGTATATGTTATGCTTGCTGTATTGCTGAATAAATATAAATATCTGAAAGGTTTCAGCAGGTATTCATTATTCATCATCACCTGAGTCTTTTTCTCTGCTTCTGTGTGAACTAGTAAGAACATAAATCACTTTTTAGGTTGTTGTTTTTTCTAATCTGGGCTTTTTCTAGCACTTTATTCCACTTTGACTGATATACATTTCAGCCTTTTAGGTAGATGTAGTTTTTGTATTCTTGTAAAATGTCAAAATGTATTAGCCTTTATTGTGTCTATCAGCAGCCCAGTTTTCTGATATTCTTTTGTACACCTCTCCCACTGACGTAGCTACTTCATGGGAATACACTCTTTCTTACTCCATTCATGATGGCCAGACAAATTAAACATCATACTCACACAATGAAACTTGCCAATTGAACAGCTGATGGGAACAACTCTTGTAATGTTCACTCACGGTCCCACAAGGGAGCCGCCGTCACTCTAAGAGAAAAGCAATTGAGATGTCATTGCCTTGGCAGATTTGATAGACAAAAATTCAGGTTGCCAGGTCTGATTAACAGAGCCAAGAGGTGTGGTCGACATCTAGAAAAAGTGTGCTCGGGGTTATATTGGTGATTGTGCTCTGTGCCTGTGTGTATATGCTCTTTGTTTTCATGTGTGGTGTGTATGTGTGGGAATGGAGTTGGTCTGACTTGTTGATTAATGGCCAGTGTGTGTATGTGTGAAAACGCTCCCGGTCCTGTTTCCATGCTAATGAGTAGCGGCAGATGGAAGAGAGAAGACTGAAGCAACAATGAACAAACACACTAGCAGCCGTACTACTAAAAAAACCAAACAGACTCTTCTGTATATTGTGTTTCCCAATGGACAAATCCTGGGATAATATGACTTTTCTTCTTTTTGGACATAGTGTTGAATACATTAATTCTGTGTTGAATATAGTCTTTGTTTTTTGTGGTATGTTAACCAGTGACTCCATAAAGGGCTGTTAATAAAGCTTTACAGTTCAAAATGGGCCTATTTGCAGAATTCAATTTGTTCATATAACTTTGAGTTGCCAGACTTTTTGATTTTTGGAGAAAAAAAAAAATATTTCACCCTATTTTAGGGAGCTTTGGGGTTCCTGATAATACATCAATCATAAAATTTGACCCCCACTCCCAAGACATAATGGTTCATTGCCTTAAGGCAGTGGTTCTCAAAATGTTTATGTCGCGCCCCCCTTTAACGAGTGAACATTTTTCAGCCCCCGCCAGTCAAAATTAGCCTTTACTTAAAAAGGTTAAAAAAAAAAAAAAAGATTATTCTACTTCAAAACTCAAAGAAAAACACAAAATGTGCAATCACATTATTAGAACTGCTATAATAAATTTAAATAATAACAAACAAAAAAAATGTTTGTATTTTTTTTGTTTTGTTTTGTTTTTTTTTTTTGAGGGGGGCGTGTTGGGTCTCACGCCCCCCTGCCATCACAACACCCTCCATTTCTGCTTTATCTTCACTCTAGTCACAGTAGGTGCTCTCCTGAGCAGAAGAATCAGGAAGCACGTTTTCTTTATCCAAAAATATGGATGTAAACAATTATACATGTATATAAGGAACTGCTCTAACTAATTGGTGGTAAGGTTTAGGGTCTCCAAGAATGACCTCAGAGGAACACTGAAGTATTTCAAAGGAGGGGACATGATGTCATCAGCTGTTGGCAGCTGGTCCTACCATTCTGTATAGGCATCAGTGTTGGCGTTATGGACATTATGGACACTTCACCCTCATCTTCATCTTCATCTCTCTTCCTCTGTCTTAGACTGTCATGTATGTATGACCAGGTATGTCATGTTCTGTCCTGTGTAATTGTGGAAATAGTGTTTCCATAGCGCTTTTGCAACACATTTCAATATTGAAACGTCTGAAATGCCTCCTCATGAAAACGTAAAAACTTTTTAGCGATTATTGAGTGTTTTTTCTAAACTCAGGTGTTTCCATTACCAGTTTTTATTACAAGGGTAATGGGTGAACCTGAGGAGAAGACGTTGGTGTGCTTCGTGTGCGTTCATTTCTAAATTAAAAAAAAATAAAAATTACTGGATGAGAAACAAAAGCCCAGTTGCGTGCAAATTGTGCAAGAAAGAGTTTGCCGTTCATTGAGACACAATGACCACAACTTGGACCTCATGCACCAACCTCCCTGAACCAATTCTGCTAAACAACAAGCACAATTCCTGCTTTACACTTACATTTCAGTTGTAAAACACACTCTTTTTTTTGTTTTCAAAACACAACACACAATTGTCTGCATTTGGCACAATTTTCATGAAAAGATTCTGTTGGTTTCAAAAGGAACACAAAAATCCTAAAGTTGATTGCCGTACTACGCTCACTGACTCATCACATGGGGAAACTCCTGTCGCACAGTTTTGTAATTAGCAATCAAAACTTTTGCATAAAATGGGAACAGGTGAGCATTTGCATTTTGGAGCAATGAATGCCAACATTGAAAACAGAAATAGAGGAGTAAGAGTGCTATAAATGGAAAAGGAGGATGGGGAGGACAAGAAAAGCAAAGAATTGTAATCTCTGATGAGATCTGAGCCACTATGGTTGACGATGTGGTCAACTATGGTTTTACAATAAGGGAGGCTGTGCAAAATGCACACAATCTAGGCAGATTCACAGTAGCATCCATCATTCAGACTTTCCAAAATGAAAATAGGTAAGAAATCTACTCTCACTGGAAATTTGCAGTACTGCATATCAATACAGGACTCAGTGAGTACAGCAGTACAGATTCTTTTCTTTTTATCACTCTAAATGTATGCAGTAAACTGTTCTGTTTGATATGTAGATGACTGTATGTTCAAATTTGTGTTGGATGGGATGTACAGTGTACATTGTTTTTGTTGGAAAAATAAAATACATACTGTAAGTTGCCATGTATTCATGTTTTCTGAGTATAAAACAATATTGTAAAATATTTCACAACACACTTAAGTATTTATTGTCTGTAGTTAGTGTAACACTGACCAAAAAAAGGCCGAAGTCATTATGATGAATGAAAAAGAAGTGTTTTCCATTCCTCATAGTGTTTTACATTGAACACATTAGTGTTCAACCGGTTCTTATAAAAGTCTATTTATGGTGCTTTGTGAGTGTAATTTGAAAACTAAACACCATTTTCAGAAGAAATCACATTGTTTTGAATGTGAAGTTTCATTTTGCAGGAAAATTGAGGGGTTTCGCCCGCTGTGTGTGTGTGTGTGTACTGAGAGTATAAAGGTCTTTTCTTCCCCAAGCATTAGTTTACAAATAAGCATTGTTTGGATTATTGATGAAAGATCATCACCAAGGTAACAGATGAAGCTGGAAGATTGAATGATTTTAAAATCTACCTACTTTGCAGAGTTTTCAAAGTAAAACACATCCATACACTTTGATACATTAAATAAAAAAAAAAAACCAACTCTGAAATTTAAATGTATGACCCCAATCTAACAAACTAAATCAAAGTAACGACTTGAGAGTTATTTAAAATACACAACTATGCAGAGTCTACTAAAGGTCATGTTTACACAAAAGGAGTCACAGTCTCCGCTTTATTCGTATCGCTGGTCTGACCTAAGATAGGCTCAGTGAAAACACAACTCACCCTCTAACATAACAGTGGCTTCCCCGCAGTTCATTGGTTCCTGTTGTTCATTGAGACTTTTTTACTTACATGACTAATTTGGATGCGTGCTGTACCTTTTAGTCCATCAAAATAAATAAATTACAGAGAAAAGAAAAAAAAAGTCAGTTGTGATGAGTTTGTGATTTTGAATCTGTTTATGTTTTCAATAAAAACACGTTGATTGCAGGTTATGATACAGTATGGTTCTGCACGAATGTATACTGAGCGTGTAGTGATGTTTACGCAATAGATTTCTTATTAATGTACAAATCAGTTTTCCCATGTGTGTTGCTTCAAGCCCAGAGAGTTGGTCTAGAATATTGGACAAATATAAACACTTCCTCCCTGTAAGTTCAACCACTGATTAGAAACAGGAGCCAGTGTGTGTGTGTGTGTGTGTGTGTGTGTGTGTGTGTGTGTGTGTGTGTGTGTGTGTGTGTGTGTGTATCTGTATAAGTCTTACAGCCAATGGCATCAACAGTAGAGGAAACTGTGCTCATTTCCTGCACGAAATCCAATGTTTATCTTCTTTATTATCTTTGTTTTGTTTTCTTTTGAGTTTATTTTTTTTTATTAAAAAGAAAACACTATTATGTTTTCCACTCTCACATTTTTCATCAGGGCTAATAAAGTCATGTATCTTCACATTTTAAACTGAACGTCAATACAGCAAATGATTCATTTTTAACAAATGTACATTTGTCATTTGGAACAGACTGAGGATCGATTAGAAAGGAGTTTTTATCATACCCTATCCCAGCTGACTCAGCAACATTAACCCTTAACAGGACATCATCAGTCTATGACAAGGCCTCAAACTGGAACATAAACCCAAGCACTTTGCACTGGTTAGCAGCAAAGCTAACCATTTCACCACCAAAGAGCCAGAAGTGAAGTCCAGAAAAGGAAGCTATCAACAAACAAACTAAATGAAGGTACAAAAAAAATGCACATACAGTGTGAATTGTAGATTTCTGATCCCTCATTAGAAGCCAACAGTTGAATAATCAACTCCTGACCTCCTCTAAAGTGTGTGACAGGCTCTTGAGGAATGCTCCTAGTGCCACTGTGGTATCTACTAAGAGGAAATGGATTCCCAGTGACAGGAAGAAACTTTGCAGAGAGAGGAAGTGTTTGCCAGCATCCGCCCTCTGTCTGCTGAATGGGGGAGGAAAGAAAGGTGTGAGGGTGAGGGGTAAAGGAGGAGGGAAAATGAAATAGAGAGTTGTTTTAGGAAGGGGACAGGCAGAAGAGCGGAGTGTGTGAGGGGGATCACGATGACGTCCAAGCTTCCCTGAAAAACAAAATTTAGCTGAAGTGTCTTTTCTCTCTGTGACTCAGATAATCACATAAATCTGCTCTTTAAAGCAGGAGACACATTTGCCTTCTTCCAGCACAATGATAACCGTACATGTCGTTGCTTTACATTCGGACATGTTTTTTTAACTGCTATGGGATATGTATGGGACATGTGAATGATCATGAAAACTGTTGAGTAAATGATTGCATCTATTGTTCTGTGCATGCCAACAAAATCCTCATCATTTATTCTTTGTATTTAAATTGTAAGTTATTTCTCTAACACTGAACCATCTTGCGTAGCTCTGATCCAAACCTATCCCTTATTATTGGTTGGACCACATAATTCTCTGTAGCTCAAGTTAGTGCAGTGGTCACGGTCTCTGTCAGTCACAGGGTTTAATTTCTAGCATGATTTTTTTTTTCCATCTGAAGCATATTTTCAATTCAAGCAGCATTAAAAAAAAGAAGAAATTGTGTTGGCATGCACAAAATAATAGATTAAATAATGTGACACTTTCACAATCCCCGTGTGATCGGGTTGTCCACACTCCATGACACTCATTTGCCTTTCGAATTCCCCTACGGGGATGATTGAAGTTTGTTCTGATTCTGATGACTTAAGGTAAGACAGAAAAAGAGTAGTGAGAACTCCAGTGCAAGAACCTATACATTTACAGCTATTAGCTTATTGAATATAAGGTAGCAGGTAAGTTTAGCAGTACAAGCCTGATATATGCTAAAACAGAACCACTCACTGTCTTTTTGGGTCTAGAAGAATAGGACTGGACAAAGGGTGCTCTCCTACTTTCACATCAGCCACTAAGAAGAGAAGCAGGATAGACCCAATGGATCCAGGAAACACTTCAACTCTTTCCAAGTAATTTACAGTTTGCAACAGTACAGTTTTACAACTTTAACAACTTTTCAGATGCCCCTTGAGACTTCATTTCTTTCCAAAACGTGACAAATGGAAAGTCTATTGACTTTTTCCGGTGGCCAGTTACCCACCGTGTACCCCCACTCTAATCCTGTGAATTTTAAAAGAGGAATTGAAACACTTTGACAAAATGACATGTTTTTTGATTAATTAATTAGCAATAGAGCCTTATGGTTTCATTGTTGATGTTGTTAGCTGATCGCAAACAGCCGTAAAACAAACTCACAGTTTTCTGGGCGTATATTGCATCATTGTAGTCATTTTTAATGTTAAACAGTTAAAAAAAAACCTCAAAATTCCTTCAATTTTCCTCAAATATTTCCCTTAATGAAATTGAAATTGGCAACAACATCTAGGAAATTTAAAGTGAAGATCTTGTTGGGACTGACATCTGTCACTATTTTTGGTTTCTTACATATTTTGTATTTTAATGTATACGTAGAAGTACAAACCAGGGCACAGAACTGTTGAACTTGCTCGTAGGCTTCGTGGTGCGTTTGCTTGGTGGAGAAGGTAATAGAGCTGCAGGTTTAGACCACCTACAAAAGCGGCAATGGGTTTGGTTCTCAGACGAACAAAAACAGTTACCAAAAGTTGTGGGAAAACTGTTGAAAAATGTAAGATGAAATACAGTTTTCAATATCATCTGTGTGCTTACTATCAAGTGAGCCACATGAACACAGTTCTATAGTAAAATAGAGAAACGCCCCCGCCCCCCCCCCAAAAAAGTGTTTTGACGAGATAAGTGTTACACTAGTGCTGATTATAGGCCTGCGTTAATAATGCATTTTCCCTCCTCTGCTGTCTCACAGTGATTGGATCTGTTTTTGACTCCAGGTGCAAGACAGACAGACAGACAGACAGACAGACAGACAAACTGTGGATTAGTGAAAGTGTGGGTGACCACTTTTAAAAAGCTCACCTAAAACATTTATTATCTCCTACAATGCAACAGAATAAAATTGCTAGCATTTATTTATTTTTGCTTTATGTTAATACCAAAGGAAATAAGGTCGTTAAAACTTGAAAAATAAAAACACTTTGGGGACAAATCATTTTTTTCAAAGATGGTGGGGGGCTTGGTGTGTGTGTGTGTGCGTGCGTGAAGATGACCCACAATGGACAGATGGTCCTTTGTGACTCCTGACACCTGCCAGCTGCTGCCCTGCTCCTCCTCACCTCTTTTTTTTTTAATCTGTTCTCCTCTCTTTCCTTCACCTACCTCACATCTTTCTTTTCTTCCCCCTGCGCTCCTCTCGCTACTCTTTTCTTCCTCTATCTTTTGTTCTGTAATTGTGGCCGTTACAGCAAAGTCATTCAGGAGATCAGATGACAGCAGTTGGAGAAGGGAGGTGCACTGTATTGATAGGTAAAAAAAAAATATCAGGGAGGGGTTAAGAATCCAAAACATCTGCTCTGTGAGGCTTGGTTGTATTCAGGTGTGCAAATCTTCTCTTGATTTGCGGAGAGTGAATAGTTTGAATATGTTTTTTTAATCAAACAACTTTATAATCTGAGTTACTTTTCATAGAAATGAGACAATTACCACACCCACACATTTACTCATTTGAATAACATTGGTCATCTCCAAATGTACTCGATGAATGGATGGATGGATGGATGGATGGATGGATGGATGGATGGATGGATGGTGCCGTTTAACTGTAACATGTAGTGTTACAGTCAAATTGTACATGTAGTGTTGCATGTATTTTGAGGGTTATCAATGTACCCTCTCACAAGTACAGCAACTTAAAGACTTAAGTACAGTGGGTTTTTTTAAAAATAATAACCACTGTGTTCAGGTGTACACAGAAGCAGTTGGGGAAAAAAATGCAAAATACAATTCATTCAATACATTCTCTATTGTTCACTAGACTATAGAAAAAAGCCATCCGAATAATTCCTAAAGTTGGTTTTCGAGAACATACAAATTCCTTATTCCTACAGTTGAAAACTTAAAAATCTGTGTCCGTGTGGAATTCAAAACTACACAGGTTTTTTTTTACAGAGCAAGAAAACATCCAAAACATGTTCTTTAAAAGAGAGGGGTGTTATATATTATTAGTTGTACTTAAAAAAGCTAAATCAGTAGTGATTAAAGGGGTAGGATTAAATAAGTTTCCTTTTCACACATGTAAGTTGAGAACTTGAAGTGTTTGTGGATCATATCAATGGTTTATTTCTGCTGTTGTAATTTATCATTTTTCATTTTTTTTTGTTTTCTAAACTGTTGTCCTTTTATCATTTTACATGTTCGAAATAAAGACATCAATCAATCAAACCTTGAACGTCTTTCAAATAGGGATGTCCTGATATCGGATTCAAATTTCCGATTTTTTATTTTATGTTTTTCCCCAATACATTTTTTTTATTTATTTTATTCAACTGTAGAATATTGTAGATATTGTGTTGAAGGTTAAAATGTATGTAACCAATTGGTTAATAATAAATGGGTGAGTTTTTCTCATACCTACTGTTGCTGACTATTGTTCACTGTTTGAGTGACATCAGTTGATCAAGTCTTTTCTAACATTACACACCACAAAATAAGTCATTATTATTTTTTATTAAAGAAAAAATTTTTTAAAAAGTAATGAAAGTATGTATGATTCATGCTGATATTGGATCAATATCGGTATCGGCTAATGCAAGGCTGCAATATTGGTATCATATCGGAAATGAAAAAGTTGTATCGGGACATCCGTACTTTCAAACACTACAGTCAGAGTTTTAAACTGAAGATCATGCACTCCAATATTAGTTTAAACATGTAGTTATCAGTGAACATTACAATAAAAGATCATTTTCCGAGTGAATTTTCTTGTGACGATATATTAAATATAGATTAATACACATATTATCACAAGGTGTCTAGGGTGCGAGTGGTATCGTGGGGGAGGCGGGAAGAGCAGATTTAAAAAATCCACATGATTTACTACACACCAGATTACTATGGTTTTATATATTGACAAAGGCATATGCAGAGCAAGTCTGTAAATATGTACAGAGATAAAGTCAATTAGAAGCACGTTTTTTTTCTTCTTCATCTTTGCTTTCTCAAAATATTGTATCACATCATCATTGTGAGCTCATTATCGCCTATTGTATCGCATCATAAACTCAGTGTCACCCTAGAATTTAGTGTATTTAGAAAAATGATTTGTTCCTGAGCACTGGGGAAACACTGTCTCACTTCCTTTTATTGATATCCCAGAGACAGACAGCTGTTTAAAAATGGAAATAGGAATTCTGTTGTTTCTCTCCTTAAAAAATCAAAGTGGATTCCTGAGTTACTCTTTTTAGAGCCTGAGAAAACAATCCTGCCAGTCTGTCACTCTCACCTCCTCCTCTGTCCACTGTCACTGTGTGGGACATTCAGGGAGGAGACAGCTGGCTGGCTTAGAGTGGACGTATATCTGCCCGTGTGTAGGTATGTGTGTGTGTGTGTGTGTGTGTATTGAGGGGTCAGAGATCAATCTGAGTTTCCCAGAGAGCCATGGCGTTCCCTTCCCAACAGGAAGGAGGGCACAGTCCATATGCTGTCTTCATTCATACACACACACACACACACACACACACACACACAGAGTTCAAACATGTACAAACACTGACACAAGACACTCGCACGCACAAACAAACACACACACTCATCAATTCCCTCATGTCAACAGTTTGGTATCAGAGGATTTTTTTTTAGTGACACCTTGTTTTTCTACCACTTGAAAGTTCTTTACGTTTGATCTTTTATAGCCTTGAGAGTGAGTGGAACACAGTGTGCGACTGCAAGAATTTCCGCTCCATATAGACGAGGTACAGCACTGGGTTTGGAAGGATCTGGGACATCACGCACCCACGATCACAGCAGAAACAAATGTCAAACAGGGGTCACTAACACGGTGGCCGTGAGGGCCCCAGGAAGCCCCCCATGTTAGGTGCCCTCAGGAGCTCTAGTCATCAATGAGCTCCATCTAAAATCAAATATGAATTCTAGGATTAAAACACACAAAGATAAATACATATGACAGATATAGGTAGTACTTAGTAGTGTTAAATAATAAATACTGCTGCATGTGATACAGTTAATTTCACTGAAACATTGTGAAAAGTTTTTTCTAACATTCCACACTACAAAATAAGTAATAAAAGCATGTATGATTTGTGCAAATATCGTATCAGATCAATATCGGCCAATACTCAAGGCTACAATATTGATATCTTATCGGAAGTGAAATAGTTGTATCGGGACTAATGTATAGTAGATATATGTTTTTAAATGCAAGGAAAACTCAACATTTCCTACATATTTTAAGTTACTGCTAGCCTTCCTTATCATCTTACCGTGAAACAGTGAAAATGTAGTATTTGAGAAGTGCTTTTTTAACTGGTAGTCCTTCAGACTGTACAGCACCTATATATGAAGTAGCTCAGTTTCAGAAAAGTTGGTGAGCCCTGATTTACAGCATTGCATTTGTAAAATGTTGTAAAAAATTGCAAAACTGATTTGTAGTTACTTTAACATTTGAATGATTTCTGTGAAAATATGAACATTTTCATTGATCTGACTTCAGCATTTCTTACCTGATTTGAAGAGTAACCAGTCTGGAAATGTCTTCAATGATTCTGAACCATTAACCGAAAGCAGCAACCGTGGTTGAAACATAAAGTAAAAAACTCTTCCAGCCAAACAAGGTTTCCTGCTCTTCTTATCATCGTATTCATCTTCATCATTTTGTTTCTCTAAACTTTCCCTAACACAAAGGAATCAAACCTGACCCAAAAGCTGTTGTTCTCTGCAGGTGTTCCTCAATCTAATGATAATTCTAGACTTGGTTTAGGCCAGAGATTCATTTCATAATTAGTGGGCTAACATCTCACAGGTAGATATAATGGTCACACTCATAGGAAACGTAATATGTCAGTCAAATTTAAAGGTTACATCAACACAGAGACAAAAAAAATGACACCAAAAAACAGACCTTTACGGTTTCAAGTTGTAAAAAAAATGTATCTATTAGTTTGTTTGTCTGTTCGCAGGATAACGTCAAATTGACTTTAAGGATTTTTACAACATTTTAACCAAAACTAGATCGTAGGCCAAGGAAAATTGTATTACATTTTGGAGGGGATCAGCATCAATATACAGTATCTATTCTGGATCAGTTTAAATAATCCAAATGTAATAATATAAATAAAGTTTAAAAAATTCATATTTGTTTGGAATCAGCTGATCTTTAGTTATGTTAGATTGATTCCTCAATCACCCCACTGAGTTTCAATCAGATCGGATTCAGATTGCTTATTTAATATTGCGCAATATGTCTTACAAAATGGGGGTGCACACATGTGGAACAACTGTATCGTTATTAATGGGGAAAGAAGTCTCTTAAAACCCTTTAAAGTGTGAATGATCATGGTGCCATGATCTGCATTACTGCATATATCCAGCAAAGAGGATATTCAGCGTTTGGCAAAGATTTGCGCTCTCTGAGTGCTCTTGTTTTTAATAAAAACGTTAGCAATAAAATACATATTTTTATATTTACACATGAGACTATAAGATTGTGTCATTTTTCTTCTAAGGGTTTGGATTATGTCCATTTGGGATTTTTTTTAAACAAATATCCCAAAAAATTCTGAAAACAACTGAAGTTTACAAATCAAATGTGTCTGTTGATATAACTGTGTTTATTGACAATGTCTCAATTTGTAATGAGGTTTTTTGCTGTAATTATTGATCCTGGAAGCCTCATATCTCACTTGCTAAATCAAAGATGGCCAAAAATATTGGATTGGAAATATTTATCAGCTCATAGAAATCACTCATTATCACTGTGATGCAAACTTGGCGTACTTAACATTTACCAAATTAACAAAGTTTAAATTGCTCAATTCGTACATGGTTCATTATTTAAAACACTCCCACCATTATTTAACAATTATTTTACAACCAATAATCAAATACCTAATTATTCTGCTTGAACAGTGCTCAAACTTTGTCCCCCATCACGTACCACTACTTCTGAATTTAGAATAAACCTTTATTGATCCCATGGGGGAAATTCATTATTTATCATTACATCCAGAGGTCCCAGAATATGGAATTCACTTCCTCCTCATATGATCAAAATTTCCCCGTGCTCATTTTAAAATTCTATCAAAAACCTACTCCTTAGTAAATAACCAATGGTTTCTTCCGTTAGTTGTTTTTTTGCTTGACTTTTGATTTTGATGTTAATGTTTTTGTTTTTCCTGTTTTCTGCTCAAAGTTTCAAAGTTTTGCTTCCTTGGCCTTCCTTTATTTTGTCTTGACTTTATTTTATCATAATTTATTTTGTTCTTTTTAGTTCAAGTTTAAATGTTATTTCAGAAGGCTTCTTCTTCAAGCCCCTTGAGGGTTTTTTTGGTTGGGTTTTCATTGGCATGACTCTAGTGATTTCTGTTAATGTCTGTCCACTGTTGATATTATGTTTTCTTGTATTTTAAACGATGGCAAATAAAAAACAATGAAATGAAAAATGTGTGTAAAGAAATAAGTAAGCGAAAGCAGAAAACAGAAATGTTTATTGTCATCATCAAACATGTTGTTGGTTTGGTAGTGACGTTTTCTGACACTGGTCCTAATGGTGAATAGAACTTTTGTTTAACCTTGAATTTGACAAATGTGGTTTAAAGGTTTCTGAGGAAGAAGAGAAAAGGACATCTTCTTTAGTGTCATGGTGCTACGGGAGGTGTTGTGGACGTACAGAGCAAACCTTTGTGCTGACTTCACATCTGAGCTGTGTTTTCAGTCGACCACCTCACTGTGGATGTAGTGTGAGTGCTAAAACTGTTTAGGACAGCCGCGTGAAGCTTTAAGACACCGGTGTAAAGTGAATGACCTCCCGTCTCCTCTCAGCCACACTCACACTGGAGAGTCTGACTCCTTCCCTGCTTATTAGATTCTTCTTTTGTGTTGTATTTTACTGTCTGTGCCTGCCCTGCACTGTTCACACAAACCCTCAGTGTGTCTTCAGCCACAGAAACAACAACATCCTCAGTGTTAGACATCTCCTAATGCCATGGATGGAGCACAGGGTTTTAACACATAAAAAGAGTTGTGTTCACACAGTTGTTTGGTCCTTTCTAATTTACATCAAACCATATAATACAACAGTATCTGGATGATACAATGACACTGAATGACATGAATGAAGATTTGTATATATACATATCAGCAGAGGTGAAAGTAAGGAATTGCAAGTACTCACGTTACTGAACTTGAGTTGCTTTTGTACTTTTTTGATTGTATTTCCAAATCAGTAATTTCACTAGTGCTAAGTATGTTTTAAAAGAAGTAAAGTCATTTGTTACATTTCTACACACAACCATTACAGAGTAAATTATTATTTTTTTGTTTTAAAATGATCAACCAACATTGTGAAATAAATGAAATGACCAGACAACAATCGTTTAAAGACAATGCACAGTGCCAAAACAGACACAAAACTCTGAAACATCTGCTTTAGTTCATACGTTTAGACGTATGGAAAAGCCTGAGAATATATATATATATTTTATCCATTGAAATGTAGATTTTGACAAACCTGTTATTTTATACAGACGTCCTGGGAGAAAATAAATAAAGCTCCAATTAAAACAAAGATATGGTCTCATCCTTTTTAAGTTCATAAATGAAATGTTTACTGTATGCAAGGGAACTGTGGCAAGATTTATTACCAAAAATTAAACATGGAGGAGATAAGTAACTAGTAATTTCTACTTTTACCACTTAATTGAGCTACTTTTTACCTCTACTTGAGTATTTTTATATGACTTACTTGTACTTCAGTAGAATGTAATCAAGTACCAGTACTTCTACTTGAATATGATATATCACTACTCTTATAACAATCTGTATATTGGGATACAATCATAAGTTATTTTTTAATCATATTTCATCAGATGAACTCTTAGCCAAGTGTCTCTATTTGAAAGCTTTGTAGGATTTCTGGAGGTCCGCAATTGTGATTCAAGATATATCGAGTTTTCTATTTTAGCGTTATAGAAAACCACAATATCGTCTATAGAGGGTTTTCACCTACGCCACGTCTTGGGCAGTAACCCGAATGCACGGCCATATTGGAGGCACTCAGAGGTGAACACTGCGATGGATAAATGTCCGAAACCACAGAAAAGATCCTCAAAATGCGTTATAGATGCAAAGGCATACAGGGAAGGACTTGATCTGCAGGAAAGGCCACAATATTTGGATAACTTAGTTTCTTGGTGGTGCAGATCCATACGAGTCGACTCCCTCGTCTTGGATCAATGACGATCCTGATAGTCTTCTGTCTATTACGTATCCTGATATCGTCAACTACCTGTTTTTAACCCTAAACCAATCCGGGTCATCCTTTGGCTAAAGGTCAGACCTTTTATCTGGAATACAATGAGAAATACAGCAATTTATTTTATTATTTCATTTCTACTTTTAACATTTAATTGAGCTACTTTTTACATCTATTTGAGTATTTTATATACAACTTACTTGTATTTCAGTACAATGTAAATCAAGTAACAGTACTTCTACTTGAGTATATCACTACTCTTTACACACTCTGTATATTGGTTACAATCATAATTTATTTTGGAATCATTTCATCAGATGAACTCATAGCCAAGTGTCTCTATATGAAACAGTGAACATTTATCAAGCAATATGACAATGAGATTGTATAGTAGCTGTGACCCATCTATCCGTCAATCTTCTAACTTACTGTATCCTGACATGTGTCTGGGCAAAAGGCAGGTACACCCTGAGTAGATGTGCAGTCCATCACAAGCCCAAATCAGAGTTAAATAATCAGTCAGACACACTCTCTCTTAGACAGAAGAGGCAATGCAACACTTGCTGTTGCTTGGATGCATTGAATTATTGGTTATCAGCTTAGATGTTTTTTTAGGTTTGTTTTTGCTATCTTGGTCTGTTTTTCAGTAGATACAGTAACTATGGACCAAATGCAGAAGATTGTCAGGCCAATTTCCTCACATCACCACATCCTTTGAAGTGTTTTGAAATACGTCCCTAGAAATATAGATGAAAACTTGTATTTAGTTTACATTCTAATTTATCAATCTGTAATTACAGATTGGTGACAGATAATCCTAGTAAGATATTAAGTTTATAAAAAAAAAAAAAAAAAAAAAAAAAGAATATCCCCAGCACAGATTTTTTGATTATTTTCAAGATATTACTATTCCTTGTTTTTCCAAGTATATATATATACTCTGTTAAAAACCTTGTTATTGTTAGTATAATTGATCATTGAAACTATGTAGTTGTATGTAAATAATTTCATCTAATTAAAATCAAAACTGTTTTTATTTATTTTAGCCTAAAATTAGCTTTTTTTAATTCCATTACCAAAAATGTTTAATGTTTCTGTTCCTTCTACAATGCACTAAGAGAGAAACACAAGCTTCTCACACCTGTCCATTGGACTGATAGTCTCAAAACACAGTTTAAACATATGTTGACCGTTTACTCTCAACTTGTTTTTCACCTTTTAATAACTTTTCTCATAATTTAGAGACTATAAATCACCTTCTGTCTCCAGAGCGTTGATTGCACAGGCTTTCAGTTACGTAATGAGGCTCTTGAGCAAGGCACCGAACCCCAACACTGCTCCCTTCATTGTAAAGTGACTGAGTACCCAGAAAAGCCCTATATCAAAATTATGTATAATGATAATGTAAATTATGATTTGTAATTTTTTTTATTATCTGGAATATAAACAATGACTCTTAAACTATAATTGTAGCTCTTAAATGTGTTTCTATAAAGCATAAATATTTAAATAGAAGGTTTTTGGGTTGGGTTTTTACAAAAAAAAAGTCAGGCATTTTCTTCAAATATCTGACAATAGTGCAGTGATACACCTTTACTGTCATACTGCTTTCATTTCTATGTATTACAGTGAGAATTTGTTGATCTGCAAAAGAGTATGAACTAAGGCATACAACCAGATGACTAATTGACCACAATCAAGGTTTGTAGATGCTGCCCCCTAATGACTGAACTTCCTTTGAAAAACAAGCTAAGAGTTCAGAAGAGAAACCCAGAATAAAAACCTCATTCATGAAGTTCAATCGGTAAATACTGTACTTTCTGTAAATCCCAAATGACAAAACCCCGAAATAAACCGTCTCAGTCTCATGTATAAACATAAAATAATGACAAGTATTTTACAACTCGCACCTTTATTTTTTACTATTTGGGTTAGGTATGAAGAACCAGATTCCTACCGGTAGAAAAAAAATAAAAATAGAAAAAGTTAAATAAAAAATGCATTTATGACTTAGTGTCTGATAATTATGACTGAAGTTTTTTTTATATATATATATATATATATATATATATATATATATATATATATCATTTTACTTTTCCCAGTTTTTTGTTTTATTTACTGATTGGATGTATTGTGGATTTTTTACTGGTGAGAATGACATTCCATAGTGTGGCCTTTGATAAATAGAAAACTAAATAACTTGGATTGGTTCCACTTTTCTTATTAGGAGTTGGAGTTTTGTCCTCTTCAACGAAATGTAAAATAAAAAAAAAAGAAAAAAGAAAAAACGTTTTAACTTGAAATTACACCATAAGGGTGCTAGTTATCTTCCAGCTGTTTTGTGTTATTTTCTTTAAAAAATAAAACAAAAAATATAGACCACAATAAAACTACACATTACTTCCTGCTCACGTAGGAGCTGAATTCTTGAAACGCACTAAATTGTATTTGTAGTCAATTTATGCACATTTTCAAATATAAGTTCTTGAAAAATCCTTTCAACAACGACAGAGTTTACTTTTCACTATTGCTGAACTATTTCAATTTGTAGCCATAAATAAACTGCATACAGTAGCTGTTATTAATGAGCTGACAGCGCCCTCTATTGGCTATTATTGCCTTATAATTGTATGGAATACTTAGTTCACTGAACCAAACCAAGACACATTGAGATGAGAAGACATGAGCAGCACCAATGCTTGTCCTTTTTCCTCCTCAGCATTGGTCTCTCACACACACACTGTAATAATGAACATTCTATCAAGATCATTGAGAATAAATCAGTTTCGCCTTTTCAGATTTTGTCACATTTAAAGCATTTTCTACCGTCTTAAAATAAGAAAATATAATTATTAGATTATTGGCCAATTTAAAAACAAAACAGAGATGTGGAAAAATGCAAAAAGCTATTTGGTGGAGAGTTTAGAGAATGTTACAACCTTAATCAATTTAAACGTGATTTATAGTTCCAACAAGTGAGGGAGTGGATATATACAAACAGTTATTCATGACTGTCTTCTAAAGAGTAACACAACAAATACTACATACAAAAAAAAGTGTCACACACATTTTAGATACACTTTGCCACAGCCCAGCACTTCCTTAACAGCCTCTTGAAGTTTCTTTGCGGACTCCATTACCAGTCGAAAACTCTCGTGGAAGTTGCCGTTCCCTTCCTTTACCCAGGCTGCCTGCAGGTCTCCAACCCACTCCAGGATCCCATTGAGTTGTTTCTGCACCTCCTTCTGCTCCTCCAGCTCAGCTAACAGAGCCTGTCTACCACAAACTTCAGCTTCGTAGGATTTCTGGAGGTCCTCAAGGGACAACTCAATCTTCATCACCTCCTGGAGAGAGCAGGACCACAAACACTGTGTTTGAAATGGCTTAAATGTAATTGTCCCATCATATACAGTAGGGCTGGGCAATATATCGTGATTCCAGATATATCAAGTTTTCTATTTTAGTAATTTAAAAAACCCGCAATATTGCCTATAGAGGGTTTTCACCTACGTCACGTTCTGGGCAGTAACCTGGATGAACGGCCATATTAGAGGCACTCGGAGGTGAACACTGCAATCGATAAATGTCCAAAACCACAGAAAAGCTCCTCAAAATGCGTTATAGATGCAAAAGCATACAGGGAAGGACTTGATCCGCAGGAAAGCTGTATGCGCTTCTTCAAATGGAGAGTCCGAAAGCAGAGCACTTTCATATCGAACATTTCTATCTGTTTCAGGACGGTGGTGGACACAGAAGCGTGCGTGTGTGTGTGCGCCCCACCTCCGCCGTACACCTGTGAGTCTATCTTCGCTCCGGGGCTGAATCAATTCTCAATTTCGGGGTGAACTCCCTTGTATCACAGCTGTCATTGGGTATGACATGATGGGACTCTGGTTTATTTCAGCAGCTCCGGTCACAGACGCTCCCTCACTCCACACATGGTCAAGCGACGAGGTCATTAATTCGCAGTTAAAGGGCCATGCACCCACACTCAATCACTCTGACAACAAATATTATGTTCATGCCCACTCCCTCACAGTCACAAGGCTACATTTAGGTCCCGAAAAACATGGTACCATTTGATTTTCTGTGAATCTGTATCAGGTAGTACCAAAGGAATTTGGTTGATCGGACCTGAATTAATCTGATCGGATCGGTGATTGTTTATTTTAAACTCACTGATCGGCTCAAAAATCTTGATTATGTAAAGCCTCAGTTTAGCGTGTTGCTACTGTAGCAGGCTATTAAATGTGATTATATTAAGTCTATAATGCCACATGGAGTAGCTTGATGTGAATTACATTATCATCACACTAGAAAATTAGTTAAGAGCCACGGCAATCAACAATTCACTTACGTGACAAGAAATGAGCCGAACAAATTCGGATATTGTCTAGATTTTTGCCTCGTAGATCCTTCTCTGACCACAAGTGCCTCTTTTCCTCTGATAACTTATGACATTATTCGTCCTGATTTGTTATAAGTTTTGACAGTCTATAACACTCCAAAAGTCTTTCACGATCTGATTGATTGGTACAGCCAATAACACGGCAATAATAATAATTAATAATAATAATTAATTTCCTTTCGTTCGACTTTCGGGCTCTGCATTGTTTACCTGCTGAGTACCTCCAATATGGCGACTTTCAGTTTGATGATGTGGTGATGACTTGCTGAGAATTTTTTTTTTTCTCCATATTTCTCTCTCTTATTTATGGATTAAAACAATATACTGTACATTAGGGCTGGACAATATGGACCAAAACTCATATCTCTATGTTTTTTCTCAAAATGATGAAATACGATATTAATCTTGATATTTTTATCTCAAAAAAAGTCTAACAAGAAAGACAATTCTGGGATAAATTTGCTGATGCAAAATGTCAAAGACACATTTATTAACAAACAGCTGCACAATATGTGCCATTTTAGGCTTTTTCCGCTATAAGGGACAGCATATGTGAGTGAGTTTTCAAGTATGGCTTGTTTAAAGGAAGGTCTAGGTAAGGAGTTCAGAACACACTCAGAACTAACCGTGCTTTTCATGCTGTTCTGAGAAGAAGAGAAAAAAGCGACTCCTAAAACAAGTATTTTAATAAATAATAAGCTTTTAAAATATAGGCGATACTGTAATTTTATATATCAGCAAAATAGAAAACTCAATATATCTTGAATATCAATATATCGCCCAACTTTAAGAGTAATGGATTACAAATACTCACATTATTGATTAAGTTGCTTTTATGGGTACTTGTAATATTTTGAGTATATTTCTCTTCCTTTTTAACTTTATACATAAGATGTTTACTGTATGCAAGGAAACTGTGGCAAGATTTATTACCAAAAATAAACGTGGGGGTAACTAGTCATTTTTACTTTGAGTAATATTCAACTGAGCTACTTTTTACTTGTACTTCAGTATTTTATGTTTGACTTAGCTGTACTTGAGTATGATTTCAATCAAGTAACTGTACTTCTACTTGAGTAGGATATATCAGTGTTTTTTACACCTCTGATTATATCAGACCGAGATCAGATCGGGCCACCTTTAGTTCAATAATCCCTATTGTTTAGGTGCATAAACACCATATTTATGTATCCATCAGCTAAGGCTGCACGATTAATCGATATACAATTGAAATTGGACTATTTAATGAGAGGGATTTCTAAAAAGTCAAAATCAGAGAATCGATTTTCCCATTTAATCATGTGTAATCAAAGCCGAGTCTGTCTTCCAAGTCACCGTAGGTGCCATCCAAGCAGAGAACTAAATTATCATCGGAGTAAACGTGAATTAACGTGATAGACCCCCACTACAACCGCTTCTTTTCTTTTTTTTAAATGTGAATTTTAGAAGGGTTTTTTTTTTTTTTAATGCAAGGTTTTTTCTTCTTTTTTTTTAAATGCTAAGGTATTAATTTTTGGTTGGGAAGGTCATGTTTATTTTTTGTGTCTTTTTTAGAGAAAAAAATCGAAATCTTAATCAAATATCGAGTTTTCAAAGCAAAAAAAATTGGGATTTAGTTTTTTTTTAAGCTAAAATCGTGCAGCCTTACCATCAGCCATAATATTAGTACCACTGCCTAATACAGTCAATAACACTGACCATCTACTGTACTTGCACATGTTTGTTTAAATACAGCCTGTGGTGTGTATAAAGGAATAAGTAGCAGTCCTGTGACTGTGAGCTACCTGCAGGTTTTTAGGCTGGGTTCTGTGGATCTGGTCCTCAGGCAGCAGGACGTTGGCCGGTACAGTGAAGCAGCGGCTGAGCAGCAGAACCTCCATCCGCTTCGACAGCAGCTTGAACCGCTCCTCCAGAAACTGCTGCAGGCGGCGGCTGCACTCCCTGGCCCGGAGCTGGAGCTGGTCCTCGGTGCCGGAAGGGCCGCCCTCACTCAGCTGCCTGACACACACCTTCTCCACCACCGGCAGGATGTCATACAGGCAGTCCTGGAAGGCGCTGCACACCCGCAGCATGCAGGTCTGCGGGGTGAAGCCGAAAAACTGCGTCTCATACAGCTTTAACTCGAAGGGAGACAGGCTGTCCTCCTGAGGGTCGTCATCGGCTTGGACCTCCATGTCATGGTCTGCACAGGTTTCCCGCTCCATGTTCAACAGCTGACTTCTTCTTCTTTTTCTATTTCCGGCAGTGTGGGTGCTACAAGGCGTATTACTGCCCTCTACTGATTCCCCATTGTAAAATATGAAAAACATCTCGATATTTTGTCTCAAAATGGCGATATAGGCTAGGATATAAATCTGGATATTTTTAACTCATCGAAGTCTTACCAAAAAGACAATTCGGGGTTAAATTTGCTAATGCAAAATGCCACACAGGCACATTTATTAACAAATAGCAACACAATCTGGACAACTTTTGGGTTTTTCTCCTCTAAGAGACCCTATTTTTATTTTATTTTGTTGTTTTGCACATCACAAATGTTGCTATTTTTAATATTTATTATTTCCGTGTGTATATCGTTTTATGTCACACTATCTGTAGCAATGTAAACTTGTTTCTTGTGCTAATAAAGCTGTTTTGAATTGAGTTCTGCAGCGTAGTTCTGGGCCAGGACTCACTCACTAATCCATCTGCCTGTGCTTTTCAGGCTGTTCTGAGATGTAGCAAAAGTGGCGACTCCTAAAACGAGTATTTGAATACAAAATAAGTTATGATATTAAAAAAAAACATATATATATATATATATATATAATTCTCGATATATCGTGAATCTCGATATATGTCCCAGGCTTACAGATAGAAGATACACAATACAATATTCAGCATTTCAAAGTGCACCGAAGACCATAAAAAATAAATATATAACCTAAAAAAACTGCTTCAAATGTGATTTGGAATTGAAGAAAGCTTATGCACCCTAGACTGACATATTTAGAATCGACCGCCGATTGGATTAAAACAAACATTCTAACTTTTCTACAACTATTTACTGAAAATATAATTGTATGTTGTTTAATTTCGATTAAACAAAACAAATCTGTGCTAATTTATTCACGTGTCTTGCAAACGTCTTCACAAACAAATATGTACATATTTCCAACACACCCCTCATTTTGGGAAAAAAAAGAAAAGAAAAGAAAACATCTATTTAATCACTCAATTACTTGAGTTTATAAAAACAAATTTTAGAAAATAAAACTTCAAAGTCTTGTGGGCACAGCAGTAAGACACGCCCTCCTGCTCTGAGCATGCGCAGTTTCCTTTCCGCCACAGCTCTGTTGATAGCGGCTGGTGTTTCACACGTGCACTTTCTCCTATGTGAATCTTCACCCGTTCACAAGCTACTCCTGCTTTGTAACCAGAGGTAAACTACTTGCCGGCCCGCCGTGCTTGTTTCCGGTGTGTAACAATTAGCACCGCCGGCCAAAAGATTCCTTTGGAAGTTTAGCCGGGTTTGCTCCGATTAGCTCGCTTTCGTTAGCCCGCCCTAGCGTTTACTTTGTGTTGTGTCGCTGCTAGCTGTTAGCTGGCTAGCAATCGTCACCCCTTAAACCAATGCAACGTGAATGTGACGAATGTGTTTGTGAATTTTGTGCTAAAATGTGATGTTCTCCTCTCCGCAGGTGTGAAGCCAGAGAAACCGACCACCATGGGGGCTTATCTGTCGCTGCCTAACACAACCAAGACCTCATCGGATGGCGGCAACTGCAACATGAGCTTCGGTTTCTCTGCCATGCAGGGCTGGCGGGTCTCTATGGAGGTGAGAAAGATGTTCACGGAAAAAACCCAAGCTCTTGTTGCTCCGAGTCAGAGCTGCGCTGCTAGGGGATGTGCACGGTTATGGCGGGACAGACTATGTAATGTCTCCTTAGTTAAGGTGTCACCTCTAATCAGCTACCTTTGTCTGCGTACAGTGGTGGTTTAGAGTAGTAACTTTTGTCTGGAACTGAAAGGTTCACGCAGGTCTCAAAGTTAACAATTAGATTTAATTGTCACCATCAGAATCAGAAATTCATGCGCACCGCTTCAACAAAGAAATGGAGATTAACCAATGGATGTGTATTTTAATTAGCAATGTGATACATGGTATTAATTAACTTTTTCCTTTTGCCTAAAATGAGGCTTGTGTAAAACCAAGCCAGTGTTCGGATGAGGATCCAGAATAAAAAAGTTATCTTAATGCTGTGGGTGACGATTCCTAACACTTTTAAAACTCAACCTTGTATTTTATCCAAAAGTTGTTCTAATCCACTGCAAACCCCAAACAAAGTGACCTACCGTTGCATTTTTGGGTGTTATCACGATTTGGAAGGTGGTGATCTTGGTTTTGTGGCTTACTCTGGAAACGCCTGAATATACAGCCCAAAGTTAATGTCTTGCAGAGTAACGTCATATTACAAGAACGACCATAAACAAACCAGATAAAAATGGGTCAAATGAAGCACTGTCTTCCTTGTCCTACGATGAAAAGTATGAACTCACAGTAAGGTCCTGTTTATTGGACAATTCTCCTTTGAACTATACTGGCTCTTTCTTCCCAAATCAGTCACAAAACTTTTCCACTTTGGCGCATGTTTGCAATCTTCTAAGGCACTCCAAATCCCACAATGCAATGCACAAAACTTTTCCAAAGTTCAAGTTATATGAGCATTTGTCAACAAGCCCATTGTTTGTGAAGAAGTTAAAAACCATCTTGCGAGCAGTAATTTCAACCTTTGACATTTGTTTGTGGGTAAAATCTCCTGTTTTGCAAAATAAATAACTAAGATTTATTAATCAATGAAGCCTACAGGTTGTTTTTATGTGTTAAGAGGTGATGGGGATCATTGCCCGGAGCTTTATTTAAAGTTAAGGTTTGAAATGTGTGAACTAGATGTTCTAATGATTAATTTTTCAGGTAACAATTATTTATTTATTATTATTTCAGCAAAATTCAGTCCACACCCAATACTACAGCCATCTCTGAGGCACAAATTCCAAAATAATTAAATTTGTATAATATTATTAAATTTAATTAATAATGTTATACTAATTTAATTATTTTTGATGTGGAGTCTCTGAGATGGCTGTTGTATATTCAAATAAAACATTCACTTGTGGATGTTTAATGTAAACAAGTCGATTATATAGCGGCTGCATCTTGACATTATGTTTTAATATGTAGTGGTTCCAGTATGTTAAAATCGTATCTGTAGTACTGCAGGAATTCAACAATGTCAGCGTTGGTATGGTGCACTCCGTCTCTCACACCAGATTAGTAGTAAAGCTCACTTCATATTATGCATGCAAGTAGTCTAGGATGTACTGAGTTCAGTGGTATATGAATCATAGACTACTTATGGAAAATAAGCTTTTTATTCCACATCAAATTTGGATGAAATATCCTTAATTTTGTGATTGTCAGGATTTTTGACACAGGATTACTCGAAAAGTACTTCATATTATGCATGCAGGTAGTCTGGGAAGTACTAAGTCCAGCAGTATATGAATCTTGTATTACCTAGTTACTTATGGAACTATTATTTTTTTTCCCTCACGTCATCGTTTACTTTGAAATCTGGACACATACCTTCATGATATTTTCAGTTTATTACTGAAGGTAATAATTTTTACTGTATATGTATTGTAATTTTCATGGCTCTGATCACTACCAGCAGCTCTTCAGAGCGGTCTCATTACGATTACCATAAGTGTTAGCAGATTTGGGCACTAGACAACAACGTGTGGCTTATTTGACCACGCAAATGCAAGTTCTTCTTTGTCCTAAGCATTTGGCGGCTAGATTTCCGGTGCATTACCGCCACGACTGGACTGGTGTGGGACAATCTTTGTGTTTGGGACCACGCATCGACACAAAAAATTAACGTGAACATATTGACATTACAGCTTTTTGGGACACCCCTACATTTAAACAAGTCTACACACTCAAAAGCAGGAGTGTGTTTTAACAGTCATTCAATCAGAATTTGTATTATGGTGAATTTCTTGTTTTTTCACTCAATAGATCACATAATTTTTGTTTTTAGCCTCTGTGCCTTTTGGTGTCCTCGTTGCCAGGCCTGTTCATTAACATTACTGTCTGTTGTCACAGGACGCACACAACTGTATCCCAGAATTCGATGAGGAGACGGCCATGTTTGCTGTGTACGATGGACATGGAGGTAATGTGCGAATACGGCAGAGATGAGTGTTATAATTTACAGAGTAAACAGACAGTGTCGCACACACCTCTTGTTAGCTTTTGGTACAGCCTGCTTGTCTTTTTAAAATGGTGGTCCTTGTTTTAACACCTGTTACCCTGCTGTGTTGGCATTAACACCCCTAACCTAAGAATTAATTTAACCTGTTGCACCCATTTAGGTGAGGAAGTGGCTCTGTACTGTTCTAAATACTTGCCGGACATTATCAAGGAGCAGAAGACTTACAAAGATGGCAAACTTCAGAAGGTGAGAAGCTGTAGAAGCTAAGCATTGCATGGCCTCTGCCGCATACCACTCCCCTGACACATCTGTGTTGTTTGCAGGCACTGGAGGACGCCTTCTTGGCCATTGATGGCAGAATAACCACAGAGGACGTTATCAAAGAGCTGGTCCAGATCGCAGGGCGCCCCACTGAGGAGCTGCCGACTGAAAAAGTCGCAGAGGAAGATGACCGTAGGTTAATCTCTAATAATTACATGTGCATAATTTACTTCTCTGGCCTCATTGAACCACAATAATCACTTAGATTTGAGCTGAGCATCTGAAGGTCATCTCTTCATTAACTGTGACACGTTGATCCTGATGAATTCTAATGCAGTAATATTATCAGACTGAAAAGTTTGATTATAAGACCATTGTCTAGATCAACTCAGACAAAATACAGAACTACTGAAATTTGATTGTCTGTTTTACAATTAAGTTGGTAGTCGTTGCTGATAAACGTGACAAAACCGATTAAATTTTAAAAAAATATTGGAGAATAAACATCCTATTTTGTTTAGGTGTATTATTTTACAAATGAACAAAGTTGAGTTCTTACTAAGAGAATGTCCTAATGTTTATAAATGCCTAACATGAAGTGGAAGTATAGAAATAATTTGTCATCATTTTTTAAGCTCATACATATCTTAAAACGGTCTAATAATATATTGTGTGTGACTGTTTGCACTTTTTCTAGTGGACACTGAGGAGGCTGCGTTGCTTCACGAGGAGGCCACCATGACTATAGAAGAGCTTCTGATTCGTTATGGCCAGAACCGCAGTGCTGTCAAACATGCTGCTGCCATGAGGTAGTGATACATTCTTCCTTCAATGTTTCCTACAGAGTAACTGATAAGTGTTCCTCTCAAATGTTTTCACTAATGTCTCTAATACAACATTTGCAATTTGAAGTTCCCTGAAATGACTCAACAGAATTCCATCTATTGAATAGCTCTTAAATAGGATCTTGATAGGTTTAGTATCCTGGTTGATTCAACTGGGAAACTCAGATTTTATATCTGCTCTGCTTTCTTTGTCTTATTTTTAGTGCTGCAGCAAAGAAGGCGTCATGCCCAGATGTCCCTGAAGACAAAGGGGAAGGAGAAGAGAAGAAAGAGGGGGTAAACGGGGAGGTGGAGGATGAGAGCAATGGCAAGATGAAAGGAGCGGAAGGAGCGTCATGTGGGTCCAAGCTGCGAGCCTGTCGGAGAACAGGAGGTGGTGAAAGCAGTGGTGCAGGTACGTCTTTGAAGGGATAAGAATGAGTTAAGCAGCACAATGTAAACCTGCTTTAAGTATGTGGAAATCTCTTCTTCTTTATTTTGAGTTGTCCCAACTTGCACTCTATTTAATTTGCTGACTTTATTATTATTTAGCTGAAGGTGCAGAATCAGGAGGAAGCTCCAATGGAGAAGAGAAGACCAAGTCAGAAGTAGATGCAGGTCCATCATGTTCCTCATTGTCTTCAAAGACACCGGGAGATTCCAAGTCCAGGTTATTTGATGACAGCGAAGAGTCCGAGGGAGAGGAAGAGGAAGGCAGTGATGACGAGGTGAGGCGACCAAAGCCTTGCTTTATGTTTTCATTGTTCGTTCAAAGTCTGAGGTGAGTTTAAATGTTCTTCCACAGGATAGAAGTGAAGAAGAGGAGGGGGACAGTAGTGAGTTGGAAGAAGATACAGAAGAGGGAGAGGAAGACTCTGAGGATGAAGATGAAGAGGAAATGTGTCTGCCAGGAATGGATGGTAAAGAGGAGGTGAGTAAGAAAAAGATAAATAACCTTTAATAAACGAGAAGTCATTAGGAACACATTCTCATTCGAAACGATGACATGGAAGCAGTCAGGCTTAAGGAACCTGCTCAACGCCCCACAGTAGATACGAACCAATGACCTAAAGCATTACGCCACCACTGCCCTATAGTATAAATCAATTCTCCATTGTTTATCCAGCTTACTGTTTACTGCCTCTAATTAAGATTAAATCTATACAAAAACCACCTGAAGCAAAAAAACACCATTACACATAATTGTGTTGTTTTCTTAGGCCGACTTAGGGCTGGGCGGTATACCAATTCATACTGAATACCAGTATATATTTTTGTTATACCGGTGTATTTGATTACACAACTTTCGGAATGCTACGCTGCGCCACGTTTCAGATCGGGCCCATTTCAACGTTGCACTTCTAAATGGAAAGGTAAACAGTAGCGCTCTGGTGTTAGTTGTGGTGTAAATCATATGTGTAAATGGATAAGAAAGACACAATTGAAAGTTCTGAAGCTGCATGTGAAAATGTGCCTGCGTGCGCATACCTCTGTTACAGGAGAACAACACTTGGGCAAGGAGGCATGGTTATCTTAGCATGTCAGCAGTTCGGTAGTAATGCACAAAAAAAAGAGCGCAAAGGATCGCAATTTGTAATTGCTATAACTATAATAAGTCCTGGTTGAGCTGCAAACAAAACGCTACCTTATTCACCATAAGAAACCATGTCACCACTGAGTATGCAGCATTTAAAGCTAGAAATCAAGCTAAAACTAAAGCTAAGATAGCGTGGCAAAGAGCCATTGGGCTGCTGTTGCAAACTTGTATTACTACTAGCGTGAAATTATTCTACAATATTCACTGATAGTGACAGTAAAATAGACCATCTTATGTCAATGTACTGCAGTAATTCCTCTCTCAACCAGGAGAAAATGCTGTGAACACCTGATTATGCATGAAAAAAAATACTGTCATATAGCCCAAGGCCAGGGGTCTGCAACCTTTACTCTCAAAGGAGCCATTTTGCCTAATCTCGCCAGGATTGAAGTCCTTCCGGAGTCGTAAAAAATACCTTTTCAAGGAAAACAATAGTGTATAAAATTCTATGCAGTTAAAATAATATCGAATAATTTTTAGAGTTAATGGATTTGAAGAGCTACAAAAAATAACTTGATCATGTCGTTCAACACATGCTAATTGCTAATTTCTTGCAGCATATCAAGCATACATAATAAGCTGGCATGTTGGCAATGAAATAAATCTTTCCCCACACAAATACAATCTCTATTTTCTTTCAGAATAGTCTTTTTGTTAGTTTAGTTATCTTAAAAGGAATTTAGAACCTAGGTTAGCCACAGGGGCAATGAAAGTTGATGGTCTGTAGTGGATGTCATTTATTTTTAGGTTAAACAACTGTTTTATCAGATTTTTATTTTAAGTTAATGGCAATAATCATCAATACCCTCTGTAAGAAATACCAATTCATAATTTAATTTTTTTTTTTTGTTTTTTTTTTTTTTTTAAAGCTATAGGGAGCCATTGCTAAAGAGTTAAAGAGCCACATGAGGCTCCAGAGCTGCAGGTTGCAGATCCCTGCCCTAGGCTCACCTTTGTTTAAATCACATCTGTATTTTTGTGTTGCATTTTCATTGAATTTGTTTAATGTCAGGATGTCTAGTAATGGCTAAGCCGTGGTGTCCCATTCTTTTTCCCTTGCACGTTAGACGTGCTGTTTGAAGCCATAAATCTAAAAGAATGTAAACCAGAGAAAGGGGTTTAGTTTGTCATCTGTAGATCATCACGGTGTAACATTTTTAATGTTTATGTGCAGCCTGGTTCAGACAGCGGCACCACCGCTGTAGTGGCTTTGATCCGAGGGAAGCAGTTGATCGTGGCAAATGCTGGTGACTCTCGCTGTGTCGTGTCGGAGCGGGGTAAGTCCAAAAAAAAAAAATTATATATATGTTCAACTTCTCATCAAATCTAAATGCATGTTTGGAATAGCTTTACTTAGTGGTTAGCACGTCCGCCTCACAGCAAGAAGGTCCTGGGTTCAAGCCTGCGGGTGGACACCGGGGTCCTTTCTGTGTGGAGTTTGCATGTTCTCCCTGTGCTGCGTGGGTTTCCTCCGGGTACTCCGGCTTCCTCCCACAATCCAAAAACATGACTGTAAGGTTGATTGGAGTCTCTAAATTGCCCATATGAGTGAGTGAGTGGTTGTCTGTCTGTGTTGCCCTGCGATGGACTGGCGCCCTGTCCAGGGTGTACCCCCGCCCAGCGCCCAATGAGAGCCAGAGATGGGCACCAGCAGACCACCGTGACCCTGACAAACAGGAATAAGTGGGTCTGAAAATGGATTAATGGAATAGCTTTAATTTGGTGTCAATGAATCCTTTACTACAATGCACTTGGTTTCCAACACCACAAACTACACACAGGTCTAGCACTTTAAAGTGTTTTCTTTTTAAATCATATTTTGTTCTTAAACAGTAAATTAGTATTTTATGTTAACATTTTTCTGGGCCCAAAGTAAATTTGCCTGACAAATTGTGTGCAAGTGAAATATCAAGTAGAAACTTTTTATCAGATCATGCAGTATTTTCCTTTTTCAGACTAAGTGGATTGTTTCTTCTTTTTTTGTTCTAGGGAAAGCAGTTGACATGTCGTATGATCACAAGCCAGAGGATGAGGTTGAACTCACTCGTATAAAGAATGCTGGAGGCAAAGTGACCATGGACGGCCGCGTCAATGGAGGACTCAACCTCTCCAGAGCCATTGGTTTGTCGGATAAACTCTTGTGCCGCTCTTAGATATCATTGACTTTTGGTGTTTGGTCATCACGATATGATGTTCATATCGATATTCACCAAACTCTAAATTGTGATCGTCAGGTGACCATTTTTACAAGCGGAACAAGGTTCTTCCTCCAGAGGAGCAGATGATTTCTGCGATGCCTGATGTCAAAGTTCTGACGCTCAACGAGGACCACGACTTCATGGTCATTGCCTGCGACGGTATCTGGTAAGTGTTCTCTACATACACCATTAGAATTATAAATGTACAACCAAAAGAATACTTTCATACTTTTCTTTTTTTTTTATTTCCCTGATCAACGCTAAATAAAGTGTTTATCTGATTTGCAGGAACGTTCTAAGCAGCCAGGAAGTGGTGGACTTCATCAGTGAGAGGATCAAACCAGACCAGAATGGCAAAGCCAAACCTCTATCATCCATCGTGGAGGAGGTGAGACTGGAGGGGAGAAGAGATTTTAAACAAAGATGTAATGTCAGGCAGAGTAAATTAAGCCTGCTATTTACCATGGTTGGTAGTGCATTGTCAGCTCCAACACTCTGACAAGCATCTCAGCTGTGTTTAAGCAGTCACACATTGAAAACGTGGTGGACTACCCGACCTCCATGACCACGTTTCGACACCCCTGGTCCACAGCATAAACCAGTGGTTCTTAACCTTATTGGATGTACTAAACTAGAGCTGTGGTCATGCCTCAAAAGTTGGACCTGATGTGGCCAAAGCCTAACAGATGAAGTCTTTTTTTTTTTTTTTCTAACCCAAACCCATAAGCTTTCGATCCACCTTTTGAGCATCCATTTGTGTATTTTTCTCTCGCTGATAAAAACACATCACCTAACCAGTCAGTCTTCACGCAGCGTCTAGCCCTGACCCGTTTAAAATTTAGAAATGAAGGCTGAACTAAACCCGTCTTGTCGGGCTCAAAACATAGCTATATATTTTATTTGGACAGACGCACGTAAGCCTTGGCCGATCTTTTGCTTTGTTAAAAAATTTTTTTAATTTTTTATAAATTTTTAAGATTCAAATGCAACATTATCAAAATGTATCTTTTAATAAACTAGTATATTGTGGAAATCTCTTTTGTGGAACATATTTTTAATTTGTGTCCTGACCCCTGCCAAACCCCTGAGATGGACTCAACTCAACGAACCCATGGGTTTGATACAGTGGGCGTGCACTGTAGCTGTTCCCAGTCAACGTTCTTGAAGCCAAAATATGGCGCTTAGGGGCGTATTCATCTTGCAAATTTGACATAATTTGGAGCCAGAGTCTGTGCAGCAGGGTCCGGCAGGAGGAGCCCTGATAATACGCCCCGCCCATTTAGCGTAATGCCCTGATGCTACGCCATGAATATAAGTATTTTTCCCGCTGGAAATTCTGACAACTGCTTGTTCAGAACAGAGAGGTTAGTACAAAACCAAGATATATTTCAACTCAAATACCGAGTTTAATGGCGTCTCGGCTTTCCTTCACAACGTGAGAGCTACGCAAGACTCGCGGCAGTCAATCATAGTCATATGATGTAAAATCCTGTTTTTCAACCTCAAATAACTTATTTAAAACAAACTTCACAGAAAAATGAGCACTTGAACACAATGTCGTCCGTTCTTTTTACAGTTTATGGTTGGATAGAACCAAGGTTGAGAACCACTGCAGTAGACTGTTTATGGTCCTTTGCTGACCAGTGGGGGCAGCAACATGCCTCTACAATGGAGGGTGGAGAAGTCAGCATGTCTAATCTGAAGGGCAAATCAATTCCTGCTGCAAAAAAAAGATTAAACTCTGACCCCTCGATGAGACCTTTTGTGACATTTTCTTGTTTTTCCTCCAGCTGTTGGACCACTGTTTAGCCCCAGACACATCTGGAGACGGGACCGGATGTGACAACATGACCTGCATCATCATCACATTCTTGCCACACCCCTCCTTTGCAGAGTCAGACGACACAAAGAAGAGGAAGCGTCTTGAGGAGGCTGAGGGGGTGTCGCTGGAGAAAAATGGAAGCGGTGGCAAAAAGGCAAAAAGTGACTAAGGAAAGTTAGAAACTAGCTGAAATGGAGCAGTTGCTCCCAAGCTACCACAGACACACCAGAGACTCATTCTATTCAAGATCTAATCCTTTTCACACAACATAATTTTACCCTGAAACGGACATAATGGCCATGTGAAAGCTCAAGTATCAGCTGAACTAAGATCATCAGTATAGTTTTTTAGTGCTCTGTACCCTGCAGTTGTTTCTTTTGATCAGTCTTGTTGAGAAAATGCTGTATAATAGTCCATTTAGTTTGTGCATTCAAAAAGGCTTGGCCCACCACCAGAAGGCAGCAGCATTAATTACACAGAAACCTTTGTGAAGCATTTTGCTCATAGAACCTCTGAGCTCTAGACATGCCCATGTTAGTGCAGAGAGAATGAATGAACGTGCTTGCTTGACTAGTTTTGCACTAAAAGCTGTTGGTACCATCGGTGGCTCCTCTGATAGACTCATCAATAAAGCTACTGATGGATGAGGTCAGAGATTACTTGCCTGATAGTTATCTTTCAATTGCCACCCCTTTCCATGCAGATCTCAAAAACTTTTTTTTTTTTTTTTTTGTCCATGTATATGAAGTTTTTGTTGAGTTCGTCACTTTCCATCTGTTGGTTTTCACATCAGGGCAACAATGGCAATCCTTGTAATGTTCAGAAGCTCAAAGGTGGAGGTCAAACCTCTAATCCAGTTCACAATGCACAGCTCATTTCCAACCTTTCCACACTTGATTTTCTTCCCATCTGTTCAATGTTCCCATTGTAACACTTTAATGTTAAATTTGCACATTCATTGTGTTTTGATGAACTCTTTCTCTGGCTGTCAGTTTTATGAAACTCTTAAGAGCACACTGAGATCACCTTGCTGCTGGGTTACCGGGGAAACACCATGCAGGTTATTTTTCTGAATAATGTAATTTGAAGTTTAAAGCACCAACAGGGTGTAACTGTTGAGATGATTGTCTTTATTTGCAGACGCCTCGTTTAAACTCAATGTGTCTTGTGTACTTGTCACATGCCCTATGTTCTGTACATAGTTTTTTTCAATACTTGTAATTGAAGAAAAAGCAAACAATACTTTTTCTTTGTAATTGTGAGTAAATGTAACATTTTTGGTGCATACTCTTTTGACACCAGTATGTAAGTACATACAAATACATTTTTTTAAAAATAATTACTTCTCGACTGGCTCAGTTTTTGGTGGAGCGGCTGCTTTATTGGTTTGTTTTATGTGAAAACGGTATGTCGATGACTAGCTGTGGGGCTGATATAAACTATTATTAATACTCACTGTTGCAATAGGATAGGTTTGAACATTAATTATTTTCCTTTAGTTTTGCAAATTAATTAACCTGTAAACTTAAAACACCCAAAGATAGCAGGGGTATCCTGGGGTACTCTGGTCAGACAAAGATCTGTTTCATAATAAAGTACAGAGAAAACATGCTGTACATCCTCACAAAAATTAACACATTTGAACCAAACATCAGTTTTCTAAGATCAAGTTTGATTCATGTGCAAGGTTTTCTCATTACGTTCACTGATTTTGTAAATATTTAGATAAGATGGTAATATTTGAATGGTAATTGGATAGATAATGAATTTCCCATGTCACTCCTCAGTTTGCTCTGACCAGTATGATGATACTGTTGCTATATTGACTTCAACCTGTAGATGGCAGCAAAAGATTCACTCATTCAATGTCTTTATAAAACTGGACTTGACTAAACCTGTAGTTCCACAGTAAAGCAGCACCCCATTAAATGTAAAGCTGTTCTCAGTGATTCATGGTTAGAAACCTTTTTCAGAGTCCTAGAGTGTCCTCCACCTCCACCCTTTATCTCCAGGACTCCACTCACACCATTGGTTGGTCCCAGTGCTCCCAGAGGATCTCTGTCTATCAGAAACAATAGAAAGCAAGAGAGGAAATGCACACTTTGTTCATAGGCTCTAAAAATGTCTTCACACACAAGCACGGTTTTTAACAGCTGTGACTGGCAGGATGTTTGTTCTCATAGTGCAAATTAGTGTGTGTGTGTGTGTGTGTGTGCGCGCGAGGATGAATGTTTGTTCTCATAGTGCAGATATCTGAAAACAGGTCACACATGTTGTGGTTTGTTTATCACAAAGTGAGAAAGTGACTTGTGTCACTTCTTCAAACTAAAAAGAGTAAATGACAATCTTTGTGTTCCTCATACATATAACATGGCTATTCTTACAGTGAAGTGTGTATCCGTCAGTCCTGATGCCTAAACTTGGCTAGGTCTACCGTAAACCTGAGCCACTGGAGTCTGATTAGAGCATCGTGTGTGTGTGTGTTTTATTTAGAAAGCTAAGCCACAATAGCAGGTTTTAGTTGGACACCACAGCCCTTCATCAAGATGTTTTCAGTCTCCTGCTCTTCAACCAGCACCATTGCCCTGTGTTAGCCATCACACACACACACACACATTCCAGTGGTCACAGTAGTGCAGTTAAAACACAGGCTCAGAACAAAAATAGTGGCCTAAAATGACTTTTTCAAATGCACACGCCTACTATCCTTTCACTGCCAACATTGACATGCAGAGGGTTGTACCTGAGCTCACAGAGCCATCATTATTGTTATAAAACATTCAGAAACACTTTCCATAGTTAAGCATTGCATTGAAAATTTGGATTCAGAAGCTTTAGGATCATTGAAAAATAAGATGTTGAAAGCGAACAAAGCTAGAGAAAGTAATTGAGCTCATTGTGTTTGGAAATCTTTTCAAAAATAAAAACTGATTTATTTCAGCTATTTATTTTGGTGTTGTTGGAATAATCCAACAACACTGTTTATGCTACATTCATCAGCAGAAAGCCTACAACACACACACACACACACAGGGGCAATAGGATGTCACGGTCAGCTGTTCTCTTCATGGCAGGATGTACCAGCATGTCAGCACCACACACATCCTCTGTGTGTGTGTGTGTGTGTGTGTGTGTGTGTGTGTGTTGTCAAAATCAGCACTTTGGATAAAACTGATAGCTCTAGGAAAAACTCCCGACATCCTTTCCCCTCTTCCTCTCAACCACCTTTCCCATTCGTCTTCTTCACCACTGTCACTTCCTGTCACCACTTCCTTCCTTTCTTCCTCTCTATCCACTGATCTTTGATTTTCCTTCTCTTTCTGCTCACAATGAGATTCCTCTCGTGTTTCTAATATTCTATCTATCTATGCAGCGCAGGAAAGGTCTACAATAGCATGCATTAGCTTTCTATGAATGAGATCAAATCCATGAGACACACTCACGTGTAATGTGAATTTGTTTCTACATAGAACGACGTGTTTTAAGACAGTTCACGTCGTTAGCATGAAGAACATCCTCCACTTCTACAGTCGGTGCCTGAGCCAATGACCACAGTGTGTAAAGTGATATTTTAAAGTTGTCAGACATCATAGCAGAGAGAGCCTAGCCACGTGTTTTGCACCTAAGCTTTGATTCTGGTCAAGAATGTCTTAAGAATTCAACTCTAACATGAGCCCGTGTCCACTCTGTGCTAGAATTCTGATCCAAATCCAGTTCTATGAAAGCAAGCAAACTTTTTAGGCAGAAAACCTGTAATTTTATATTCTATATTTGTGCATGAAAGCACAGTTGAAGCCTGTAGTTACTGAATTGTTATGCTTAGTATGCTGTAGTGTGCACTTTCTTTATAAACTCTTTGACCCAAAGCAAATAATAGAGTATCGGTTCAAACGCAAATATATAAAAAAAATGTTTATTTTTTCTCTCTCGTCTTGTCTGCACATGCTGTCGAGGGACTATGGGGCGCAGAGGTTGCGCTTGCTAAATAAAATGCAACTTTTTGCAACATTTAGCAAAAAAACATATTTACAAAATATATTTTTATTTTGTTTTATGTTACTTTTGACCAGATTTACAGCAATGTTTGTAAACTTTGTGAAATATAATGTCAATGTTAAATCTAATTACTAAATTTTAATCTGAATGCTAAATCCAAACGGTGAATTTGCATATTAGCTAAATACCTAGCTTCCCCTTCGACATTTATATTTCACATTTAATATTTATATTTCACATTTAGCATTTAAATTTAACATTGACATTATATTTTTAAAAGAAAAAAAACACCACTAATATTGCTGTAAATCTGTTTTTTTTTGTTTAGTTTTGCACAATTTTTTTGCAAACACACAAAAAATGAGAACAGAAATATACAAAGTGACGCCAAAAACACAAAATTACTAGCAAAGTGCACAAGATGGGAAAAATATGTATAAAATGAGAACAAAATGATCGAACTATATACAAAACGACGATAAATATTGACAAAATGACTTCCAAAATACAATATGCAACAAAAATTCTCAAAACGCACAAAGAATTGGAACGAAAATGCACAAATTTTGTGGGATGGTTAGATTTCCATTGTCTCTTGCATTGAGCGTAGCCACAGTTCCTACAAATTCTTTCATTTTATTCTGTAACCTTGCGGTTACTTTTTCCATATTCAACACGTCTTTCATTCTGTCCATTGCTTTGCACAGGGGGTTTGTGCAAGCAGCAAACTGTAATCATTTTTTTTTTGCTATTGTAATTAACATTTTAACATGTTTTTTAAACATGGTTTGTTGCTAAATGTTGTAAAAAGTTGCTGTTTTAACACTGTATAAAGTATCCACTATATTTATTGCAATTAATTTTGGTCAGCTACACATTTTAACCTGACTCAAACTAGATGATAATACGCTCTCCAATGTTAATATAAATAAAATAAACTTGAATTTAGGATGCAACGATTCACTCAACTCCCGATACGATTCGATTCACGATACTGGGTTCACGATATGATTCTCTCACGATTTATTTTACAAAATGGGACTGTAGACAAATGATGACTGAAAAATATTCCTTTATTTTTTGGGGGGAAAATACGGTACTATTTTCCTTTTATTTTTCATTGTCAAAAGAATCCCTTGATAAACTATTCAAAACAATGCAATTTAACTAAAAATAAATCTTGAATGAAATAAATAAAGGAATAATACAAATGAAGAAGAAGCTTATTAATTTAAATTCTGGTTCTATAGTAAACAATGCAACACTGCATAACAGTTATTTTTCTTTTCAAAAGTGCAACTGAAAATGTATTTTGTGCCTTAACAATTGGACTTTAAAAAAAAAAAAAACAGTCATTGCACTGTATTTAGGTCAGATATTTGCTTGAACCAGCAGAGGGCGCTGGTAAACCAGTGGTCGGTTGCCATGCAGATATTCTTACACTGAAGAAGAGAGAGAGCAGCCAGAGCTAATAGAAAAACGTGACTTTTACAGATGTTCACGTAATATTACAGATATTCTTTCGGTGCTAAAGGGGTAAACAATCATTTATGAACATGTTTAAGAGTAGAAGGCGGCCAGAAAGAAAGTAGTAGCAGATTCTGCCCGCCGCCTCAGCATTTGGACAAGAGAAGGATAAACATATAGCGCCCTCTGCTGTTAAAAAAAGGTACTGCGATTCAATTTTCAGAAAATCCATATCAACCGTGATTAATCATTACATCTCTACTTGAATTAATCAGAAATCATTTCTTAAAGGGTGCCTGTGGTGAACTTTAATTATAACCTTGCTCTATTAAATGATTACTGTATGTATAACCCTGCAGGGTTTAGTCTGGTAATGTTCATCACAAGTCCATGAGAAGGAGCCACGTGACCTAAATACCGATAGTCTTCCACCATTTTACCTCCATCAGTGGCGCAACAACATTAAATTCAATCTGACGTCGCACACGCCCATAACACTATTTTCCTCCTGTGAATCACTATAAGCTATATATATATATATATATATATATATATATATATATATATATATATATATATATAAACTATAAGCGATCTAAAGCTGATTGCGTGTATAAACATTGCGGGTTGACCACAAGCTCTGGTTGCTGCGATGCTGCATTAAAAGTTGCAAGAACAGCTCCAGAAGTGTGAAAAGTAACTTTCCACACTTACCCTTGTGTTGGCCATAGTGATAAATAAACATGTTATTGCATAAAATGTGGAGAGAAACGTAAATACAGATGAAAACCAAAGAAAGAAGGGCTGAGCTGATGCAAAACACGACCCCAGAAACAATATCTGTCAGGTTGAAAATGGCTGCCTCCCTGTTAGCTGTATTCATGGAATAAAATTTTAAAAAACTTTTTTTGTTTATTTTTAATAATTATTGTACATGTACCTCCTAATGTTGGATACATGGAAACATACAATGAGTGTTATGTGACAGTTGAGTTGCAGATACGTTTTTGGACACTCGATATTATAATTCTTTTAATCAGAGTATATCTAAACCAGAGTTTCTCAAATGGGGGTACGTGTACCCCTAGGGGTACTCGATGGCACTACAGGGGATATGGGCGAGAGACAGAGTGGAAAATTTACAAATAAAGTGTCAGTCTTGGTCCCATGCCAGGCATGAAATGACTGGAAATGATGAAAACTTTAGAAATAAAATCTATTCAGGAGCCACTGAAATCAGTGTTTTTCAACCTTGGGGTCGGGACCCCATGTGGGGTCCCCTGGAATTGAAATGGGGTCGCCTGAAATTTTGGAAAAATGACAATAGATTTTTGAAATTATTATTATTTTTGTTAAATTAAAACAACACCTAATCTTAAACGACTATTTCTATACTTTCACCTTCCATCCATCCATTCATTTTCAGACCCACTTATTCCTGTTTTACAGGGTCCACCTTGTGAAATATAAAACTAGTTCAACTAAAATGCAGTAAAAAAAAAATAAATAAATAAAATACAAAATATCTGAGCTCAAACATGATCAAAAATTATTTCTAGAAAAAATTGTCAGAAATTCTTGATATCAAAATTGGGGTCACAATCAAAAAGGTTTAGAACCACTGCACTAAATTACTGTTTCTTTCCACTTATTTATAAAATGAGATTGTTTAAAATGTGTGTTACCACTAGTTCATTCCATCATTATGCTCTATAGTTGTTTTTAAATAGTTTTCTAAGTAAATGTTGTAGTCGGACTTGAATTCAGAAATGAGAGAAAGGGGTGCTTGAGTCAAAACAGTTTGAGAACCACTGATTTACACTGCGTCACAAAGCAGAATGACTGTCCACCACACTACACAGGTACGTGTCTTTAGATTTTGGCCTTCTCAGTGTGAAGGAGATACAGACAAGTTCATTGGTGAACACGACAAGGCTTAAGAACACATGGGTTACATTGGAAGTTCTTTGGAACACACACCTGATGGTTCACACCTGTACACACAGATACGTGTGTGTGTGTGTGTGTGTATCAGGAGACCATAGGAACAGTAGGGAGGTGAACACACAAGTGCTCACAGTTTGTGTGGGTGGAGATAAGAGAGAATGGGAAACAAGCAGCTGTCTGATCAGCGGACATACTGCTGCTCTTACATCACCCACATTTCCACACTGGCCCATTCTTTCCCTCTTTCACACAGTCACATTTTCACAGCCTTTCACTGCCCTCAACCAGTTTCTGTTTGTTCTGCGTGTTTGTCCTTTTACCCTCAAACATTGATTTTATTTTTCACTCATCGTCTTTGTTTTTTTTTCTCTTTCCTTCTCTTTCTTTTTTAACTTTTACTTTGATCTTTCACAGAAAAGCAAAGCACACGATGGTATTCACAGATATACAATCACACACACACAGTACCAACGTGTGCAGTTCCTAAAGATTACAGTCAGTGTGATTACAAAAATAAAAGAACATTTTCATTACAGTGAGCCTGTCTGTCTGTGCATGGTATAAAGGACACACTGAGGGGAAGTGAGAGTCGGGATGAGCAGTGATTTATAATGAAAATAAAGGAAAGAACGCTACAACACAGAACTTGTTACCGTTCAGCAAAAACAAGGACCAACCTACAGTTACAGCAACCCAGTCTCACTCCGAAGTGTAGTAGAATGACTACGCTTTTAATGCATGGACATCATATATATGCGCTGCTCAGGAGTAGAAATTCTACGCATCGGTTACCCAGCGTTTTCTATGGGGAATACGTCAGGTCACGTGACCACCTCGTCACCCCGTTTCAGAAAGGAAAAACATGGCGGATATTTGTTAAATTTTCACTAGAAATTGCAATAGGTGGTTTGCAACTGACGTCACACATCCCACGATCCTCTCTGACTCGCTTGGATCCGCATGTACCAAAGAACATTGACACCTGCCATTAGCGCGGCCTGCCATTAGCACGGCCTGCTATTTAAGCCAACAAAAGCCTCATTTCCTGATATGTGATTATTTTTATAACTAAATCCCAATAATGTAGGACAGTTTTACAGCAGGTTTAGGTCAGACAAATATTTTTTTTAAAATAATATTTTCAACTGACTCTGTAAAGGTAAAAAACATGGCTTTGTCTTCAAATAGCTGCACTTATGGACTAAAAAACTTGGCAAAATTAATACTGAGTTATACACAATCTTTAATTTTATTCAATTTAACTCGAAACAGAATCCTGATCCAAAACCCAATCTTGTAATGAAATCTAAAATATTTTTGATTACATGCAAAAAAAAAAGAATGAAAAAGACTAAATGGTTTCACAGGTAATGTCACAAAGTGAACAGTTACTTAAATCAATATTAAACATTTGATGTGAGGCATTATTATTTAACATTTGACATTATTTCCTTTAGTCTTGGAGCAATCAGCTAACATAAATATTTTGTCCCAATAATTAGATTTTATTCAACTGTTTTTGAATGCTGCTGCTGTGGGGGTTCCATTGTTTATTTGTATTATTTTTGTATATATTATATCTATACTAGTGGTGTTTTTCTAGACTGGTGCCCTGTCCAGGGTATAACCCTGTCTAACGTACAATGAGAGCTGGAGATGGGCACCAGCAGACCCCCGTGACCTGAAAACGGTACAACTTGGTCAGAAGAAATGGGATTAACGGGTGGATGGTGTTTTTTCTTTTTATTAGTTTTTTCTATTTTTGTCCTTTTATATCATCATTCTTCACTCTATTTATCTTTAAGAACTCAACAGGGAACTTGAGGACATTATGTCTCATGTTCATGCACATGATGACAAATAAAAAACCATGATTTTTTAACAGAAATAGGTGAAATATCTTTAAAATTTTGGTTTGTCTATTGTTTGCTATGCATACAATATACAATACAACAGACAATAAACTATCTATCTGTCTGTCTTGAGAGACTCCACATTGAAGATCGTGCCACAAATCCGGAGCCATAATATTAAACGCTCATACACAGCGTGTACAGCATGTGACTACAGGAGTCACCTTGAGAGTGCTGACGCTGCCTGAGGAGCAGCTGATGTGTCAGTGGGCTTACTAGAAAAATAACTGCATTACTAAGTTGCATCCATCGATTTTCCAACCCACACAACCCCAAATTAGTGATTGTAAAATATCGACTTTTTGACCTTTTGTCTTCACGTTTGAACATATATTAATGAAGGACTGCTCCCAGGTCCATTCAGATAATTTGCTGAGCCGTCTTCATTATTTTAGCTGAACTCATGATGATCTACCTCACTATAGACTATACCCATACATATAGCAGTAAACCATCTGGATTGAACTAATCACACCCTGAACTAACACACAAACATACCATTTACAATGACTTAACAATAATGTGTGAAATATATGTTCTTAGACGAGGAAGTGCACAGCTGCTATTCAATTATTATATTCAAACCCATGCAAGAACAGGAAGAGGCACCAGTGCTAATGACTAACTACCTACACTGCTGTATATATAGGGAAGTTCTACATACAAACTTAGGATGCTTCAATGCTTTTATCATATGGAACGGAGCACAGAGCATGTGTCAAACTCAAGGCAAGGGGGCCTAGTTCGGCCCCTTAAAACATCCAAATCTACCCGCAAAGTAAAAATGACTGAGAAAACATAAATCGTTGTATAAATTACCAAATAACTGAGTTGTGGATAACTCTGTAGGGTTGCAAAAGGGTTTAAAATATCTGGCTTTTGAAAACTGATATATTTGGAAGTATAACTTTACAATTATTTACAATATTTGCAGGGTTTGCAGTTTTCCCATGCTTGTGTAACACAATGTAAGATTGTTCCAAAATCCTGCTCAGTCGTTAAATTATTTGACAAAATTTCCCCAAAAATAAATATTTTGGATATTGGATATTGTCGGTGCCTTCTACATACATACTTTCATATCATTTATACATGGAAATACAAAGTAGCACTAACATTGAAATTCTTAATTTGGGATTATTGGATGATAGAAGATGTAATGATAAATGTAGGCTGTGAAGGGTGATGAAGTTTGTCCCCATAGGGTATCACGGGGTATAATAGAGTACAAACGGAGAACATTCAGTCCAACAGTCCAAGCAGAGGTCTGCTCACTGTGTGGACCAGAAGGTATGGTTGGACTCAGTACACCATCTAGTTAGACTGCTCTGTGGAACAGGAATAGAGTTCCCCTACAGCTAGTTTGTCTTGTGATGCTGCAGAAACCACCTGAGTGCAACAGCAGAAGCTCTGTGAGCTAAAAGTAGCACTGTATCAGTATCTCATGACTGCTACTCTCACGACATGAGAGAATAATGTAGAGTAGTGCGGTTTTGTTTACTTTGTGTGTCATTCAGAGATGGTAACGTGAGGATAAGCTCTTCTCCAGACTTGAACTCCATTTTCTGACACGCTTGTTCCTGTTTTTAGGGTTGCATGGGGTCTGCTGGTGCCTATCTCCAGCTCTCACTGGGCGTTAGGCAGGGGTACACCCTGGACAGGGCACCAGTCTGAACAATCCTTGAAGTCCAAAAGAAAAAGTTTCTTAATTTTTCGTCCTATAGTAGAAAGTTGGAATTTAGTTCAAATTGAAAATATACAATTTTGGGTGAAAGTCTTTAAGAAGACGTTAGGTATAAAGGTTCCAGTAGACTTTTTGGTAAGGTACCCCGTGACCCTGAAAAGGAGCAAGCGGGTTGGAAAATGGATGGATCGGTAAGGCCATTCAATGTCCTTTACATGATCAAAAAGAAAACATTAAACTAACAATAAAAAGTTTTACGCATAGAAAAGAAGTGCCTTTAACCAAGATTTAAAAATGTTCACATTAGATGCTGACTTCAGCTCTACTGGCAGTTTGTTCCACTTCTTTGCAGCATAACAACTAAAAGCAGCATCACCATGTTTACTGTGAGCTCTGGTCTCCACTATCTGACCTGTGTCCATAGATCTGAGAGACCTGCTGGGTTCATACCTGACAAACATCACACTGATGTATTCTGGACCAAAGCCATTCACACATTTATACACCAGCAGCAGAACTTTAAAGGGGCAATTCCTGTCATAAGACCATCACAATAGTTCAGTCTGCTGGAGATGAAAGAACAGGTCATGACTGAATGATAAGATCATGTAGGTAAACATAGAAGGACGTTGGGAAATAGGTGCTATAAGATGAGGTTCAACTGCCAAAAAAGTGTATTTCTCCAGTGAGGACCAATAATTTAATGAAAATATGTAGTAGTTCAATTACAAACTAAAAGTACAAAAGTGAGCTCCAACTCCTTACCATAAATGTTCTTTGGTTTTAAATGGAAGATTATAAATATAGTTGTTGCACAAATGTTTTAAGCAGGAGGGTCAGCACTGACAATCACATCAGCCTCCCTCAACTGTCATGTGACTCATTGAACCAGCTGAACCAGCCTCCCTTCAGTTAGTGCTTGAACATCCCATCACACACCCTGTTCCTCCCCCACAGTCGTACAGGGAAATCCTTTCACTTCTCCTCCTCTCACCTTCTAAAAACAAACAGTCCAAAGAAGTTTCCTACAGTTATTATCCAGCAGCATTGAACAGGGACGAAAGCTTCACCATTAGAAACCTTTGAATAACACTTGTCCTTTGCCACCATTGGCTACAGTCATGAACTGAAGCAGTGACTTTGAGATCTGCAAAGCTGAAAACTGGGCCTCCCTTTTCATTATGTGTCCGCTCACATGGCGAGCAAAAGGACAAAAGATCTGGCCACAAGCCTGGTGATCTATGTGTGCGTGCGTGCATGTTTGTGTGCGTGCGTGTTTCCCCAGCTGGTTACATCTGGTTTAAGAAGAGGCCACAGAGGAGGGGTTGCTCTCTCCAACCTTCTCTCAATATCAGTTACTAATCCCTGTTTCCCAGAAGCATTCTTGTGTGTGTGTGTGTGTGTGAGATAAGGTAATGAAAACCTGATTGACAGTGTGTTTGGATTTGCCTTCAGTTAGCTTTAATCTTGTTCAGTTTTGTGATGAAACATGTTTAATTCTTGCTCAAACGGTGTTATAGCTCTGTTTAAAGCCATGTGTGGTACATCTAGTTATTGCATGTACCGCACATGTATGTACGTGTGGTACACACACACATATATATATATAAACACACACACACTGTATATATGTATTGGGTTGTCCCAGTTCTACCTTTAATACGTCATGCTCGTCAGTACAAGAGCCAATCGTGGCAGGTCACGTCCAATAGTGGTGTTTTTCGAACAATCTCTTTGGCAGAGATTGAACCACAGGAAGATGGAACTGCTCCTCCTGAACATCCACTGGCATATTTTAGGCCCATGTTCAAGGTGTTTTTGATTCTGACAGCAATTTAATACTGTCAATAAGCCTTTTCACACACTCGGAAATCTCACTCTCGTTCAGTTCTTGCTCATGAGGTCGAAGGTCAAGAGGGATAAACTCATCCTAGCTGACGGTGTAAACAGCGAGTCTGACAGAGGTTAAGATCATTTTTTCCCCATTGCAGCATTGATTCTTTGAAAAAGAATATTGCGGAAACGTGGTATCGGTCTCCAAGGTAGAAATGCCGAGTTAGCTGCTAAAGCTAATGCTGCACACAAGCTAAAAATTGAAGTTTTTTTCCTGGCTTTTCAACAGTAATCAATCAGCTAAACAGAGCTGTTTCACTAATCGGCCAGTCCATCTGGTGCACTGCCCTCAAATTTGTAAATTCAACTAAAATAATAGCTTGATAAAAATAATCATAGACCTGGTTAGTGAATGGTGTACCTCGTAAATGTATCTTTTCAAAGTGAGAACTCATACTGTCTCTTTCACACTTGGAAATCTTGCTTTTCCCATCAATAATAATAATACATTTTATTTATAAACACTTTTCAAAAACACAAAGACACTTTACAGTTGTTAAAACAACTACAAAAGTCAAAACAAAGAAAAATACCAACAACAAAAGGTAAATAGACAAAATACAGGAGTAGGAGGCAGAGGAGGTCTGTCGCTTTGGTACTGCTTCTCTCATCAGTTTTACAAAAGTGCTCAGATACGAGCATCATTCCCAGGTAGAGTCCAAATTCCGCCCGCTGGAGACCCAGGTAGTCGGTGTTTTCATGCACCAGGGAAAACCTGTGTGGAAGCGAGGGGACTGCCTCGCTTCCATAGAGGGTTTTCACGACACGTCATCAACCTGGAAGTCGCCATTTTGGAGATAAGCAGCAGGTTTACAAACACATCCGTGTACCCTTCGTTCTTTGGTGATTCCATTTTAAAACCAAATCAAAATGACAAATAAACAGTGTGGTTATTTATAATCCAAAACAGAAATACAGAAAAAGCAAAAACCAGATAAGCATTTTACTGTTTTTTAAACTTGTTCTGTTTGTGATATTTACGGAGAAATTAGAGCGAGAACTTAAGTCCGCTGCACCTCGTTTCTCTGCCCAGGTCCTGGACCAGGTCTCCACACACAATAGGACTGTTAAGGATTTATTTCAGCAGTTTTATGGTCCTGCTCCTGTTTTAATTCAGTGTGTGGATGTTTTAGCTCGTGAAAAGCTGCTCACGTTCATGTTTTGTTTTGCGGTGTTAAGATCCAAATAGTATCCAAATAAACTGGTGACTGACTATTAACTGTGAGGCTGGTGTGAGGAACACCATTGCCATCTTGGAAGATGACAGCCCTATACGGATGCACCTGCATGGGTGTGTTTACTTCAATAATAATGTTATTTTTTGACTTATTGAAAGCGGCCCATGTACAAAACGATTGTCGAGGGTCGTCTCCGTTTGGCCTCAATAAGTCGGAGGTCATGGATTATGTTGACACTCTACCAGAAGTTGAGAGAAGTCGGTACAAGGAGAAACTGATCCCTACAACGTTCCTTTTGACAAATGGAATGAAGATTATTTCCCGGGAGTGACTTATCCTGACATTGTGAACTACCTCGTCTTTACATCTAGCTCATACACAATGGACCACCAATGAAAGTTTCAAGGGACTGGAAGCTTACAACCAGTTGGTTTGTGGCTGGATTTGTGAAGTAGCTGCTTTTATTCATAATGGACTCCATGTGATTAAATCCAGGGTAAGTAGGCTAATTTAGAATAATTAATCTGTAATATGAGTGTGCAATGCTGGTTTTTCCGAATCTGAGCTATTTCATTGATGACATTCATTTGTGTGAAAAAATAGATCTGCACACTTGGATCAATGCAAATAAAACAATTTAGTTTAGTTTAATTTCATTTCCTGAAGAAAGACTTGCGTACTCCAGTCCCAGCCGTGTTAGAACACCCAAACAGTGCAAAAGTTTACCATCGCTGTGCGCTCTCTGCTTCGCTAAAACGTTTCCTGCGTTGGCATGTTCTTCCATTATGGCGGAGGGCCGTACATCACATGACCTGTGAGGTCATGTGGCATGGGTCTATAGATGTTAGAACTTCTACAATGTGCCACTTTTGCAAAAACAATTACAGCTTTTTTGAGGGCAGTAAGAAGTTTATTTTGCACATTATAATACCGCTAACAGCAGTCGTCAACACACACGTAAGTTGATCACAAGAAACGAGGAGCACCGGTAGATTATTTCCTGGTTTAGGGTTAAGGTTACAATTAAAAATGTAAAACAAAAAAAATAAACATTTTAGGATATTCCCTGGTTTAGGTTTAGGGCTAAAATAAAAGGGTTAGCGGGCTAGCTAAAAATTATTATGAGCTAAAATAAAACTGACAGAACTTTGAGTGACGTGGTGCCCCTATCACGTCCCCTAAAATGGCCAATGAGGGGGTGCTCCGTACGAATAGAGGGGAGTCAATTGATACGTTTCCGTACAAATAGCCACGGCCATAACTCGAAATGTCATCGACACAAATTATGCCTCTGCCATCAGTGTGAGTTGGAAATCATGATACACTATCGTTTTTTATCAAACGCAGCAGAGTAAAAGTCCGTCTGTGTGGCGAGATTAAAACATGAAGCTCAAGTTTCCCCGTAACTATCCAAATATCAAACAAACAGAACCAGGTTTAATTTTAAAGCAGAAAAACGCTGCTTGTTGTTTCATGTTTCTGGTTTTAAATTAATAATAATAAAAAAAACAATCAGTTTTTTCTCTTAGGCTTTGAAACAAAATAACCAAACCAGCACACAAACAAGCAAATCCCAAATTTTGAGAGGAAATGGTGAACTATTGTCGTGTTTTTGGCTGTACTAATCGGTCAGAACGTGAAAAACATGTGGAGTTTTATAGACTGCCAAAAGTTAGAACAAATCAGTCAGTAGTTCTACATCAGACGAGCAGTGACATGAGACTTGCTCACCGTTGTTGCACCAGTTGTTATTGGTGTATATGCATTTAAATCCAGCTTCAGGTAGTCCAGTTTGTTCTCCAGGGAGCAGACATTAGAAACCAGGATGGAAGGAAGTGGCGTTCTCTGAGGATTAGCTTTTAGCTTGGTTGCTAGCCCCGCTCCTGCTTCTGATCACACCGCTTACATCTCCTCCGCTGGCGGACACCGCTGGTACGAGGCTCCGCTGCTTCCTAGGCCGCTGGATGTAGTGAAAGCGTTCTTCATCTTCTTCTTTTGGTTTAATGGCAGGTTGCAACCATGACTTATTAGGTGCATACCGCCACCTACGGGAGACTGCTATTTACTTCAGGATTTGTATTTTTCTAACCTAAAAGGTAATAATTACTATTGTGTCCTAAAACTAAAACCAAAACAGAACAAACTAACTATAATAACCGAACGGAGTGTTCTCCAGCCCGACTGAGAATGGCTGTATACAACTCCTTATTGTAACAAATGTCCGACTATGAAAGCCTCCTACACTACACATCGGCGCTTACCTCCATCATTGCTGCGGATCCGGGTAACTGCCCAGATGAAAACCCTCCATACTGCTGCTGAACTGCTCCCATCGGTTTTTAAAAGTGCTCGGATCGGCTTTAAATGACATCAGCGGAAAACCCTGGACACCTCCTCGAGCCCGAATATGTGTATTATTAATAATATAAACACTATTAAAACACTAAAAATATCTGGACTGAAATTACAAACACTTTTAGGTTAGAAATATTAACATAGTGAATGAGCTTGTTGACATTTTATCCCTCCACCCAGGTCACGCATGCGTGAATGTGAAAAGGCTCATATAGTGTCTGGTTAACTCAACAAAAGTTGCACTGAACAAAGCATTTGATTAGTTCTTTAGTTTTTGTTAAATAGCCAAATAAAACAGTTGTATTGATGACTGTTGCTGAGTTAATATATACTCATTATCCGTGTCATGCTGATCCTGTTGAACAGCTGTTTGTATATTCTGTGAATAATGGGGATTTTATTGGTTTGATGTGGTTTTATTAAACACAAACCAAATGTTATGATAGTTAATGAAACACCACATTATTTTTAATTTTAATTACTTTTTGATATTTAAGTGAATGTTTATGCAAATACTTGAGTACTTTCACTTAAGTAATACTTTGAGACACTTTTACTTATATTGGAGTCGTTTTTGACAAAAAGAAGTGTCTGTACTTTCACTCCTGTAATAAAGGAGTGTACGTACTTTGTTCACTGCTGGGAACACAACACTGTGGTTTAAAGAGCTGATAGGAAATTAACTGTTTCCTAGCAATAAAGGATTTCATGCAGCTTTGAAATGTGCTGTAGTTTTATCTCCTTACATTTAATAAAAAAATAAAATAAAATGAATATTCTTCAGCAGTGATTTGGTATGCAGTAAGTTAACTATTAAATAGACCTTTGTGCACACATGACCACTAAATAAACAAAGTGAAACTATATCACAGCTCTGTGGCATTATCAGAAAATGGATATGCATGAAAAGTACACAGTGCTTAACTAAAGCAGCAATTTTCAACTGGTGGGTCGGGACCCAAAAGTGGGTCACGGACCTGTACTGGGTGGGTCGCATAGAGCTGGTCAAAAATAAATAAATACTTAATGTTGCATGTTGGACTTGTCTTTTATTTTGAAAGAAACGTTTGTTTTGACAGGCATGCTGTAAAATGCATGTTGTACAGGAAAATATATAGATTTATTTTAAAAAAAATATTCTGTGTGTTTATTTTTGAAAAACTAAATTTGGTTGGCTAAATTCCCAAAAAAAAAGTGGGCCGCGATTTAAAGACCATGGCAAAATGTAAATCCCAGGGTGAGACCAGTTGAGAACCCCTGGCCTAAAGGACATGCATCTGTGACCCCCTCAACTAAATGATGAGGTTTTGTCTGAAGACCGGTTTCATTAGTTCCTCTGATTTCTTCAATGTAACTCAACTGTGAAACAATACGTTTTGGCAAGTGGTGAATTCAACCTTATTTTATTCAAACATTAATCTTGGACCCATTAATCAACAAATACAAATTACAACTGAACAATGGTAAATATTTTATTCAGGCACAATATGAACAAATACATATGACTAAAATACAAGGATAGATGGATGAATGGATGGGTAAAAAAAAAAAACCTTTCAATTGATATTTAAATAAAGGCTGGAGGGATTTGAACCATTTTGCAGCAAATTACTTCTTTTTCAGACTTTGTTTTGTCACACAGATTGATTCTGGCAGCTTTTCATTCATGCTTTGTTTTCTCTTTGTCTCTTCCAGTAAATGTCTTTTCATTATTTACTGATGTTTTTACTCTCCTTGCCATCTGCCGCTGCCTCTAACCTTTACTCACTTGTCTCATACACACACTAGACACGCAAACACACACAGCAGCTGCCAAGCACACACATTGATTGGGTTTATAGCTTGTTGTGAGAAAGTGGAGACTGCATTTCAGCACTGAAATCACTTTGGCTCCTTTTTATATTATGTAACAAACTCACAAAGGGGCTTTAAATGATTAAAGGAGCTGAAAGTAAGACTCAGACCAAAGCCTTAATTATTGGCCAGTTGTTTCTGAGGCGTGAACGTGATACTGGAGATTCTGAGGTCTTTCTCACTATTTTGTATTTCTTTCTCCCTCTAAATTACAACTGAGTTGAATTTGATCTAATACTGTTTTTAAGTGTTTTGTATTGTTGTTTTTAGCACTTTGAGATCCATGAATGTAAAGTACCCTACAATTAAAATGCATCATTATTATTATTCATGTTATATGGCAGATCATAGAGTAAAAGTGGGGGCTGTTGTAAGGGCACAATTAACAAATTTGGTTAAGGAAGCAGGCTTGTAATTGGAGGGTCACTGGTTCAAATCTCTCCTGAGCCACCACGGTGGGATGTTGAGCAAGACCCTTAACCCCAATAAAACTGCTCCCCGGGGGCCTGCAATGGCAGCCCAACGCCACCCCTCTGGGAAAATGCAGAGAAATAATTTCACTACGGTGATGAATAAAGGTTACATTAGTATTTGTGTCAAAATTTCTATGATTTAGTGTAAAATACCTACAATTGATTGTATGTAAAACTAATAACATATTTTTAGGAAGAAAGATGGAAATAAACATGATGTGCTTGAAATGATTTGAGATTAGAATAATACACTGTAGTGCAGAGGGGTGTCAAACTCATTTTAGTTCAGGGGCCAAATAAAGAGCAGTTTGATCTCAAGTGGGCCACATATTTTAAAAGGGAAAACAAGTCATTTCAACATTATTGTGCCCTAGTTTGCCCTCCAGGTATACATAAAACAAGCTGATAATAAGAAACTGAAAATATTTAAGCAACAAGTGGCAGATCACATTCTCAACAGGATCTTCACTTTAAATGCGACTAATTTCTATTTAATTAAGGAAAATATTGTGTAATAAATTATTTCTAAATTATTTTTATTTTTTTTTCCAACGGTTTAAGATTAAAATTGACTGCCATTATGCGATATAAGCACCTGGAAAACTGTGAGCCCCTGCAAATATGTTTTCTCTGTCATTTTTACTTTCTCCGGCAGGCCGAATTTGACCCCCAGGCTTTGAGTTTAAAACACATGCTGTGGTGTGTTATCATAGTGTATCAATACACACTATGATACAAAGCTGAGAGGGACAAAGACAGACTTCACATTATTCTCTAAGGATCCTCTCAGTTGAACCAAATCTGTTTGATTCCTATGCAGGGTTGATTTAAGGTATGACACACACATGCATGAACAAATAATCACACACACTGGTAAATTGACAAACAACACATTCAGAAAGAGACGGGGAACTTCCCAAATGTCACATGACAGCTTTCAAAGTGAAGCTGTTGCATAAACTCGTTGGCCTGCAAGTGGGGTCTGTTGACAATGACCTGGTCTGAAGTTGGATGACTTCTTTGGGCCGTGGTGTGTGTGTGTGTGTGTGTATGCATGCTTGCTAAACTCTGTTTACATGCTCATCCTCAAATATGATGACATCTAGAACAGTGTAATATAAAATATAAAGCATGGGGGAAACAAAGTCTACACACTGCTCAAAAGTGAAAATCTTGTCAATTCTTTATTGGGGTTCATTTTCAGTTATATTCATAGGAAAGATGAAATCTTTCAAAGCAAAACAAAACAAGTCATTTCATTTGTAGACTTGATGGTCATATATGTGCAGATATTTTATTTACTCCTGTAACTGAGAGATAAGCCAGGACTGTACACAGTGCTCTTAGCGTCTGTACAAACACCTCCTCCTATGACTGGTGCCCTCACTACAGAAGAAGAATAGGAGCTTTATCTGTTGCCGTGTTTTCACATGATGGGAAAATGAAAACAACGCCTCGTCTCACACAGAGCTCAGCAGATCAAGGTGTGTCTGGTTGTGTATCAACCTCCATTAAACCCTGAAAACAATCCTCCCTGTTCATGTCACGGTTGAGGTCAATTATTATTGTAATTGCGTAATTGATTATTAATTATGACGTATTTATAATTGTAATTGTGAAAAAATCTGTTTCTGTTGAAATTAGAATTGAGTTCAGATAATTGACTTTGTAATTGTAATTGACATGGAAATTCTATAAAAACCAGGGTTGGGGTAAATTACATTTTTCTATTACAATTACATCTTCAAGTATCCATGTTCAATTACAACTAAATTATGATTATGCCGACCGACATTTTTTCTAATTTCAAATAAAATTAAAATTATTATTTTTCAACTGAAAGTCAATTACAATTACGTTGTGAATTACAAAAGTTCAAATTCAATTCATCATAATTGTTAGCTAAATAAATGTTAGCTTTCTGTTAGCATCTCTTATAATAAAGGGTCAGTTTGACCCTATGTCTTAAATCAGCTGTAAAATACACAAAAAAATATTATCTTTCATCCAATTTGTTTTTCATGTCTTGGTTACTTTGTTAGGCTTCCTTTTCCATAGAAATATTGGAATTAATATCCTTTTTTCTGCCATTACACCCCTCAATTTCAATGTATATAAAAAGAAACAAACATAAAATGATACTCAAGAGAACTCAAATGTAGAGTGGGGAAACTTGATATGAAACATATTTCAATAATTAACAATTGGTGTACGCCATCAAACTTCCCCAGTTTTGCTTTTTAATTAAATTGTAGTTTTTATATCATTTCTATGCCAACAATGACTACAACAGCAACAGATGTTTGAAATTACAGTTACAATTATAATTACATCATAATTGTAATTAATTATAAATTATGCAATTACAATTATAATTGATCCCAACCCTGATAAAAAAAAACTGTCAATTATAATTTTATTTAAGCACAAACTATGTTACAGTTTTATGTCTTACACATATGTAGTTAATAATTATTCAAAGGTGTTTTATATCAACTTTTCCCACTACCTGTGACTTCTCTTCAGGGTAATTTTACCATTAAAAAAATAAATAAATAAATCTAGAGGTACACTGACAAAAAAAAAAAAAAAGCCTCAGACACCCACACCAAAAATATTGATACCAATATATATTTTCATTGATTAGGAAGCCTAACAAGGTAACAAGGGGATTGAGAAATTAAAACGATAGATGTAGTGTATTTTACAGCTGATTTAATACATTGGTCAAACTATCCCGTTATCATAAGAAAAACTAACAGAAAGATAACATAAGAGGAAGGTTACGTTTTATGGGGTTATTTATTAAAGACGTAGTAATTGTGATTAATTGAACTAGTACAGTGCCCGACGGAAGTATGCGTTTATGTGGGAGCATAAGTAGAGTTAATTATGGCCAAATGAGCATGTGTTAGAAGGTTGGATGTAAAAGAGGTGTACATACTCTGTGCTCTGTCATGTTATAAAGGGGTATATTTGCCAGTGCATAATGTGGGTGCAATTTCCCTGGTTTAATTGTATGGGACATGTGCATGATAAGTGTTTTTTTTTTTTTTTTTTTTTTTTACTCACTTATATTTTTTTTGTTTGGTGTATTTTTCTGTAATGTATGTTTTTTGGAGTCATGTGTATTTTTGTATCTTTCAGTTGTGCATTATTTGTATAATTGTTTTTGGTTGCCATTATAGTGTGATTCTGGAATCATATTGTGTACTTTTTGTATAAATATTGTTTTATTTTACTCATTTAGTATATTTTTATTATAAATAAATAAATACCGTGTGTGTGTTCCCGTGAAATGTTTGAGACGCTGATAACCAAACTCCATAAACATTGTAGCGCCAATCAGAAAAGTAACAAAACTGCGCAAAACAAAGCGTAAAGCTGCAAACTACATGAGTGAGTAAGTAAATTAAAGTATTATCTACAATTCGGCTGTCTTTTAAAAAAAACAAACAGAAATCATTGTTTACCTTCGAACCGAGTGGTCAGAGCTTAGCTTCCATGCACGACACCACAGAGAATCCGCAGTTTTCCAGATGGAGTATTGAACGGGTTGAGTTTAATACAGACTCTAGTGAAACAGCGCATTTGTGAGCAACTACACGGACAGTTATATGGTTTAAACAATGGGAAACTTGTCTGCAAAACACTCACCAGCGGCTGACGGTTTCAAATGATCTATTGACAGAGCTCCCGTGTTTGAGAAGCTAATGATAGCATGGCACAGGAGGAAGTGGAGGAGGAGTGGCTGCACACGTGACTCTTGCTCGGGTGAGGAGCTGTGCAGTGAAATAGATATAGATGGAGCGCTAGCGCCCCCTCACACCCTGAGGTCAAAAGATGAATAGGTTTCATTTCAGGGCCGTCCAGAAGTTAAATAAAATTTAAAATAAACATTTGGAAATGACCAAATTACTCCAAAATAACAGATGCACACACTCGGGGTATTTGGAAGCCGTCGACTGAGTTTCAGGTTGAACTCTTACCGCGTCTGGGAGATATTCGCTCCACACACACACGCACACACGTTCCTTGCTTTTAGAGATAGATAGATAGATAGATAGATAGATAGATAGATAGATAGATAGATAGATAGATAGATAGATAGATAGATAGATAGATAGATAGATAGATAGATATAGATAGATTTGAACTTTAGTAAATGAGAACTTAATTGAAATTGACTTTCAAGGGAAAGTAAATTGTAATTTTAATTGTAATTGGAAAAAATGCTGGTCACCATAATCATAATTTAGTTGTAATTGAACATAACTGAAAACGTAATTGTAATTGTATAATGTAATTGACCCAAACTCTGGTTCACGTTCTCTGCTGATGCTGAAGCTCAGGAGGCTTTTATAAGGAAATAGTTCTAGTTCCGGGTTGGAACTGATTGGGTTCCTGTAGGAAGAAGCTGGCTTTGTTTTGTTTTTAATTAGACAATGTCTGGAGGAAAGCGTCACTTTGTATCCACATACATGAAACACAGGCCGACTGACGCTTTGTATTTGACTCACTTGAAAAGATGACTTTATTTAAACACATCTGTGTCTAATTCACTCGTTCTTTGGCATCATGGACAGATCAATGCCAATAAACAACGTCTGCCAAGCAAAGGAATTATAACTTCAAAACACTGTGTCACATGCTTATACTGTCACACTTATGATGAACACCGGATTTTTAAAAAGGAAATATCCCCACAACACACATTTTGTGTCTCACCACGTCTTTCCTTGTCTCATTTCACACTCAGTGATTCACCTTCTGAAACCCATCCCATCAACTTACAAACTCTGATGTCATTCAAACATGATAAGGCAGAACTATTCATCAAATTTGAAAAAGTTTAACTCAAAACTGAACCATTACTTCATCCCCCCCCCAAAAAAAAGCTTCATTTCACAGATGAGTGAGCATCAGTGAATGTGAAACTGATTGTTCTGCTCCAGTGAAGCCAGTAAACTTCAAGCATCTGTGCTACCCAAACTCTATTCACCCTGACATAAAAAATAAAAATAAAAGTCTGCCTTCTACTGTTGGACTTGAAAGAACTTTGCGCTCACTGTTAGACTCCTTAATTCTGGCTCTTGTTCAAATCCCACTGCTGTGATCTCCCACCTGGGAAGAAGTGAAGCCATGTACAGACTACGGCATGTTACTGTTTAACCATGACCTGCCATGAAATATCAGGAAAGCTGCTTTAACAAACTACACAGGGGTAATTTACTCAGCTGCTACGAGACAGATATACAAAGAAGAACCACGGGAAGGACGATCCAATCTCAGATCTCCATTAGAAACACTGAGGTGTTCACATACAAATGGATCAACGCAATCTCACAAAGAATCGTATTAAGTCCTGCCTGAAGAAATGACAAAAGTGTGTGACCTTTAGCCTACTTTTCACTGCCATCTGCCAAGTCTACACACTAACTACCAGACAAGTGACCTATTATGCTTTTCCCTCCAACAGAAACAATGCATTTGCTATCAGGAGGAAAGCAGTGATATCATTCAGTCCCAGATGGAGCATATTCAGCAGAAAACCAGCAAACTGGCCCAAATACCCAAACCAGGAGTGACTACAACTCAAGGCCAAAGAAGTAAAGTCAGCAGACAGTTTAGACTAAGCTCTCATGTTTGTTTACCAGAGCTTTGCTGTAGTTCTCCAATGATGTCATGGGAAATGTTGGCCAAAGTGAAGCAATATATTGGAGTCAGAAACAATTTCCTTAACTGTGACTAAACAAAACTCATCTCAGTTTGCTTTGTCTAAAGTCTAATGGAGAATAACTTTAGACTAATGAAATGGCTCTCAGAATATGGTCAGAATTCCCTCGTCTTATTCTTTTAACTTTACAAAGATTATCCCAACCATTACCTTTAAACCACACCTTCATTCAAACTTTCACAATTCTTCTATTAGACTTTCTTGCTTTAACTTCAAATACATCAAGAACTACAATAGAGAACACAGGTGGCTTCAGTTTTAGGTGGCGGGCCCTAAATTGAAATTGTTTTATTGCTTTTCTGCAAGCAAACCTTTACAAATCATCTCGACAAGACAAAAAACAAAACCCATTCACAGTGAGAGTTAAGGCAAGGCCTAAGACAGAACTATTGTTAAGATGCAACACCTTCAGAATCAAAGCTCAACTAAATTGAACTAAACTTAGACTTGGGGTTACCACTCATTAGCCCCACAATTGTCCCATTATACATTTCGCTCTTAGCTATTTTAAAGGGCTTAGAACAATAATTGCATCATTTGGCTCCAATAAAGCTGTACATGTTCAAATTTGCAAAATCAACTTCACTAAAGTACAGAGAAGGAAGATCTTTTCGTCGACATTGTCTTTGTCATTTCATGTATTTAGAAATGTGTTATATTTGTTGTTATTTGGTTGAAGTTCAGAAATGCAGCACAATGCTAATGAAAATTAGCATTTTACTAAAAGTCAAAGTGAAAAGATGGTATCTAATAATTTATAAAAACGTGTCTCTTTATGTTAAGTCTTCGTCAGAGGAGTTCTGCTGATTGCCTTTGATGGTTCCTTTGAAGTTTCACTTGACTTCCATGTAATAGTTCCAGCGAGATTCATTTTGTCTTCTTTTTTAAAAGAATGTTGAGTAAAGGTTTTGTTTATTCCGACAAGGTTTTTCAATTTCCTGAAAAACCTTGTCTGAATAAACAAAACTTAACTTACTACTATTAAAAAAAAAAAAAAGACTAAATTAATAACTTGTCTCTTATGTGCTCATCTGTACAAATTCAGTTTTTCTGACAATCAGCATAGTGCATCACTGCTTTGTCCTCTGTCTTTGCCAATGATGAAAACAATCTCCTGGAAACTTGGACAGGTTTCACATTGTAATTACACACATATAAAAATACGTTTATTACAGTTTTTTTTTTTGAGTTTGTTACAACCTAAAAACAAAGTGAAAGTCAGGGCAAGGCACTCGCTCTTAGTTTGGAAACTACAAAGTATACAAAGAAAATGTTTGGCACGAGGTTTTTGTGTCTCAGTCGATTTGAGATGTCATAGCAGTGTGGGATAAAAAAGTGTGATTTATCTTTATAGCTCATGGCTACTAAGACGTAATTAAACACATAATACATAAATCAGGTTTCACAGTCAAAATCAAAGATTTACTTTGGAACAGCTGAGACATCCCTTTCCCTCACTGTGTACATTTATCTCACTTCTTCACATGCTCACACTTGAAGGTATTTAATCAGATCATTTCTATCAGCGCAGATACTGTAACTGCTGCTGAAAATCACAGTGATGGCACAAGTTGTGGATTGTGTAACAATGCGTCAACAATTTGTTACACAAATTTACGTGAAGTAATTCTGTTACTGTGGTGCTCTTATTTTAGAGACTGATTTGGCTTTAGGTGCTCAGTTAAGGAGTGATGGGGATGATTAACTTAATTCAACACTAGGTCTCTGAGAGCTGGGTCCAATTTACATCTTCCTTATAAAGATTTCATACTGTTATGATGGTTTTCCCCATCAACCCATGAAAAAAAAGATCTTTGGTACCAGTTTATCCTGGTGAGGCTCAGGTCCATCCGGTACTAAGTGGGACATAAAACCTTGACATTTCATCAGTCAACTTTAGGTTTTTTTTCTGGTTTTTTTCATACCACGACAGGAAATATAAACCCATATTAAACTAAGTAAGCTTTTAACAGCATCTGGATCATAAAAGATGATTAAAATTCGCTGTTCAAATCTAAATCACACATATCCGAGGCAAAAAAAGTTGTTTTTTTTTTTAGACTATTCCTAGAATAGTATGATTCCATGACCCATACCAGTTTAATCACAGAGTGTTCAGTAGTAGATCTCATCTGCAACATAGAAGCTTTGGTGGCCAACCACAGTCCTGTCTGTAATAGACTTAGGAGATGAACACTCTTCCTGTTTGAACCCAAGCTCAGTCAGTCCACAAAGGTTTGTGAGATCCTGCAGTGGAACCCAAACCCATCATGGTTCATTCTAGCTCATGCAGCAGTACCTTTTCCACCAAGACTTTGAAAGGTTCTTCATCTTGCCCGGCGTCTGTCTTTGCTTTTTTCGATGTTTTTGGTTGCCTCTCAAATGTTTTGTGGAGCTGTAGTTCTGCAGGCTGGCCAGTATGGCTGTGTCGAACACTTCCTTCAGGTTTTTCTGGGTCAAAGAGGAGCACTCCATGTAGGCCACGGCGCCAATCTCCCGGGCACAATCTCGAGCATCTGCAGGGTCCACGGGCCGCTCTTTGTACTTAGCCAAGTCAATGAGAACCTTAAAATGTAACATCAACAGATAGTTAGGGCTCTCAGCTGTGCTGTAGCTCACATATGTAATAAATAAATTATTATACAATAAAAGCAGTTGGTTAATCTGAAAAAAAGATGTGCTCTCAACAATGACAATAAGACAAGACAAGATGACAAGAGACAGACGAGGAATTGGATATTGTTTAACTAGCCCTTCAAGGCACCACAGATGAAGAACGGGACACTGACGTGGAATTGAACGACAGGATTGTTTAAGTTCCTTGTTGGAAATTGTGTTCGTATGTCATGTTCTTTAAAAAAAAAAGTAACTTTATAGTATTGTACTCAAATTTCCTCCCATGTGTGTAGCAAAATTGTTTATGACTGGCAATAACTGCATAAAATGATGACCTACCACCTTGTGGTCATCACAAATGAAGTCCTAGACCCTATATTTAATATGTTACGCAACAGAATCAGTTTAGAATTGACCAAATTAGGACCAATTATTGATATGTGTATTTTCCACTACCATCTTGGACGCCATCTTGAATTTCTCAAAACTAGCCGGTTCTGTGGAACTTCCCCTAACAAAATCAATCATAACCTGCTTGGCTGGTATTTTTATTATATTATATTATTTCTATTTTCACCAAAGTTACACTGGAAAGTTTATTTCTGGTTGTTGTTGTTTTTTTAACACAAAATCTAAAATTATTGTCATTGAGAATTTCAAACAATGCTCATCAGATCAAGATATTGTTGCATTCATACCGCAGAAAAAAAAAACACCAGCGAGTTAGGAAACAGGAATATTAAATGTATAAAATTAGATTTTGCTTAATATAAATTATTATGTAGTTGAAAAGCTAAAAGTAGAGCCTTTATTCTCAGTCCATGGTGAGTTATCACTACATATATCATTGGCTCCAGTCAGACAGACTTTATGCTTCATCCCAAAAATGTAAAAAAGCAAGGACCCAGTAATTTTATCTGTTGTCCTCACAACTCTCTACGGAGACTTCCAGTCAGAAGCACTGCAGGCCCCTACCCAGACAGAGAGGTCAGTGTGCTCTGTATATATGTATATCTGTATATGTGGAAGGTGGTTAGGATTGGGGGAAGGACTTGTTCTCTCTGCTGGGAACTCTTCACAGAGCTTTGCTGTTATAAACACCCAGAGGAACTTTATGCGCTGACTCTCCCAACTGTTGATGGTGAGAGAAATGTGAAGTCGATGACCACCTTCTTGGCTTTTGCAACTTTCAGGTTCAGATTGTTGAAGTCACACCAGGTGATGGGATGTTTCACCTCCTCTGTAGGCCATGATATTGTCACCATCAATGAGTCCAACCGCTGTTGTTTAATCTGCAAACTTGACTAAAGTGGCTTTAGTCGAGTTTGAGGAGGAAAATTAGGATTTTCTAAGTCTGAAGATCATCGTCCATGGCCGAAATCTTGTCTGATCAAACAAGATCTAACAACGTGATCTAATGCTGCGGCTCCAACCTCCAACTCAAAAAAGTGACTTGGAGCACCACCTTTAGTCGGAGCTCCTACTTGGTATAGTCGGGAAAAAATCTAATATCGTAGTGGTCAGCGTGTTTGAGTTATTTCTGTTGGGTTTTTTGTCAGAAAGCTTCCTTGAACATTAGGGTGACCATGTCAATAACAAAATAAGGACAGTTTAGGACTCGACAAAGCCTGGATAACAACTGAAAAATATTAGCAAACCTAGAGCATAATACAAGGCTTGTTCCCCCGCACTCTCTCTGTGCAAAGATGAATCTGAATCAATCTCCAAAATGTTCATGTGCAAGGATCAAAGTTGACATACCGGTGCGCACATTCTCCTGCCAAATATACCTATACTTATGTCATGTGTAATACAATTTCAAAATTTATATTAATATCATTATGTTGAGAGGACATCATCTTCAGTCAAAGCCCACATGTTTATAACAACAAAATATTGATTCTTTATTAAGCAGTACTGATATGGGGTTAGTATCAATTCAATCAAGTCACTTGGTTAACTTCTTTTCATTCATCATTGCATACATTCTCGACATGCTGCTGAACTTGGTTGAACACAGAAATTCTGGATTTTCAACTCGGAAATGCCTAGTTCTGAGTTGCCTGGAACTCAGCATTGGCTACATTAAGGGTCATGAATCAGGAATTGTTAGCTTTCCCCACACATGAGGGTTTTAAGTTACAGATATTGAACAGGTTTAATACGATCGTTGGCGGCGACACGTCTCAGAACCAATTACCAATGCTTCACACACCTCAGACAACAGGATAATCTTAGAGGATAATCTTATAAAGCATAAAATATTCTGGAGTTTGCCATTCTTTGTCGAGGGGGGAAAGGGGTAAAATCATAATCCAAGAGAAGTTTGTGCACTGATTGTATTGAAGCCGACTAGAGTTTAATGGATTTTATATGTTAAAAAAAACTAACACTGGAATAAGGACCAGATCGAGAGGGTTCGATCCCAGTCCATACCTGTCTATGTGTCGAAGTGTCCTTGGGCAAGACACTGAACCCTAAGTTCCCAGTGGTCGACTAGCGCCTTGCATGGCAACTCTGTCCCACTGGTGTGTGAATGTGAGTGCAAATGGGTGAATGAGCTGATATATAAAGCGTTTTGGGACTACTTCAGTGTAGGAATAAAGCGCTATATAAATCAAGTCCATTTACCATTTAACTAGAGGAGACTGTGAGGTACAAAGGCGCCGGACTAAATTTGGCCAAATGGTGATACACTTCCAGAAAACATCAGACTGTGGAAATTACCCAACCTTCAAAACAATTCTCAAAAATTGGTTGAAAACAAACCAGTCATACACCCATAGATAATAGTCTACTTTTTTCTTGGGCTCTTTTAACTCCTGACTGTTGTTTTTTTATTGTAAATAGTATATGTGGTGTTATGTTTTCTGTTGTCAGTCAGTTTAATGTTTGTCTCATTGTGCCATGTTGGCTAACTGTATGATAAATGTTATTGTCCAACTGTATGTTATTATTTCACGTCTATCTGCCTTAGGACAACGGATGAAATGTAGCTATTGTGCTAACTCCGGCTTATTTATGTTGACGCTGTTTGCTGACATTGATTATTATGTAACGTCCTAATGCAAATCAATAAGTTAATAAAATAAAATGAAATTAGTTCCAGTTACAGCATCTGCAAATACATGTTCTTCCCCTCCAGATGTTGGAGCCGAGGTGAAGTGCAGATGAATGTACAGTTGGTATGAATGAGGTAAAGGAGCCTTTACAAGTTGATGAACTGTTTAAATGTTGCAAAACCCTTCATGACCACATGACGTTTACAGCAATAAAGTAGGTGCAACGCTCACGGAGGTAAATTAGAAGTACCACCTGGCAGCAAAGGAAGGCCCCTTACACTAACATGGTGATTGATACTACACACAAAAAATTTCAAATGTATTAGGTAGTGAACTTCTCACCTTCACATCCTCTCTGAGGTCACACTGTGTTCCAACAAGGACCAGTGGCACAAACGGCGCATGTTTGCGGATCTCAGGTATCCACTTTTCTGGGACATTCTGGAAGGAGGCGGGACTAACAACACTGAAGCACAGCAGGAACACATCTGCACTGGTGTAACACAGGGGACGCAGCTTGTCAAATTCATCCTGGAAAGGTCGAGAGGTTCAGAAGAGAACAAGGGTTTAACGTGAGGTGAAAAGTCGGCAGAAGAACACAATGAACACAATAAAGAGAGACAATGGTAACAACATTTCATCTACAAATATTCCCCAGTCCGTTAAATTCTGGCTGAACTGTACCTCGGAGCAGGAAACCAATTACGGTAAAACAAAAAACCATAACATGGTGATACGTGTTCACAACAGAGAATGCAAGAGAGAGTTCTTATAAACATCTGGGATTTCTTTCTTAAACATGGGCTGCTGCCATTCTTGGCCAGGTTTTTCTCTGAAAAGACATTTCTAACCTCAAAAAGAGACTCTTTGTAAAAGTGTAATAATGAAGTAAACAATAAGCAGTGCTACTGAGGGATCTGTTCATTTATCTATGATAGAGTGTATGGTATGTCTCTTTCCACTCATCTCCAACTACGTCCTTCCTGTGCTTATGATCTTCCCTTTCACTATGTAAGGACCTTCAATCATTACTATGATGCAAGTGGAGTTTTGTTCATTACATATATGAACAGATGACTTCTAGTTACAAGACTTTGAATATATTGTGAGCTTTACCAATTTGAACCTTGGAAAATTTGCACTTTGTAAAGTATAATTTTGTTTGTCACCTCACAAAACCACCTTTTTCTGTTTGTGGAAGCAGCACAAGAAGCTGGTGCCACTGATTTAACTGAGAAGAAGTTCACTAATTCCATATTGTGACACCTTAGAACAAGCTCAAGGCGCGGGGGCCAAATACGGCACTTTGGAGAAGTGATTCTCAGCTGGTGGGTCAGGAACCAAAAGTGGGTCGGGTCGCGGACCTGTACTGAGTGGCTCGCAAACAGCTGGTCAAAACTCAAAAATGAATAAATACTTAAAGTCTCTCGTGTTGGACTTGTCTTTTATTTTTAAAAAAACTTTGGTTTTGACAGGCATGCTGTGAAATGCATGTTGCACAGGAAAACAAATAGATTTATGTTTTTAAAAAGAGAATGTGTGTTTTCAACGCTAATTTTGAAAAACGTGGGTCGCGATTTATTGGCCGTGGAAAAATGTGGCGCTTTAGAGCATCCAATTCGGCCTCCAACAGAAAGCAAAAAATAATAATTCTGTTGTAAATACCTCAGTTATATCTCCAAAATATTAAAAAAAAAAATTAATAAAACTGCACAATAATTGCAGGGCTCATGCTTATATCACAAATTATTAAAATAACTCTCAATTTTTCAAATTCCTGCATCTTTCTTCAAATTATTCCAGAAAAAGTCCCTAAATTACACACAAATTAGACACAAAGTCAAAAAAGTAAATTAAAAGTGAAGATTCCGCAGGGACTGATATCTGTCACGTATTGCTTTGATATTATCAGTGCCTTACATATATCTTATAATTTACTTATACGTGGAAGTGCAAACTAGAGAACAATAATGATTGCCATAAAATAATCATTTTGCCTCCCACTCAAGATAAACTGCTCCGTATTTGGCCCCTGAACTAAAATGAGTTTGACACCACTTCCTTAGAAGATAATTGTGTACAATACAAGGTATGTTTAATTCCTTCTTTATTCTGATACCAAAATCAAATGTTTCCTAACATGTTGTGGCTCCATCCAATAGTACAGATCTTTTTTTCTGACAGACAGCAGCAGCTGCTGAACAGCTTTGCATCACGTTCTGCATCCCAGTAAGTTCTCAGTCTGATCTGTATTCTTGTCATCTGTCTCGTGGTTTCAAGGTCTAGTAAATCATTTGTTGCTTGAATTATGTTTTTAACCTCGAGTGAAAAAAAAAAAGAAAAAGAATTATTGTGAGCATAAAGTAAAAAACACATATTTTAAAAATAATTGTAATAATAATAATAATAACCATGCTTGCTGCTTAATTCAGTTTAATTTATAGCCTGAGTATGAATAAAGTTGTTTTTTGAAGTGTTGCTGATTAAAATGAGAAGAAGAAATATGCTGGCACAACATCCCTTTTAAAGTCCATTCAAGGCCCTGTAAAACATGTCATCAACCCTCCTGTTTCCTCTATGGCGCTACACTGTCTGCCATCATCAACAGGAAGAAGCATCCAAAATAGCCCCGCGTTTTATAATCACTCTGAACTAGAGAAAAGGAAAGAGTGAATTTCCCATCAGATGCATTGTGACCAGTCGGAATGAGAAAACAACAGGAAATGTTTTTGTGTGTGTGTGTGTGTGTGTGTGTGTGTGTGTGTGTGTGTGTGTGTGCGTGTGTGTGTGTGTGTGTGTGTGTGTGTGTGTGTGTGTGTGTGTGTGTGTGTACTGAGGTTACTGACCTGTCCAGCAGTGTCACACAGTTGTAGTTTTACTGGCTGTCCATCCACTGACACCGTTGCTAGATGTGATAAAAATGCACACACAACAACAACACAACACACACAAGTGTTTGCAGTTGTTAAAAAGTTATTCATCTCCTGTACACGCTTTATCTCACATCACGTCAGCATTTGGGTGGAGTCTTTGGTATGTGTAGTGTACTGACTCAAACGTTTGTAACGCATTATTTAGAGTTCAACTCAGTCAGTATTGAAAGGTCAGCGATGTCATAGGTTTTTGGCATAAATGATGTGAATTATTGATGAGTGTTGGATTGACCAGAGAACCCAGAGAGAACCGGGAAGGATGAAGAACATGCAAACTTCACACAGAAAAGACTTGTCTTTCCTGCTATGAGGCAAAGGTGTTTACATCGACACCCAGAGGTGAAAGTAACCACGTACTCACATTACTATCATCGAGTTGATTCTATGGGTACTTTTTTGAGTATATTTCTAAATCCCTAATTTCACTTGTGCGTAAGTACGTTTTAAAAGACGTCAAGTAATTTGTTACATTTCTACACTCAACCAGTAATGAGTAAATTATTATATTTTGTTTTTAAATGATCAAAGGACATAGTAAAAACTACAAAAAAAAAAAAAATTACAATTACAACAATCAAATGCATCACATCAAAACCGCCCAATCAGATTAAACATAATGCACCACGCCAAATCAGAAATACTTTATTTATCCCAGTGAGAAATTGCTTAAAAAACAGCACTGAATGCTGGTTATTTTCTCAGATATAAATGTAGCTATATTTTTTTCATTATTTCAAATTTAATTCATTGGTTTTATTTTATTGAAAACAGAATTGTACATTTTGACAAACTTTTTTATTTGATACAGATCCCATTGTGGAAAATAAATGAAGTTCCAATTGTGCAAGATGTGGTCTCTTCCTTTTTAAGTTTATATATGAGATGTTTAGTGTATGGCAAGATTTATTACCAACAATAAACATGGTGGGTGAAAGTAACTAGTAACTTTTACTTTGAGTACTATTTAATTGAACTACTTTTTACTTGTACTTAAGTATTTTGTGTATGTCTTACCTGTACTTGTATAACACTTTCAATCATGTAACAGTACTTCTACTTGTAGTAGAATAAATTAGTATTATTTACACATCAAAGACAATGTCAGTAATATGACTCTATTTTATTCATTATCAGCACTGCCTTTATCATGTAAACGTGTCCTGGTTTAGAGGAGGAAATCCCCACCTGTTGACTCCATTGAAATCCCTTACACAAAGTTCTTATTTCTAATGTTTTTTATGTAATAAACATAACTAAAAGGTTTGTATGAGATAGAAACTTGTGGGAGATTCCAGAGAACTCAGGAAAGGTTTTATAATGTTGCATGCATCAAAAGGCACAATAACTATTAAACATGTTAAACAAACCTTTATTTTAGATAAAAATTAAAAAGTCCATTAGAGATATTGAGAGTTTATATTACCTGAGAAATTGTCAAAGGCTGTTGGGACATACTCTGTGGGGTAACCATTGGTGGTGTAGCTGACCACCAGGCTGGTTTTGCCCACAGCTCCGTCCCCGACCAGCACACACTTCGCCCGCCTCTCCGGAGCTCCAGCTTCAGATGAACCGAGCCCAGACCGCCGCTTCCTGCCCGAGCCCTTGTCCCGGCTCCGGACCCTCCTCGGTGGGACAGGCGGGGGGCCAGGGGACGGCTGAGTGGGCTTGTAGCCCCCATTACCAGGCGGAGGCATCTGGCATGGAGACGATGGGGACATGAAGCTGAGTCAGTCCGTCAGTGGTGCTCAGCCAGCGGTGAGTCCGTCCATCCTCCGTATGTCCGCTCACACTGGGTCGCTACAGCCGCCCGCGTCCACCGAGCCACCATGGTTACTGGTTACTACTACTGTACTGGTCTACGACTATCACTGAAGTTTAGAGTTAACAAGAGAACAAGTCCAAGTCCGCTCCATAGTTCCTGTTCATGTGGAGCGTAGTACACAGTATGTCCCCACACAGCGTCAGTTCCAGACAGAGGCAGCTACGGACACACACTGTCCCCAAAACACCACCCCGTGACGTCACTGGCCGTGTGTGCGCTGCTGTTTTACCAGCACTGTGAGGACCGTGTAGCAGTCATCAGATGTGTGGACTGTGTGGGGGCTAGAGCAGGGGTCCTGAAACTTTATGCATCCACGGACACCTTACAGGGGGGTCCCTTATAGTCCTGACATCAATTAAACACAATTTACTGACATTTGTAGCCCTAAATGCCATAGGAGCGATCTGTTCTTTGAAGCTTTCAAATATTTGGTAACACTTAACTTGAAGTTTTATACATAAAGGCTGACATTACACTGTCATTATTATGACATGAGTCATTAGCATGAATAAGTTATCATAATGGTTGTCTTACCCTAACCCTTTGTTACCCTAACCCTAACCCTACCAAGTCCCTTAACCCCAAACTGCTCCCCAGGGATGGGTTAAAATGCAGAAGACAAATTTGATGTATGTGTAACAACATATATATGACCAATAAAGGCAAAAGCCCCCCCCCCCCAAAAAAATAAAATAAAAGCCCACCTATAACCCACTAAATCCCTCCACCTAACCCCAAAAATGCCAACATAGCTCCAAAGGTGTCTTAATTAATAGCTGAATAACTGCCTTCATGACACCTTATTCATGATAATGACAGTGTAATGTCAGCCTTATGTATAAAACTTCAAGTAAAGTGTTCCCAACTTCTTAAGTTTTTTTTTTTTTTTTTTAGTAGAAATGAACCTGCTTAAAGCCCTGAGGTGGACACTTGGGTCCTTTCTGTGTGGAGTTTGCATGTTCTCACTGGATACACTTTGTTTCCCACCATCCAAAATCATCCTTACCTGTTAGGTGGATTGGAGTCTACAGATCTGTCTATATGGACTGGTGCTCCGTCCAGGGTGTACCCCTGCCTTGCACCCAATGACAGCAAGAATATGCACCAGCAGCAGATCTTTGGCGACCCTGAAAAAGAGCTGGAAAAAGTGTTTGGAAAGAAATAAATAATTACTTTTGAGACATTTATCTGACTTCACAGTGATACAGCAGTGTGTCATCTAGATCTATGCATCTTAATTGAAAACAAGGAAATTGCTTTGACAATTGTTACGGCAGAATTTACGGTTGACCTCATTTGAGACATGATTCATTGCTCTGTGTTGATTTATGGAATCCAGGAGAAGCATTGATGATTTTATATAAAAAATGTTTATTCTAAACTAAGAAAAAAGGTACAAAATGGAACAAAGTGAAACAAAATTAGCGTCCGTCCAGGCGGACGTCCGAAGGAAGTGCCGCGCCCTGCCCCAACAGTTTCAAAGCTTAAGCTTTTTATACAGATAAGAAAAGGTCCCAACAGTGAGAGACAAAAGGGAGGGAGTCAGATGCCCATAGTGGCAATGTTGGAGGATGATGAAGATGTTATGAGAAGGTTTGGCTCCAGTCTTTATCTGTCTTGATAAGTGTGTACGTCAGTGTATGTCCTTGGCAGAGACTGTGCTGCACTGAGAATAATACGATCTGTACTGTTTAATCATGATTCAGCTGTTCAAAAGTGTAAAGATTAATGGAGTCGTCATGTATTAAAACATGACAACTTGTACACATGAACATACATTTGAGGATATGATGATGAATATAAAATTTGCCATGACATTCCCCACTTTTGGTCGCCTCAACGACCAAATCAAGAAACAAAATTATTATATTCCACCTTTGCTGTCTGTCAGGGTTAACCATTAGCATCGTTATTGTCATACATTGGATATATTCTTCTTTTGTGAGGCACGGATATAGACATATCAAGAAAAATGTGGAAATAAACCTTAAAAAAACTTCATCATTATTATCAATGGCATGAATCATCAAAAATCATCCTTTATTACATCTAGATAAGCAAAAATCATCATTTGCATCAAGGACATCACTCGTCTTCATCGGCTGAGTTCAGTGGTAACTGGGGTAACCAATAGCATCATGAGTGAAGAACCTTGAGTATTTTCCTCAATCGTAGCAGAAGGGTTTATGACTGTATTCCTGCAGCTAGGTGTGAGCTTGTCCTCCCTCAACCTAGCTATGAGCATTTGGTGTGGCTTATAAACAAAGCTAGGCCCTTGTTCTAGAGAGTTTTCTTGTGTGTGTGTCTCAGTGGCCTTGTCGGTTCCCCCTTCATTGTTCGGTCAGCCTCCGTCTCAGCATCAGCTGGTGTCGGCAATCATCTTGGATCCATGTTGCCTGCTCCGCGACCTTCACTGCCGTGTGGGTCGTTCCGGTCGGCGTTGTAGATGATTGGTTGTTGTCTGAGGAAGGGTAGTCTCCACACACCTGGCAACCTCTCTTGGGATCGGAAGGTACCTGAACAGAAGAGGGGGAAAAACACCGAAACAGAACTCTTGGGATTGGCTGGTACCTGAACACAGGCGCGATCCCACTACTGAGGCTTTAGCTGGTACCTGGTACCTGGTAGGCTTTAGCTGGTACCTGGACAGAAGAAAAAGGGGGTGGGGGGGAAAAACACTCACCCAAAATAAAATAAAATAAAATAAAATAAAATAAAATAAAAAATAAAATAAAATAAAATAAAATAAAATAAAATAAAATAAAATAAAAGTTTAGGGGTGTTAGGTTTAGTTAACTAACTAAATGAATAGTTAGTATGGCCAGGAAGGCAGAGACAGGTCAGAGGTCAGGATCTGAGAGCTTTTCAGATCCTAAAAGGTGCACAATCACACAATGGTTAGGTGTGGGTTAGTGAGCTTTTAGCCATGCTAGCTCTGTAGCCCATTCGCACGCGAGTGGGAAAATATGAGGCTGAAAGAAAAGCAGGAAGTATTAATTCGATTTTCTTTTCCTGGAGTAAGAAGAAGCATAGCTGGAGTTGCAGTGATTATCTGTGGTACATCTACTTACCTGGTGAGAAGCAATTTGAGAACCACTGTTTACAAGGACATGCAAGTCGGACGGAGAAGGACATGCAAGTCAGACGGAGAAGTGTGGAGTGTGATTACATGTCTTCTCAAGATGAATACATACAATTGGGAGACATGGAGATGTGAGAAAGCTAAATGAGTTTAACCAAATAAATAAATAATGTTATTTATTTATTTAAATTGTTTGTTTATTTTCTTTGCTATCTCTTATTTGTGAAGGAGAAATCTTATTCTATCCTTTATTTATTCTGAATAATGTTAACACTCCACACCTATTCACATAGCCTAATTCTTTTATAGAGCTGAATTTGTCAGTTCATTTATTTCATTCATTTCCCTCATAATTATTATTTGAGATGTAATTTACTTAATTTTGAAGGTCAATTGGTGGCAAAAGTGTCTCCTATTCTGTGTCTGAACCAGAGTTTAGCAAGATTATTGGCCCTTTAAGGTTAGACAGAATTAAAGTTAAGTTGAGTCGAACAATCATATTGTCTTTTGCTCTCTGTGTTTATCCCATTCGTGGGGGTGACGAGCCCCAGCACGGTTTGGAGAGCTTCCTTAAATGCTTGGAAGTTACTCAACTTTAAACTATCTCTTATTTCAATCAATTATCAAGAATTTCAGGAGGACCCTTTTTAAATCTCAGGCGACCCAGATTGGGCCACCAACCCAATGTTGAGAACACTTAATTTTTCCCTTAAAAGTGTCTAAACCCAGTGAAGGTGTTTTATGGTCTTGCACGCTAAGTGCTGGTGGAACAAGAAGAAAATAGTTGGAGGGTTTGATGTATATTTTCCTATGATAAAATATAAATAAAAAATCAGAGGGACGTTGGCCCCTCCCTTCCCTTTTTTTACATAAGAATACATTTGGATTCTTAAAACCATATGATAAATATCATTGGAAAATCACTTATCTGATCATTTTGGATGTGTCTCCGTTTTCCTCTCTCTTGTGTCCGCCTGCCTTTGTGCCCTCCAACCTCCTCGACCTCCTTCTCCTCAGCCATAAAGGTCAAAGCCAGGGTCAACTGTACGCTCCTTTTGGAAATTTGAAGATCTGTCCCCACTTTCGCAGTTGGATTGGAAGTCTCTGTAGTCTCTGGAATAGATATTATGTTAGAACATCCACAATATGTCATATTGTCACGTGTCTATTTCAATCTATTTCCCCTTTGTTTCCCAGTTACAGTTATGGACAATACTTCCCTTTAATTCTCATCCTTCATCATAACAAGCAGTGACCAGGCATGGCGGCTGGAGGAAGGATCGGAGTCGAGAAGGCGGTGGCATTCTGTTAGGAAACACTCAGAAACAGAAAGAGAGGAAACCATTAAGACTTAACTGGATAATTTAAAATATCTCTTTTCTTTAGTTGGATCTGATTCGTCTCCTTACAGCGACCTGTATTTTGGAAAAAGCTACATAATAACAACAACTAAGACGAAGACATAGACAAGTGCACACCACAACGAGTATACACATATAACAACAACAAACATGGACACTGAACATGTAAGGTCAGTCAAGGTCAAAGCCAGTCATTCCACTGAAAGTGGTATCATATATAAAAAATGTCGTTTGGTGTTTTTAAACACCCAGAAAAAAACCCTTTAAAACCTGGTAAACTTTTTAGAAGGCCCAAGGCCTAAAACCATTGTTCTTTTAACAAGCAGCAGTGTTTTCTGAACACCCCACTACATAATTGGCAAAAACAGGGAGAAGATCAAGTGCATCAAAACCCAGGAGGAAAAGAAGGTGAAACAGAGGAACATGTGTAGTCAAACAGCCATTCATCGGTCAATCACTCAATGACACGTCCACGGCACATTCGCACTCACAACGCGGTTCTCTCAGGCATACGTAACGTGTCATCATTCAGTCACTCATGCACCGCACACGTTCATGCCTCAATTTTCACGTCCATGCATTCACAAGGTTTTGTTGCATAGTGTCTAAGTAGAATATAGGTCTCATCTAACCCACCAATGGCGATAGCCAGTCCACCTCGTCTCTCGGGGTCAATGAGCTCTTATTGCCCCCTCATGCTTGGCAACCTTTTAGTGTTAATTAATTGCTTTTTACTGGTATCGTCTGATTACTAAGAGGTACGCTCCTTTTTACTTCCGCCTTGGCGGAGTCTACACTTAGAGTATTGTCCCTTGCAGTACTGACAGTCTGCTCATCTGCTGATCAGGCAGGAATCGCATGGCCATGCCTAACAACAAACTCAACCGCGGTACCAAACCGCGGGAAACTCTCAACAGCTGCAAATTCCAGAAACTTAAAACAAATATCTGAATTAGCCGGAGACCCTCTCAACCTTGCCTTATGAAAATATAAAGTAGGGAGAATTTCCAGGGAACCTTCCAACTTCTGACTTTAAGAAAAATATAAAGTTGGGAGGAGTATGGGGGAAGGGTAACCTCTCGACCTGTGTCTTTATTTAAAATATAAAGCTAGGGAGAATTTCCAAGGAACCTTCCAACTTCTGACTTTAAGAAAAATATAAAGTTGGGAGGAGTATGGGGGAAGGGTAACCTCTCGACCTGTGTCTTTATTTAAAATATAAAGCTAGGGAGAATTTCAAACTCGACCACTCGTTACTCCGGAGATTAAAAAAACCCTCCGAATTAGCAGGAGAATTATAAACCAACGCAGACTGTCAGGACTTTCTTTTGGGCACTTCTTAAGATTGAACGGAGCACGCAACCTCTAATAACCCTCACTCTAAGGGAACGTAGAAATTTGTTCAGAACGGTCTTCGGTTACCAAGCATGTATCAAATCAGGTGGACCACTATCCCCCTAAGAGTGCTTTCCCTAGCAAGGTCTATCCTTTTTCTGCACATTAAACCAGGACTTCTTGTTTGAAAAGTAATTGCCTATGTACTCATAGCAACTAATGGGACATTTTTTCTCAGGAAAAATTTGGTACCCCCCCCCTGCTGTCGAGTGGCTTTGGGCCGGCCAGACAGTCCGACGCGGTTAAGGGGGGAGCGCGCAAAATGAAAACAATGAATGTTGAACTAGGCTGTCTGTCGCAAGCAGCTTCAAAAAGGGTAAGGTACAGATTGTTTACGAAGGTATCGGTCAAAAAAATGTCAAAATTTAAACTTGTTGAGGCTGCAGTCCTCAATCTCTGTCTCAATTTTCCTGAAATTGAGTAAAAACAAAAGAGAAAAAGAAGAATCGTTCAGAAATAACAAAGGAGAAAAACGTGTGAGCTCAAAAAAAATCATGGCCAATAAAAATTAAAACTTCAGCTCCAAAAGCTGAGGCAACAGAGGGCTCTGTCTTCAGCGGATGTAACCATATCTTGCATTGTGGGGGGCCTCCCCTCAATCAAGAAAATAAATGAAAGAAAAGCAAACAAAAACAACCTTATCAGTAACACTATTTTCTTCCCCTTTGTTTGTTGTTTTCTCATAAAGGCCAAAGCAGTGTAAATAAATGAGCAACATAATGAATAAAAGCAAAGATAAATGATGGGCACACTTGATCTTATGTGGCAAACAGAAGGGTTCTGTGTGAAGTTCTGGTGGTCCTGTGTTTCTCATAGTTGTGAATGTGGGTGTGTGACTGTATGTCTGGTCTGTCTGCGTGTGAGAGAATAAATGAAAACAAAATAATCTAGTGCACAGTCAGAAGATAGAGGGGTTAGTATTGTGCGAAGGAGAAGCTTGTTGGCTATTTGCTAGTTGTCCCCCTCCATGCCAAAGTTCAAGGCTAAAGTGATTTAGCACTACCACCAAAGGCTGTGGTGGACTTCTTGTTGCTTGGTATCCTTGTGGCTTTTGAAACAGTGTCTTTTTGGTGAAGATTTCCAGCAGACGTGTGACCAGTCTGCAGTTGCTGCCCATCATTCAGGCAGTAGTCGTGGCATTTAACTCGCAACTCATTGGTGGGGGAGTGTCCAACCACTCCGACGCCCACAGGTTCTCAGTCTTTGATGATGGGGCATTGGCATGCGGCCCATTCATAGACGATGAAGAGTTGACTTGGGACTGAGCGAGTTATTTCAGCATTGCTTTGCTGAATGGGAGTTGAGTCCTTGAGTCCTGAAAGGTCACACACCTTTGATTGTCCATTTCCTTCTGATGCTTGGTCCTTTGAATGATGTTGACATTCCATTAGCGTAAGAGTTGAAGGTGATTTCATTCTTTCATTGAAGATGTCGTTTCTTCAGGGGACAACCACAAAGCCAACAGAAACTAACAATTTAAATAATAAAAAATGATAATGATGGTAACAGTAATATTAAAATAAAATAAAATGAAATACTGTATTCATCTGTGTGTGTGTGTGTGTGTTGCCCATCAAACATGAAATCAAAATAAAATTTAAAATAAAAATAAAAATAGTGTCTGTGTGTAATGGCACTATTCTATCGGCAGGGGAGAAGTGAGAAATCACAATGTTGTGTCACAAGTGTGTAGTGCACTAAACTGGCCAGTGAGGGGCGCCACCTCTCTCTGTGCGTGTGCGTGCGCCCGTGCGCGTGCCTGTGTGTGTGCTCTCTCTCTCTCTCCCTTTCTCTCTCTCTGTACGTGTGTGTGTGTGTGTGTGTGGTCACACGTCCAAAAAAAAAAGAAAAAAAAACACAGCTCTCTGTCTTTCTCTCTCTTGTGTGTGTGTGTGTGTGTGTTTGAGAGAGAAAAAAAACAAAAGCTGACACTCGTCCAATTGAAAGCATTAAAGCCAAGCCAAAGGGAGAAATCTGATTCCACGTTTAAACAAAATAAAAACAAAGATAAAAAAAAAAGTAAAAGTCGCCTGAAAGCATGATCTGAGTTCACATCATACCAAGATTGTATATGCGTATGCATATATTATTTGTTTATTGGATTGTTCATCTGTTTGATTCACAGAAACACAATTTAGGTTAGATTCGGGGTTTTAATCTATTTTGCTTTCGGTACAGAGGTGAACTCAGATCATGGCACCGCTGGGATGTTTTGGAAACCTTGTTGCCCGTCTATCTATGGTCAGGACCTCACAGGCTGTCTGTGGGTGTCCGAACAAAACCAAAGTAAATAATGACCAGCCGTATTTTATGCCTAAACAAAATATCCGAGCCCGAAGAAAACCAGAGAGAACCTACAGCATTAAAAAGCATAGAACCTCATCCATTTGAGCCCTTCTCATAGCTATTCACTGCGTCAAAACACAGAACAGCTGAGGATCAAAATCAAAGCTCAAAGCTGAAAATCAATACAATGCTTGACTGGTTCCAAAAAAAAAAAAAAAAAAAAAAAATCAACACAGAGCGAATATATATATATGTAAATGAAAATTTATACATATATATTTATAAAGGCAGCTTTACCTTAGTCCGAATTGGTGTTTGAGGTTCAACCGATGGTTCGTGCTCCAGTCTCTGTCCGAGGGGTGGACAGAAGATGGTCCTGTTCGTGATCGCCAATTGTTACGGCAGAATTTACGGTTGACCTCATTTGAGACATGATTCATTGCTCTGTGTTGATTTATGGAATCCAGGAGAAGCATTGATGATTTTATATAAAAAATGTTTATTCTAAACTAAGAAAAAAGGTACAAAATGGAACAAAGTGAAACAAAATTAGCGTCCGTCCAGGCGGACGTCCGAAGGAAGTGCCGCGCCCTGCCCCAACAGTTTCAAAGCTTAAGCTTTTTATACAGATAAGAAAAGGTCCCAACAGTGAGAGACAAAAGGGAGGGAGTCAGATGCCCATAGTGGCAATGTTGGAGGATGATGAAGATGTTATGAGAAGGTTTGGCTCCAGTCTTTATCTGTCTTGATAAGTGTGTACGTCAGTGTATGTCCTTGGCAGAGACTGTGCTGCACTGAGAATAATACGATCTGTACTGTTTAATCATGATTCAGCTGTTCAAAAGTGTAAAGATTAATGGAGTCGTCATGTATTAAAACATGACAACTTGTACACATGAACATACATTTGAGGATATGATGATGAATATAAAATTTGCCATGACACAATGTTTATAACTTATATTTGTTTTGTTCATTAACATGTTCTTTTTTTAACCTATGATACATTGTGATATCAATTGGGTGCGTATGCCAAAACCCAATGCTGCTCCAAAAATACATGGATTTAGATTTGATTTCTTTACATGTTAATATTAATTCATAATCTCAGTTTAACAACTGAAGGAAAACATATCAAACAAAGAGCAACTGTCATGTTTGTGTATTTACTTACTGCGACTAAACGTGCACAGGAGTGGTGGGCCTGACACTGTCCCACAAGCATGTAAGTATGTATGATTGGTGCTGATATCGGATCAAATCAACATTAATATCTGCCACTACTCAAGGCTGCAATATCGGTATCGTATTTGAAGTGAAAACGTGCCTATTGTAAAGTTGCGCATGCTGAAATAAACAGCAACTCTTTGCAACATTTAGCAAAAAACCACGTTTAAAAAATGTATGTTGATTTATTTTTGAATAATTTTACAGCAATATTTGTGAAATTCATTAAAAAATATATATTAAAGACTAAATTAAATCAAATCTAAATCTAAATATTAAATGTTTATTGTTCTATCTTAAATATTAATCTAAATGTTACATTTGAATCTAAATGCCAAATCTAAATCTAAATGTTAAATCTAAATTTATATGTTAACATTTAGAATTCAGATTTTACATTTAGATTTAACATGTAGCATTTAATTATTTGATTTAGATTTAACATTGACATTATATTTTTATGAGAGAAAAAAAATCAGATTTTTACAACAAACCATGTTTTTTAAATGTGGTTTGTTGCTAAATATTGCAAAAAGTTGCTGTTTACTTTTAGCCTGCACAACTTTACAGTCGGCACCCCATACTACACAGCAATAAAATACTTTTTGCAGGTTTCTTGTTTATTCCATACTATTTAATTTAAATGTTCTCCTGCACTACTGCACTATTATCTTATTATTATTATATTTTATTATTATTTTTCTTTTTTCTTTTTATACTATTATTATTATTATTATTATTATTATTATTATTATTATTATCTTGTTATTTTATTTAGTTTTTCACATTCTAGTCTAACTACTGTTTATATTTATGTTTATATTTATTATTATTTATTCTAGTTGATTGTTATTATTTAATGTTTACACTATTAGAGAGAGCACAGTTCACCAAGTCAAATTCCTCGTGTGTATAACATACATTACTTGGTCAATAAAGTTGATTCTGATTCTGATTCTGATTCTGATTCTCCAGTTCTGGCGGAACCAACAGCAAACACTCGTCCGTTCTCCACGGACGACTTTCAGAGCAGCACCAGCGTGTGTACGTCACTCAGCATGTGGGTCTACAGTGACTGACTGTCTGACAGACACTGAACCTCCATCCAGCCTCCTGCCATGTCCTCTGTGGAGGTGGTCCTAGGGTTCCTGGAGGAGGCTGAGTCGTGGCGGCTTCGCTCCCAACAGTTTCCCAGTAAAGTCGGAGGGAAACCGGCGTGGCTGAGCCAGAGAGGCCTGCCGTCTGTGCCCGGGATCCAGTGTGAGAAGTGCGGACTGCCTATGGTGTTCCTGCTGCAGGTGATCCTCCATGAATGTGTGACTGACTGGGTCAAATATTAGTCTGAATAACTAAGATGCGATCATTTTTCTGGTTAAATAAAAGCGTGAGATAAATTTGACTGACTTAATACAACTAAGACGTGTAGAGAGTTATTACAGTAAACTCATCATCACCTGCATGTAGTGTCAGGTCATTCATATCTGGAGAAACACTGTGATGCTATCATCATGTTAGTTTAGATAATGATATTTACCTTAAAGTGGATATAGTCATTTAATTACATGAAGTATTTAACCTGTCAAACTATTTTTGTTTATATAGTTTTCTGCTCATTCTCTCTGCATCTAAAAACTTACATCCCTGTTTTTTATTTAGGATGAAGCCTTTTTTCCCCCTCTCTCTATTGTTATTTTATTTAGATTTTTGTGTATGTTTATATATAGAAAAACATCGGTCTTGTTTCTCCTAAGTATTTATGTAGTGTAAATACATTTCTGCATCTACCTAAAAGTCTTTGAAATAAGTTATGTATCTAATCTAATCGCGGTCGGTCGAGCATTCAAAGCAACTGGAATTAACTTAAAGCGGAATTAAGTGTTTACAAGATAGAGGATAGAGAACTAGCCACCTAATTCAGATTCAAGTTTAATTTGTAATTAAATTAGCATTAGGAATAAAGTGTTTACATGGTCACTTTAAAGAGAATTTAACTTTTATTCTAAATTAAAGAGGAATTAAAGCTCCCATGTAAATGTGGCCAACGTGACCAGGACAAGTGCAAACAACATTCATGCCTTTATAAAGTACAGTCAATATAGAAAAACGAATTAGAGTTGATAAATAATGTCTTTGATTATATAATGTGTGCGTGTGACTGTGACACAAGGGGTTTCTATAGTTCTGGCTTCACCGATGATGTCATCGCGCTGCTGTTGTTCTGCAGGTGTACGCTCCAATATCGGGTCAGGACAGAAGCTTTCACAGGACTCTCTTCATGTTCTGCTGTAGAACTCCAGAGTGCTACACGCAGAACGACAGCCGCTGTGTTAAAGGTACCTCCAAGCTTTAGTTCATTACCATCGTGTTCATTCTCAAAAATGATCACGTGAACCTTCACAGGAAGCAATGACTTCATTTTATTTCATTATACAGTTTTTTAACTTTCTTTATGCTTTTAATGCTGGGTTTGTAAAATTAGCCTCAGAGCTTTCTGGAACAAAAAGACCTTGATAGAGTTTCTTTAACGTCTGAGATGATTGTGGTCTCAGTTTGGTATAAAATCAGTCCCATGTTTCCCCTTTTTTTATGTTATGAATGTGTGATTAATCACAGATCTGTTAATGAGAAGTTTATTTTCATGGTTCGAGAAGGATTTTTCATTCTTACATATTTTAAGAGCTTTTTCTCTTCTCGGACCAGTTTTCAGAAGTCAGCTTCCCAGGAGGAATGAGTTCTACCCTTTCGACCCTCCCCCAGGTTTGTTAATATGCTGCAGTATATTAGTAGTGAACCCATCAGTGGACATTATTAATCATTTACACATGTAGTGTGGTAGGTAGTGGTACAACAGAAAGTAGTAGATGTGTGTGCTGTGCTGTTGCTTGTTTTATAGTTCTTTTTCAATGGGCAACATTTAAGGCTTTTATTTTAATAGTCAGCACAAAAAAAATGTAGAGGAAGTCACGCAGAATCGTTCCTGTTCTCATATGAGCAGCGTGAGCGATCAAAACATGTGTTTTTCTCTCCTCAGAGGAGCAACCCCCAAGCAGCTCAGAAGAAGAGCCCATGTCCATCTCTGGAGCTAAACTATGCCTCGTGTGTGGTTGCCCCGGCAACAAAGCCTGCTCCCGCTGTCACAGGGCGACGTACTGTGGAAAACATCATCAGACACTCCACTGGAAACACTCCCACAAGAGAGAGTGTGGCAGCCAAGGTGTGTGTGTGCAGTGCACGTGTGTGTGTGTGTGTGTGTTTTTACCAGAAAGAACAGTGCAGTAGCTTGTTGTGTGTATCTGTGTGTAGATGCTGTCATCGTTGCGTCCACTCTCCTGCTTTTTCCTGAGTCTGAGCTCATCACCGAACCTGAGGAAGAGGAGAAAGACGAGGCTGAAGATGAAGATGATGTCACTAAGGAGAGTGTAGTCGCTTCCTCTGTGACGGACGGTATGTTTAAACAACATCACACTAGCGCTGGGCAATATTATATATACATGGAATTTTCTATTTTGGCGAAATAGAAAATTACAATATCGCCTATATCGATATATATTTATTTATAGCTTATTTTGTATTACAATACTAGTGTTAGGAGACTCTGTTTTTGCTACTTTTCAGAACTAGCATGAAAAGCACAGTTAGATAATCACTGAGTGTCCTAACGTTGACCTTCCCCTAAACAAGCCACAGTATAGAACTCACTCACACGTGCTGTCCCTAATAGGAGAAAAAGCTCAAAAGTGACACTTTGTGCAGCCGTTTGTTAATGAATGTGCCTGTGTGGTGTTTTGCCTCAGCAAATTTTACCCAGAATTCTTCTGGTCTGACTTTATTTGAAATAGAAATATCAATATTTATATTGTATATTGCCATTTTGAGCAAAAGTATTGAGATATAAGTTTTGGTCCATATCGCCCAGCCCTACATCACACTTATTGAATTTTTTATTTGGCGATGAAACCAAGTGAGCTACAAACTTTATTTTAATAAAATCAGGTCAACCAAACAGACAATATATGAATAAAATAACTCTGAAACCAGTCACACTCTGCATTAAAGGAAAACATGATTGATGTTCAGTAAAAAACTGACTTTTGGTTCTAAAGTGTTCAGAGATACAGAACAGGTTGAGGACTTAAAAACCCTGCGTTTGCATTTTATTACTGCATGCAAATATGGGCCAATGCTGATATTGGTGAAATTTAAAAAGCCAATAACCGATTGGTTGGCTGATATATGGAATAATACCAGTGATACAGACAGGGTATATTATTTACATTCACAAAAAATCATATAATACTCAAAATATGATTCAAGACAAATAAGCTACTACTTTTTTTTTTTTTTTTTTTTTTTAAAGGAACAGTTGGAACCTTATCAAAATTGTTTTAATAAAGACATTAACTAGTGAATTTATGATCCCAGCATTATGAAGTGAAGTGGGAGACTGTATAGTAGTCTTATGGTGGATGATGAACATGGGATTTAACAGTTCCTTATATCTTTGTTTATTTCACCAAAATGCAACTGACATAACTTTAAAATAGTCTTATAATAAATAACGCTGGACATGAGGATTAACAGTTGCATATGTCTTTGTTTTTTTTCTACAAAGATGCTACTTACACAATGTTAAAACAGTGTTACACACTCCAACTTGCATTAAAAAAAACTAAAATGTTCTCCCTGATGTGCCCTCACAGCGTGTTGACTAATGGGTCAGGCTCTAGTACAGGGGTCACCAACATGGGGCCCGTGGGCATCAGGTAGCCCGCATGGATCATGTGAGGTTCCCTCTGGAGCTCTAGTCATCACCAATGAGTTCCGTTTAAAATGTGATTTACTTTCTAGAATTCAGACTCATAAAGATAAATATAGATGTAGTTAGTACTTAGTAAAGTTAAAATTACTTTAACCATCTTTAAATGTTTATTTTCACTGAAACATTGTGTTGCAGATTTGGCGTATGGGTCGTGGTATGTTATATATAGTATTATACATATAAGATGTATTTTTTCTTTTTTTGAAATGCAAAGTGGATTTTTGCAAAATATGACATAATTGTAACATGTTTCACAGTTAGTTAAAAGTTGTTAGTAGCTAGTAATAAAGGAAGATATTTTTTCTATGAAAAGTATAATGAAAACGAAACAATTAAGGAGGAATAAAGTGTTTCACGGTGTAACTTCAACGTTTCCTACCTTTTTAAGTTTCTGCTAGTCTTATAACTACTCTAATTAAAGTGAAACGGTGGACTTTTGGTATTTAAGAAGTGCTTTTCTAACAGGTAACCTTTCAGACTATACAGTATCTATGAAGTAGCTCACAGTTTCTAGTATGTACCACACCACGCTGACTGACTCTGTTCTCCATCAGCTTTGGCAGAGTCAGAGCTGGAGGAGATGGCTATGCATGAAACGGAGGACACCAAGGTTTTTCAATCCTTTAAGAAGAAGATTGCAGCCGAACCCCAACAGGTAATAAACACCACAATGATCACGTGACGTAACGGACTGTCTAACAGTGTTTTCTTTTCCTCAGGTTGTTCGATACAGTCGAGGCGGCTTTCCTCTGTGGGTCTCTTCCCAGCACGTTCCCTCAGATCAGGATATCCCAGCATGCACTTGTGGAGCCAAGAGAATCTTTGAGTTTCAGGTATTCACAGCGTTCTTTCTACTCCCAGCTTTAAAACCAACTAGTCATTGTGACGTCTGACCATGGTGCTCCTGCAGGTGATGCCTCAGCTGTTAAACAGTCTGTGTGTGGACTCTACTGGAGCCAGCGTAGACTGGGGCACGCTGGCTGTCTACACGTGCTCTGTAAGCTGTAACCAGGAGGAAGAGTACAGCTCTGAGTTCATCTGGAAGCAGGACTTCAGCTCAGATCAACACTCACACACTGAACACACAGAGGAGGAGGAGTCAGTCTGATTAGTGTAGAAGCTGTTGCTCTTTCACTGGGACTATTTGGACTGGATACATGCTACATTGACTCATAACCCATCTGTTTCAAGCTGCATTTCACTGCTTTAATTTTCTGCCTCTTTCTTTTCTTGATTTTACCTACATTGTTTATTTTTATTACTCTGTAAGTTGTCCTTTTGAGTGGCACTATTAGATATAATGTATTAAAACATTGACTGATTATTTATTGTGGTTAATCAGGGTTCCAGTGCAAAATAGACATTAAAGCTGCCTACATTCCTTATGTTTATTTGATTTTTTAAATGTTAAATTTCACACATTTATCTGAACTTATTACATGAACTATGATAATCCATAACCTGCATTTGTGTATAATATTTTTTAATCTAACAAGTTATTTTCAGGTGTAATAAACAATGCTGTAGTTTGCGAGACCAATATTCATTAATATTTCACCTTAATAATGGTTTTTATTTCAACAAACATTTGGTTAAAGCCAGAGATTGAAATTTTGAATTAAAAAAAAAAATCTGTTAAAACTAAATTCACAAAACAGATACATTGTGTGCCATTTTCTTTATTTTGCTTTAGGTGTAAAAGTGTACTTTGAGGTTTGTTTAAGCTGTATTGACCTATATTTTAATATACACATATCTACAGTTACAGATTTTTACTCTCTGGCCACTTTAAAGCCACACAGAACAGAAATAGCTGTGGCTAGCAGTGAATATAAACACATTTGAGAAGCAAAGTGAGTCCTTAGTTCTGTCGGGTAAAAGCTCAGGCACACACTCCATTGACAAAACTCTAAAACCATTTCAAAACATGACTATATACAGATTTATTAATACACAGTGCAGCTCATTAACAACTCATTTTCAGATGACAAGATATTGGTCTGAATATTGTCCGATGAAGTCAAACAGGTGGAGAAAACGGTGTAATTTTTCACCAAACGCTATAAAACTGTCAAAATGGATAAAATCATGTTTCACAAAAACTTAGTGCCAAAATAAACTAAAGTAAAAATAATTATTTAGATTTTTCAAAAGAGAAACTGTTGAGTCCAAAGTGTGTAAAGCAAAGTGGAACATCATGAATACATTTGTATCATACTGTTTAGTGCTCAATCATTCTCTCACTCTAAAATTGTACAAACATGTTTTAAACTGAAGAATTACTCAAAAGATACAAAAACCCTTTAACAGTTGATCATCACATCTAATCTTTTGGAGCCACAGCATACATTTCCTGAACAACACACTTTACTGGAATCCAGTTCAGCATGAGGCTGAAGCAGCACAATGAGATGATCTAAATGTAACGTGCCCGATGTGAACAGTTTCTCATTGGGGATATACGGAGAAAATAAATGCAAAGATAAAAGCCTAAAACGAGTCGTAATAAAAGAACCTTGCTCTTAATCTGCACTTTTTTTACATTGTTCAGTCATTTGTGCAAGAAAAGTTGACCAATGACGCCAAAAAATAAAAAGGTATGACATTTAAAGAAAAATAAAAAACAAAAAACACCAGGTGGGCTGAAGGCAAAAAATAAAATGATCCCTAATATCCAGTTTATTTGGAAATATCTGAAGTGTTGCATCCATAAGTGCCACTACAGTCACTCCCATTGTCCCACATTCTGTACAGGCTACTGGAGGGCATCTATGAGAACTTTTAAAAAGGAGTAAAAACAGAATAAAAGATGGAGCTGCAGGTCCTACGTAGTCTTGCGAAAGCCTTTGAGGATGGGATAGATGTTTTCAAACGCCTCGTAAATCTCTCCTCTGACTTTGGCACCTTAATAGACACAACAAACAAAATAAAATAAAATGTAAACATGTAACATCAGATAATCAGTGACTTTGTGAAGCCTTAATCAGAGAGAAGCTCTCACCTGTAAGAACAACTTTTCCAGAGACAAAAATGAGCAGGACAATACGAGGTTTAATCATTCGATAAATCAGTCCAGGAAACAGCTCTGGCTCGTAGCTGAAACACAAAGACAAGAAAATAAACTCTGAGCGTAACGTATAGAATGATGCACTTCCCTCATCACCATGTACCGATGGCTAGAACATGTCAGATGCTAAGACACAGAGTGTGAACCTGAGAAAGTGTACCTGCTGAACTGCTGATGTGTGAGGACCAATCCCTCCAGTCGAATAGGGAACTTCACGTCACAACTGCCCACCATGTTCTGAATCTTAAAATCCAGGAATTTGGCAGGGAAGCCCAGCTTCTGCACCACACGGGCATATTTCCTGGCAGCCAACCTCGACTGTTCCTCACTGTACAAAAAAAACACACAGATTACAAAGAGCAAAAAACTGCACAGCAGAGGATGTAAAATGGATGTAAGCATCTCTGGTAAACTCCACTGGACAAAAGCAAACGAGCTGTTCTCTGACCTCTTGGCACCAGTGCAGACCATCTTCCCTGAGCTGAAGATCAGAGCTGTGGTCCTCGGCTCTCGTATTCTCATGATGACAGCAGCAAAACGCTAAAAGGACAAGAGTTGATTCTATAAAGTCTATCTCATACCAATGAAGCATATTTAAATGTATCACACTTATGACACTGAGAACAGGAAACTCAGAGGCCCGTTAGAACACTCTGGGTGAAGACCAGTGTGTATCCACAGTGATCCATGATTCTACTCATTAGCAAAGTAAAGCAGATCCCAGTGAAACATGTCACACTCACCTTTGGGTTGTACTCTGCATTCCTGGCTCTCAGTGCAATTGTTTTTAGGTCTAGTTTACAACCCAGATTTACCGTCGAGACAATGTTTCTGTTTGTAAAGAAAGCAACAAATAACAGAAGAAAATGAACACAAACTGCAGTGACACACACACACCCACACACACAATAATACACCAGAGTAGTTCATCACATGACACTAATACATACTGAAGCTGTGGTTGGATGCCAGAGCTCTCAGAGGCGGGGGTAGCTGGTGTGATGGGGGTCATGGGGGTGAGGGGGGTGCTGTTGTAGAGCGGGGTGTTTCCTGGCAATGCTGTGGTGGTGGAGCCCACTACAGGCTGGGAATGGAAGAGTTGTGGGGTCTGTCCCGATGTTCCTGGAAGGCCTGAAGAACCAACAGATCAATGATTTCTCTGCATTCTATTTGAATTTAATTTGGCAGTCTTAAGAAAAACAAAACACGAAAAACAACACTCATTGATCTAATTATTCAGCTGAAAGGGTGTAGGTTGAAGCAAAACTTATACATAGCTACCCCATCACAACTAAAGTAGGTTCTCTACATAATACAATCCCACATTTCTTGTGATTGTTGCAGGCTGAAATGCCTGATTTCACAGGCTATTTTCCCAAAAGTTGCAATTTTTTTCAGCCCTAAAACATACTTTACTCACAATAAAGTGAACTGTTTCTACCAATTATAAATACATATCAACCATACATGTTCTAGAAAAAAATATGCTTTATTGTTGGAAACACCAACACAATTTTGCACAACATGCAACATGCAGTAGCTTATACACTGAGCATACCCTGAATGCAAAAGGTGCAACAGTTTTTAATCAAAATGATCATCAGAAGAGCAAGTTAGTAAATAATACTTAATACATAATTAATCTTACAGTGCATAACACATTAAGACATTTCTTTGGGCATAACAAAAAGCATTAACGAACATACTGCACGTGATGATATTATGTGCTTCCTGTTTGTTCTCCCACATGGGGTTGTGCACTGGGTTGCATTCTCTTGACGTGCTGTGCAGAAGCAAAATGCTTGTCCATAGACGACTTACTTATGCTCGATGATAACATTGCATTATGAACAAACATTTTTTACCCCCACTCTTATGAAGCAAAGTTGGGTACCGTCTTGCACGGTCCTTAGCCGATATTTTTGTAAGCAAATGCGAGGTATTTCTATCGCACGACTCCATTGAATGCCAATAACATAGTCAAAATTTACACGTATACGTACATTATTACTACCTTAATTTTTCCTACTATGATAAACCCGAACCCTAAACAATAAAGGAAAGATTATTATCTTTTTTCAAAATGACGGACGCGCATGTGCAGTTCACCAGGTGCGCATGCCCACTGTCTACCGTAGGAAACTTTCACGGTAGGTTTTTTCTACACTACACCGGCACTGGTTGAAAACAGGATGTGACGTAGGCATTTTCTTCTTTGTAGGTTCCTTGTAAGCAGCGCAAAGCATAGACATGATATACGTAGACGCACAACTCTAGTGGGCGGCAGCAGTAGATGTGGCGTCTACGTGTACATGTCTATGGTGCAAAGCCCATAGTACATCCTTTGCTACTTTAGTAGCAACTACAAGCACTAAAATGCCAAAAATAACAATAAGCGGCCGCATATTTATGGTTTTTTTCAGCGAAGTTGCAGGCTTTTGGAAAAACTGCATTGCTGCACTGATTTTGCGTTAAAAGTTGCAATCGCAACATCGCAAAATCATGGAGGAACTGACAATAGGGGTGGTCCAATCCGATATTAATATCGGGCCGATATCAGCCAGAAAACGAATATTGGATTTTATCGGACTGCATCTAAAATCTCAGATATGTATTATATTTATTCAATTGTAGAATACTGTAGATATTGTGTTGAAGGTTAAAATGTATGTAAACAATTGGTTAATAATAAATGGGTCAGTTTTTCTCATACCTACTGTTGCTGACTATTGTTCTCTGTTTGAGTGACATCACTAGATCAAACCTTTTCTAACATTCAACACTACAGAATAAGTAATAAAAGTATGAACAATTTGTGCTGATATCGCATCGGGTTGATATCAACAAATATGCAAGGCTGCAATATTGGTATCGGAAGTGAAAAAGTTGTATCGGGACATCCCTAGTACATAATATCACAAAAAAAAAATTCACAATATTAATATCTATTTTGTACAAGTTTTCTATATACAGTTTATACATGCACATCAAACATACAGTATATACATGCGTACACACATGAATGTACATAATACTAACACTATTTTATAGTTCCGACAAATTTTATCAATTAAATTTAGAGTGGCAACATACAAATTAATAAACTACTATTTTTATTAAGTATTAATATATTTTACACATATACATATTTGCTGTCCTAGGTAAAATTGTTGCTCTTCGTTCTTATACTAATGATATATGTTATATATATATGTTATATAAAATCAGAGACAGATTTTTTCTACAGTTGAATGAATAAAAACTGTAAACACTGGAGCGTGTCATACCTGTACTGGCCTGCTGTGCAGCCTGCTGCTGCTGCTGCTGCCTCTGCTGTTCCTCCAGTATTGACAAACTGTTGGTGTTTTGTACAGGCTGAGGTGTAAGGCCTGAGCCGTACGGCATCATGGGGCTGAAAATGGGCATCCCTGGTGTCATGGCACCCTGCAACAAGTGCACAACATTAAAAAGGCTGCTGCTACTAGGGTCACATTATTATCCAACTTATTTGTGTTTCAGTTGATAGAACTCACAACAGTTGTTTTACTCTGGTTAAATATTTCAAAAAACAACGTGAAAAATATCTATGATTTGCTGCAAAGCTCAAAAAATTGTTACAATCCCAAGTATTTTCCTACTGAAAAACAATAGTTTAGCACCAACACAAAGGGGGGAGGGGGCAGTTTGGTCAGACTTTAACTATAGTTCGATTGCTCAATATACATCATTTGTTTTAACGAACCCAAATAGTTACATGTACACAGAGATCACATGTCTTTGTGTTTAAAGCTGCTGAGTTTAAGCAAACAGACACTGTAAACTGCATAAAGATTTGACATATCTACAGGTTCTATTCCTATATAATACAACAATATTACATTTATAAAAATGCATATTTACATGTTAATTAAGGCAGGCATTTTGAGGCGATTTTCGACTCGTGCGTCTATTTTTGGGATCATGCGAGTCTCTGCTAGATCGTGTGTCGTGCATGGTGTAGTATACATGAGGTCACGAGAAGCGATTAACACCTCACGACAGCTCCCGATCAGCTATCGTATGGTCGTAAGGAAATCAAACATGTTTGAAATCCAGTTGCTCCTCGTGACGGTATCTCACAGTTAAAGCAGTGCCACGGACCGGCTTACCTTAAACTCTCACACTGCGCATGCGCAAACACCGTAGGAGCGCTGTAAAACTGACAGACTGCACTGCCCACGTCTGTCCATCCAGCTCCTGATCCATCACATCGACGTCTTTTTTAAAGATCTTTTTACTAAGATTTGCGAGTGTGTCTCCACTTCCGGTGTTATGGTCTGAGTTCACATTGTACTAAGATTGTATATGCGCAACACCAAAAAAATAGTTTTGTTAAAAAAAAAAAATTTAAAAAAAGTATTCATTTTAGTTTATTTTTGTTTTCAAACTGAACGAACACATGTTTTATTTGTTTATTGGATTATGCTAGGGTTATAATCTCAGTATGGAGGTAAACTCAGACCGTGACACCGGGTTCTTCTTCTTCGTCGGTTTTAATGGCGATGCTTCAGAGTTCTTCTTCTTATGATTTTTACGTTGCACTTGCGGAAACAAGGCCCCGACGTGTCGTGTATGAACGTACGGTGTGAGCAGTCAGATCGTGTCAGAGTGTCAGTCCGTATAGTGAGAACATGTATTGTGAGCTGCGCTCTGCACGAGACACACAGTTTGAGCTGGAGCTGAGTACAATGATCCAAATCCCAGCCTTAAAAGGGTAAAAAAATAAAAAAAATAAAAAATCAAGTTGGTGATAGATCACAATATTTTACCGCACGATTATCGTATCGACCCAAAAATTGTCCAAATTGGGGTTTTTTTTTTTTTTTAAATTGTGTTATTTAGAAAGAAAAAATACGGTGGCTGGGAAGTGTCAGGTGAATGCATTTACAGAAACGAACACAAATGCAAACAGGTCACAACACGAATGCAAACCGGCCACAACAGAAGTGTTTTCGACGGACCGGTATTACAGTCGGACGGGTATTATGATATGATAGCCTGATATGAAAAATATATGAGTATCCTAATCAACTTTCACTTACTTTCATACACGTTTCGATGTCTTCTTCTTGTTCTTCTCTGTTCTGGTGGGTTAAAAACATCCACCAGAAACGTGTCCATCGGAAACACTTCCGTTGTGGCCATTTTGCATTCGTGTTGTGACCTTTTTGCATTTGTGTTCATTTCTTTAAATGCATTCACCTGACACTTCCCGGCCACCGGGTTTCCGACGGACCGGTATTACAGACGGACACGTTTCTGGCAGATGTTTTTAACTCACCAGAACAGTTAAGAACAAAAAGAAGACATCGAAACGCGTATGAAAGTAAGTGAAAGTTGATTAGGATACTCATATTTTTCATATCAAGCTATCATATCATAATACCCATCCGACTGTCCGACTGTAATACCGGTCCGTCGGAAACACTTCCGTTGTGGCCGGTTTGCATTCGTGTTTTGACCTGTTTGCATTTGTGTTCGTTTCTGTAAATGCATTCACCTGACACTTCCCAGCCACCGTAAAAAAAACCATTAATTGCTCCAACATATGTATAGCACGTAAACACGCTGCACTAGGTGTCAGTGAACCACATCAGACCTTGTTAAACTACCTCACTCCTCAATGCATTTTAGCTTGGAAGTTGATTGCACTTTAATATCATAAAATATACTGGGCATTTTAATAATTGTATGTAGTTACTTTTTTTTTTTTTTTTTTTAAATAATAATTTAAGAACTTAGAATCAGAATCTGTTCTAGAGGTTGGCAAACATAACATTTGTTTTTGATGTGGGTACTTGAATTACAGATAGTTACCATTGACTAGTTTTCACAAATTTAAATAGTATTTCATACCATTTTGTACTTGTGATAAAAATGATGCAAAAATTGTAATTATCGTTATTGGGATATAGCGCATCGTATGGTCAGATTAATGACAACGTACACCCCTAGTTATTACATCTAATAGATGATTTTAAAATGAAAAGACGCTGAAAAAGTCCAGTTCTGGTCTATAGATACACTTTTAAATAAGAGGGAAAAGTACTGTTATTACCTGAGGGGAGGCCAGGCCCTGGAAGGCAGGAATACTGTTGTTCTGATCCATGTTTATAGCTGCCAGCACAGAGCAGACACCAGCACAGGAATGACTTCACACAGCCGAGGCACTGTGTACTACAACCAGCCAGGAACACTCTGCACACCCCTCCTGTATCCCCGGTCCTTAACGTCTCTGAAGAAATCACCACAACAGTTTACGTTAAATATACAGCTGTGGAACCGAAAGTCAAACGTAAACGGCTGCAGCTTTGTGGCGCCAACACCGCATTAAACAGCTTTGAATCAGTGTTTTAACGGCACAGCAAATGTCATTATTACTCACGTCCCGCAAAACACACATTTATCAAAGGCTTTTAAAGTGTTTCAAGCGGCTTCCGTCATGTCAACACACGTTAAGTTAGCCACACAAAGCTAATGCTAGTAGTAGCACCAGTAGCTAACGGCTAAAGCCGGCACTGAAGTTAGGCCTCAATTCAACACTGAGCAGCAATAAAGAGCGCCCCCTGGTGGAAGGACTGGAGAGTAAAATAACTCTTGAGGCCTTAATCTCTATAATTTGACCAGTTTACCAACTATTTGTACAAGTGATTAGTAAAGGATTAATAAAATGTTGGTGCTAATTTATTAAAGATTATTACGAGGACTTTTTGACAAATCACAGACCTTTGATACAAGGTCCATGAATATAAACAGGAAAAAAAAAATACTGTTCATAAACCATGGTCCAGTCATCGTTCCAGAAAGTTAATTTTGTCTTCCTTTATTAAATAATATGTTACGGTTTAATTTATCCAGACCACTTTTCAGGAAATGCACTTTAATCCCCTGATGTTTCAGCTGCCAGTCTTCTTCAGACAACTACTGATCACTTCCATGTGTCCATAGAGGAAGAACTCATAAGGACACATGATGAAAGCGATCAGCAGATGCCTCTGAGGAAGATTGACAGTTGGCAGTCGCAACATATCAGGAGATTAAAGTAAATTTTCTGAAAAAGGTTGTCTGAAAAAATGAAACCTTAACATGTCATGGTACAGTCAGTCTGACCCACAGATCGACATTGATACAATCCCATAAGGAATTATTTTTAAAATGTCCACACAAATTAAAAGAATGAAACAAAAGTTAATTTTCATAAGGTGATTGAGTCAGAGAGAAGCCTCAGTAGAACCAACCACAAACAACTACATTTAGATCAGTTAGACCACAAATGTCAAACTCAAGGCCAGGGGGCCAAATCTGGCCCACCAGAGCATCCAAATTGGCCAAAAGTAAAAATGACAAAAAAACATCACTAATTGTGTAAATGACCAACTAATTCAGTTGTAGGTAGTGGTCCAACGGATCATCATTGAACCGTGAACCGCACGAATCCCTCCCCACGGTTCGGCAGCATGTGGTCAGTGGATTGATTGACGGGGAGGGGGTGGGGTTCTTTTCATAATGATCCACGCACCATTAGTAATGCCTCGATGAAGCCTGTTCTGTTGGCGACGTTCGTGCGTGTGCGCCTGAGAGCGAGCGTACTTGCGCATGTGTGGTTCACGCTCCTGGTCGTGTATCTGTGTGTGATTGCGTGAGAGTTGAATAGAGACGCACACACAGGGAGGGAGAGCGACAGCTCTGTGTGCGCGCGTACGTTCGTAATAAGTCTGTGTGAATGTCGTCATGGTATGCCGCCATCCATCCATGTCTTTTAAGGCTCTTATTAAATAAATATCGGCTCTAGTCCGGATGCCCATCCTTGACTATTGTAAGAATTAGAAATTATAAGCTCAGATCTGCTTTCTTTTCCTTCTTTTTTGATGATGTGGGCATAGGCAAGTTTTTAATTCACTCTCCATGTTTGGAAAAAAAAAAAAAAACACTTTAATTTGTTTATATAATTCAAAAATTGTATTTAAGCATTGGATTGACACCAAGTTAAATGACGTTTGTATTTAATGGGCAGAAAAATGTTGCACTAAGTGTTCAACCAAATAAATGGAGAGCAAAGTTATTTTTCTGGTCTTTTTCTTCTTTTTTTCTGCTGATGTGAAAAATAATCCGATCCGTGACTCAAAACCGTGGTACGATCTGAATCGTGACTGTTTTGATCCGTTGCACCACTAGTTGTAGACATCTCAGCCCTGCCAAACTCAGAGAAACTAATATTTGCTAAAGAATCGAGTCTCTAATCACATTAAAACTAAATAATGCAATCATTTTCATTTTATTTATGCTTTCTACTTTCTTTTTTTTTTTTAAAGGAGACAATTAAACGAAGAACCATTACTTTAAAATTAAAAACCTGGACATTTGAATAGAGACTAATTTTTTGGCTCATCCTCTGGTGGTAATAGGCTCAAAAATAGTAAGCCTGCATAGTAACAAAATAATAAATTACATAAATGTGCACATAACATCCACAGTGTGCAAAACAAACTGAACGACTCAGTCCCATTTAACTTTAGTAAATAATAAATTACAAAAAAAACAAAAAACAAACTATTCAAGATGGTAAAGAGTTTGACACATGACTGGTTTTAGTTATACATACTTACTCCATTAGGATCTACGTTCAACGAAAAATACCAAAAATGCCACTAAATGTTTAAAGTTTTTTGTTCAGCAAAATAGACATTTATATATAAAGAGACTCCGTGAATTAACAGTTAACTCTTAACTGTCCATTTAAGCTTCTGACTGAAGCCACCAAATGGAGTCTGACTTCATGTCCGCCCTGAAACCCGTGAGCCACTGACAGTAGCGTCACGTGCTGGTCTAAAACCGTCCGTGCTCGTGCTGATAACCGGTAAACGTTACTGCAGTGGCCGTTTCCTCTTACCTCAGTCCCGGTGCAGCAGCGATAGAAAGGCTGTGTTTGGACCGGGACAGACCTGCAGCTCCTGATCTCGCTTCAGTCCTGTTGCTTAACTGCTTCCGGTGCGCTCTTTATCTTCTTCCGGTGCAGAAGCAAGCGCAGTCACAGCAAAGATGGCGTCGCTGAGTGACAAATCAGTTTGGGACGAGGTGGAGGATGGTATCGGAGAAGAGGTTTTAAAGATGTCCACGGATGAGATCGTACAACGGACTCGACTCCTGGACAGTGAGATAAAGATCATGAAGAGCGAGGTGCTGCGGGTGACCCATGAACTGCAGGCCATGAAGGATAAGATAAAAGAGAACACCGAGAAGATTAAAGTCAACAAGACCCTCCCGTACCTGGTGTCCAACGTCATCGAGCTGCTGGATGTGGATCCCAACGACCAGGAGGAGGACGGGGCCAACGTGGACCTGGACTCTATAAGGAAAGGAAAGTGCGCAGTCATCAAGACCTCCACAAGACAGACCTACTTCCTCCCGGTGATCGGGCTGGTGGACGCCGAGAAGCTGAAACCCGGGGACTTGGTAGGGGTCAACAAAGACTCCTACCTGATCCTGGAGACCCTACCCACTGAGTACGACTCCAGGGTCAAAGCCATGGAGGTGGACGAGCGTCCCACAGAGCAGTACAGTGACATTGGAGGACTGGACAAGCAGATCCAGGAGCTGGTGGAGGCCATAGTCCTGCCCATGAACCACAAGGAGAAGTTTGAGAACCTGGGCATCCAGCCACCCAAAGGCGTCCTGATGTACGGACCACCAGGCACTGGGAAGACCCTCCTGGCCAGGGCTTGTGCCGCTCAGACCAAGGCCACCTTCCTGAAGCTAGCAGGTCCACAGCTGGTCCAGATGTTCATCGGAGATGGTGCCAAACTGGTGAGGGACGCCTTCGCCCTGGCCAAGGAGAAAGCTCCATCCATCATCTTCATCGATGAGCTGGACGCCATCGGAACCAAGAGGTTCGACAGTGAGAAGGCTGGAGACAGAGAGGTGCAGAGGACCATGCTGGAGCTGCTCAACCAGCTGGATGGGTTCCAGCCCAACATGCAGGTCAAGGTAAAGATGCTGTTGTCATCTCAACACTTTAAAAGCACTACCATTATTAGGGCTGTGCCAGATCTGATTCCACTGCAGCCCTCAGGGCTGGGCGATATGGACCAAATCTCATATCTCAATATCTTTTTCTCAAAATGGCGATACACAATATAAATATCAGATTTTTTAAGTCAAATAAAGTCAGACCTGAAAAACAATTCTGGGTTAAATTTACTGGTACAAAATGCCACATGGGCACCTTTGTTAACAGTAACAGACTACACAATATGTGCTACTTTTGGCTTTTTCTCCTATAAAGGACAGCACATGTGAGTGAGTTCTGTAGTGTGGCTTGTTTAGGGGAAGGTCTGGATTAGGATACAGTAATTATCTAACTGTGCTTTTCATGCTGTTCTGAGTAGTAGTGGAAGCAGCAACTCCTAAAGCGGCTATTTTAATACAAAATAAGCTATAAAAATATATACATCATTATAGACAATATTGTAATTTTCTATATTGCCAAAATTGAAAACTTGATACATCTTGAATCTCAATATATTGCCCAGCCCTAGCAGCCATGCTTCATATTACATGATCTCACACCAGGAAAGTATCCAGGACTAGAAAACTATGGCATAGAAAAGTTTCACTCTCCAGATAAACATGTTTTCCAATTAGGGATTGCCGATATGATATCGATATTGCGGCCTTGTACATCGGCCGATACCGATTTTGCTCCGATAAGATATCAGCATAAATCATACATGCTTTTTTTTTTTTGTTTTTTTTAATAATAATGACTTATTTCGTAGTGTGGAATGTTAGAAAAGCTTTGATCAAGTGATGTTACTCAAACAGAGAACAACAGTAGGTATGAGAAAAACGGACCCATTTATTATTAACCAATTGGTTACATACATTTTAACCTTCAACATAATATCTACAGTATTCTACAGTTGAATAAAATAAACAAAAAATTAATTGCATTAAAAAAAAATCGGAAATGTGTATCCGATATTCGTTTTCAGGCTGATATCGGACCGATATTGGATCGGGACACCCCTATAAGTTTCTAACATGAAGGGAAATATAAGCCTAAAGGGGAAAAAAAGCCCTCAATCTACGCATGTAACAAAAAAACAACAAGAAAGTAGTAAACAACACAATCAGTGTGACTACAGTATTGTGTATTTTTCAGGTGATCGCTGCCACCAACAGAGTGGACATCTTGGACCCTGCGCTGCTGCGTTCAGGCCGTCTGGACAGGAAGATCGAGTTCCCCATGCCCAACGAGGAGGCCAGAGCTCGTATCATGCAGATTCACTCCCGCAAGATGAACGTCAGTCCCGACGTCAACTACGAGGAGCTGGCCCGTTGCACCGACGACTTCAACGGAGCGCAGTGCAAGGCTGTGTGTGTGGAGGCCGGAATGATCGCACTGCGCCGTGGAGCCACGGAGCTCAACCACGAGGATTACATGGAGGGAATCCTGGAGGTCCAGGCTAAGAAGAAGGCCAACCTTCAGTACTACGCCTGAGGACGCTGTCTGTGTCCATATCTGTGTGAGAGTGTTCATTACAAGTCGTTATCACTTATTACTGCTGATACATTTGGGTTAATAAAAAGGAGTAAAATGTCATTTGATTGTAGTGTTTATTTGAACTGTGTGCACACCTGTTGATATTGCTGCTCAAATATTATGTTAATCTTCAAATGTAATTGTTTCTATTCATAGGATTACAATATTGAAGTGAAAACTCAAATTCAATATTTATCATAAAGACTGTAGTGTAGTCCTTCCTTTTATTAGTACTGTAAATGCAAAATGAACCCAGGAGCATCTTAAATGATTTAGAATGATTGAATCATCTGCTCTCTCCTTTCAGTGAGGGTTGTCTGTTCTATTATTTCTAAAGTAGTGCAAAGGAGTCATAATGAAATAATCGTCTTCTAAATCTATCAAAAAAAAAAACATTAAATCCAAGAAAGGTTTAGGATTGTGATGTAAAAACAATACAGAACATTAAAAGGAGCGTGACAGTTGATGAATAAGGAAAAATAACTGCTTTCTTACAGTTACATATATAAATAGGACTGGGTGATATGGACCATTCTCAAAATAGTGACATTTGATATGAATCTCAATTATTAACTCAGTCTCACCAGAAACACAATTCTGGTAAGACTTTGCTGATGCAAAATGCTACACATGTACATTTACAGCTGCACAATATGTGCCACTTTGCCTTTTTCTCCTATTAGGGACAGCACGTGTGAGTGAATTCTGTAGTGTGACGTGTTTAGGGGAAGGTCTGGATTAGGACGCACTCAAAAGTCCATCTACCTGTGATTTTAATGCTGTTCTGAGATGTAACAAAATCAACTATAAAATATATCAGACATTTTACATTTCCATATTACCAAATATATCTTATAATTATATCTTGAATCTCAATATATTGCCCAGACCTATATATACATACATCTTAATTTCCGAGCATAAGTGATCAACCTGCTCAACAAAAAAATGCTTTACAAATATAATTAATAATAAATATTTGGACTTGTGACCTAATAACATCAATCATGGTCTTAACTATAATTTTGAACTCAATGGTTCAGATTTAATCATTGATGGTGGTCAGTATATCAATGTTGTTATTGTGCACTGTAACCCTGCGAGAGTGGCTATAATAAGTATAATAAACATGACAACTTTTTATTCCTTTACATTTATTAAGAATGTAAAAAGAACAGAGTGAATCATTTTATCCAAAAAAAGAAATCTAAATAAAGGCAGAGCGTTGGTCAGGATGAGAGGAAAACATGTTTCTATAAAGCAGGTGAACCAACAGGATGTACCAGGAACAGAGGAACCCCGCCCCCTCAGTCCTTCCTCAGTGGTAAGGTCTGCTCCTTGATGCCCTCCTTAGTGACAATACAGATTCTGAGAGCATCTCCTGTGTAGACGTCTCTCTCTGCGGCTGAGATGAACACGTCTTTGACCAGCTGGACAGCTTTTTCCTGAGTCAGAGGGACATGCTGCACTCCCTCCATGTTCTTGAATCCAATCTGTGGGAGTTTGTGTTGAATGAAAAGTTAGACTGAGCGTAGTGTTTGTGGAAAGAGAAATGTGTAAATGCCTGTGGTGTTGCTTTGTCATACCTGGTTGTCCAGCAGTGGCTGCAACATGGCACTGGCAGATCCTCCTGCCTTGTAGGTGTCTCTCTGATAAGAGCCCACTGGGTCAAAGCTGTACACAGCTCCTTTGCCTGAAGTAAACATTTCAGTTAAACATTTGGGAAACATTTGGTTGAAAGAAATCCATCCTAATCTGAAGAAAAGCAAAGAATCTTCAAAAATGCAACTTTTTTTAAAAATCATATCAGTACACACCCTCTTCATCCAGGCCTCCGATGATGTTGTACACATAGTAAGGAAAGAACCGCCTGCCGTACAGGATGGTGGACAACATGGCTGCAATGGCTCCACTAGTCATTATCTTATTGTTTGAGTGTTTGTACATCTAGAAAGAGAAAAACACAATAATGTTAAATTTAATGAAAAGTCTGTGACACTGACTCCATTACCCTTGGAAATACCGAAAATCTGCAATAAAAACTGGCAATGGAAAGACCTGAATTTCGAAAAAACATTCAAATATGGCTAAAAAGTTGGTACACTTTCATGAGGAGGATTTTCAGACGTTTCAATGTTGAAATGTGTTGCAAAAGCACCATGGAAACACTTTTTCCGCAAATACCTGGTTACATGGCCGCTTCTCTCCGAGAAAACATGACGAGGTACGTGTAGACAGAAGATTAGACCTGGGACATTTCTCAGCATTATACTTTAAAATTATTACTACCACATTAGACGTTAAACAACAAAGGAATACAGTTTTATAAGGAGGTTCTGAGCGTCCGTCTTTCTGCAGCAAAGTCACACGGGATGAGATTTCACGGGAGTTACGAGGCTCCTGCCCAAAATAGCCTTCAATGGAAACATGTTCAAACATTTAGAGAAATCTGTAATGGAAACCCAGCTAGTGTCTGTGATTCTACCCAATGATGAAGTGGACTCACAAAGATAAATGCTTGTCTAAAGGTGAGAGCCACTGCTGAATGGAAAATAATAGTGAAACCTCAGCTCAGCTTACTTTTAGTCTGGAGTCGATGATTTTGGTCAGAGTCAGGCAGTCCCCATGGAAACCACTGCAGCCAATGACAGTCGTATCCGTCCTGTAATTAGAAAGCAGGTATGTAAAAGTAGCAGTGAATGGTAAAGTCGACATATACGCAAAAATCTACTTGCAATCTTTATGTAGTGTAAATTATATGAACAATAAAAAAGTGTCAATATTTCAAGTAAGGTTTAATTACTCCTGACTGCAAAATTTGTAATAAAAGACGACAATCTATAAAATCCCATCCCTGCCAGTAAAAAATAAATAAATAAATAAAAAAAAAACAAAAAAACTAGGAAAATTAAATAAATAAAAATCTATGTCATAATTATGAAATAGTATCTAAATTGTCTTCCTTGTGATGCCCCAAAGTAACAGTTGGCTGAGACAATCTTTACAGATAGAGGTCATCATTAAAGACTAGTTTTGACGTGGATCCACAAATCATGAAGTTGTAGTTATTTTGAAGGAATCTCACAACATCAAAATCAGCTTCCGGACCCTGGAGAGAAAACTACAGAAGAACCCATTTGCAACCTTGCAGTGAGCATGCACAAGCTGTTTGGCATGATCACCTAGGTCATGACTCATCATTATAAGATATTTCACTATTCCAAGTTGTTCTTTTTACTGGCGGGAATGGGCTTCCATAACAAATTGAACTGAGTATCAGATCAATACACTGAATAGTTAAGAGTGGTGCTGACTGATGGTTTAGTGCGTAGGCATGACGGTGCACATACAGTTTGTAGCACTTTGGAGAGTCCCTGCTGTGAATGGCGTATCCTTCACTCAGTCTGGTGTCTGAGGCTACGATAGCAAAATCCTCCCCAGCAACAGCGAGTACAGTCCTACAGACACACAGCACACACACGGTTAACACAACGAAACTGAAACTGTGACAAAAACACTGAAATGTAGATTATTATTTTAAACATTTCACAAACGAGGAAGAAGCCTCAATGCTTTAAATACTTCTACACTGTTAGCTGTTTAATAAACTACTGAACTTTATGTTAAGCGAACAGCAGGCTAGCTTGTTAGCACTGTCCAGTATAAGAGGATGTAACATTAGCTAGAGGCTAAAAGCTCCGCGGTGAAGATGTTACTAACCCTCCGTTGAAGGTGTACGGGGAGAAGCGATGCTCTGCATGGCCGGTGTAGTGATAGTCCTTCATCTTCCCCGAGTCTCCAAAAGTGTGTGTGGAGAGCATGTTTATGTCAGAAAGCTGAGTGTTTAGACAGGAGGCTAAAGTCGCTGTATCACCGCACTATGGCAGCCGCTTCCTCTACTCATCACACACAGCTTCACAGGGACTCTGTGCGACAGCGCCTCCACAGGCAGACCCGGGAAAAACAGGAGGGTCTTCTTCTTCTTTGGGGTTTATTGGCACATTCAACACGTGCACGTAGACTACGTCACTTCCGTCACTTGCAGAGCTGCTGGGACGTGATATTTGAATGTACACCGACCATACGATGTTTGTTAAATATTTTAATAGTACATGTTTAAATATGTGACTTTTTTGTGGTGTTTTTAATTGTTTATTAAAAAAAAAACAACAACAATTAAAAAAAACAGATAAAAACACAATACACAAAATTGACAATCAAACCACAGAGAAAGTAAATTAAAAACCAAAGTGAAAGGATTGCGTAGTGACAGTTGTACTTTATTTTTTCTCTCAAATCTTTACAGTCCCGGCTAGACTGATCTCAGAAAAAATGAAATTATGCCCACTGTATTTACTGTATTTTTATTTGATCATAAAGCTATTACTATTGAAATCAACCTTTTATCCAAGAAAGCTGGGAAAAACACTGACTATTGCAAATGTAATAAAAGTACTGAACAATGATGACTTTAAAAGGCAAACTCAAAACCTTATTGAAAAACACTGGCGAATGGTCACATTCACTAATTATTATGGAAGATCCTGGGAATTATTGAAATTTGAATTAGAAAGGTGGCAATGGTGTCATTGAGCAAACGAAAGTCTAAAGCAAAGCAAAGAACGAAAAAGAATGGCAAACTGTTTCACAAATCATGAATTTAACTGAAAAGGTAAGCTTAACCAAGGGTGAACAAATGTAATGAATTTTTAGTCTCACTTAACCAAATGTATGAGGAACAGCCCAAATGTTATTCTATTAGATCAAGAAGGAAATGGCTTGAACAAGATGAAAAATGCTCCGAATATTTTTTCAATTTGGAAAAAAAAAAAAAAACAAGTAAAACTAAACATAAAAGATACTGTTTGTGAAGATGATAAAATGACTGGAGAATATGTTGCCAACTTTTACAGAAAACTATACTCCAAGGAAATTCTTGATGAAAATAAAATGGATTCATACTGTCAAAATACAGAACAGAAATAAAAACAATTGAGGAAGAATTTTAAAATGATTGTGACTGAAAGATAACAAGTCTCCAGGTAATGATGGCCTGACAGGTGAATTTTATAAATATTTCAAATAATTTCTTGCTCCATTTCTGGTTCATGTGTTTGAGGAAGCCTTAACATCTACCACCAACATTACAACAATAAGGTCTTATGAAATTAATACCCAAACGAAAAGAAAAGATAAAATTAATATTGACAACTGGAGGTCGATTAGCTTGTTAAATAATGACGCCAACATTTTAGCTTCCATTTTAGCAAAGAGACTTAAGATGAGACTGGCTGAACTTATTGATGAAAAGCAGTCAGGATTTATGCCAGGTCGCTGTATTATCAATAACGTCAGGTTAATTTGGGATCTATTGGATTATAATGAATATATTGCTGAGGTCAGTCTTGTTTTATTTGTGGATTTCTATAAAGGATTTGATTCAGTCAATCATGAATTCATGCTAAAAACACTAAAAAAAAACCCTTAGGATTTGGAGATCGATTCATCACAGTAATTCAAACACTCTATAATGGTTGCAGTAGCTCTGTAAAATTGGCTCATGGAACATCTCCAAGATTTTGTATAGAAAGAGGAATAAAACAGGGATGTCCTATCAGTCCATACATCTTCCTGATTGTAGCATAAATGATGTTCCAAGGTATCAATGCTTTTGACAGAGAATTCAAAATTTCATAGCTGGCTGACAATGCAGCAATATTCATCAATAATCAGGCAGAGGTGAGGACAGTAATGAATTGCATCAATATTAACAATGAATCTCAATACATCAGTCCTGTTACCACTTAAAAACTGTGAAGATCTTGAAATACATAGCATGTCCTGTAAAGAAAAGGTGACCTATCTTGGAATAATTGTTAAAGGTGCAGTCCGCAACTTTCAGATCCCTCTCTCCCCCTTCTGAGAATGGTGGTTCTCAGACAATGGCAATTCAATTCAATAATAATAGCTTGGTTTCAACCCAAAGAGGACAGTCACTCTTACATTTGTACAACAAAATATGCTAAATTTAAATACTTGGAGTAAAATGTCAAAGGGTTGGGCTAGGGCACGTGTCAAACAAGGCACTGGGTCCAAATCTGGCACTTCAGGGCATCAAATTTGGCTCGCTCAAGAAAGATGAAATGATAGAAAAAACATTGAAACATTTTGTAAATAAACAACTAATTCACTTGTAGATTTCTCAGCCTCCTCCAAATACAAAAAAATCAATTAAAATCAACAATATTTCCTGAGCTCAGTTTTCCAGTTCTTATGTCACACAATGGCACTAATTTTCAGTCTCAAATTGTTTAAAGAACTCTTAATTTTCCCAAAAATCTGTCAAATTTCCCTCAAGGTATTCCTCGAAAATTCCCAAAATCAGGGAAATTTTAGTGAAGATCCTGCAGGGACTGATATACTCACCTACATTATCATTTATATGTGGAAGTGCAAACCAGGGCACATTAATGTTGAAGTTGTTCTTTTTTCCCACCTAAATCCTGTGGCTCAAACTGGTTTTTATTTGGCCCCTGAACTAAGATGAGTTTGACACCTCTGGACTAGGGTCAATAAACAATACTACTTCATACCAAATACATTGGTTTGGGATTTAGTTAGTGTCTAAAAAAAACTGTGCCTCAGGAATCACTTCCATAAACAACCAAGAACTAACAGATCACAATAATACCTCCAGGCTGGTTTTGACTGGACGATTGGGAGTTTAACACATTTAAGTTAAGTAAGCATCTCCAGATATTAATAAGTGCAAACTCCTTGCGAAAACTTCTTAAAAAATCCCCATAGCAACCAGGCTCACATACTAAATGTAAAAGAGAAATTATTTTGCACTTTTCTTATTTACAGATAGTGAAACTCTCATTCACTACCCATAGGTTTAGAGCAACAACTGACCAATAATGCATTGCTTGTATTTGTACATTTATTGTAGTGTAGATACCAAATAATTCCGTTTTTTTTAAAAAGTTTTTATTAGAAGAAAAAACAGTCGTGATTCAGTCGCCATGACATACACGTGTTCATGACAGAACAATTTAAAAAAAATAACACGTTTCCAAAAAGCACAAAATGTGATTGTGGACACACATTATTCTTGAACCTGATGGTTGTCTATTGAAGTGTATGTATGAATCAATGCAATCAGAAGTGGTTATTGTTTCCTACAACAGTAACTGATATGGCTGAGATGCTGTTTGCACTAAGTGAGATTCACACCCACAACCTTGTAAGTTCTGCAGTCCTGAGGAGGATCAGTGTGTCTCTACATGTTATCACAGGATCAGAAGCACGTTTACAATGTTAAATAACATTGGCCTTTACTAACTAATAAAAAAAACAAAGGGAAAGAAAGCATCATTAAAAAAGTCGATCAGAAGTTATGAACATCAGTGAGTAGAAATGAACTCTGACCCTCTCAGTAGTTTCAGATTAAAAGCACCATTAGTTTAACAGTCAGTGTTGACGCTGTGAGTGGTTGACTCATGTCATTCATTTGGATGCAACTCAGCAAGAACCTCATTGCGATTCACATTTCATTCATTCAATATACACTGTGGGAAAAACTTCATCAATTTTTTTCTAAAGGGAAATAATTCATATTTTGCTTCTTAATCTTTAGGCCTGGATATAAAGTCCTGTAAAAATCTAACATAAAGTGGTTCAAAACCAGTTGAAACTGTTAAACATGAAGTAATTGTTGAATTATTTGTGGCTGTTACAGCGGATGGAACAAAGGCAGTTATCTGATTTAATGAAGATCATTTCTGGGCCGACTTTGACTTCTTTGGTGTTTTGCCTCCTTTCTTTTTGGGAGTGATGAAATCTTTCTCACATACCTCACAAACCCAAAGACCTGTGGAGAGAGACATTTGTGAATAACCGTAGCAGAGATGAACACACAAGCAGAAGTAACTGATTACAAGTACTCACGTTACTGTAATTGAGTTGCTTTTATGGGTACTTGTACTTTTTTTTTAGTATATTTCTAAATCAGTAAATGTACTTGTACTCAAGTACATTTTAAATGAAGTAAAGTCATTTGTTACATTCCTACATCTGACCATTACTGAGTAAATTATTATTTTTTGTTTTAAAAAGATCAACAAACATTATGAAATCACAAAAAATTAAATAACCAGACAACAATCAAATCCATCACATTATAGTCGACCAATCAGATTAAACGTAATGCACCGTGCCAAAACAGCTTTGAATGGAGGTTATTTTCATTTTGAATTGAATTCATTAATGTTATTTTATTTTTCAATACCGATGCATTTTGATAAACCTTTTTTATTTTATACATATGCCTTTGTGGAAAATAAATTAAGTTCCAGTTGTTGAAGGTTTGTACAAATATTTGTCAATTTAAAAATATGTATGTAAAAACTGCCAATATGCTTCAGAAAGTTGACTTGTAGGGTGATTTGTAAATACATTTTGATTTGTCTATTTTGATGGGATCATTAATTATTTAATAGGTTAAGCGACAGAAATATAAGAATGCTATTCTTCTTACTGCTCCTACACATCCTTGACATTGCCGCTATGAGATGGCGTGTTATTAAGTCATAGGGGGAAAAGTTTTTTTTCTTTGAGGGAAGGTCAAGGTTACACATCGAAAAGAAATGGTACCAGTCTGAGCACTGTATCTCAATGAAGTCATGGACTTTGACCCCTACCAATCTTTTTACTGGTGGGTCGTACATCTTCAATCCAAAGAAACAAAATACTCCACTTGAGATGAGCTGTTCATAAATGTAAGAATCAAACTTGTACAATAAATATTCATAGAGATATGTTGGTATTTGACACTTGACACGACCTTGACATTGACATTTTGACATCAAAAAGGTCACATCCTTGACATTATTCCTATGAGATGACATACTTGTCATTAGTGCTGCATTATTAGCCTAGGAGGAGTTTTAGGACAAAGCAAGTTGCGGAAAAAAAAATAATAAGAAGAACTCCTACGATTACAATGTAGCAATAAAATAAATACATAGATAATACACCTCTGACTAATTGAGTTCCAACACAGCAGTAGCATGCATCGCTGAATAAAACACATACCTGTAGGAATGGAGTCCACGCCCACGCAGAATGTGTGGTACCCTCGGTCACACTTGTCACAGAACATCATCTCGTCCTCATGGTGGGGCTGCTGGCACACAGTGCACGTCTTACACTCCATACACTGCCACGGGTATGTCTGGATCACACACACCAGCTCCTTGCTCATGTCCAAGCAGGATGGGTGGCCTGAAAAGACACACACACAGAATACAGGCTGTGATGTGAATCAATGAAGTCAACATTACTGTAAGTCTGTAAACACATGTTCATCAGATATTTCTGTCTTTGGATTATGTGGACACGATAAAATACAATAAAAAAAAATCTGATTGCAGTGTCACAATTTATCATTGTTTGCATGCAAATGGTGATCAAACAAAAAAAAACTAAACAGAAGCAATGGAAAGTATGTGAACTTACCGCTGTTATCACACTGGGAGCAGTGAATGAGTGCTTCTGGCCTGCCTTTCTTGTTGGCCTCTTTACCCTTCTGGCAAATCCCACACATAGCATGGGGAATGACCTTAGGCTGCAAGGGCAGAATAATGCTATAAAAACCAGACATGCACCGTAATCCTGTAGTCATGGACAAACAGCAGTGTGTGTTCACTAGATTTTGTGTGTGTGTGTGTGTGTGTGCGTGCAGACGACCACACAGACTGGATACAAACAGAGGCATCTTTCTAAATTCAGGGTCACAGCAAGTAAAACTTATTGTTTTTTTTAATTATAGAGTTCAACCAACAACCTCATCTTAGGCGTCAAAGCTTCAACTAAAATAGTGATTTTTGACAACTAATTTGATTATTAGTGTGCTTGGATACAATCTTGGTTCCTGCTTTTCCAATCACAGGGCAATGGTTTGTAAGTTTGTAGGACAGCAGAAAGGACAGAAAACAGAAGGAAATCCAAGAGGTTTAACACCTTCTGCACAGTGAACTGATGCAAAAATATCACATCAACTCTGTGCTTACGTTCTAATAATCTTATAGTTTTGTATTATTTGGGTAAACAAGTAGTTTTGTTTTAACTTATATTGCGTCCCTTCCAAAACCTCAACAATGGTGAGACATCCTTAACTCCATTGCACCAAAGGTTGAACTAAAATACAGGACACTGTTAAAAAGATTGAAGACTAGAAACAGAAGATTAGGACAAAGCTGAGAGCAGAGCAGCAGCATGAGAGAGAGAGAGAGAGAGAGAGAGAGAGAGAGAGAGAGAAATGGCCACATTTCAGTCAGATAATAAAACACATTATTAATATTTATTAACCTACTCTTCAAAGAAACATCTGAAATGACTTTTAAAATGAGACAGAAGATTTGGCAGGAGTGAAATACGCTATAAAGTGTTATGATTTCTGACTTAATTTTCATCAAATAATATTACAAATCTGTAATAAAGTATTATTTTCCCTACAAAACAGTATCAGTTCTAATCAGTACACCAGTGCACACAGCTGTTTTAAACATGTTGTTTAACTACCCACACATTTCTACAGGCTTCCTTAAACTCTACAGATGATCCTTAGCAGATTAAACTTCAGTTCACAAAAAGTAAAACTGTTGGTATATTTACATATTGAACTCATTGATCTCCAGCGCTAGCCGCAATCTTCTGCAACTTGTGTTTTTATGCATGTATTAATCACATGACCAGGGACTTAACTCGCCCAACCACTGGATCAACAATATTCAACAATGTCAGTTTCTTTGTGCTTTTAAAAAAAAAAAAAAGAAATGCTTGAACAGCACATCTTTGAATCCTAGCCTCGCTGAGACTTTGACGACAAAATCAAACCATCTTCTGCCCTGTTGTTCCTCTAAACCCTGCCATAATTTGGCCATTTTGTAGTTAAATGACCACAGAAACCACTATATTATTATTATTATTGGTTTTTAAATGCATTTTGAATATTTGTCTCAGACTTGAAAAGTTAAACATGCACAATATTTTGAATGAGTTGTTTCTCTTTTTTATTTATAATCTGACAATCCTATCCTGTTTATTTAAAAAAAAATAATATAGACATGATGGCTCATCCACCTGTAAGGTGTATACAGCATGTAGCAGTTTGAGTTGACTTTATATGACATATTAATAATAATAATATATATTATACTGGCACGGGCGTGAATAAGTAAATACAAAAGGAACCAACAGTGAATGAGATTTTTTTGTTTTTTATCATGTAAAATGTAATGATGCTCATGCAATAAATAATCATAAATAAAACTTGCAATGAGTAACAGATTTGAGCAAAATTCTTCTGCGGAGCGATTGAATAATTTACAGTCAACTTGGATTCAACTTTGGTGTTCATAAGTCAGGTTTATTTATGAGCGGTTTGTGAAAATAACATCCTCATTATGAAGACACTGCAAAACGCTGTGTGTCCTGGAGATGATGGTCAGACCAAAGAGAAGCTACATCCATTAGTCTGCAACCTAATCCCTCTGTGATGTTAGAAAAAGATTTTAAAAAAAATAAAGACATAAATAAAAGTATCTTTTCCACAGCATTATTAAAGCCATTTCTCTTTGACCCATTTGTTACAAGCTACAACTTAAAACTGCTGCAGACCATAGTCTGTTATCAGATAAATCCATTGTATAGGCCTCATAAATCAATAAATCAAACATCATTTGCTTGAAAAAAAAAAAAAAAAAGACTAAAAGTTTGAAATTGCAACCGGCACGTTTGCTTTGATCTGCATCATAAACATTATCGGAAAAATTCCATGCATTGCATTGTGGAATGTGGAGGCCCCACAAACAGATGCACATAGAAGCATTTTTTACTTCATTTTTACGGTGATTTCTTGTGTTTGCCCCAAAAAGCTCAGCCAAAGTGACTCAGCACAATTCAGGTGTTTTCACAGACTGAAAGTTTTGGCAAAACAATGGTGGATGTTGATTTCGGGGCTTACAGAGAAACATCTGAATCTGGCTAAAATGGAATGTTTCACGTAGTGAGGTGATACCACAGGGAATACTGAGAACACACTAGAACGTGGTGTCAAAAATCAATCACCACCTCCTCGTCTGGTGAAGAAACAAAAGAAATCACGCTAAAAATGAAGTAAAAAAACTTCTACATCCCACAATGCAATGGGCAAAACTTTTCCAACAATGTCAATAAGCGAGTGTTAACAGCAGGGATGAAAACAAAACTTTCGAGTGGCAATTTCATCCTTTTATGTCTTTTTTTTTTTTTTTTTTTTTTTAGAGCAAATGATCTTTGTTTTGTTGATCTATGAGGCGTACACTAGGTTGTTAAAAAAAACCTATCGTCTCCTGCAGCTTTAACTTTCAGTTGATTTTGAGAAATGAGTGTATTAGTGATGAATGAAAATTAATTGATAAAGTACTTTTAAATAAAGAAAAGTTCATCACACTAGAGGACCACCATCACCACACAGCTTAGTGACCCCACACATAAGGTTGAGAATCTTGGCACTGAGGGCATGTGGACTTTTTGGGGGTGTTTTAAATCTACAGGCTTGGCGAAAAAAAAAATGTCAGCCAGGTTTGAGGCTATAAAGGGTCTCACTGTCTCTGACATGTTGGGGAAGTTTCCAACCTGAGGTTAGAAAGAGCAGGAAGCAGGAAGCTGGTGTGTATAAAATCAACCAACAGGTAACACCCAGGTCATATCGGCTGATGTAGTGCTTTCTGACACAATAAAAGTACAAGTCATACGTTATACAAACAAAGAGACTCTTTTATCAATAAACACTTCAAACATTAATATTACTTCACATATAAATGTTTAAAGCCTCTACTATCAACATCAACTACTTTTCTTTTAAATAAAAAAAGCATCCACACTCTGCTTGAAGCTTATATATATATATATATATACACTTCTATATCAGAATAACATTAAGAGGGACAAAAACTAGCAGCCCAAACATCCACTTACTTGTCTTGAAACTTTCTTCTTTTAACAAGTGAGGACAGACGAGAGGTATATTAAAAACAATCAAGAAAAACTGTTAAAGTTCTCTTCTCTGAAAAACCAAAAAAAGTGCATCGAAAAACGTCCCTTTAAGTTGTTCTTATTGCTCAGTCTGGTAAAAAAAGGGAGAAAAAGCCACGTGGCAATCACAAAAAAATGCTTGTTTTTTAACGGTATGTGTGTGCATGTGTTATCCTCGCTGAAAAGCTGACAAACTGTAGAACAAAGTGAAGAAAACGAGCGAGGGGGGAGTGGGATGGATGGAGTAAGGGTGTGGTAGTAGTAGAAAGAGAAGGAGGGGGTAGAAAAGTGCTGCTGCTGTTGTTGGAGGAGAGTTCAGTTGGTTTTGTCCTCTACCTTGTACCCCGGGGTAGCTTTGTGGGACAAGGAATGGCGCTGGTTGCCGTCTTTGCCTGGCGTCCTGTCTTTGGCCTTGGACTTGCGTTTGCCGCCTCCTTCCTGGCTCTCCACGTCTGACGTGTTCCCTGAAGAACTGTCCTGCTGAGTCAGGGTTTGGAGTCAATTACATTTCTAAATTGCAATTACGTCTTCAATTATCTATGTTTAATTACAACTCCATTATGATTACGGTGACCAGCATTTTTTTCAAATTCCAATTAAATTTACAATTATTATTTTTCCACTGAGTCAATTAGAATTACTGCGCCTTTAATAAATAAGCCCATAAAACTAAACCTTCTGTCTTAAATCATTGTAAAATACACTAAAAACAATTATCTTTCATCCAATTTGTTTCTCATCTCTTAGTTATCTTGTTGTACTTCATTATCCATAAAAATATTGGTATCAATGTCTTTGGTGTGGGAGCCCGAGCCTTTTTCCTGTCAGAGTACGCCTCAATTTCAATTTATGAAAAAAAAAATGAAAAACTTATACTCAAGAGAACTAAAACATAGTGGGGGTAACAAGATATAAAACATTTTGTAACTACGTATGTGTAAGCCATAGAACTCTAACATGGTTCCCCAGTTTTGCGTGTAATTAAATAATAGTTTTAATAAAAATGTCTATACCAATTACAATTACAAAGTAAATAATCTGAATTCAATTACAATTAAATCATGATGACAATAGCAACAGATGTTTTAAATTATTGTTACAATTATAATTATGCCATAATTGTAATTAATGATCAATTACGCGATTACAATTATAATTGACCCCAACTCAAGTTAGTGGAGTAACAAATTACACACTTTATTCTTAAAATCTTAAAATAATTACCTTTTCAAGATCTAGAACCACACTAAGCTGAGAATTAGTCAACTCTTGAAATATTAGACTCACTTTATTAGTAGTTTCATGCTACTTTTTCCCAATAAAAAATAATATTGTTCACCAGCTATTATCTAGCCCGTATATATTTATTTACTTACAATGATTTGCTTGTGTAAACAACTAGTGCAGTGTGTTTAAGTTACTTTTGCTTTAATACACAGAGTTGATATAAAAACAAAACAAACAAATCCACTGGTGTGATTACAAAACACATGACAGCTAAAGGTGGAAAACTTTCAAAGGTAGTTTACTTAAAAATTGTGCCACGCAGAAGTGACTTAATGACGAAATATTACACATTTCATTTATAGAAAAGTAAGACTTTTCATCACATGGTACAGCCAAGTTTTCTTCTTCTTGTCTCTTTAACTGTTCATAATCTAACCTGAACAGTAATAGAATCATTAAAGAAATAGAAAATATTAAACTTTTTCCGATCAGATTTTGTTTCCTTACAGACAAGTTCTTCTTTTTGTCGTTCTTTGCTTCCTCCGCGTCGTCGGAGTCAGGCTCAGAGTCCAGAGCGGGAAGCTCTGGGTCCAGAGGAGGCTCAAACAGAGCTGTGTTCAGCGGCAGATACCGCAGCTCATTAGGAGAGTACCTGTCATGGAGAGCATGGTGGTTGGACAAGGAGACATTAGTAGCTTAAATAGTTTTTTGGATAGCATGTAAAAAAGTAAAATGAAATATTGTTTCAAATTGTGATCAACGGTAAGGAAAGAACCTTTTGTAATATTCCTGAAACTGTCCAGGAATGAGAGCCACAGGGAATGGCCCCGTTCTTGTCAGATCGGGTGCCAGCACTTTAAAGCGGCCCTGAGGCACCTGGATGATCTACAGCACCAGACACAGTTTTAACAAATATTATTTAAGCACCTAAAACCAGAACAGATTGTCTTACTGTTACTGTATCATCTATTCCCCCCCACAGGTTTGAATTACATGTGTCTGCAGGTCAAAGTAGGCTCTCCTCTCCTCCATACGCTCCCTGTTGAAGTTACTGTTGAACTCTGCTGCTTTCTTCGCTGCTTTCTTTATGTACTCGGGAACTTTACTGGCTTCTACTTTCTGAGGGTTCTGCGGCTGCATTTGCTGTGGAACAAACAGGTATAAACATATTGAGTTGTTTGGAAAAGAAGAAAAAGCTTTTATTCCTCTCTGTGTCTTACAGAGTACTCTTTAGCTATCCTTTGTCGCTCCCTCTCTTGCAGGATAACAGAATACTCGGCGTGTTTTGCGGGGTGCTCCTTGATCATCATATCAATCACCTCATCACTCCGCAGAGCTGTAAGACCTACAGACACACAAACTTTTACAATAGGATTCCTCCAGATCTGAAGGATCTGAAAGAAATAGCCTTCAAAGACACCTGGGGCAGTTTTGCTCCAAACTGTGTAAGTACTGCGTAAAGGCTGAAACATACTCGGGCAGACACCCGCAAAGCAATGCAAAGCTCAGATTTTACAACCGCGAGGACTTCTCCGCATAGTTGGTGTCACACAAAACATTGCTCGGCATCAAATGTAGCACCAACCTGTATTTCACCCTCCTGGTAAAACAGAGCAGGAGAGATGAACACAAACTTAGAGGAGACTAGGACTAAGCAATTTTGCCTAAAAAACAATTTGAGTTTCAATACGATTTAGATTTTTTTCATTTCCAATGCACTTAAAAATGACTGCAGACATCAGATATATTGTCAAAAGTACAACTTTATTGCTGTGATTGTCCTCAAGAGTTAAAATGCATAGAACAATCCCACAATAAAAAGTAAATGAGGCTCTGTCATTCAACAATTTGAAGCTTTAACCCAGGTTTAAGCAAAAGTGCAACAGCAACTTCACAGTAGCTTAAATTTTCTGATTAAGAAATTAGATAACTACATATTCTATAACATATAACATTACAATTACATTAGCATCACAGCATAGTGTGAATAAAACATTGAACATGCCTGTGGCACACATATAGCCTACTCAAAGTGTAAACAAACAGGGGGCTGGCTCACATCGCGCTATGGTAACCCACAAGGACGGAACGCGAAAAAAAGTCAGAAAAAAAAAGTGGTGGGAAAAAATAAAAAAAATAATTACATTTAAAAATAAAAAAAAAAACAAAAAAACTTAAATTTGCAAAATAAAAATCGTTTTTGTCAACAAATTTGATAAATCAATTAAATTGATTTTTTACCCAGCCTTAGAGGAGAGACTGGCAGACGAGCTACGACAGTAGGGCCACCTTTAAAACACTTCCCAGGAGTACAAGGACTACAGAGAAGTGCTAAGGATCATGAGACACGTAGGATTTTAATGGAAACTACTACGCGGCGGTGCACATGTAAGCTCTGAGGAAAGTGGACAGTCTGCACAGAGTCTGTTGCGCGCAGGTTCCGCCCAAGTATGTTTGAGCCTTTATTTTTTAAAATCCAGCCTGTGTCTTACCCAGGGTGCACTGAGTCTCAGTGATGACGTTCTGTTCACGTAGGTAGAGCTTCTCTTTGTGGGACAGGTCTCTCCTCTCCATATCTACAGAGGGATTTAAATAAAAGTTCAACGCCTTTCAGGCCCATTTTAGCAAGCAAAACAATAATACACAAATACACACAAAAAGTAGCTGAAAAATAACCAGCTCTCACCAGTATGCACAGTTTATATCTAAAAAAAAAAACCATGATGTCTCATCAAACAGAATGAAGCTACATCAGAAATATTTTTTTAAATAGCTCCAAAGCAGCACATCTCATGATAGCCTTAGCTTAGCTTTTGGAACATTTCTCTTACCAGGATACTTCCTCTTGAATGATGTGACTCCCAGATACTCGCTGACCTGCTCCTGCAGCATGTAATACTCTCCAGTGTCATCAGGCGGCCACTTGTACTCTGTCAGGTTTTCTGCAGGAAAATAGGTCGGGCTGCAAAAATGAAGAGGAAAGGGATTCAGATGAAGAACTTAGAAAACTCCTCAGAAGTTCATTGTGATATGAGAGACAAAGTTTGGAAAAAATTTATTTCAAACTGCAATTCAGTTTGACACTTCCATTCATTAGGTTTTGTAATAAAGAAACAAAGTTCAGACATAGCAGGAACAAAAAGCTTTTTTTTTATAAAGTAGTGGAGCATTAAAAAAAACTGATGAATGTAAAGAAACTTCCATGTGAACAGCAATATCATTATATTTATGTACTGTATATGCTCATGTTAACACATACAACAAGAAAAACAACAGCCACAGTTGGCCTACCCCAGCTCCAGCAGAGTGGAGGTGTCACAGCTCCGAGAGCTGTCCCCTGAACCCATCCTCCTCCTCTTGGGGGGCTGGCTCCCATCATTAGACTCTTCCCCTGTCACATCTTCCTACAAAGAAATAATGCGCACACAATTAGGCAATACATAAAGAAGATTAAACTTGTTTGCTATAATTTATTTCATTTATTTTCCAAACAAGATGAAGTTTAATCTGCAGGTTTACATACTTGACATTTGGACTTCATTAACAATCTGCTGAATTACACAAAGTACAGACACATTGACGCAACAACTCCCCATACAAACATTTTATTTTCAAACTTTATAAGTTGACAATTAAAAGTGACAATAAACCCTTTTGCTGATTTTTTTTTTTTTTTTTTTTGGTAATTTCATGTTACATATATTGTGTGTTCCTTTAAAATAAATGTTTTTTTTTCCCCAAACGTGAGAAATAATCAACGTTACTCTAATTTTAAATATTTTATGTTTGAATTTTGTTTCAACTCCCATAACTTTATTATTTGAAACAATACTAAGTGCTCCCTGTTATGGAAGCGTGGAATTAAAACTCAGGCTCGCACATTAGATATTAGACACAGGATTTTAGACTTCTGAAAATAAACTTTTCACACTTGATAAGAAATTTAGAGATATAAACTTAATTTAAAAATGACACCTTATCCCACAAAGACTAGATACAGCCTATATATCAGCCCTGCTTCTAAAACTTAGAAACAGATTAACCTCTGCATTTGTAGCTCATTAACAGTATCCTGTGTGTACAGGTAATATGAGGTAGTGAAGATCCACATGTAAACACAAGCACCAACAGCTTGTTGTGATGATCGTAGAACATTATCTCAGCCCAGGATTTCCTTTGTCCTTAGTTACAGCACACAGCTCGGTGTTTGTAAACAGAGCAGTGTTTGTAAACAAACAGACCGAGTGGCGCTGCTCCGTCTAACAAAGAACAGACCAGCTAAAGGCTAACAGGCCAATTCAACAACACGCTCGGCTTGAGAGTCAAATAGAGCTCTTTTTAAAATGTAGTTTCACCTTCAGGGACTGTGCTCCGGGAGTAGCAGGGTTACTGTCGCAGGGGGGTCTGATAGGAAGCACTGTAGCCATGTTTCAGCGTAAAGTAGCTAGGCTAACTAGGCTAACTGACTAGCCGAGCTGTTGGTTCTTCTTCTGTGGTGTTGTTGCAGTTGCTGGTAAACCTTTAGAGACAATAGTGACATCTGCTGGACATGGGTCACACTGGGTCTGGGTATCGTTGGATAATCCCAAGACCCACACTGACGGCCAATGTAAATATTGTATGATCGTTTTTTTGTTTGTTTTTTGTTTTTGTTTTTTTTGCATAAAACTCTTTTCGAAATAATTACTGACTTGCATTGCTTGGCTGATACAGAACTTAGATGTATTACAGGGGAAAAAAAGCAGAAAAATAACAGCCAATGTTTCTGAAAACAATGGATCCCACAATTATATAGACATAGTTGAGTTTATATGTATATGCATATCTAAGTACATCTTGTTGAATGTACTTTTTTGAACATCGTTATCTCTATTGAGACATAAATAATTTAAATACCAATAGTGTGGGATTGAGGATTGGTGGCGAGGTAGTTCTTAAGTTTTCATAGTCCTGGACAATTCGACAGTACCGTACATCTCAGTGGAAATACTTTGGAATGTTTTTAGTTTTATTTGCTTAGTTTTTTGATTGGGGTGTGAAGGTGGGGTGGATTGTTAAAATAAAACCCTGTTCGTATTTAAGTGGGAAAACAGTGACACCTTGTGGGAGACGGAAGGCGTAACTAGCAAAGGCCTGTCGATAGCCGGACGGTCTTTTATTTTGAAGTGTAGCCCGTACGGGAAGTGGCGGGGTGAAATCAGCTGGACTCGGTGGAAATCCACAACAGGAACATTTACCTCGCCGAGCTAGCTGTCCTTCTGTCAGCTACTAAATCACTTTGCTGTCCCGCCTGCTGTAAAACATCCACACTGGCTATGTCGGAGTCGTACGGTAAGTAACAGCAGTAACAGCTGGGCTGAGGAGAGGAGAGAGAGGAGAGGCAGGTGTGTCCACAGAGCTGCTTCCCATGGGTGCTGATGGCCTGTAGTAGCCCTGGACCCTGTGTGTGTGTGTGTGTGTGTGTGTGTGTGTGTGTGTGTGTGTGTGTGTGTGTGTGTGTGTGTGTGTGTGTGTGTGTGTGTGTGTGTGTGTGTGTGTGTGTGTGTGTGTGTGTGTGTGTGTGTGCGCGTGCGCGTGCGTGCGTGCGTGCGTGTGAGACTTTGTTTTTAATTGATGCAGCACTTACATTAATTAATGCTGCATCCTGTAGATTAATGTAATAAACCAGGCTCCTTTAAATCTAACTTGCTCATCCAATTCTCTGATGACATCACTTGTTGTGCACATGTGTAATAATAATAATAATAAGAAGAAGAATAGCTTAGATTTATATAGTGCTTTTTTTTTTTTTTTTTTCAAAGATGCTCAAAACATACAAAGAAATCATTATTTTTTCACATCAGTCATACCAGTGGTGGTAAGCTACAATGTAGCCACAGCTGCCCTGGGGCATATTGGCAGATGCAGTTCCGCCATTTCACGCCAATGGCCCCACCAACATTCATGCACAATTCATATCCATTCATATGAGGCACTGTAGGTAAAGTGCCTTGCCCATGGACACGACGACATCGACTCGGATAAAGCGCGATTCCAAACCTCAACCCTTCCACCCACTCTACCACTGAGCCATGGTCACATGTGTACAAACGGGAACCACTGTCAAACTGTTACCACACTGTTGCGAGTATATGTAATTAGCCAAAAAGCCTTCTTGTGTTAGTCCATAATGAATCCCTATCCTACTGTAAATGAGGTTTAGTTTGTGTTAAACTGTATTATTGCCAAATGCAGCCAGAGAAGTGCTTTTACTGCCAAATCTACACACATCCACTTAAATGTCAGACTGAAGAGCAATGTGTCAATACTCTTCTAGTGTCTAGTGCTGGTGTGTATTACATCGCTCCATCAGATAATGTGCTGATTGCACTTCTGCACTACATCCACTGTGCAGGTGTCCAAGTCATACCCTTCAAGTTTAGAGCATCCAAATCTGCCCACAGGGAAAAAAATGACTGAGATAACATAATTCATTGTGTCATTTACCAAATCATTCAGTTCTAGATAACTTATTCACCCCCAAATTCCTAAATCCAATGAAACTGCTCGATATTTGCTGGATGTAGCTTTTGCCTTGTGCGTGTATCAGAAAATGTCAAAATAATTCTTTTTTTTTTTTTTCAAACCCACAAAAATCCTTTAATTAAACAAATTTTGTTACAAAATCAATAAATGTTCAATGTGAGATCCTGCAGGCACTGATTTATTGTATATCTTCAGTGCCTTACATCCTGTATATATCAGTTACAGTATATGTGGAAGTGCAAACGAGGCAAAAAATAATGTAAAGTGTATTTTGACCCAAAATCTGCAGCCCCCTTGACATCAAATGTCTCTGTATGTGGGTTTTACATCTTTGTGCTACACCATGGCTCTTCATTTGATAACGCTCCCTAAGCATTTGTACTTACTAGGGGTGTTGGAAAAAAAATCGATTCGGAGATGTATTTGTCGCACGATTCTCGGATTGATTTAAAATGCATCCATATCAATGTTATTTTTATTTATTTATTTATTTTTACTTTTTATTTAACCAGGAAAGTCTTTTCCACTGAAGGAAACATTGTAACTGCACAAAGAAGTGCTCTGAAGCCTGGACATGTTGACCAGCTTGTGTTTTTCAATAAAAACTAAAAAGAAAGTACAAACTTTCTGCATTTATTTGTTGTTCTAGGCATATATCTCAGTTAAGTTGCACTAAAGTCAAAGTTGGTTTAAAAGCCACAGGCAGATTGTATGTTATTTTTTTTATTTTAAGCCGTTGGCACACGGCAATGTTAAAGCCTGTGTTTTGAGTGTAAAATATGCCAATAAAATATATTTCATGCATAATATTCTCATGAAGGTGTACACATTTACAGTTTCTTAAGTCATGTAAAAAAAAAAAATTGCAATAATCACCTATTAATATAATACAGTAGTCTCTCGTTTATCGCGGGGGTTACGTTCTGAAAATAACCCGTAATAGGCGAAATCCGCAAAGTAGTCAGCTTTATTTTTTACTATTATTATACATGTTTTAAGGCTTTATACACTTTTCTCAGACAGGAATGAACTTTTCTCTCTTGTTTAAACACTCTCAAAGTTCAAACCATCGTAGATTTTAAAACATAAACCTGTTTACAAACATACAGCACTTCAGAGTCACACTGCTAGCGATCAGACATTGAGGCCGAACGCATTCAGTCTTTGTTGACTAGGACGTCACATCAACATGGACACCGGTCTGTTCACCCATTCAACCATGGAGTAGAAGCTGTGTGACCACCTGGAGCTGTATGACACGGCCTTTATAACCGGAACCGTACTAGGAAGGATTAGGCGTGGAGGTGGTAGTAGCAGGTAAAAGCCACTAATCATACCGGCTTTTTTCACTGGTGGTTTATGTTTATGAGAGGAGAAAAAGGAACGTAGCAGGCAGTGAAACTCACCGAGTTCAATGTGTCACTGGTGGGTGAACGCAGCATAAGCCAATCAGATCAGGACGCAGAACACAATGCACGTTCATACGCAGTAAAAAAAAATGCATCCAAAATTGCACTGTAAAAAAAAAATCTGCGAAACACAGAGGCAGTGAAAGGTGAACCGCGTTATAGCGAGGGACTGCTGTATTGGGATATATCGTATCGGGATACGAATCGTATCGCCAGATGCCAGACAATACACACCCTAGGACTTACTGGCTGACAAAATCTTGCATATCGTTGCAGATTACCCACATTTGAAAAATGTTGTGATTCATTTTGGGTTAAATGATTTAGCCAAGGAGGAGTCTGAGGTGTTAAAGCAGGATTTCACCCATCTGCTAAAAACTGTGAGCTGTTTACAGCCTAAAGTGTTCATCAGTGGCCCGATACCTCCAGTCCGCAAAGGAGATCTGAAATTCTCAAGGATCTACTCTTTGAATAAATTTCTGTCTTCGGCTTGTGCTGCCCTTTCACTAAATTTTATAGAAAATTTTCCTATTTTTTGGGAACGTCGTCATCTTTTTAGAGCAGATGGACTGTGTCTAAACAAGGCTGGAGTAAAACTCTTCACATCCAACTTGTTTTACTTCACCAGTCACACTGCTATCAGTTCTGATAAAGACAGAGGACAACATGTACCATCGGAGAACAAAACAACAAGGAAAGAACATGGAGTCATCGAGCTTCCAGCAAGAAATAAAAATCGCCAAAATGAAGAGGTCAACCCAACCCCCGCATCTCAGGACCCACCTGCTTCACCCCAAAATTCACCTACTTCCACCTCATCCAGCTTCTCTCCTACCCCTGCCTTCTTGGATTTAACTGCCCAGATGAACGAGCTGGTTCTGGCTGGCACAAGACTAACACCCCACCCTTTACCCCACCATGGTCAATCTGCACCACCCATCCCTCCTCGAAGATACCAGGCTCAGGATCACTCTTCTCCTCAGGCCAGCTGTGTTCAACTTAGAGCGACACAGGTCTGATGTGTGCTGGGTCCAGACTGCAATAGCTCTATTTTTAGGAACAACCAGAAAAAGTCAGGGCCCTATGGAGTTAATGCAGCTTCTTTAATTCCTGTGGTGACAGGTAACACAGGTAAAATTGTGAAATTAAAGAAAAGCAAAAAGCTTTATAGAGATAAAAATTTGACTCCTATAACATGTCATCCAAAAAGTCCACCAGTGTCTCCAGTAAAGTCTTTAAAATTAGCTCTTCTTAATGTTAGATCTCTTGTTAACAAGTCACTAATAATTAATGATTTTATTTTGACACATCACTTGGACTTTTTATTTCTTAATGAAACATGGTTGAATGATGGTATCAGTAATACTATTCTCAATGAAAGTGCACCACAAGACTTTATTTATTTAAATAAGTGTCGTACTTGCAGGAAAGGTGGTGGAGTTGCTGCCATTTTTAAATCAATATTTCAGTGCAAAGAAATAACATTTGGTGATTTTATCTCCTTTGAATATATGTCATTCTTACTGAAGGGTGATTCAAGAGTTCTGTTTTTAGTCGTTTATAGACCCCCAAAATATTCTGGAGAATTCATGGATGAGTTTGCTGAACTGCTGTCAGTTGTATGCACTGAATACAACTTTTTAATAATAACAGGTGACTTAAATATTCATGTAGACAATAACATGGACAATACTGCCAAAGAACTGTATGCTTTAATGGATACTTTTGGTCTTACACAACATGTGACTGGTCCGACACACACTCAAGGTCACACTTTGGATCTGGTTATCTCTAAAGGTGTTGATATCTCTGCTGTTGATGTAAGAGACTTAGCTCTATCTGATCATTTCTGTGTCTTTTTTGACCTAGAGACTGTAACATCTGTTCCCCCTAGTTATGTGTGTTTAAAGAAAAGGTACATAAATGAGAACACAAGTGCACAGTTTATGGAAGCCATAGCAATGACACCAACATTGAGTGCTGAGACAGTTGATGATCTTCTGGATGAGTATAATAGAAATGTCTGTAATGTCATAGATGTGGTGGCTCCAATCAAAACTAAGAGAAAACCAAACACACAGAAAACACCTTGGAGGAGGACTGAGATAATGCAGAATTTGAAATCTGACTGTAGAAGAGCTGAGCGTAAATGGAGATCAACAAAACTCCAAATTCATCTAGAACTGTACAAAATAAGTCTGCGAAAATTCAATGATGGCTTGTTCAAAGCAAGGCAGCAATACTTTTCTGAAATTATTGCCAAAAATGTCAACAACTCTCGCACGTTGTTTTCTGTAATTGAAAAGCTCACAACCCCCCCAGATCAGATAGCCCCTGAATTACTGTCAGCTGGAAAATGCAATGAATTTGCTGTATATTTCAATGAAAAAATACAATCAATAAGGTCAAACATCAGAACAAACCAGCAAAATCACAAAAAGCTTGAACAGCTTCAACCACTGAGGGATGAGTCAACTACAATGTTAGAGTTTATTACAGTGAACCCAAAAACAATAGAGGAGACTGTTCAGCAGCTGAATCCATCAACGTGTTGCCTTGACACAATACCCTCAAACTTCTTTAAAACTGTTGTAAAGTCAATTGTCACTGATTTGTGTCAGATAATTAACTGCTCATTCCAATCAGGCACCGTACCAAAATCCCTGAAAGTAGCTGCTGTGAAACCGCTGTTAAAAAAGAGAACACTGGATGCCTCTATACTGGCTAACTATAGACCAATCAGCAACCTTCCATTCATGGCCAAGATCATTGAGAAGGTGGTCTTCAACCAACTGAGTCAATTCTTAACATTCAACAAAATATTTGATAAATTTCAGTCAGGTTTTCGTTCTCATCACAGCACTGAAACTGCTCTTATCAAAGTGATCAATGACATAAGGTTGAACACTGATTCAGGAAAAGTATCTGTTCTCATTTTGTTGGATCTAAGTGCTGCATTTGACACTGTAGATCATACAATTTTGTTGCACAGATTGCAAACATGGGTTGGACTAAATGGAAAAGTAATGCAATGGTTTAAGTCATACTTGGAGGAGCGAAGCTATTTTGTAAGCATTGGAAACTTTGAATCTGACAGATTACCAATGTCCTGTGGGGTTCCTCAGGGATCTGTTCTTGGACCCCTTCTGTTTAACCTTTACATGCTTCCTTTAGGACAAATTTTACAGAACTGTAAGGTTGATTATCAGAGCTATGCAGATGACACACAACTATATCTATCACTGAACCCAGATGACAATGGTCCCATTGAGGTGTTGTGTGACTGTTTAGAAAAAGTAAACTGCTGGATGAGTGAAAACTTCCTTCAACTAAACCATGACAAGACGGAGGTGATTGTCTTTGGTAACAAGGAAAAGAGGACTGCTGTCAGCAATTATCTTGAGTCTCGATCTTTAAAAGCTAAAGACCAAGTCAAAAACCTTGGTGTTCTGATTGACTCAGATCTTACATTCAGCAGTCAGATCAAATCTATCACAAAAACAGCCTTCTACCACCTAAAGAACATCGCCAGAGTGAAAGGTTTAATGACTCAGAAAGATCAGGAGAAACTGGTCCATGCTTTTATCTCCAGCAGACTGGACTATTGTAATGGTCTTCTGACAGGAATCCCCCAAAAGAGCATCAAACAGCTACAGCTGGTTCAGAACGCTGCAGCTCGGGTCTTAACCAGAACAAAGAGGTCAGAACACATTACTCCAGTTTTAAAGTCTTTACACTGGCTCCCAGTCAGCCTCAGAATAGACTTTAAAGTTCTGCTGCTGGTGTATAAATCTGTGAATGGGTTTGGTCCAGAATATATCAGTGACATGTTAGTCAGGTATGAACCCAGCAGGTCTCTCAGATCTATGGACACAGATCAGATAGTGGAGCCCAGAGTTCACAGTAAACATGGTGATGCTGCTTTTAGTTGTTATGCTGCAAAGAAGTGGAACAAACTGCCAGCAGAGCTGAAGTCAGCATCCAATGTGAACATTTTTAAATCAAAGTTAAAGGCACTTTTTTTCTCTACTGCATATGATTGAGAGAGAGATTTTTTGTCATGTTGTTGATGTAATGATGATTTTACTGATGATTTTAATTGATTTTACTGATGATTTTAAATGTTCTTATTGATTTAAATGTTCTTATTGATTTTAAACAATTGAATGTTTTATCATGTAAAGCACATTGAGTTGCCTTGAGTATGAAATGCGCTATATAAATAAATTTGCCTTGCCTTGCCTTGCCTTACTGACTGTGGAAGGTCGCACACTTAAAATGCTGCTTTAGCTCAAGCAGCTGAACATTTGATACAAAGAGTTGATGTGTTTTCATGTCATAGTGCACAGTACATGGCAGTATGTTGTGTATATAGCTGCATTGCCACTTACCAGTCAGGGGGTCTATTTATTACCATTACCCAGTGCTGAGTCTGCTAAAATGTGGCTTTTATTGACCCGGTGAAAAGAAGTTGAGTGAAACAAACTCATGTGACTATGAAACCAGGGTATACTGTATATCTTATGTCATTTCATATATTCTCTTAATTTCCACAGATTTCCTTTTCAAATTCCTTGTAATTGGAAATGCTGGAACGGGGAAATCCTGTTTGCTGCACCAGTTCATAGAAAAGCGATGTAAGTCTGTCTAGTACTGCATATGTTTGGCTGTATATATTTACTGCTGAATTACAAGTTCCATCATTTTTTTCAGTTAAGGATGAATCCAACCACACGATTGGAGTGGAATTTGGCTCTAAGATCATCAGTGTAGTGAACAAAATGGTGAAGCTGCAGATTTGGGACACTGCAGGACAGGAACGCTTCAGGTAAAGATTAGAGATTAGAGGTGATCAAAGACATTATTAATATTGTTGGGGTGTATTATTATTATTATTACAAATAACACTTTTGAAAGGTTGTGAAATAATTTCTTTCAGCACAGCCATTAAAATGAAACAATATCTTTTTAAGAAAGGTGAATATAGTTTTATATGATGAGATAAATATAATCTGAAAGTTTTTAGATAGTTTTGTGATGATGATAATTATTTATTACTATGATATTAAGGTTATGTTACAGACACAGTATGAAATTGTTAGTTTTAGGGCTGAAGTTAAGGTTTAAACTACAGCATTTTAGAATGACATAATGGACCTGTTTTGGAGCAATTTAGTGGTTGTGACTAAAGGAACAATTTCCAAATTTAATTGTCCCCCCTTTGCATTGTGGGATATGTAGTTAGGACAGGTGACTGATTCTGCACGTTTACCCTCAGTAACACTGAATGGAACTGGTTTAAAAGCAACAAATGAGGTTTTTGTTTATAACATACAGTATGTTACTCTTTTTATTGTTTGTAGCAAATTGTATACATTGCTGCTTATTTTGGCTTGTATTATATGATTTTTATTTTCTCGTAGTTTCAGCATCAGCAACATATTTTGTTGTTACAAATAGCTGTGAAACTATCTTGGACATCGTCTGAAGGTTGTTCCATCTGAACACACTCAGGACATTTTATATATATGAAAAAAAAACAAATGCACTTATCATTTTAAAAGTTATGTTTCTATTCATTGGCATGAAAAGTGTCAGGATATTTGTATTTCACATTTGAAATTAGGGCTGAACGATTTTGGAAAATAATCTTTCTTTTTCCTAAATATTGCGATTGTGATTTAATATGCAATTATTTTTTCCCAGGGCCTCTTGTCATGTATTTTTCAATGAACACAAGCAATAAATCAATATGTTTCATAATAAACAATTTCAGCTTTATTTAAACTTTAAGTAGATATAAAATGTAATTTTTAAAGCACAGATTACAACAATAAAGCAAATAAATCTGTGGCTTTGCTTCTTCAACATATCTAACTAACTTCATGTTTTGTGAAACATGTAAACATGTGGACTGCACTTCTTAAACACTGAACAAAATAAAATAAACGGATATATACATATTGAAATAAAGACGCTGTATTAAGTCATCTATATTTGCCGTGTGCATGTGTGTGTTAGATCTGTGACCAGGAGTTACTACAGAGGAGCAGCAGGAGCCCTGCTGGTCTATGACATCACCAGGTATCACAGATGTGACTGAAAAGCATCCTTTGTTGTTTGTTTTCCACCTCGCTTTCACACTAGCATCTTGTAATTTAGTTTCCTTTTCTTCCTCACGTTGTAGTCGGGAAACATACAACGCTCTCACCACATGGCTCAGTGATGCTCGGATGCTTGCCAGTCAAAATATCGTCATCATCTTGTGTGGAAACAAGAAGGATCTGGACGCTGACAGAGAGGTTACGTTTTTGGAGGCTTCACGCTTCGCTCAGGAGAATGGTACGATCGCAAGCTTTAAACAAAGGCCTATTCAGTAATAGGACAGGAAGTGCTGCGTTATAGAACCAGGATGATTCCCAGAATTGTCCAGCTCTGCAATGTCAGTAATGAATGCTTAGACCGCACTTGTACTCAGTGAATTATTGTGTGTGTGTGCGTGTGCGTGCTAGAGCTGATGTTTTTGGAGACCAGTGCCCTAACAGGAGAAAACGTAGAAGAAGCCTTTGTCCAGTGCGCTCGGAAAATCCTCAACAAAATTGAATCAGGTAGGAGCGTTACTGCACACTCTAAATCACATGTGACAAACTCATGGCCCGGGGGCCCAATCCGGCCCTTTGGAGCATCCTATTGGGCCTGCAGGAGAAATAAAAAATTACAGAGAAAACAGGAATCATTGTGTAAATGAAACTCAACACTTCTGGTTAGGGATGTTCTGATACAACTTTTTCACTTCCGATACAATGCCGATATTGCAGCCTTGGGTAAAGGCCGATACCGATCTGATACGATATTAGCACGACTCATACATCCTTTTATTACTTATATTGTAGTGTGGAATGTTAGAAAAGGTTTGATCAAGTGATGTTACTCAGAGAACAAAAGTCAGCAACAATTTTTAACAATTATTAACCAGTAATAAATGGGTCAGTTTAAAATGATTACATAGATTTTAACCTTCAACATAATATTTACAGTATTCTACAATTGAATAAATATAATGTATATCAGAGATTTTAGATGCAGTCCGATAAAATCTGATATTTGTTTTCTGGCTGATATTGGGCCGATATCCAATATCAGTATCATATTAGGACACGCCTACTCCTGGTGCCTATGTCGCATGATTGCAGTAATTTTTTTATGTTAAACTGTTGGAATTTTGGATTTTTTACAAAATCCTTAAATTTTCCTCCAATTATTCCATAATATTTCCTTTAATTAAATAAAAATTGGTCACAATATCTAGGAAATGTAAAGTGAAGATCCTGTTGGGACTGATATTTATCACTTTTTGCCACAATATTGTCAGTTTCTTACATATTTTCTATTTTATGTATATGTAGAAATGAAAACTACGGCACGATAATGTTGAAATTACTCGTTTTCCTGCATAAGATTTTCGACCCACTTGAGTTCAAACTGCTCCATATTTAGCCCCTGAACTAAAAGGAGTTTGACACCCCTGCTTTAAATCCTCTCATATCCCACATGATCAGTGAGCAAGTTTATGTATGACTTTAGATTCCACTGCAAAGCAGCGCTCATTCACATTATTTACAGGTAAATTCCTAAAATAAACATTTGTAGCATTTAAAATCTCATAGTTCAAACTGTGAGGTTTGGATGTCTAAACATCTTTTTCTTTTTTATTTTTATCTTTATCTTTCTGGAGTTCACACCCAATACAATTGTCTTATTAGTGCAGTATAAAACTATGTATAACACATCACACAACATCTAAAACAATTTACAAAACAAAAACATTCATACAGTCGTACCTCGTTCCAATTTAACAATTCCTCCAACATTTGGCTTTTAACATCAGATGATTGGTTATTTAGCAATATGCATTTACAATACATCAATATACTTTTACAGTTATTTATCGAACTAATCAAATTTATCCTAATTAATAGTATTCAGTAGCTTTGATTGTATATCATTAGACCCCTAGAGCTGTTTTGTTCATTATGAAAACCTGGGTCTATAACTCCACTGTCCTCTAGTGCAGTGCTGAAACCTGCAGCACAATCACAAAGATCACCCAAAATCTTCCTCCAACACTAAAGAAAAATGCAGTGTTTAGTTTTTTGATCTCTTCCCTGTTGTTCAGGTGAGCTGGATCCAGAGAGGATGGGCTCAGGAATCCAGTATGGTGACGCAGCTTTACGGCAGCTTCGATCCCCTCGTCGTGCTCAGCCTGAGGGCGGCCAGGAGTGCAGCTGCTGAAGGACACCTCCCATTCAAAGACAAGGTGACGGATCCAGCATTGCTTTGTGCACAATAGGAGTCAATCCTACACATGAATGTAGGTTTGTAGCTTAGCAGGGTGTGCCTTTAATGCAGCTCACGGGAACACGGATCATATTAGCTCCTTTGTGTCTAAATATTGTGATTTACGGAGAGATTAGGTGTATTCAAATTCAGAATACTTTGTATGTGTGTCAGGTTCATGAAGACTTAAAGAAGATCAGCTATGGAGGATCCATCATCGAGTGTGGACTTTTGAGAGATTCCTCCCTGACCTTTGACCTTTGCACGGACCCTTCAAACATTCATTGTCATTGCAAAACTCACTGAGAGCCATGAACTGTGAGCTGGCTCCCTCTCCATCAGATCCCTATTGGACCAAATCCTTTTAGGACCTCCAGCGTGTTCTACTGACTCATATAAATTCTCCCTCACCTCTCACACAGCACTGCTTGATTTCTTGCTTTTCTTACATTTCTGTTTAAAGTCAACATCAGACAACAGGTTAGCTTGTTGAGTTGGCTGAAAGGTGCCTCCTTCCCAGCTCCAGCTTTAAGATCCCAGTACATGTCCCATCTATTCCCCTTAAATCACTTCCACTCTGCTGCCTCTGATCCACTTCCTCGTTCTTACCGTAAAGCTGTGCGTTGGTTGCAAGGGGAGCATATCAGAAAGGCATCACTAACATGTTTTCTGCTTCTCTATTTCACCCTTCAAACAAACTCATCATAATCCCACCTCCTCCCCCTCCCCCTCCCCCTTTACACCACTAACTGTATTGCAACGTCTCCATGCCTCTGTCTCCCCCTGCAGCTTCATACACTGAGCAGTGTTTCTGTATATAAAGACCGACGCACGTTTTCTCACACAGAATATTGAAGGATTTCAAACTGAAGATATATGTATATTAAAAGTATATATATTATGCTCCATGTTGAACTAATACTAAGGTAGGACACTGACAGATTGTTAAGGAATGACCAAAAATGTTTTAATTGTGGGCTGACACATGAACAGGTGGGCAGAGATGTGTTTTAATTAAACCTTTGATTTCCTCTTTATATAAATAATGACGTATGAAGATGAAGTATAACTCTAGTCTAAGTCATTTCAATATTTTATAGTGGTGTCAAATCTAATGCTGCCGTTTATTTTAAAGGTGAAATGGTTCACTTTCATGAAGCAGTTTGAATTGGCTTTTTGTGGCCTTTAAAAGAAATGTAACATTTTCTAAATTTAACAAGGTAGAATATTTCATATTCTTTTTTTTTTTTTTTCATATCAGGTGTATGACATCTTAATGTCTGTCTTGTGTTTCTGTCATCAGATTGATCCATTGTATTCATGTTTGTTACTTCACCATAAATATGAAGTTTTAATTTATTGTGTAGGATAAAAGCATACTTTTTTTTTTTTTTTTTTTAAATAAAAATTGACTTCAAAGATTTGTAGGTTGTTTTTTTTAACATAATTAATGTGGATTATGACAAATACCGGTATAAACAGGTCAGCGAAAGTAACATGAGTAAGATGGGATGAGATTAATCTGTTAGTTTGTTACATTTGAAAAAAAAATGTAAAAACAGCAAATACATACAATAGAGCTTTGGGCTTTTTTAAAAAAAAATAACCTGTTATAGCTGTTAAATTTTTATAGTCAAAAAAGGATTAGATTCCCTCAAACATCAAACAGAACCAACTTTGGCTTTTACTAAACCTGGACTGGAGTGAGATATATTTTTAGAAGAAAGAAAAGCAGCATTTCAAAAAAAAAAAATCTACTGTTCAATTGTCACAATAACACAAAACACTGACTGAGAAGCAGTTTATTTAAGCATATTACAGTTGAACTGAAAACAAACAATAACTTCCATATGCAAACTGAGTGATACATTAATATTCACAGCGTTCAAAGCAAAACCTTTTTTTTTTTTTTTAAATATTTACAAAACCTCTTAAATTTATGGCACAGCTGATTGATCATTACATAGAATCTACAGTATGTAAGGAAAAAGCATCCAAAAGAAATTCAGCCTAAACAAGACTATTTAATTCTTTAAAAAAAATAATGACATATCTACATACCCTGTTCTCATTATAGATTCACATTTAACCATCTGGAGATTTTCAAACACCTTGTTAGCACCAATCATTATTACACTAATCTTTCAGAATAAAACCCAGAAAAATTACAAGCCATTCCTGGATGTCCAAAAGTATGCAACAGTCACAGCACGGAGTGAGAATACATCCATCAGCAAAGTGACGGCACACACAGTTATTAATAATAATGGTTCACTGAGATCAATCCGTGAAGTCAACTAAAACCAGCAGACAAAGTGTTCTGTACATCAAAAATACTCATTTTCATTATCGATCAGTGAATAACGACACATCAAAAGCCACATGACTCTAAGAACAACTTTAAGCTAACGGAACCACTGAGTGCCCAATTTTTGCATTTGATACGAGACTTTCTGTGTCCATGTGCACTTGTTCCTGAGGCGCTACTGTATCCATGACTACACACACACTCTAAGCTGTAAAATGGTGTTCACTGCACAGCCACAGCACACATCAAGAATTGATAAACAGCTCAAACTGATATAGTACATCGTTAGGAAATAAGCCACACAGTGAATTTCAGTGTTTAGAATTAAATATATACCGTTCCCTCTAATTAAGATTATGGCTTTTTTTCATACGTATGAGTATACTGTATGTCCTATCCTATCGAGAGCGAGTGGAGAAGCAGCGCATGTACTCGGTGAGCCAAGGGTTAAACTCTGGTTGAACCACACTTTTGGCTTTGCCCGGATCGGCCGACTTGGCTCTGCGGAGTTCAGACCGCTGTGTCTGGACATGACGCTCCACCCGCCGCCTCGTTAGAGCACGAAGAGCGGATTCATGAATCTGCAAGAAAAAAAATAAACAGGAATTATTACAATTTCAATTAGCAGACCATTTTATCCAACGCGATGCTCAACATCCCACAGTGATGGATTACAAGCCCACTTCTTTAACCGTTTTGCCAACACCTGCCCCTGTTAATTCTTTGGAAAAGTCTAAATCTATATCCTAAAACACATGTCAAACTCAAGACCCGGGGGCCAAATAGAGCCCTTTATAGCATTCAATTTGGCTCGCAGGAGAAATTAAAAAAGACAGAGAAGCCATAAATCATTGAATACATTTCCAACTCATTCAGTTGTAGATATCTGAGTCCCTCCAAATACACACATTCAATTCAACTCTACAACATTCGCGGGGCTCACCGTTTTCCCGTGCTAATTATCATTTTGAACTCTCAATTTTTCCAAAAACCTGCCATTTTCCCCCAAATTTGTGCACAAAATGTCCCCAAAATTAAATCAAAATTGGTCAAATAATCAAGGATATTTAAAGTGAAGATCTTGCAGGGAGTGATATCTGTCACTTATTGCTTGAATATTGCCTGTCACCTTTCTTATTTTACATTTTATTTATACATGGAAGTGCAAACTAGGGCACATTAAGGTTTAAATTACTTGTTTGCTCTGCCAAAAATGTGTGGCCCACTTAAGACCAAACCTCTCCGTATTTGTAGCCTGGCAAAGCCACACCCACTCCCTTACTTAATGTAAGAAAGTGTATATGGTAATACTGACGTTTCTGCTCACTTCCTCGATCCAGCCAATCAGAGTTGTACAGGGAAAAATGTCATATCCTCTGAGCCAAGCAATATCAAAACTAACATGGCGGCCGACACGGAGAACACCTTTGCAGCTGCTCTCTGCTCTCTTTTAAGAGACTTGGATACATCGTTGAAACAACAACAAGAAGAGGCTTTAAAACTGTAAGTCTGTACCGTACTACACGCCATTTTCCTCTGACGGTATAGTGAAAAATAATCTTACGCGTGAAAGCTTCCCACAGATGCACGCACTAATAGTGTAGTAAATATTTAGACATTTACGTATAATATTTTGCTACCTTAAATTTTCCTACTAAGATAAACCTTAATTCTAACCTTAACCCTAAAAATGAAGGGAAAGATTCTTACCTTTTTTTAACATGACGGACGGGCATGCACAGTTCGCCAGGTGCGCATGCCCACTGTCTACCATAGGAAACTTTCACGATAGGTTTATTCTACACTCCACTGGCTCCATTTAGGGAAAAAGATCTACGCTTGTCGCGATATTGTTGTCAGGTCCGCTTATCGTTTGATTGGTTACTCTGTGCGTGTTTGTCCCGCCCCCCAGAACTCAAACGCCTTGTGTGCGCTTCCATACTATTGCCTGTATTAAGCACTGCCTAATACAAGGAGACTAGGGATTCCAGGCTACCGTATTTGGCCCATGAACTAAAATGGACACCCCTGTCCTAATAGGTAAGTGAAAAAAAAGCGAGACCTCATTGGTGGAAGCTGCAGGGCCAACGTTGTGCGTCTTCCTTGCAGCTATGTCGGCATCTCTTTCTCCTGAAGCGTACAGGGCAAAAGGATGTCTCCTGTCCTTGCTGTCTTCCTTGGTTTGACTGAGTGGTTCTGGTCGGATCCGCTGGCTGCGCGTTGTTTGTTTTACAGATTTGGAAGGTTTAGTCTGCGTGGATGGAGCTCTTCGGTTATCTTTCACTAGAGAAACCAAATATACATGGTTAAAGATGAATAATAATCCATTGAAATTGTATGGTTCAGCTATTATCAGTACTTCACTCCTGTGTTACCTTGAACTCTGTGAGAAGCTGTGAACTGTTTGCTGCTTCTGCTGCTTGATCTCTGCTCCTCTCTCTCTTCCTGTGGCACTCTGGTCTCCCCGACACCTCCTGACTTTGATCCTGAGAAATAAGAGATACAAAGTCAGGTTAAAGTGCTTTAATAAGCTGTGCAGTTTTGTTTTTTTTTAGTTTATTGTTACCACACAATGCTGGCGTATCCTCTATCTCATCCTGTAGAGGAAGCCTGGACACAGGCTCAGTGGTTGGGGCCTCGTGTTGATCCCTCCTCGTTTGCTCACACTCTTCCAGCTCAGCTCCTGCTCTCGCACCGCTCGGCTGGGCCTGGACCTGGTTCTTGGCCGGCGGCGACGGTGGAGGAGCAGGGCTTCTACCTCCCGTGTCTGAGTCTGAGTCAGAACCGCTCCAGAACCACGGGTTGTGCGTGTGCTCCAGCAGCCGTCGCGTCAGCCTGTACTTCAACATCTCCTCGTAACATTTGGTGTACGTCTCCCATTTTGGATCCTTGAACTTCTTCATGTACTCAGAGCGGATCCTTTTGATTGCCATCTTGTTTATCGGCAACGTCTTTATGACAAAGTTCAACAACACACCACAGAGCTAGAAAAAGTCCCTAAAACAGAAAAAAAAACATATACACTTATATATTAACGATTTTATGTAAATTTGCAATCACACTGTCTCCAGTACATACAAATAAACTATAACCACCTTTATTTCCTTGGACAGCTTTTGATAGACATTGACAACCTTAAACACCCAATCAGACCTGCTGTTTTCAAGACTTATATAGACATCACAACTTTAGCTGTCAAACAGGCACAAAGCCTTAAATCAGCATGTTTTCTGTTTGTAGAACTAAATGTTTACTTGTTGCCTTATTCTACTCACTCAAAAGGGTCATTAAGTATTATACAAATGTAACATAATAGTAAATCTTCCTTTTTATAGACAACTTATAGCCAATACAACTTGAATTGTTGACTATTGTTCTCTGTTTGAGTAACATCACTTGATCAAGCCTTTTCTAACATTCCACACTACAAAATAAGTAATAAAAGTATGTATGATTCGTGCTGATATCGTATCGGATCGATATCGGCCAACACCCAAGGCTGCAATATTGATACCGTATCGGTAGTGAAAAAGTTGTATCGGGACATCCCTAGTAAATCCCCTTTCACAAATGAATTACATCCAGGGCATCCCGTAAAATACAGAATCATCAAATGTTGCATCCCATATTATTTCAGTATGCAATTCTGTATTTTCATGAATGTCCAATACACATGTCTGTCACACTTGCACAAAACACCATATCTAAAATACAGATATATTATGATTGATTCAGTTTCAGATCTGGTTTTGCTTTTGCCAGACAAAGTAAAATTAATGATCATTTATTTAAAATACAGTAGTATTAACCAATAAAAATAAAAATGTGTGGCAGTTTAAAGAACAAATCAGACTAATGAATTAACAGTTAAAATAAGTAAATATTGTTAAGATAAAACGTTTCTTTTGTTTGAATATAAATGTAACATGGCAGCTGAGTTTTATGTGTATTATTGGTCAAAATTGTATTATATTTTTGAGGAAATGCTGCAAGTGCCCCACTGAAGAGCAGGAATGGGAGTCACTTGTTTTCACTTCTTTAATAAATGGCAACCCTAAATACATTAATGTAGTAAACTCTGTGGAAGCGTTGCGGTGGGTATCTAAATACCTCTAACCAGCTAAAACAAACTATTCTGATACAAAATGTGCATCCTATCACCTGACGACAATGTTAAAAACATGATCTAAAGTGTAATAACAATACATTAACAAACGTAACCTACCTCCTGTGTCTTGTTACGAGTTACCGCCGCACATTTAAACAACAACAAGAGATCTGACCAATAGCAGAGCAGCAACAAATTAACTTCCGGTCGCATACTTCCTGTCAAAGCTCGCTGTTACACATTTTATGTTGTTCATTTTTTTTAAATTTTTTATTTTATTTTAGTTAAATCACATTTAATGTTAGAAAACAGACCAAAATGTGTTTTTTGTGAACGTCATATCTAATAAATAAATAAATACTAATTAATTAAAAACGGCGTTTTATCGTTAGCAGCATGACGTAGCTAGCAGCCTGTCCACTGATTGGCTCCAGTGCTGTAAACGTCAAGGGAGGATTCTCCACAATTTAAAGGCCAGTCAAATAATAAAAACACGGGGGTGGATGAATAAAATCCTATATTGCTTAAAACCAACCTTGGTACCGTATTTATCATGAAATAATATATAGTAGAACTGTGCTGGAACTCCTTACATCGGGCTGAATAAATATGCGTCAGTGTCAAAAAAGCGCCATTACACCCACCACAGCAGCAGCGCGTTGCTTATTTGTAGGCTTGGTGCTCCTGTATAATATTAATAATAATATTAATAATACACTGTCATGTTCAGGTGTCGTGCAGATATGTCGGTGTGTCTCAGCTTCTGTGTGCTGCCTGCCTGCCTTTAAACCTCACTGACAATCCACCGACCGTCGGTGGTTAACCCACACAGACAGCCTGCTGTCACAGTCTAATTCTGTGTACAGTAAATATACTCACACTGGGCTCGGGTTTCACAGAAGCAGAGCAGGACAGGTGGCGTTTCACGACGCTTTTACCGCTGTTGTAGTCACTCAGCCTCGGTGTGTTGGCGTAGCTCCGCCCGCCTCAAGACGTCTGTTTAAAAAGCCCGTCTCTAAAAAAGACCCAGCAACAGGTGGTCCAGACTAGTGCAGAGCAGCAGTCAGCACAGATTATAGGGAGGGAACCAGGAAATGGTTTCTATCAAGGTAAAAGGATTTTAATGGGAGCCTTCAAGCCCACTTTACTCTATGCTAGGCTATGTTACATAACAACACCATTTCTACATCAGGCTTTAACTAAAGTCCCTGTGCGCATCTTGTTTCACTTTCTTCCTCCACTGATGATGGTTTCAATTTATTTTTTGCACTTCATATTTTTCCAAGCAATAATTCTAAATACAGATAGAAAATATTAATATTGCACATCAGTGTCATGGAGGTGAGCTATATCTGTAGCTACCGCTACCCTTTGTTTTGCCAAAAGGTAAAATGACACACTATTGTAAAAATATACTCTCAGCAAATAGCTCAGATAATTTAACTTAAAGGAGTAAAAGACATAAATACAGTGACTGACAGTTGAAGTCAGAGTAGGTGGTTGGTGCTTAATTTGGCCATAAGTGCAATAAAGTCATTATGACTTGAGCATTATTTAAACATGTTTAAGTAAAATTTTTTAAAACATTATGTTATAAATGGAGGGTTATTTTCATTAAAACAAATAAATAGATCACAACTTTACAATATTGTATCTATCTATCTATCTATCTATCTATGTATGTATGTATGTATGTATGTATGTATGTATGTATGTATGTATGTATGTATGTATGTATGTATGTATGTATGTATGTATGTATGTATGTATGTATGTATGTATCTATCTATCTATCTATCTATCTATCTATCTATCTATCTATCTATCTATCTATCTATCTATCTATCTATCTATCTATCTATCTATCTATCTATCTATCTATCTATCTATCTATCTGTCTGTCTGTCTGTCTGTCTGTCTGTCAGAAGCTGGTAAAGCCTCTGGTCATATAAGGCAGGTTCTGCAGAGACATCCCGGTCTGGTCTAGATCTGGTTTTGTCTAAAGATGGTCTGGGTGGGGGGCTCAGCGCGTCAGGGGGCGTGTGTCGTGCTCGGTATGGCACCCCAACAGATTTCAGTGTCAGGTGTCCGCTGTCATTGATTCACTGCTCTGCTGTTGCTCCTGAGGCGCATTCCTGTGAAGGCGCTGTCGCTCAGCAGCAGCAGCCTGTGCGTCACCTGGCACTCTCCTCCCTTTGGGCTTCTGTATGAATAATTTGATATTTAGATATTTATTATCATTATTATTATTTTCCTATTGAGAGTCTTTATTGTATACTATTATATATTTTTGCTTGTATTTCCTGTTTTGTTTTTTTGTAGATTTTGATTTTCAGCTGATATTTAAAGTTTTTTTGTTTTTATTTTAGGTTGTATTCCGTAGTTTTTTTCCTCCTTAACAGACAAACAAGGCCAGGTGCAAAAGTACCAAATGATGGACTTTAATAAATTATCAATATGTATATACACTTACATTCACATGTGTTGGGCAACATGTTGTTCTTATTTTTTTATTAAAGTTTTTTTGGTGGATGCATGGTTCAGTGATGGTTCACAGCCTTTCTCCGTGCAAACACAGACAACAGACAGCTTTGAAATATGCAAGTTTAAAAAATATAAAAATGCATATATATGAAAGTCAACAGTGCAGACAGATAGTCCATTGACAGCCGAGTGTTTCTGTGGCGCATGAGGTTGTTCTTCCTCCTTGCAGCTTGATCCCCAGACAGCTGGTGTTGAACGTGATGGATAAGCTGGAGAAGCATGGGTGGAGGATTTAGAAGCACTTCCTGTGCACAATGCTGGGGCCTGCCTCGTCGTACTCCTGCTTGGAGATCCACATCTGCTGGAAGGTGGACAGGGAAGCCAGGATGGAGCCACCGATCCAGACGGAGTACTTCCTCTCAGGGGGAGCAATGATCTAAAGGAGGAGAGAAAGGAGAGGATGTGTGCGTAAATGTCAGGTTGCGTGTCACTTTTGCATGTGTCCGTTTTGTGTTTTTCGCGATTTTAAAGTATAGGCTATACCTTGATCTTCATTGTGCTGGGGGCCAGGGCAGTGATTTCCTTCTGCATGCGGTCAGCAATACCAGGGTACATGGTGGTACCACCGGAGAGCACGTTGTTGGCGTACAGATCCTTACGGATGTCAATGTCGCACTTCATGATGCTGTTGTAAGCAGTCTCATGAATACCAGCAGACTCCATGCCTGGTAAAGTAAGAGAATAAGTGTTTAGAAGGACTCTGACACCGTGTGACTTTAATGGTCAAGATTGAAGCCATGAGGGATTTTGTCTCGTACCGATGAAGGAAGGCTGGAAGAGGGTCTCGGGGCAACGGAACCTCTCGTTACCGATGGTGATGACCTGACCGTCGGGCAGCTCGTAGCTCTTCTCCAGGGAGGAGGAGGAGGCAGCGGTGGCCATCTCATTCTCGAAGTCCAGAGCCACATAGCAAAGCTTCTCCTTGATGTCGCGCACGATCTCACGCTCGGCTGTGGGAAGACAAGTGGGAGAATGTTGCGTCAGAGCGCGCGCAACAGCGGGACACTCAGCCCACGCAGTGCGTAAAAACGAAAGATCATCATTCTAGAAAACCCCTCGTGGATTTACTGAAATAATAACATAAAATGTGAAATAGGGTATTTACTTGTTTAACCCAGTGATTTAATAAAACCACAAACTTATTTATTTAAATAAATTCACACCACTTCGTGCGTAAATATAGCTGTGTCTCCATCGCACAGATTTGTTTGAAATGTAGTATTGACTTTGGCCCCTCTTCTCAAATATTGTCTTTGCATTGTTTTTGTAATTTTTTGACTTTCTCTCAGGTGGTTTTATAATGTGTTTTAAGTGCAGGCTCTGGTCCTCACCGGTGGTCACGAAGGAGTAGCCACGCTCAGTCAGGATCTTCATCAGGTAGTCGGTAAGATCGCGACCAGCCAGGTCCAGACGCATGATGGCATGGGGCAGGGCGTAACCCTCATAGACAGGGACGTTGTGGGTCACACCATCACCAGCATCCAGCACAATACCTAAAAGGAGAGGGAGAGGAGGAAGGTTTACTCGTCATCACAACAAAGTACTTTTAAATACGGTGCGTAAAATGTGAGAATGGATTTTGCGTAAAAATACAATTAGAGTAATTAGTGTAAATTTCAGTTTTTAATATTAATCATTAAGTGAGTTTTATATTCATAGTGAGTGACTGTGTTGTGATTGGTTAATGTTCTCACCAGTGGTACGACCGGAAGCGTACAGGGACAGCACAGCCTGGATGGCCACATACATGGCGGGGACGTTGAAGGTCTCAAACATGATCTGGGTCATCTTTTCCCTGTTGGCCTTGGGGTTCAGGGGGGCCTCAGTGAGCAGGGTGGGGTGCTCCTCGGGGGCGACTCTCAGCTCGTTGTAGAAGGTGTGGTGCCAGATCTTCTCCATGTCATCCCAGTTGGTGATGATGCCGTGCTCAATGGGGTACTTCAGAGTCAGGATACCTCTCTTGCTCTGGGCCTCGTCGCCTACGTAGGAGTCCTTCTGACCCATACCGACCATGACACCCTGAAAGAAGCAAGTTGAAGAAAAAGTGTGTCACAAACCCTGAAAGGATACATAATCAGTGATGTGATGGTGCGTAAAGGTGCCAAATAGCGTGGATCCGACAGACTGACAGCTGTCATCCACCTGCTACTAATTTAGGCTCACGAAGACAAAGGTATAAGGGGTGATAACAGACATGGCCCAAGATAGCCACACTATTTCACACTGATATCATCTTAGTTTTATCAATTTCATTATAATTTAACTGAGTTCGAATTATAAATGTGTGCGTTAAAGTTACATTCTTCTTTTTATTTATTTTGTATTCTGACTCTTTTTGTTTGTTTTAATTTGGTGGTGGTCATATTCTTCAGTCTAAAGTAAGTGATGCTGCCAATTTATGTGTCAGTGTGTTTCTCTTCTGTTCACCTGGTGACGAGGGCGGCCGACGATGGAGGGGAACACAGCCCTGGGGGCATCGTCTCCGGCAAAGCCAGCTTTCACAAGGCCGGAGCCGTTGTCGCACACAAGGGCGGTAGTTTCATCGTCGTCACACATGTTGGCTTCTGTCAGAGAAGAGAGACACGCGTTAACTTCACTTAAACCCACATTATACTGCACCCAGAATGTGCACGGATTAGGTCTCAAATGGAGCTATATTATTATTATTATTATATTCTCATTTCACTTTTTCATTTTCATGGAAAAAAAGAGCCTCTGATCATATTATGACTACAGGAGTAGGAAAACGATTAAATGTTTCAATTTGTGTAAAATATAACCATTACGCACGAGTTCGTGCCAATTACGCACGCGTAAACAGCCACTTAAAACGTTCATACTTTTATTTTAAGCGTTTCAAATTAAAGTGCAGAGAGCAGATCTACCTCATAAATCTATCTAAAACTATATCTTTGCAGTGTTTTTAAATATACAAATAAATAAAGATGCTTTTAAAATGTATAATGGATAAGTATGAAAGATATTTTATAAATATACAATGCGTTTAAAAATCTATAACAGACACATATAAAATATATTTTATAAATATAGAATGCCTTTTAAAATCTATAATAAATACATGTGAAATATTTAGCTTGAATTTGCACAAAGTTGCTCAAAGTTTCTGACATAATACAATATAAAATTATTTTATATCCCCAAAACACTTCATATTTTTTTTCCAAATTTGTTACAGTAACTAGTAATAGTTTTCTATTTGCTAAATAGGTCTAGATAACAGATCTGTCCCAGTCAGCCTGTTCAGGTGAGACAGGTGCGTCTGTTTTTCTTTCTTTCTTTCTTTTTTAAAGAGTCCTGTCACTGTTTCCAAAGCTGATGTATTTCTCCCATCCCACAGTTACTGGTCCTACTTGATGTCCCAGTGAAGGCCTGGATGTGTGGTCCCAGCAGAGGCTCTTACCTTGGAGTGTGTCTGCGGCTCGGAGAGAAAGACCCAACCAGTGCTGCTGCTGAACCAGCTACGGTCCTCCGTGATGCCACTGGGTCTTTTATACCCGACCTCCACCATTCACAAACCTCAGCATTGGCCCCCATCCCGACCCTCTGCCATATTAGGATGCTGACAGGCCGAGGCTCGGGACCGGGGGGGCGGTGGCGCCTGTTGTAGGAGGGGTCGCCATCCGTTAGGCTTCAGGAGGGGATCAGAGGAGATGATCCATGTATGGGTCTGTCCCCTCGACCTCCCGTCGAGCCCTGCGGTCCCACCTCGAAGGCCGTATAAGGTGCGTACCGGGCCACCGGGGGGCTTCTGTTGGAGACACCAGTTGCTACCAAGCAGGGTTATAGATTTGGTGCTAGTAGGCCTCATCCAGCCTTAAAATGGGAAAACGCTTCCCTCATCTGAACTGATTTAGGCCACAGAGGGGCACAGGGTCTAACCTGCTGTGTGACAGGTGAGCCAGGAGGTGAATCAGGGCTTAATGTCTCATTTTAGGGCCCAATAGAAATGGACCCCAATCAAGGAACAACAAACCTAAGGATGAGCAATATAAATGATTCAAATATGAATATCTAAACTCTTTACAGCAAGCTTTGTTTTGGTGTAAAATAAATAAAGAAATGAAATCACCTAAATAAGCAAGTGGCATAAACTTAGCTGAGAAAGTGATTTGAAAAACCTAAGTCAAACTGTTGCTTTCCACCTCCATCAAATAACAACTACACATATGAAATTTACTCAGAAAGTATCTTATTTTGGACTTGATAAAGGCATAAACTAAAATACTGTCTCCCTCAGTGTTACTGTAATATTTTTTAATTTAAAATTTATTTTTTTTTACAGTTTAAAGATGAAATTAGCCATTCTGAAGAGCACATGGCCTGATATTTACTTAAAGTATGAGCAGCCAACAGCTGAAACCTTATCTGAGGGGCTACTCTCCTCTGTCACTGGAGCATTTGGATTAATTATAACTCAAACAGGAGGCGGAGAACTGGTGTGTGTGTGTGTGTGTGTGTGTGTGTGACAAATGGACAGTGGGTATGTGTGAAGCACATGCATGTTTATGTGGGATGCAGCACAAGAGACCTAAAGACGTGAAAGAGGTGGTGCAGAGGTGGTTATAATAAAGCCTAAGAAGGTGTGGAATATGAAAGGATAGACATATAAGGAGGAAGGTGTGATCACATGACCTGAAGATCAAACAATCCAGTGTCGAAGTAGTATTTATTTTATAGATACAGTATATGAAAGAGAAACAAATTGACCAAAACTTTTATTGAGAGAAATATTGTCAAATATAGCTCAAACGAGCACATTCTTAAGACTAGATTTATATGGCGATTATTATTATAGAAAAATACTATACACATTTGTTGTCAGATTGTATTTTGTTTCCCTGCAGTTTATCACTGTAACAATAGATCGCAGACATCTTGAAATGTGAAACACGGTGCTTTAAAGAACCATTAATGTTTCTTCTGCAATTGTTCTGCTGTTGCCAAATCTTCTCCCGAACCGGATTGGATTTGTTTTGATAATCTGGATTTGGGTGCGTATTGTTGCTTCTCATTGCAGAGATCATGGGTTCAAGTCCCATTGGTGGCCCATGGGCTATGGTCCCTACCCAGGGAGCTTTAAACTGTGTTAGCACCATGTCTGCTGAGATAGGCTCCAGCATCCTCTGCGAGCAGGTATAATGAAATGAAACAAGCTTGATTTTCTCCATCTGACTTGCATTGAATTAATTTATTAGCGTTGACATTTTGGCAGAAAATGTAGACATAAAGATGTATGCCACAGGTTTCTGCTTCGCAAACGTTATCTCATTGAGTTATTCCATAAAGTATTACCAAAAGTTCAGAGAAAAAAGCCATTAAGTCTAGTTTTAGTCACATATGGCAGTATAGGGGTAGAAGAGGGGGTAATGATCCTGATCCTGAGGATGAGAGCCGATGGGCAGGGCTTATGATGCAGATTGAAATGAGTGAGGGAATGTGTTTGTGTGGGAGGAGGGTTTGTGAGCAGTGACTGCACAGCAAGGTTGAGCTACTTTTATGCAGTTGTTGTGAGCCATTTGGGACCCGAGGGCCAGAGAATCACCTAAAATGTAAAGAGGCTGGCAGTTGTTGGAGGCAACAGGGGGTCAGAGGAGCACTAGGGGGAGGAGAATCAGGAGTGTCCCTCTGAGGAAAGGGGAGGAGCTATGACAGGGTGTGTGCAGGTGGCAGAAAAACATGGGCTTGGTGTGTCAGAAGATGTGCAGCCCAAACAGATGAATGAAGAGAGCCTCTGGAAAAGAAGGTTTTCACTTACAGACAGTAGGACAGGACACTCATCAACGTCAGGCCTTTTTTGCAGACTGTGACTTTTTGGAGGTGAAAAGGTGAAAGCCACTGCCAGGCACTCACTCATTTTTTTTCCTCTTTAACCTTCTTTAAGATGCTCATTAGGATTGGTTATCCTACCAGCACACTCACTTAGATTCTTTTCAGCTAACAGTTTCAATGGAGCTCTCATGAGAGTGCAGTGGTGTCAGAGGAAGTGTAAGAATAGTACCAGCTCCATCCAGCATTCAGGGCTGCAGCCAATACTCTGGCTGTAAATCAGAGTCCTACCTTTTAAAGTGTGCTGGCTCTGTGTGCATACAGTAGGGTCGTTTTAAAGGGGGACCTGATGTGGTTGTCTGGGCTGTGGGAGGCTGGACCCCATGCTGAGACTAGACAGGTACTGTAGACCAGTGGTTCTCAAACTTTTTTTTTTGGCTCAATACCCCTTTCTCCTTCTTTTGAATGCCCCCCACCCTTATGTCCGACTACTACATTTTGCTCAGAATTCTGTGAAAACCAACTATAGAGCATAATGGTGGAATGAATGAATGATAGCACACATTTTAAAGAATCTCATAGATGTATTTTATTTTTTTAATCATGTATGGTCATTGCCCTCCTGATGTGGGACAAAGACTGACTCTTGTATTTTCAGTTCATGTTCTTAATCAAGATCATTTCTGTCATCATTTTGTGTGTTTTTGGTGTCATTTTGTCTGTTCTTTTTATTATTCAGTATATTTGTCTCATATTTTGTGTGTTTTTGGTGTCGTTTTGTGTATTTTGTCTGTTCTTTTTATTATTCAGTATATTTGTCTCATATTTTGTGTGTTTTTGGTGTCGTTTGGTTGTTCTTTATGTCGTTTTGTAGGTTTTGTAGGTGTATTTTTCTCTGATTCAGTGTGTTTTTCTCTCAGCGTGTGTGTTTTCTGAGTAATTTTGTCCACTTTGTTGTTGTCTGTCTGTTCTTTTTATTATTCAGAATGTTTTTCTCTTATTATATGTTTTTGTTGTCGTTCTGTGAGTTGCTGGTAATGTTCAGTGTGATCATCATTTTTTACTAAAAATAAACATTATACAACTCCATATTTCCAGTGCTTTCATTTGTTAATTTTCCTCTCTCTCCCTCGCGTACCTCCATTTCAGAAATACTGCTGTAGTTAAAAGACAACAAAACCAAAAATACACATTTTTATTTTTTGTACAAATATCAGAGAAATTGCTGGGTTTGCTTCGGTATAAAGCTGTGATTGAGGAATAATATTCCGTCTGAGATATGACTCATGGATTCCAGTTGCATTTTCAGAGAGCCACAGCTAAACTCAGGCTCGGGCACCTTGACATTGTCTCCAAACAGGGTGGTATGACAGTGTTTTCATTGTATGTCTGGCTGAGTTTCATATTCTGTTTTCTGTGCACCCATTTCACAAGTATGCAAAGCTCCCTGTAATGTTTTCATGTGATAAATAAAGACTGAGACTGTTGTTGTGTAAGGCTTGGAAGGGTCAGAGCCCTTTTCCTCAAATAGCTCGTTGCAGTTCCACAGAGAATCACAGGGAGCTGCAGCCATGTGTGCTGGAAGTGGGGGATTCACTTCAGAGATTCGAGGAAACTGTCAATTAACGGGAGAGTTGGCAGACTTTACACAAATGTTTTCAAAGAGCACAGTAAAATAATATATATGATATATATATACAATACGGAACAATATTTTTGGAAAGGGAAAAAAAAAGAACAAAAAATAATTAAAAAACAACTTTAGTCATACTTTAATACTCTGGTGTGACATTTTCAACTCAAGTGAATATAAAATAAACAATATGAAGGAACCAATTTTTCATATTTAAAGTGCAAAAAGTGCCACTCGGCAGATAAAACAGAAGACTGACAACAGAAACAGAGACTGACAATTTATCCAGTCTAAAATGAAAACCAAATCATGTCATCATCATCACATTCTGTGCACGACAAAGTTTTTAAGCATCAAACTACGGTAGTACAGTCAACACAGCCAAGATTTTAGTTATGAACGTGTTCTTTTTCGACAATATTAACGTGTTTACAACACATCATTTCAACATTGATGTGCCCTACAGTTTGAATGTCCACTAAATGATATGTAAAGTATGTAAGACACTGATAATATCCAAGCAATAAGTGACAGATATCAGTCCCTACAGGATCCTCACTCCAAAACTCCCTTGATTTTGTGACTTATTTGTATTTCATTTGAGGAAAATTGCAGGATGTTGGAAAAACGGGGAGTTCTTTATACATATTGAAATTAAAAATGACTGACATCATGTGACATAAGCGTGGGAAAACTGTGAGTCCTGCAAATATTATGAGTCGTGGGGCTGAGCTCTCTACAACTGAATTAGTTGGTAATAATTCATGTTTTCTCTGTCATTTTTTGAAAGAATATTTATAGCGTCTCATGAATAGATTTGTTTTTATATACTGTAATTTCTGGTCTTCTCCTGCCTGGTGTGGGACCAAGAATGCCATGTTCTAATCAAGATCATTTCCATCATAATTATTATGATGATTATAATGTTTTAACTAAAAATAAACATTAGAAAACACCATATTTCTCAAGTACCCCCTGTAGTGCCATTGGGTATTTTTTTATTTTTTTTACCAATTGAAGTTGTGTTCAACAGCCAATAATTTCCCTTTTGTGTCTTTATTTTCCCTTTGTTGCTTTCACTGTCTGCTTTGCATCATTTTAGGGCTTCTTTCAGTGACATTTAAAGACTGATAATGACCTGAATCACTGCTGCTTTTGTCTCTTCTTCATTAAATCAGCAGCTTTCGCCTTTATTGGTCATATTACAGATATAAAATTTGTCCTCTGCATTTCACCCATCCCTGGGGAGCAGTTAAGGGTTCAGGAACTTGCTCAACACCCCCACCATTGCTTAAATTTGACTATTATATTTTACATTATATTATTATATTTCTGCCTCTTCTCCATCCTGTCAGGTCACCTTGCTTCTGGTCCAGATTTGTCTTTGTCCCGTCAGTACATTAGATGTTTTCCATAGCCCGGTCACCTCTTTGACGTTTGGTGAACTGCAAAGATTAATGTTCTGATGTCATCAATTAATTTGTTATTAAATGATGACATCAGAACATTAAAGGTTCATCATAAACAGCAGCATAAAGTGCACCACCATTATTTGACCAATCTAACCAATGTCCACATGTTTTTAAGGTGGACACTGTAAAGCCATGCTGTATAAACACAGCCGAACAGTCAGATTCATACATGGAGACTAAGACCTGCTGTCATTACAGTTATCAGGTTATTAGAATAAAGTATCTAGTTTGAACTCTGACCCACAGTGACCAAAGAGCCAACCAGATATACAGTATGTACAGTAGATGGAGCAGCAGCACCACCTGCTGACTGCCCAACACAGAACACAGTCATTACCTCTGAGGAAGGAACTGATCTTTAACCTGTATTCATCTGCAGTATCATTACATAATACATATATAAATATTACATCTGGATTTCTACATTCTGATGTCGTAGTACAGTATTTCTCAGATGGAGGTACTTGGGAGAGAGTGGAATAAAGTGTCAGTCTTGGATGACTTGCAATTATAAAAACTTTAGAAATAAATCTATTCAGGAGCCACTAAATCAGTGTTTTTCAACCTTGGGGTCAGGAGGGACCCTATGTGGGGTCACCTGAAATGTCTGAAAAATGAAAAGTATTATTCTTTAATTAAAACAACACATAATCTTAGACAACTGTGTTTCTATACTTTGACTCTGTAAAATATAAATCTAGTTGAACTAAATTGCAATAGGAAAAAAGCAAAACATATCTGAGCTCAAACATGATCAAAAACTAATTCTAGGGGTCGCCAGATATTCTTGTTATCAAAATGGGGTCACGATCCAAAAAAAGGTTGCGAACCACTGCATTGAATACCGTTTCTTTCTGCTTATTTACAATGAGATTTTTTATATAATATGTGTTCTCACTATCGTTAGGCTCTATAGTCAATGTAAAATGTTGCAGTCGTACAAAGAGGGTAATGGAGCCAAAAGAGTTTGAGAACCAGTGTCTTAGTCAAAGCAACTGGACTTGAAGTTTTGTTTAGAGATGTTTCATGTCTCACCCGAGCGGCGTCATCACTTCTGAGTCTGTGATTTACATTCTGGAGTTAATTAGGCTTGACTAAACGTTTTTTTATAATTAGACCTTAATAATGGTGCCTCTCAGCGATAAGGAAGTAGGCTTCATTCCAGATATATGGCCTGTGGTGTGTGTGTGTTTGCTCTGTGACACACTGGCAGCCTGATGAGGGTGTTTCCAGCTGCTCCACTAAACTGTGACCCTGACGACGATAAGACGTAGTAGAAGTAATTGTTTGTTCCACAGCAGCAGAGCAAGAATAATGAACACATGGCAAACATATACAAAAAAAAAAAAAAACACACATTAAGAGCCTTCACACCATTACAGAAAGTAAACAACTTTTACTTTAATCGATTTTCACGTAATGTATCATAAATTAACAAGAGTTATTACAACCTGCTCTATATCCTTTAATATTTATATCTCATCATATACGTGTTAAAATAAACAAAACTCTCATGTGATCTTTACTGACTCATCAATCTATAAATAAACTTCTAAAGACCCTCTACCCTGACTGAAAGGAGGGAAAAGGTGACACGTTTCATCGTTATCGCAACATTTATGGCTAAGTAAAGTTCAAGGCCTTGATTTAAAGGCAAAGTTACCTGTGAAATATAATAACTTCACACAGTGACCGGAAAACAGCTTTTTAGGTTGATTCAATATAGATTTGAGAAGAAACAGCAATTATTATTAAAATAATAATAATAATAATAATAATGTCGTGAGAAATGTAGCAAATGTGACGATAAACAGTAAAAACAGTGAGCAGACGCACCCTGTAATTACTACTGTGTAACATTCCAAAGTATAAAGTGTGTCAAATCTGTGTTCAGTCAGTTCGTTTTGGTACAACAACAACAACATTATCACAGATGTTGTTTTTCATTACAGACTCCATCCTCTAACTCATACAACTGAAACAATTGACTTGAAAAATAAATGTATAAACCAGACACGGTGTCTTAACATGTGAGGTTTTAGGCATCTTTGCTTTTGTTTACCGGTTGATTTACTTTTCCATTAAAAACTACAAATATATCTGCTAGTAGCACCAAATCATGACAGACTGCAACAATCTGACGTGAAATAATCCGATGACAGCTATGATTCAGTAATGACATGAATCCACATGAGGACACTTGTGTTCACTAAAGGAGGATCAGTGGTCCCAGTCCTTTCCTGTCAGAAGTCACTCCCTAACTGGCCTGTGTGCAGTTTTCTCCACTTTAAGGCTTCAAGTAGCTGTCCTATAAACATGGGGCAGTGACTGTACTGTACTGTACACACAAAACGTAAGCTGCTTCATTTCACTTGATTTTAAAGCTAGAAAAAAACAAATACATTGCAAACAAATGAATTTGCCATCAGCAAATCCTCCTCTGTGAAGGAGAACACATTTACATTTGGAGCACCTTAGCCTGTGGCAAACAACTGATGTCAAATGTGAACATAATATCCACAATATATAAGAATAGTGTTTGATTAAGTTTAATCACACACTTTAAACACCGTAAATAGCTGCGTCTGCTTGTTTAAACTCCAAAAAATAAGTACAAAAATGCTCTTTATATAAGTTTTGTGCCGACTCGGAGATAAAGATATAATATACATATACGCGGACAAATCTACATTTAGCAGTGTGGTAGAAATCATTGGAGAGTGTTTTTTTGGTTTTCAACGGTAAGTTATAAAATGACAAAAACATGGTGTCAGAGCTAAAAATAGAAAGGATTTACAGCCATCTGCTGACTCAGCAGGTTTGGGCACTGGCCCTTGTGTTACTCACACACGGCTGTGAGCTTCCAGTGATGAACAGGTGCCTCCGTGTTTCTTCATTTCCTCTTTCAGTGCAGAATGAAGTTTCTTTTTCAAAATGTATCATTCTGGTTCCTGCTTTCTCTCTATTCCAGTTCACAGAAGTTGGCACATTGAAGGAACTCCCTTCACAGGTTTTACTGGTTCCCTCATCTGTTCACTTGCTCTGTCAAGTTCAATCTCCATTTCAGCCTCTGGAGCACCAACATATCTCCTCCTGGTTCTTGCCTCTACTCACTGAAGGACTTGTTGCTGTTCCTCCTGGAGGAAGGCCTGTTTCTCCATCAGTTTCCTGAACAGTCCTTGTCTGTTTGCCAGCAGCTCTGTAGGATGACCACACTCAGCAACGCACCGCTGGTCTATGACGGCCACTGCATCCGCGTTCTTAATGGTGGACAGTCGATGAGCGATGATCACCACCGTTCTCCCTGTTGTTAGCAGAAAAGCCCAGTTAATGTTGGAAGTGGTAATCTTCTGATTGGTGTAACTCAGGGGGTACCAGGTAGCCCGCATGGACCATGTGAGGAGCTCTAGTCACTAATGAGCTCCATCTAAAATCTGATTGACTTTCCAGGATTCAAACATATGACAGATATGTTAATAGAGTTAAATATAAGTTTTAGTATTAATGTAACTATTTTTAAATGTTTATTTTCACTGAAACATTGTCAAACATGTTTTTAAGTGTTGCAGATTTGGTGTATGGGTTGTAGTATGTTATATATCATAAAATATGGCACAATTGTTACATTTTACGTTATACAATCATTCAAACGTTGTTGGTTAGTAGCTGGTAAAATAGGAAGATGATCATTTTCTATGAAATGTAATTTGGAGAAGTGTTGCATGTTGAAACTTAAACCTTTCCTACCTTTTTAAGTTATTGCTAGCCTTTCTTATCATCTTACCCTCTAATTAAAAGTGAAACCGTGAACATTTAGTATTTAAGAAGTGCTTCTCTCACTGGTAGCCCTTCTGACTATACAGTACCTATGAAGTAGCTCACAGGTTCAGAGAGGTTGGTGACCCCAAGTGTAACTAATAACTATCGACTCACTATTATTGGTGATATCTGGAATGTGTTTTAAATGGGAGTTATGGTGAAGTTTATTAAAACAAACCTTTTAGCTCAACCTGCAAAGTTGATGCAGGTTTTTTAGGATTTCTCAACACTTTTAGTTTGTAAACCCTGTAAAATAAATAAATAAAGAAGCCTAACACTGACATGACTGAAAATTAAAATAAACACATCTTTGATGGCAGGATGCAAACATTGTCTGAATTCAAGTAATTTTGTTATCCATTTATTTTACATTAATTCCACATCTTTATTTTTATTTTTATTTTTTTTTCATTGTTCCAATGTTATCCTGTAAAACAGAGGGCAGTGAGTTGAGGGTTTGAATTCTTAGAAGAGTTTGGGTGAATGGTTTTTAAATGATACATGCATTAACAAGGCCTATATTTAACTTTAAAGCCCTAAAAGGGTGAAAAAAATAAAAAAGATATAGCGTTCTACCTTCCATCAGACGCTCCAAAGCCTCCTGAACCAAAAACTCATTCTCAGCATCCAGTGCACTGCAGGGATAAATATTTTAATTCAAAATCACTTTAATCAGTTGAGTAAAAATGTTCAGGGTGTAAACAGACTCCTGCTACTTCTCCTTAACCATTGCCTCACACACCTTGTGGCCTCATCTAGGAGGAGGATCTTTGGATTCTGGGGAGGAAAATAACAAGACGTTCAGACACACATGATGAGGTCAGGTCGAACTGACTGTTGTTGTTGTTGTTTTTACCTTCAGCAGAGCTCTGGCGATGGCTATTCTCTGCTTCTGACCACCTGGGAGACAAACACAGGAGGAATAAAGACATCTTTTTCTTTCTTTTTTTTTTTTTTCAAATTTTTTTTTTCGCTACTTGTTCTTTAAAATGTGATTTGATTTGCTTTCAAAATATAAAGCAAACGAGAGTGAAGAAAAGAAGATGTAAAAGGTTTGAGTTTTAATAAAACGTATTAACACATTAATTGGTTTTTAGTCTGAAACAGTGAGCAGACCCTGAAGTACTAAAAACATCGGAAAGAAAACAGACCAAATGTATTAATTGAAAATAAATAAATAACAATAATAATAATAATAATAATAATAATAAATAACAAAATTGAATTGAGTGTTTATTTTTATTTATTTATTTCATTCAAGACATTCCACATTCATCTACATTGAAAAAAAGATGAATGAAAAGAAGTCAAACTTATAACAACTGCTCTCGCTATAAAAAAATAAAGTACATTAAACAAAGGCAAACTGCAACGTCAACGTCACATCTCATTTGAAACAACAATACAGTTACCAAAAATCATAAATTTAGTTTTACCAATATCTAAGGACAACCTGTTAATATCAAACCATTTTTTTTTTAAACTTCCTAATTTCGTTCTCTACAATTTCCAAGACATTTTGTATATTTTTTCTGGAGTAAATTAAAGTAGTATCATCTGCAAATAATACACACTTAAGTAAATATGACACAATATCATTCAGAAAAAGTATAGGTCCAAGGACTGAACCTTGGAGTGTTAACAGTAAATATCTGTTGCTATCACATAATAAATAATAAGCATTATAAAAGCAAACATAGGTATTTATAATTTCTTACTGTGATGAATAAAAGTATATTCTATTCTCTCTAATCTAAAATGTTGAAAATTGCTTCATATTTTACAGTAGTAATCGACTTTAGATAAAGTTTATAATCCTTTTAATCTCTGTTGTTCTACTACAAAGCTGTGTAATGAACCATTATTTTAATGGTTTCTCACCTGACAGCAGCACTCCCTTCTCTCCCACCACTGTGTCAAAGCCCTTAGGGAAGGCCTGAACAAAGTCGTAGGCGTTTGCCACTCGAGCTGCTTGGTAAACCTCCTCTGTGGTGACAGCGCTGGGGTCCACGGCGCCGTAGGCTATGTTCTCTCTGACAGAGCAGGAGAACAGCACGGGCTCCTGGGAGTGAGGTGTGAAAAAGAGGAAACAATTTAGAGGATGAATTCAGCATCCAGACAAGACCAGATGCGTTTACATGCATGAGGAGGATTTTATCTGCCGCTTTAAAGATCAACCCTGCCTCATTACCTGGCTGACAGTTCCTATGTGACTCCTGAGCCAATAAGGATTCAGATCCCTGATGTTGTGACCGTCAATAGTGATGATACCTAAAGGAAAACATACAAAAACCACCAATCAGTTTATTTTTCCCTTCTTCACCCCAGTGTACCATTCTGGCAGATGAGCATGACGATAATGATCAAAGTTGTTCTCACCAGCGTCTGGATCATAAAGTCTGAGCAGCAGAGAGACCAGGGTTGATTTCCCTGATCCACTTGATCCCACTACAGCCATAATGGAACCAGCAGGGACAGTGACACTCAGGTCTTGGAAGATGGGAGCCTCAATGCGTGTTGGATATGCAAACGAGACGTTGCAGAACTCCAGCTGACCTTTGAGCTGGTCTGAAGGGAGCACTAGACCCTCTGTGGAGAAAAGAGAAAAAAGACTGTTTCTTAATGGACTGAGTGTTGAAAACAGGAGCGGAAACATAAATCAAACCATTGAAATGGCAAGTTTCAAATTTACTTAGATGTGCTTAAAAGGAAAATGTTGTTTGAGACATTTTACACTTTTGGTTGATCTGTATATCTTAAAGGCAGGGTAGGCGATTTTCAAAAGCTAGCATGATTTTGAATGTAGACTCCCTGATGGCTCCGCCTTCACCCCCCTCCCCTCTGTGCTCCGTCTCACTCACATGCATGTGCACAGCTGCTGCAGAAGAGGCGCTCAGCTCATCGCTTGTATTGTGTAGAAACTTTGTTGTCTCATGTCTCATTCAGCAGGAAATCGCCTACCCTAGCTTTAAATAATACTAATAATGTCTCTGATCACTGTGTACACACTGTGTGCTGACCATTCAGAGGGAACTCAGGCTTTCTGTCCAGCAGCTCCCAGAGTCTGGCTCCTGCTCCAAAGCCCTTCATCAGCTCAGAATAGAATGAACTCAGACCTGCACAACAGGAAGAACAACATCACATAAACACACATTATTATCATTATTATTATTATAAGCAGGGTTGGGGTCACTTACATTTTTCAGTTACAATTACGTTTTCAATTATCCATGTTCAATTACAATTCAATTACGATTACAGTGACCGGCATTTTTTCACAATTACAAATATGTTTTATCCTCAGAAAGTCAATTACAATTACGTTCTCAATTACAATGAATCACAATTACCGAGCCTGAAATAAAAAACCTAATAAACGTGAACCTTCCTCTTGTGTTAGCTTTCTGTTAGCATCTCTTATGATAGCGGGCCTCAATTCAGCTGTGAAATGTGTGTGTGTGTGTGTGTGTGTGTGTGTGTGTGTGTGTGTGTGTGTGTGTGTGTGTGTGTGTGTGTGTGTGTGTTACCTGCAATACTAATGCCCACCCAGAAGGTGTACATGAGGAACGAGGAGAGCTCTCCCACAGTCATATGCTGGCTGGCCATTAACAGGCCTCCTTTGTAGAGCACTGACAGGATCATGATGTTTCCACTGAGACCGGTCTGAAAACACACACACACACACACACACACACATTACTAATTAAAATACAGATCACTGAAACAGAGATGTAAAGGAACAACAAACACGAGCCATAATAAAGCTGAATAATAGACAAAGATAAACTTTTTACAGCAGAGGAAAACTAATTTGCTTTGACTTGCACACAAATGTACTTTTATCTGCTCTATGCTATATTAATCCAGTATTTTATCATCATTATTATTATGTGCTATTTCTTTTTCAAACATTAATCTAAGTTGATTTGTGACTAAATAATCGTGGCTTTGTTCATTTTAAGGTGAACGGAAATGGTGCAAAACAGAGAGAATAATCAAAGACCAACTGTTGGAGGAGGTGATTTAACTGCACCTTGTAAGGAACAAATCGATACAAACACCACCATATAGTTTTTCATCTCTAACCACACATTCCACAGTGCAAAATGATTTAAGGCTGTTAACACCACTTATTTATTTTCGGATGGATTTGTGTGGAACAGAAAGCAGAAGTTGCAACAACTTCTTGGCCAAGTGTTAGATTCAGACACACACACACACACACACACAGTGGACTCACAATGCCAAAAAACCCAGCTCGCATCACGGCTTCTTTTCTTGCCAGATGGAGGACGTCGTCGGCCTTCTGAGTGTACGCTTCCACTTCAGACAGCTCCTTACCAAACGCCCTGACCGTACGCATGTTGCTGATTCGCTCCTCTGCCAACTACACAAACACATTTAATTAATTACCTTCATTGGATTGAAATGATATGATAAACAAGCCTTTTTACACCATCTGTTGTCTACCTAAAAGAAGGGGAAGAAACACAGCATTTAACACAAATGTACATAAAATGGACAGATTCCCAAACAGCACAAGTTCACTCAGTTTACTACGGAAACACAAAGATCCAAAACTAAATCATCCACATTCATGCGTCGTGTACCTGTGTGGCTTGTGCGAGAGCCTCTTGTGTGCATTTAGAAATTGATCGAAGGTATCTGCCGTAAACCACGGCTAGACCAGCCATCGGAGGAACAATCATCAACACAAAGCTGGCCAGACTGGGAGAGACGTAGAACTGGGAAAAGAAGAAAACACACACACAGAAAACTCTGATCCAACATTGAAATGGAGAAAATATCAACAGGAGGAACGTTTAAAGATAAAACAAAAAAAAAAACTAAATGAATTGTTCAACAGCAAAGATGGAGAAGTTCTGTTGGATACTTTTCAAAAGGAAGCCAAGAACTGCTGGACATGAACTTTGTGGAGTGTCACTGCTTTGAAATATCAAAATAGACATGTGCAGCTCTTAGAACCCTAGTCTATGTGTCAGTACTGAGGGAATTAACTCATTTAATAATACATTACACCATGGCTCACGTTCAGTACCAGCCAAGCCTCTTGTCGCTAAAAAAAACCCCTGCATTCCTTTAAAAACAAATTATTTGATCAAAGCTGCTGACGTGGGTTTGCATGTTGTCCTTTAGTGGGCCAGAAAACATACATGTGAACATTTGAGTTTCTACATTTACTGTATCATAAGGGTGTGTGTGTGTGTGTGTTGGAGGAACCAATGGTGTATCCTGCCTTGTGCATGAGTAAACTGTGTACTGTGTCACTTGTGCAGGAACGGTGCACAGTGTATTGATCACCTTTGATATCTGACAATAGTCATTCATTTTGGTGATGAACACTGATGTCTAATACTATCCACAAATAGTGATTAACTAGTCTATGACCGACTGATTGTTGCCCTTTAAACCTCTGTGCTGGCATGCTTCTGACAGGTTGCTCAGCCAATGAATTATTGAGAAAAAAAACATTAAAAAAAACACTGCAACAAAGCATTCCTCTGACACAATTAGCCACAGTTTTCCCCATGCCACTGAACAAAAAAAAACCTGTTCAACAGCTACATGCAGTAAAGTACGGGCAATGAGGTAAAAGGAAACTCTCAGCTTCCCACACAGCACCCACACTCGCATTGTGAAAGGAAACACAAAAGCCATCAGGACTTCCCTGTGACAAACAGGTTTCTGGATTGGCTGAAACAATTCATCTTTCTAAGCTTTAAAAGCCTGCACTATGAAGCTGGATACAGTAAGTATATCAGGGATATGTCGCCGTTAGCGGGCTTTGCCAATCAAAACATTCTGCATCAGACAGCCCCCGTCCTACAAAGCAGGATATAAATATGTTCATTTAAGCGAGGTGATTTCAGACAGAATACGTGCGCGCTCCTGAGACAGGTGGAGATTGCAGCGTCAGACCAATCACAAACACAGAGAAATGCGCAGAGCAATTTACTTTACAATTGAGGAATAATTAATTAAAAATATGAAAATTTTAAATCCATAATTCAAACCAAAAACAACACGGTTGCTGCAGAAAAAGCAGGAAGAAAGGAACACAGGCAGGAGGCTTCGGACACTGTTAATGCGTAAAAAAAAGTGAGATTATACTATATATTGATCTATGGGATGATAAATGGACATTTTATTAGACACAGACGTGTTTCTATACAGGTAATCCTCCTCAATTTATCACACACACACTGGGATGAGAGCGCATTGTTTCACTGTAGTATGTTCCTGCTGAGGCTGACACCGTCACTATAGCGTATGAATGAATTAATGAATGAATGATCCGTCCGCGAAACAAAGATCGCCGACACAGGCTTCATCAGCTGACTGTAGATCAGTCCATCGGATGTAAAACTATACCTCTCCTAAAGGATGTCACCGGTAAATTAAAGGATTGCATTTATCCGTTAATAATCTTTCTTTCCTAAATGTAGCTGTCAGATCTGCACCAACCAGGATCTTCTAACAATGGGCAGGTCATTTTCCAAGAGAACTGATTGGTCAGGAGGAGGGACTTTTGTACTCAGATCTTATCCACTTCATAACCTGGTCCTGACCAGGTTGAACAGTTAGCACTGTAATGTGTTGGCCAGTGTCGTAGTACAGGACACGCTGAATAAATCCCAGAAGGTAAGAGGAAATCCAGCTTCGTAATACAGGCCCTAAAAGTCAAATTGTAAAAACATTTGGTTGTTTGTTCGGTTTTTCCCCCAAACGAGCACATTTTGGATGTATTTTGTGAACTTTTACTCTTTGATGTCTCTCTTATAGTGCTTCCATGATGCGGATTGATCCCTCACACACACATACTCACCATCATGCTGACTCCTGCAGCGGCCTGAGCCACGGCTCTCAGCCCGTCTGAAAGGTTGTCAGTGATGGAGCGTCCCACAACAGCTGTGTCGGCTGAGAGGCGGTTTATGAGCTCGCCGGTTCGATTCTTGTCAAAAAATGCCACTTCCTGTTGAAGGATGGAGGAGAAGACAGAGGTGCGGAGATTACGAACTATCTGCTGGCCTGAGGAGAGAAGAAGGAAAAATCAGAAATTAATCATCACCGAATTGTTACTCTGGTTTTTTCCCCATTTTGCTTAAACATGCAGGCAAATGTTGCTTGTGTTTGAGTGATAAACATTTATTTAGTTCAGAAGGGCTTCAGCATCCTACAACACAGATCTGGATCGACAGGTAGGAAAGATGGAGAATTGCTGTAAACGGTTGATAAATAATACACAACAACGTTCTATTTTAGGCAGGCTCTAAAAAGTCTAAAAAACATTCAGAATATGCAACATTTAGTTTAACTAATAAACGTGAAATTTTCTGAAAATACAGCAAGGTCCATACATACTTGGACAGAGACAAACATTTTCTAATTTTAGTTCTGTACAGTACCAAAATTATTTTTAACTCCGATGCAGGTGAAGTGCAGCTTTAATTCAGTGGGTTGAACAAAAAGATTGCGTAAAAATGTGAGGAACTAAAGCCTTTTTTAAATACGACCCCATTTTTTCAGGGGCTCAAAAGTAACTGGACAAACTAAATAACTGAAAATAAAATATTCTTTTCTAATACCTGTATAAAAACCCTTTGTTGCCAATGACTGCCTGAAGTCTTGAACTCATGGATATCCCCAGACGCTGGGTTTCCTCCTTTTTATTGCTCTGCCAGGACTTTACTGCAGCTGCTTTCTGTTGCTGTTTGCCTGTGGGCCTTTCTTTCCAAAGTTTAGTCTTTAACAGGTGAAATGCATGCTCAATCGGGTTGAGATCAGGTGACTGACTTGGCCATTCAAGAATATTCCACTTTTTTGAGTTGATAAAGTCCTGGGCTGCTCTGGCTGTGTGTTTTGGGTGATTGCGTCATTCTAAAGAACCGGCGCCGCCCAATCAAATGTGGCTGGATTTGAGCAGACAGTATGTTTCTGAACACCTCAGAATTCCTCCAACTGGTTCTGTCCTGTGTCACATCTTCAATAAACACCAGTGACCCAGTGCCACTAGCAGCCATGTACTGTATGCCCAAGCCATCACAGATGATGTGGTTTGCGTTGGATCGCGAGCTGTACCTCGCCTTCTTCATACTTTTTTCTTGCTGTTTTCTAGTAAAGGTTGATCTTAGTTTCATCTGTCCAAAGAATGTTGTTCCAGAACTGTACAGACTTTTTTAGATGTTTTTTTTTTTTTTTTTAGCAAAGTCCAATCAAACCTTTTTATTCTCGAGGCTTATGAGTGGCTAGCACCTTGCAGTGAACCCTGCATTTACTCTCATGTAATCTTCTCGTTATGGTAGACCTGGACAATGACACGACAATGCCCTGTTTTCAACTTGGTTGGCTGTTGTGAAGGAGTTTCTCTTCACCATGGAAACTACTCTGTGATCATCCACCACTGTTGTCTTACGTGGACGTCCAGGTCTTTTTGTGTTGCCAAGTTCACCAGTGCTTTCTGTCTTTCTCAGTAACTGTAGATTTTGCTACTCCTAATATTGTAGAAATTTCACGGATGTTTTTTTTTTTTTCTGTTTTCGCAGCTAGAGGATGCCTGCATGGAGAGCTCCTTTGAGAAAAATCTTATGAACACAAGCACCACACCACGAAACAATTCCAGGCCTTTTACACGTTTCATTGGTAATGACATAACAAAAGAATTGCCCACACCTGCTTATGTAATGGCTTTTGAGTTAAGTGTCCAATTACTTGTATTCCCTTTTGAAATAGGATGGCACATGTTAAGGAGCTGAAACTCCTTCTCTCGAATGAAAGCTGAGTCTGCACTTATGTCCATTATATAAATATAATGAAGAGAAGATGGCTACGAGAACTTGTTCCTCCTACGTGCCTTCCCTGAAACAGGAAGTATACATTGCACATGAAGCACATCTGATTGTTATAGGTGTGTCGTATCTAAACCTTTTGTTGACTGTTTGTGTCTTGGCATGTCTGAGCATGGCTCACCTGAGATCTGCATTAGATAAACCCTGGCAGCATTGGCAGCCCCACCACACAGAAACACTCCTGTCAGCATGAGACACAGCGACGTTAGGGATGATGTCATGGTCTCTGTGTCCGCGCCGCTTGTGTAAATAGTGTCGATCACTCTTCCCAGGAAGAAGGGAGCCGACATGGTTACAGCGCTGGAGACGGTCAGGAAGCCCATGGCAGCTGGAGGGGATGAGACAGAGATCTCAGAATAAACGCTTTTAATTATGAAAAAAAAACATCACCACCAGAAAAGTCAACTTTTCAAAAGTCAACAATGATTGTGTAAACTCTAAAAATAAATACTTGTATTACATTTTAACAGTGAGATGTTAAAATGTATCTGTGATGACACACGACAATTATAAAGATACAATCTTTTGGTATAGCAAGTTCAGGTGTTTACGGCAAATGCTCTTCTAATACAAACAAGAACTGAACCCATCAAGTTTTATTAAAAAAACCCACGTATTTATGTTGAGCGTTAGAGACACATTACACACAAAGAGAGGCTTTGATAAACACCATCTAGATGCTGCATTGTTATCCACTACTTGCAAAAAGGTTTAAAGTAACGTCATTATTGAGCTCTTATAATATATGATGAATTCAGAAATTAATAAAAAACCATAAGACTAGTTAAGTGTCTACTGTCTAATAATTTCCTAAACGCTCCCACTGTGGGACCGATCAAGGAATAATTTGAAGAATTAAATCTTAAGTTATTTGTCATTTCACGAGTACAAGGAAATTGAATGCCATCCCTTTGGCATAGAGAAAGATAAATATTTATATACAGTATTTCACAAAAGTGAGTACACCCCTACCATTTCTGCAAATATTTAATGATATCTTTTCATGGGACAACACTGAAGAAATTACACTTTGATACAATGTAAAGTAGTCAGTGTACAGCTTGTATAACAGTGTAAGTTTACTATACCCTCACAATAACTCAACCCACAACCATTAATGTCTAAACCGCTAGCAACAAAAGTGAGTACACCCCTAAGTGAAAACGTCCAAATTGGGCCCAAGGTGTCAATATTTTATGTGGCCACCATTACTTTCCAGCACTGCCTTAACCCTCTTGGGCTTGGAGTTCACCAGAGCTTCACAGGTTGCCACTGGAATCCTCTTCCACTCCTCCATGATGTCATCACGGAGCTGGTGGATGTTAGAGACCTTGCGTTCCTCCATCTTCCGTTTGTGGATGCCCCACAGATGCTTAATAGGGTTTAGGTCTGGAGACATGCTTGGCCACTCCATCACCTTTACCCTCAGCTTCTTTAGCAAGGCAGTGGTCACTTTGGAGGTGTGTTTGGGGTCATGCTCTGCTTCAGTATGTCACAGTACATGTTGGCATTCATGATTCCCTCAATGAACTGTAGCTCCCCAGTGCCAGCCGCACTCATACAGCCCCAGACCATGACACTCCCACCACCATGCTTGACTGTAGGCAAGACACACTTGTCTTTGTACTTCTCACCTGGTTGCCACCACACACACTTGACACCATCTGAACCAAATAAGCTTATCTTGGACTAATCATACCACAGGACATGGTTCCAGTAATCCGTGTTCTTAGTCTGCTTGTCTTCAGCAAAGTGTTTGCTGGCTTTCTTGTGCATCATCTTTAGAAGAGACTTCCCTCTGGGACAACCATGCAGACCAATTTGATGCAGTGTGCGGCGTATTGTCTGAGCACTGACATGCTGACCCCCCCCCCCTCCCCACACACACACACACACCCCACCCCTTCAACCTCTGCAGCAATGCTGGCAGCACTCATACGTCTATTTCCCAAAGACAACCTCTGGATATGACGCTGAGCACGTGCACTCAACATCTTTGGTCGGCCATGGCGAGGCCTATTCTGAATGGAACCTGTCCTGTTAAACCGCTCTATGCTCTTGGCCACAGTGCTGCAGCTCAGTTTCAGGGTGTTGGCAATCTTCTTACAGCCTAGGCCATATTTATGTAGAGCAACAATTCTAGTTTTCAGATCCTGCCATGAGGTGCCACATTGAACTTCCAGTGACCAGTATGAGAGAGTGTGAGAGTGATAACACCAAATTTAACACACATGCTCCGTATTCACACTTGAGACCTTGTAACACTAATGAGTCACATGACACCGGAAAGGGAAAATGGCTAATTGGGACCAATGTGGATATTTTCACTTTGGGTTGTACTCAATTTTGTTGCCAGTGGTTTAGACATTAAGTATTATATACTTCCTCGAAAAAAACATTATTACTAACTATCTATGAAAACTAACTTTTGATTTCCCATACTTAGGAATGGTGGAAAGAAAAGAAAAAACACACAAAGGAGAGATGGTTCAATATGTTGTTCTCTTTCCAGCAACAACGTACCAAAAACACACTGACATTACAAAGCTAATCCTTTTCCAATAAAACGTACCCATTATTTTATCTAGTCACGTGCTTAAAGGTTGTTGTGATGTGTACAGCTGCTAGTCTGCTATGAAAAGTCAAATTATCAGTTGAGACCACGAGACCAAAAGAGTTCACTATCAATCTATCTGCATGACAACAAAGAGAGAGAACAACAGCAGGGCATTGTCACAATACAATAAACTTGCACATGCTGGTGGATGCTGAATATGGGAAAGTTCAGGCTCATATTATCAACTAACAGCACAGCCAAGTCTCTGTTGAACGTCCTTAAAAACCTTCCTTTATTTGCGCTGGGAGGCAGTGTTAATATTTAGAGTGATGGTTCAGTTTAGGACAACTTGCTTTTCATGTTTCTCCCTTAAGTGTGTGTAAGAGGGCTTTCAGGTTCCTTACACACTGTTTAGCTCATGTAAAGTGGTATAGGCTCTAAAGAGCAAGGGTCTTGAACGAATTCCTGGAGAGCCGCAATCCTGTGTCATTCAGATGTCTCCCTTTGGTAGCACGGCTGAGTCTAACAAGGAGGTCCTCAGCCTGTAAAGTCTGATATATAAAGCTTCTTTTGATGCAAGACGATACGTCACATATTCGAAACCTCTGTTTCTAAAGTAGAGCCTGACCGATTGATCGGTGCAGCCAATTAATGGGGTCGATTTTAATTGACATCGGTCAATAGGCTGGCCCATTAATCTACTGATGTATTTTTTTATTTTTTTCTGCATAAGGGTTCTGTGCTGTGCATTCTACATTATAAGCTACCACTTCTGAATCAGCAGTAATAATTACTAAATTACAACACTGGGAGAAGTGCACTACTTCATTGTTTACAATAAAATTTAGCACTTTTGATTAATCCAGGTTTATGGTTTGCAGTTTCAGCAACTTTATTTATTTCGTAAATACAGTTTGGACAAGTTTGCCTTTTTTTGTATTTATCAGTGGATTTACAGTCCTTATGTTGACAGTGTTACTAATTAAAGTTCCTTATTTTAGTTTAATAGTGTTCTGGTTCTTTGTCTTGAATCATATTTTGCATGTTGTAAAAATGTGTGTTCATGTACAGCAGGGGTGTCAAACTCATTTTACTTCAGGGGCCAAATACAGACCAGTTTGGGCCACAGGATTTAGGTGGGAAAAAGAGCTAATTCAACATTAATGTGCCCTGGTTTGCACTTCCACATATAAATGGTAAAGTATGTGAGTATATTAGTCCCTGCAGGATCTTCACTAAAATGTCCCAGATTTTGGGAATTTGGGGAAATTTCGTGGAATTACGAGGAAAATTTGACAGATTTTGGAAAAATTAAGAATTCTTTCAACAATTTGAGATTAAAAATCACTACACCTGTAGTGTAAAATAATCCTACGTGTGAAAGTTTCCTACGGGAGCATGCGCACTCACAGCGTAGTAAATATTTACACATATACGTACAATATTTTGCAACCTTAAATTGTCCTACTATGATAACCCCTAATTCTAACCCTAACCCTAATAATGAAAGGAAAGAGCCAGGTGCTCATGCCCACTGTAGGAAACTTTCACCGTAGGGTTCTTTTACACTACACCGTCATGTGGAACTGGAAAACTGAGCTCAGGAAATATTTTTTGATTTTAATTGAAATCTTCATATTTGAAGAACCTGAGATATCTAAAACTGAATGTTGAAATGTTTTTTCTATCATTCTAACTTTCTTAATGGGGCCAAAATTGATGCTTTAAAGGGACCGATTTGGCCCCCGGGCCTTGAGTTTGACACATGTGATGTACCGTATATACAGTATCACTGTTTTTATACGGACAATACATCGGATATCGAGTATGTGTAAGCCCTAATATCAGCAGACCTGATACAGGTACCTATCAGTGGATCTGGATCCTACCTGCCAGTCTCCATCTCTCAGGCCGGGCCAGGCTGGTGATCCTCCTCACATCCTCCACAGGGACGGAGCTCCGTGTCAGGGCTCTGTCTGAGTCCTCCTGGCTCTTCACTGAGCCCGCTGCTGTGGAGGCTGCTGAGGCTACAGGTGTGTGTGTGTGGAGGCTGATGGTGGATCTGCGGGTCAGCACCGACACTAAAGGTCCAGGTAATCCTGGACTGATCGACAGGGTTCTTCTCCGTAGAGACGCAGACAGGCTTGGCCGGTGGTCCAGCCATAAGGTCCGGGTCTGGGTCAGCCTCAGTTTAGACCAACACACAGGGTGAGTAAAGGTAGACATGCGGATTAAAAGCCGCATTGTCAGGATGGTTATGACAGAAACGTGCTAAATATCAAAGACTGGGAGTCTCGGCGCTGGTCTTAGGTGAACCCTCCAGGTGTAACATGTCAGTGTCCTTACACACAGTCCTCTCAGATGTCCTGCTCCACTTCAGACCGTTATGGACTGTTTAATCTGGCAACCACAGCCGTCTTTATCCCGGGTTATCTCTTATCAGTGAGCTGCTGCCTGTCACTGACATCTGCCGCCTCGGCTGCGTTTGTCAGACGGAGTCTGAACCACAATCTGGTCCAAACACAGCCTGGAACCTGTGGTAAAGGTGACCCTGTTTCGGTTGTATTACACCATTCCAGGTTTTCCTCCTCCTCCTCTTCGACAGGCGCTTCAATGTGTTCGACCATGTGAACAAACTTCCTAGACACAACCAAACAATCACAGATCTAAAAGCTTATGAATCTACACAAATCCCATACATTATAAACATTTTAGGCTGTGTTCAAAATCACGACAAGCTCATCAAAGCGAAACATTTGTCCTCACGTCTGTAAAAGCATTCAGCAACCTAGAAGTTGATCAACAGACAAATCAGACACCATTGGCTGTCTCTTTTCTCTCTTTTTTACAGTCTATGGTCTTTACACACAATCAAGAGATTACAGGGGTTTTACATTCCTAATCATTTGTCACTTTCCGCTTATCTCAGGAAACAGAGCTCAATAAAGTACATCGTTATTTAATCTTATCGTGAGTAGTTATGTTTCTGACATCATCGTGGATGGCTGAGGCGCATCGCGCATGCGCACTTTCAATTTGTTGACTAAATTTACTTCGGGTCTCGATTGGTTTACCCTGGCTCATTGGGTCCGTTTGAAGGCATGAAACACGTGTGAGTAAAAAGTGGATTATTTACTACAATAACCAAACACAAGTGCAGGTAAATAACTCAGAACTAAGGAAGATCCGGTGGGAACTGAGCTGGCTTTTGTCACCTAATACCATGCCTACTATTTAGTAGCTAGCTGCTGTTAGCATCGATCATGTCAATGTGTGCTACAATAAACGCTATCCTGCGTGTAACTTTACTCTTTACAGTAAGTTATTGCTGCGTTTAGTGTATGCAAACTCAACATAGGTCTTTAAGTAGCTTGAGAAGTTAATTCTGTCACAACATTTCTGCTTTGTACAAGCACGCTGTAGCCAGTAAAGCATTGCATATTACATGGTGTCCAGTCAGGGGCGTAGCACCACATTTTGGGCCCTGGGCACAAACCATCTTGTTGGGCCCCTACTGTAAGTTGTGTGCACTTTTTTTTTTTTTTTTTTTTTCTTTCGAAAGTGAAAAGTGCGCCACCTCAAATGCTACTGCATTTTATTTGAACTAGATTTATATTTGAGAAAGTATAAGTATAGAATACACTAATTTGATATTTATAGTGTGTGATGTGTATTTGAAAAATAGTAATAATTAAAAATACAATTTTGATTCTTTATTACCTCCGTGTTTTTTTTTTGTATTTTTTTTACACAATTACTAGACATTATACGTGACCCCATTTTAATTCATGGTGACCCCACAAAGGATTATGACCCTAAGGTTGAAAAAAACTGCAATAACCTAATGACTCCATATGCTTGTATTTTATAAATCTGTTTTACGATATTTTAGTTATTTATTGAATATTGTGTTTGTGACACATTTTTGCTACAATTTAGGGATGGCTGGTAATTTTTTATTTTTTTATTATTTCTTTTTTTGAGGGGTAAATATAGAATATTTAAAATCATGGGGACACTCTGGCCACCCACTTAAAACTTGGTTGCAGCAAAAGTTTGTCTTCAAAATGCTTTTTATTTTTAATGATTCAATTTTAGATTTGACTTGCAAAAGGAGTGTTCCAGCATTGAAATGCACAAGAGTGCATGTAGTTTATTTCAAACAAAATAATATATTGCCTAAAAAAGATGTGTTTAAAGCTTACCTCTGAAAAATTGAGTAAGCAGCAGATTTCCCTGATTTCACCTTCTCTCCCTCTCCTTTTTTTCTTTTTTTGCATTTTTGGCCTGAAAAAACATGCTGTGTATCTCCCACTCCTTGTTACATTTGCAGAAGCACGTGCGTTATACCATTTCCACTGTTTTAAAGGGGGTGGTAATGCCTGATGCAGCATGAATAAATATTTTAGTGCAAAACTGTGATTAACAACCAGCTTATTTTCTCACAGGGCCCATTTCATTCCAATATAAACATTCTAAAAATGTTTAAAATGCATTTTCGTGCATACAGTATATATAAAACACACTTCTGAGCCCCCTTTACCCCCCCAGTCCGAAGACCCTGTGTCCCGTTGATCCAAACGAGCTCATCATTGCACCATTGGTACCATCCTGAAGTGTTGCTACAAGATGTGATGCAGTTCTATTGTTTGACTAGATTTAATTCCTTCACAGACTCAGTGACAGGCTTTTTAGAAACTATCAACCACATATTTTATTTGTTTTATTACTAAACTTCATTTTCTTCTCATCCTTCTACCATCAGGTGATGCCATGGCTGCCATCTACTCAGGTGTCCATCTGAAGCTCAAGAGTCCACAGACTTCATGGGAGGACAAGTTAAAGCTGGCACGGTTTGCCTGGATCTCCTCTCAGTGTCTGCTGCCCAACAAAGAACAGGTACCAAATGAAGCACTTGTTCAGGCTCATATTTGTTTGTATGTTGGTCTACAATTCTACTTTCCTTTTGCCCTGCAGCCTCTTATATCATGATTTGCTCTGTAATTCCATTTTATTTTAACGTTATTCCTTGAATACCTCAAAGTATTTGGCTCCAAATATGTAGACTATGTTACTAAATAAATATACATGATTGATAAGTAATAGCAAAGAAGTTGAAGACCAGATGCAAAATCACCAAACTGGGGTACGTAACAGTTGTAGTGTTTGCCTGTATATTTATGACTCATAGATACCTCTTTTTTACACTTGCAAAATTGCAATATTATTATTATGTACCCCATTACTGATGTATTATATTATTCGAAGTGGCTAGCTGTACCTAGACGTACGGACAACCCCCGGTGCTATTCTTACGTGGCCGATGACGTTACCGGAAGTCATGTGAACATTCCGTACGGACAAGAAATTGTTGAACAAGCAAGAAATTCAAATCCACTTCAAGAGGAATCTAAGTATCAATAGCAAACAGAAGTACTGGTCAATGAGGGGTGCTACGTATGATTACAACAATTAATAAATACGTATCATGTCCGTGACAAACTTTAAGAATCTACATATTAATAGCAAACATAAGTACAAGTATGTAGTGTCTTAGTCACGTAACCCATCACATTACCTAAACTGGCCAATGAGGGGCGCTACGTACGGGTAGAATGTCGGTATATTGATAAGTCTACTTGCGGATAGCCACTGCCTATATGATTTATTTGAAGAATAACTGTGAGGTGGTTACTAAGAACTGTCAAATCAAACGTTACAAAGTGTAATACAATTATCTAGTAAAGAATTACTCATTCACTTCATGTTCAGTGTTTCTCATAGGATCAGATTTTATTTGTGGTGGTGGGTTTCACGGGCGGGTGCACGTGCAAAAAAGAAGGAAAATCAAGGAGTTAGAAATAAACCCGAATGAACATAAATACATTTAAATAAGACAATAAATAAAAATTAAATTTTCTTAAATAAAAAACTTAAATGAAATAATAATAGTGATAATGAGGTAGGTAACTTAATTGCCTAACCAGCAGCAGCAGCTTGACATGCGTTAAGTGGTTAGCCTGTTGGCCAACACTACTAACAAAATTAGTTAATGTTTATGCACGTTTAGTTTCCAGCTACATTTATATAGACACAGGTTAATATAACATGAGTTAGAACTGTTTAAACTTCTAGACTTGTTTGCCCACAAATTAAGTAGCAATGCACCGAAAAAAAAATTCTTGGCGGAAACTGAAAATGAGAAAACATCGCGTTGACTGCGATGTTTGGTCGCGTCATCACAACATCCTGTTTCTGCTGAGTTGTTTTGGTAGGAAAATGTAGTTTTGGGCCTTTTCTCCCGCTTCTGCAATATCGTGTTCTTCTCTGGCAGACCAATTGCCTTATGAAGCATGTCTTTTTCTTTGGTTTTATTGGCGATGTATACCACCACCAAATGCACAGGGGTTGTAATGACATTCTATCATCATAAAGCGAGAAGGACAAACAGCGGCAAAATCTATTTGTGGAAGGCTGCCACAAATTAATGAATGTATGGGAAATACTGATGTTTTAATTTTGCATGTGCAGGTGCTGTTGGACTGGTGCACTCACGCCCTCACACTTCAGCACAACAAAAAGGTGGAGTTTTCTCAGGAGGTTTTGGACGGCCTGTGGTGTTACCTGGACGATGTTCTCCACAGCCGAAAGCTGCAGTCTGCTCTTAAGCAGGGAAAGGCCATCACGCTGAGGCTCAACATGGCTCAGGTGCATCAAACAACTTATTTAAACCTGCGGTTTTGACTAACTATGATCATTGTGAAAGTCAATCCAATTGATATTTGGAGGTTAAACGCTTTCTTCTGTTTCTTTTAGTTGCTGCTCCACTGCCTGCAGGAGTGCACACGTGTTTGCTCCAAGTCGTCAGTGTGTGTGTCCACCGTGTTGAGTGTTTGTGGTGGTGTTCTCTCCTCTGCTGCACTCTCATCTGTTTTTACCACCAAATATGAACTAATAGTTGACCTGCTGGCCAAGTTCTGCTTGTTGGCCTGTCAAGAGCTGCAGCAACCGTCGCCTACACAGTCATTCCTGTCTCAAGATGACCAAATGTCAGAGTTCCTTCATACTGATCCTGCTTCTCCATTAGAGATTTCCCCAACTGACAGCAAACCACAACAGACAGATGGAGATCTTTCATCAAAGCCAAAGGAAAAAAGCCATCCTACTAAACTATTTGAAGTGTTGCTTCAAGTGCTGTCGTGTTATTTATCAGTCCAGCGCCAACAAGCTAACCCTAACAGAGTCTTTGCTTTGGTTACCAACCAGCTAATACAGCCGTTAGTGCTGCTACGACACTTGCTGACCTTGGGGGATTGGACTGCCTCAGGCCTGCGTCTCCATCAACAGCTGAACAGAGACGTCCGAACAAAGATTGACTCTGTCATTCTCTCAGCTCTTTTTTCCTCTGAGCTGCTCCCCCTCTACAAAGAGGAACTCCTTCCATCTAAGGGGGATTCAGGAAAGCGTGGTGCAGGGACTGCCAAAGGGACTATAAAGCCAGTCAGTTCTACTCTGGGTAAACTGGGTGCCCAGGGATACTGTGACCCATCCCTGCACTATTCTGTGAAGTCCACCACGCTACCTGTGCTCTTTAAGTTTTTTCTGGAAAGATTCGCCAAAGCAAGAGGAGAACCTGAAGAGGAGCTGCGTTTGCTGTGTTTCTATTACCTCTCCAAGCTGGTCACGGCTTTAGATCTTCATCTGGAGGGAGGTTTGATCACTCTCTCTGAAAAAGAACCAACAGCCCCACAGAGCTGGAGTCTAGCTTTATTAGCTGTGGAGTCTTTGCTGAGTCAGCCTCTGTTTGCTGATGTCTATAATATAGCTGCAGATAGGATAAGACACAGAGACGTGCAACTTAACTTTTACAGAGCTTTGACTAAAGTGCTCCTGAACGAGCCCCAGCAAAGGTAATAACATCTGAGTTTAACACTTCAGTGAGTTCTGTCATGTTATTGGTGCTTCACACATTCTGTCCTGTCTTCCAGCATTCCATCATGGTATCGCTGTTTAAAGGTGCTTGTAAGTCTCAATCATCTGATTGTAGAACCTGAACTGGACCAGCTCTTATCATCTGGATGGGTTAATGCTGACTGCATGGAAGCACGGGTGCTGCGGGCCAGACAGGTTCCTTTCATTCAGTAATTTTTTTTACTATTGGATTGCTATGCAGAGGAACGGCTACATTATAGATAATTTTTCCCCACAGGCCCTTGTCTGCTGCCTCCTCCAAACCTACACAAAGCTCCGTCAGATGCCTCGTCTCTTCTCTGAGCTCCTGTCTGTCGTCTGTCAGCCAGCTCTGGATGAGCTTCGACCTCCTCTGTTGCCAAAAGGCATTTCAGATGCAATCACCTCTTGTCTTTTGGACCTCCCTCCATCCCAAGGCCTGGAGATTTGCTCATTAGTCTTAGACAGCATCAGGAACTTTGTACTACCTGACCTGGTGAAGGAAGAAAAAACGATGGAGATTAATGGAGAGACAGGATCAGAGAAAGAAGATGCATCTCTGAAACTTTTTTCACTCAGTTTGCTTATTCACACTGTTTTATTTGGTTTGAGGACTTTAGATAGTTCCTCTCCCGTTCCCTTACTGAGGCAGAGTCAAAGCCTGATGGAGAAGATGCATCAGTTGGTTCAGGACTTATTTCACCTGTTTACAGCAGAGAAGCCTAAACATTTAAGTTCAGGTGAACATACAAAAGCAGAAGACTTAGAGTTTCAAACAGGAGTATCATGGGAACAGAGGACTCAGGAGGCAGCCCTACTGCTCAGGTACACCTGGGTGGAGGTGGACATTCTCTACCACATGCACTGCAGCAAGTACACTTCTCCCAGCTCAGCCAATGGTGTAGCTGGGATTGAAAACCAAACTTCTCCTCCTTTAACCCAAATAGATAGACTTTTATTGGGTGAAATTTTACCGGCACGCCTCCATCCCTCCTCCCCGTCCTGCAGTCCCCTGAGCTGTTATCTGCTCAAACTCCTGACTTTACAGCTGATGAAGCAGGTTATGTGTGACAGCCACTCTCTCACTGAGCCTGCCACTGCATCAGTACTCAACAGAGCTGCTCAGTTTGTTGTAGGTAGGCCTGAATTTGAGGCTGGTTTGGATGGAGATCGGAGGTGGGACAAAATGATAGGAAGCGTTAATGTCACATCTTACCTCGTCTCGCATTTGCATCTCGTCACATCAAACTTGCCTTTGATTGTTCCCCATTTGAGTACAGAAGATGTGGACTGCATTGCTCATGTTCTTGTTTGTGTGCTGCTGAGAAAGGAGAAAGAAAGGCTGCCTGACAGCCTCACTTTGTCTTCCATAGCTTCAGATCTTCTTCAAAGCCCAGTTTTTGCTGAAATGCCTTCGCTGGTGTCTGCAACAGTTCAATCACTGACCCAGAGGATCATTGATGTACTGAAAGCTGCCTCCATAGTCAGAGCTTCTCCCTCCCTCCTCATGTTCCAGGAGATAAAAGGCAGTCAACCTCTGTCCACCACACAGGTGAGGAAAGAAACCTTAGTTCAAGATTTACTGGCCTCTTCAGGAACTGGAGAAGTGTCTGTTCTGCTACCTGGTACTCAAATTAACGAGTTAGTGGAGATACTTGGAGTCGTAACTCGGCTACACCCAGATGGGATGAGCTCAGAGGATGTGTCTTCCCTTTTCATTCTCCTTTTTTTCGTGCTTGCCTCCGCTCAGCCTCAGGAGAAGGCCGCGGTACCTTCTGACGCTGTAGGTAGTGCTATGTTCCTCACAAAGCTGCTCAGGACTCTGGCTTATCTTGTAGAGAGTAGAAACTTCCTGAGTGTCTTTAGGTTCATGCAGGGGAGCACACTGCTGCAGTCGGCTGTGTCATCGCTCCTCTGGCACAGCGACTGTGAGAGGCTTCAGTTCACATGCAGCACAGAGTGGTCGGGTTTAATCAAAGCCTTCCAAGGCTTCATAAAGTCTTCCACCCAGTTGATTATATTCAGAAATAGCTGTGTGCGACTTAATCTGGATCAGTTTACTTCTTTTCTCATAAGTAGAGAAGGTTCTAAATGCTCCTTGTCTTCTGATCACCTTCTGCTGGCATCTTTGACATCATTCTGTGAGGCCATGATCTCAAGCTTGGGTAGAAGCAAGCAGATGGATCAGACTTTACCTGAAATGCTCACCAGGTTGTCTGCTTCACTGGGGCCAAAAATCGAGTCCATCCTTAAGCCTCAGACTGTCCTCTCCTCTGACACTGTCCTCAGTCAGGCCTTCATAGTTAAAGTAGTTACAGTCATGCTGCACTGTGAGCTGTCCACCCAGCCCAAGGAGACCGAGGACGAGCAATGCATCTCCCTCACACACATGAATATCTATCAGGGTGTCTGTCAGCAGGTCCTCAAAGAAATCAACTCTGCCCAAAGACCCATGGACTTCGTGGTGTCTTCTCTCAACTTTCTGTCAGTTTTTTATAAAGCAGCAGGGATGTCCAAGAGGAAGACGGAGCATGATAAGCTGTACACACAGATGCTGCAGAGCATGCACAGACTGCTGTCAGGTTAGTAAAAATGAATCAAACTGTTTGGGCCACAGAATTATTAATTCAGAGTATATCTGAAGACATTTCTCACAACATTTCTGTTTTCTTTTTGCTGTGATTGCTTTCAGCTTCTTGGCTGTCATCCACTGATGTCAATGAGCTGCAGCCTGCTGTGCAGGAGCTGCTACGCCACCTGGTGGAGAAAAGTACATCAGATGAGTTTAACATGTTGCTGCTGCTGATCAAAGAACAGCTGGACATCATCAAGCTGAGGGCAGGAAACAGCAGGGTGAGGCTCAGCTTGATCATGAGTTGTTATTGTTGTTATTCATATTGAAGTCAAAACCTTTTTCCTCCTAAGGTTCATGATGTTTTAGATTCTAGTTGGTGTTCTAGAGTGGGGGGATGTATTGGACGCCTAAATGTGGTCACTCTTTTAACAACTATGTGTTCTCCAGGAGGTGTTATCTGCAGTCATCATCATTAGGCTGCTGTCCTGTTGTCAGCTACCTGAGAGCTGCTCCAAAGCTCTGTGGCTCATTGCACCTCAGATGTTATCTGCAATGGTGGTGAGAAAAACAATTTCTCGCTCTCTCTCTCTCACTCTCTTTCACACACACACACACACACACACACACACACACACACTGGGTGTTACAATGCTGAAAGCAGCAGGCTTCAGTGAGGAAATGGACCTTAGTGAATCTGTATTGTCTGTCATTTCAGTGGGCTCGTGCTTTGTGTTAATTTTAATCAAATCTGATATTTTGACTGTCCACATTTATAGGTCACCCCAGGGAGTTTTTCCCTGAACCATTACTTTTTTTTTCTGTGTGTTTTGTGTAAACTGGCATTGATAGTTACAGATATAGTTACAGTAATGATGCATTGGATTTTACTCCTTGCATTGGACACTCAAAGCACTTTTACTATGATGAGCATTGTTCTTTCACTCCACATACGGTGGTGGAAAGCTACTATTGTAGCCACAGCTGCCTTGGGGCAGAATGACAGAAGCAAGGCTCTCATAGTGCGCCATCAGTCCCTCTGACCGCCACAAACACTCACTCACACACCATATCACACTAGGCAATGTGGGTGAAGTGTCTTGCCCAAGGACACAACGACAATGACTTGAATAGAGTGGGATTCGAAACCTCGACCCTTCGTTATTGGACGATCCACTCTACTACTGAGCCGCAGTCACCAATCAGAACCACAGCCTAGATTTATTAGCAAGGTGTTTTACTCAGATAAACCCCTGCCCACCTTACAATAAGGAACTCTGTGGGGAGTACAGATAGAAACGAGTGTTACATTCACTGATATGCATTGTCCCTTACAAATAAACAAACTGAATTGAAAAATAATGAAATCTTATTTGGTCCTATGACTGTCTTGGATAAGGTGGTGTTGCTTTGTTCAAAGGGAAACACGCATTTGGATTTCTTGAAAGAAATATACAAATTAAGTTATTTCTAAGTCTCTAGCTAATTTGTAGGTTTATGTACTTTTGGCAACAACCACCATTGGCCAGCTGCAGTAACTTCAGGGTCCACTTTTTGTCTTCCTGTTGTTGCTATTTCCTTTCTTTTGTCATCGTCTTGTTTTTAGTAAATTAGCCATTTGTGGGTTACTTGAAGATTTGAGTGTTCCTTAAGCTTTAGGTCCTCTATTTGTAGCTCTTACCCAGGGTTTCCACTGGATACGTCTCCGCTGCGCCACGGCACCGATCTGGTTTTTCCCCCCGTCTGCCGTCCGCTAATCCCCACTGGTTGCGTTTTGAGTGCTCTCCGGTTGAACGACTGTGACGTCATGAGACAGAGCAGTTCTCACGATATTTATATAATTGCGCGAGAACGCAGTTAAATGTATGTGTTATAAATGCAACAATAAACAGTTAAACAGGTCAGTGTTCCTAACAAAGGAGAACAAGAAGGTTGGACTCTGGTTTTGTCATTGCCACATTTTTTAGCAACCGCCAACAGAGAAGACCTAAAACTGCACCAGTAAAACATGAACTAAATCAAAATTGCTGCAGTTTACAGTGCAGTTACAGTATGAGAGGAATCAATATAGTGGATGTGATTTTGTTTTTACTCATTATGAGGTTTTGGTGATGTATTTACTTGAACTATAATTTGATGTGTTTTATTTTGAAAAGTAACCCGATATTTTATTGCGGAGTACGTGCTTAATTTCCTGTTTAGCTTCATTTGCTCTGTGCCGATTGATGCGTCATGCTCTGGTGTCCGCCAGAAATAGAAGCCCTGCGTATATCTGGCGGAGGGCACCGGACTACCGCAACTGGGAAGGAGCAGACACGCACCGCAGCGGACCCGGTGGAAATTAACTCATAGAATAAAGTGGAAACAGTGACGTTACGCGGTGGAGTCGCATCCAGTGGAAATTGCTGTCACTCTCTTGTTATTACTTTATAGTGACTGTCCCATGGGTTAAATTTCAACTTTCTTTGCACATATTAATTCAGAAGAACAAGGCTGTTCATCTGCAGTTTCAGTTCAAAGCCATTTGAAAAAATTTTTTCTACTGCATCGCTTTTGCATTTCTTTTGTTAAAATATAAAGAAATGACAGAAATGGAATTTTGTTGAGGCAGTAAATTCAAAGAAATGATTAAACTTGGATTTACTGTGTTGACACAAGCAGAGCCATGCTGACAGTACATAACAGCACTGACGTTGGCTATAATTAGCTTTTTTTGCTTCAGCTATCAGCAGGTGATGATCTGTTATAGCGCCAGGATTTTTTTGCTGAGTCTCATTCAACAGACTATCTGAATGCATTTTTACCCACACCTACACTGATTTATTATTGGATGCTGGTAGATGTGATATTTATTTACTGTAGGTATTTTGTGGCATCCCAATAAAATATATTCTTAATTTATTTGAAATACAGCCCTTTATCACTGTATCATGTAACTGCTGTTGTTGCTTTCTTGGATTCTTTCTAATTTTGTGTTTGCAATCAATCTACTTCAACCTTCTAAGATGTTTGAGTGTGTGGTTAGGACACAGGAATATGTCTGTACGGGCCAATTGTCTGACATTTGCTCAACATCTGCTCTCTTTTAGTTTCTAGTAAGGTCTTCGAGTCTGGATATCTCCCTGACCCTCTCCTTCACTGTTCCCACGGTGACAACATTGACTTCACTGCTACGTCAAGGAGAGGGGCTCATCACTAACCCTCACCATGTGGTTGTGGTTCTGGGGGCGCTCCAATCGGTGCCCCTCGAAAACTTAACACCACTCGTCTATCAGTCCACGTTTGTGGCTGTTCACGAGGCACTGTTTGCCATCATCCAGTGTCACCCTCAGGTAGGAAGAGATGTTTAAATTAACTGGATGTGATAAAAATTGTAATTGGGTGGAATATACTGAAAACACTCATGTGAACTACATGACATTTAGCTGGCAAGTAAAAAGATACTGTGGCTTTCTACAGAAACATGAATGTGATGTTTTTTTGTCACAAATTAGTGCAATGCAAACAGGTTCTTATTTAGACATGTGCTACAAAAACTTTAAATGACTAATATAAAATGTTGAAAAGGGGGACAAATGTGACCTCCTAATCTGCTAAAGTTGAAAAACTATAGTTTTTTGCCACATGAGAAGACTGAGGCCACTTAAAGTAGGGTGTTCACATTTCTGTGGATTTTCTAAAGTAGATTTGTTCATAGAAAGCAGTTCCACGTGTTGGATAGCTGCACCAAGTGAAAATGGCAATGAACTGGCTAACTGAGATGTTGCTATTAATTGTGGTTGGCAGAAGAAGAGCATGGGGGCAGTGAAGAGGGGCAGAAGCACTTTTACTGTGAGAAGCAAAGTGAACAGAAGTGATCAACAGAGAACGGATTGAGTGTTCTCATATGGAGTGAGTTTTAGTCAAAGGAAACCAGTACATGCCAACCAAAGCCAGTGACATAATTCCTGATTCATTTATATTCAGTGTGTGCCTCCATGCCCTGTACTGTCTGCTGAGAGCAGGGGGAGGCTGTGTAGACAAGGTACTGACATGCTGCTCTGGGCTGAGTCCAACTGTGAGCTTATGGCTTGTGAAAGTGATGCAAGTGACGAACATTTTAGGATTGTTTTGACTCTAAAGTCTGTTTTCAAAGTCTCTGTAGTTTGTATGAATCATAACTAATAAATATGTAATAGGGCAGCAATACATGAAATGAGCATCAAAGACTTGACCCTCTTCAATCAATCAATCAATCAATGTTTATTTATAAAAAGTGCTTTTCATACAAATAGATGCAGCTCAAAGTGCTTTTACATAGTTAAGAAAACACCCACCCCGTACAAACCCCATCCACCACACACAAGTTAAAATAAGGACAATGGCACATGGCTGGGTACAGAGGATCTAGTTAAGGAGACATCACAAGGAGCCGTCTGCACCAGGAGCAGGACACAGACCATGGGTACAGGACACTGAGTCAGAGCCCCCAGCACAGCAAAACAACAGAAACTATTCACCATCACTGAGGGCCACAATGCAGCATTACTGCAGCTACAGTCCATCACAGCCCCTAGTGCAGAGGGCCCCCTCTGATGAAGCACTGGGATAGTAATCTTAAAGATAAACCTAAAAACTATTAAATAAAAATAAAAAAACAACAAAAAAAAATCCTAAAACTATAAAAAAAAAAATAACAATCCTAAAACTATAAAAACATAAAAAATAATCTTAAAACTATATTAAAATCATCTTGTTTGTAATGTCTCTCTGCTCCAAATGTATGGATTAGCTTGTCATCAGGCCTTCATCAGAGCTGTCTGATTGTCCCTTCAGCAGACTTGGGTTACACGTTGTTGGAGCAGGATAGCGGCTCTCTAGGACCAGTGATGAGGAACCCTGTATTAAGTGATCTAATTTGAAATAGTGCAGACATGTTTTCTGCTAAAGGTATAAGAAAAAAATCAATTTGGTGATATATCATCATATTTCATATTTATCAAAGCGATCCAGAAAAATTCCAAGTAAGTTTTTCAAATTGATTAATGATAAAACCATTTAGATGTGTGAACATATCCATAGCACATAAACGCCCAGTCACTAGGTGTCAGTGAAGTTGAAGTAACTCACTCCTCAATGCATCTTAGCTTGGAAGTTGATTGCGCTTCATTTTCATGAAGCATAAAGCATATAGATGTATGTGGTTTTTTTTTTTTTAAAGACTTTCAGAACTTATCAGAATTTATTGTAGAAGCAAAAATTTAACTGTTTTGAAAAATGTAATTTCACAGTTTGATAAACATACCACTTGTTTTTGATATTTGTACTTGAATTACAGTTAGTTACCATTTACTTGTTACAAGTTTTGAAAAAATGAAATATATTTTATATAATTTTGTACTTATAAAGGAGAAATCTGTATTATTATATTGGGATATATCGTATTGTGACATGAAAATCATGAATCGTATCGCCGGATTCATAACAATGCACTCCCCTATTTTCTGCCCGTCTTAATCCTGTTGAGCAGTTTTATTCGTACAGATGTTTTTCTTCCATATAGTACAAAAAAAGTATATATATTTTTTTGTTTAGGTAATGTTAAACGCTGCTGCGCCATTCTTGAATGTCTTCCATCGGCTTGTGGCTTCCATCATGCAGGAGGGACGGCAAAGAGGAGACCTGGGGACAGGTATCACACTTTGAATCATTACACTGTACTTTTGTATTAGAGCAGACATCAGTGAGGCAGTAAAAGTATTGGATTAAAAAAACTCTTCATCGATGCACTGTTTGGTTTCACTTCAACGTTTTCTCAATAAAAAGCTTTATGTTGAGAGAGAGAGCAGCAGGAAAGCTGATCAGGATGAGAGATGAGGTTCATTTCTCTTAAAAGAACTCTTTGTAATAGATGAGCAAATGCTCTCGTATCCAGGTCTGGCTCATGGGTTGACTGCTGCCAAACAACAACCGTGCTTTTTCTAAACAAATTACTTTGTGCCTAATCATATTTTGACTGTTAGGTGTCTCAGCTCTCCTTGACGCAGAACAATATAAAAAGCTAATTACAGCTTTTAGTCACTTTTTGAATTAAATTCACAGGATGTTTTCTGGATGTCTTGTCAGTCGGCATAGAAACAATTCTCTAAATACTGTGCAGTTGTTGTGAAGCTGAATACATTTTTGGCTGCGTGTGTGCGTGTGTTTAAACTAAGAGGCAATAACGGAGCAGCTGCTCCAAAAGCATGAATGATCTGGTACATACAGTAACAGCATGGTAAACACTGCTTTGTGTCTTCTCAAGGTCAGAACAGCGATGTGTATTTGCAGTGTGCTCGGCTGTTAGAGAGGATGTACTCTCACATTGCTGCTTCAGCTGAGAGCCTCACCAAGCTGTCCACCTTCATGGTGGCTCAGTATGTGACCGAGTTGCAGAAGGTAAACACACACACACACACAGAGAAAGTGAGTCACACATGCCCAGATAGGTAGCAGCTCACAGAGATCCTTTGATGCAGCCCAGTTTGCCTGATGGTAACAGATCTGAGTGATGATGACGACGACTCTCAGAGGAACAGTTTGGTAACTCTGTCATTGTCCAAACAGAAGCTGCTCTCACATCTTAGGTCTAGGATTACTTTAAATTTATGTGCTGGAGAAAAGCTCAAAGCTGGATGTTCCTCCATTACAGTGAGTCACGTCTGGCTCCTGAGTGTGGTTTGTTTCTGCTGCAAGACTGGATTCAAGGTGACGCCTGCTGAGTCGGCAGTTTCCAGCTGAGTTACACACTTATGAGAGACTCCAGATCCAAACTGTCTGACTGACTGACAAACAGACAGAAAGGAGGGGAAAAGTGTGCTGGATTCTTTTAAAAAAACATACATCTTTAAATTACCTATCCATTGTGACACTGAATGTGTTTTTCAGCAGGCAGATATTTGTGTTACATTTTAAATAATCAAGTGTCACTTTATATTAAACACGACAAACTGATGTGCCTCTCGGGGGATTTAACTAATACCTTGATTATGCTAACTAGCTACTCAATACTCACTATACATATTTACTCACAATTCTCTCAGTCTAATCTACATGCAATAAATGGCAGAGTTGACAGGTGTTTGTTTTTAATGAGAGGGGCGGGGCCAACAGTGAGGGCTCATGATGTAATTAGCCACCAAAACGTCACAAACCACCATTGTCAGCAATAGCAACATTTTGATCATACCGTTATAGCTGGGTTTCAACCCATAGAGCAGGGTTCTGGAGCCTGTGGCTCTGGAGCCTAATGTGGCTCTTTGACTCTTTTGCAATGGCTCCCTATAGATTTAAAAAAAACTATTGAAATAAATAGTTGTTTGTTTTTTTTTTTACAGAGACTATTAATGATTAACGACAAATAAAATCAAGATATAACTTAACTTAAAATAAACTACTTCACCTCCTGCCACATCTACAGACCATCAACTTTCCTGCACCTGTGGCTAACCTTAAGTTTTAAATCCCTGGTAAGATAACTAAACCAATAAAAACACTATTCTGGAAGAAAATAGAGATTTTAATTGTGGGAACAGATTCATTTAACCACCAATGTGTAGGTTAAATGTTTTATGTGTGGCATGAAATGAGCGATTAGCATGTGTTGATCACATGATCATGTGTTATCAAATTCAAGTTACTTTTTGTAGCCTTTCAAATACATTAACTAAAAAAAATCTTCTTCATATAACATTGTGTTTATGCAACGATGCTAGATACTGTTTTGATTCTTGATTTAAACTGTTTTGAAGTTGCCATTTACATGATCAATTTAAATCAAATCAAATTAAATCAAACGTTATTCTATATAATTTTAACTGTATAGAATTTAATTCACTGTATTGTCTTCATTGAGAGTGTATTTTTTTGGCTCCAGGAGGACTTTAATCCAGGTGAGATGAGGTTAAATGGTTTCTTTGAGAGTAAAGCTTGCAGACCCCTGATGTAGAGGGAAGTCACTCTAACATTTTAACATCAAAATATACCAAAAGTTTATATTTTTACTAAAATGTCAAGAGTTGGATCAACACCAATCAACAATAATACTTTATACCATATACATTGGTTTTTAGCAGAATGTAGTTAGTTCAGCTAGTTCTTAGGGGAACTCCAAATGAGTCGAGTCACCTTTAGAACAAGCTTAAAAAATCACAGCAACTTGGGCTTCGCCAGATGTTTGTCACAGTAGTTAAGATGCATTTCAAACCAATAATGAAATATAAATATAAACAAGCCTTTTTTATTCAAACAGAACATATTTCTTTTATTAAAGCTATTTTAATGAAAGGTTTACCGTAATAACAGTTTTTAGACAAAATCACTTGGATGGCCTCAATCTTACAGTTAATTACATCTAAAAATTGCAGTTATACTCGTCACTTTATTTTGTTTATCTGACACCTGATACTGATAACATTCAGAAGAATACAACCATTTTAAGGTTAAAAAGCAATGTTTTACTTTATTGTCAGTTTTGTTTTAGAGCTTAGAATGATTTGGCTTAATAATTACCAGTCATATTTAGCCTGCAGGTCATTGTTTTTATAGAAACCCTGACTTGGAAACAAACCTTTCCATAAAGGTCCAAATATGGAAGAAAAAAAATGTGAAGGTGCTGTACTTGTGCACATGAATGTGCATGTGTGTGCTGGGTCTCTATGCAACATTAGTGTTGAAAGACAACGGGATATATTTTACCAGTTAGCATCTTTTGTGTTGGGCTCTCCCTGTGATCTGTAGCATGTTGTCATACTTGGGTTAGAGTCAGCCAGAAAATTGTGTGTGTGTGTGTGTGTGCGCGTGGCAGAAAGGAACGCCAAACAAAGCCTGTGATGCCTCTTTTTTTTTTTTCATGCAAGGCAGAAACGCGATTCAATAGTTTAGCGATGTGCTCAGCTTTTTCTACTTTCCGTTTTTTATTTTACTGTTTTTTTTTTTATCTCTAAAGGTTACTCTGCGACCGGATGTGAAGCTGCATCTAACTGAGGGAATCTATGGAATATTGGACCTGTGTAAAGAGCAGGACATCAAGTTCTTGATGGCTGGGCTGCAGATTGGAGTGAGGGAGGTGTTCAATGAGCTATACAGCAGCTACACCCACTATCACAAAGCACAGAGGCAGGGGGAGGATAAGTACACAGTTTGATCCCATGGGAGAGAAGAAAAACCTCCAGTTTCTGCTTTCAGTTAGTTTAAACCTTTGTCTCTCTAGTTTCTGCTTATTGATTGAAAATAAGACGTAACAGCTTGTGGAGCCCACAGAATGTAGACGGTGTGTAAACAGTTATTCCTGCAGGATTTGCTTTTTCTACTATACTGGTATGTTTTTATTTAAAAATCACTGTAATGAACAGCACTAAACAAAACTTCTACTACAGGCACATTTTCAAGAAACAAAGGTTGTTAAACACATTGAACAAATCGTTAAATATTTACTAAAGATTTAAAAAGGTCGAGCTTATTTGATTTTGCAAATGTCTTTTACAAACTGTATTTTTCTGTAAAAATGACTATTATAATCTGTAACATCCATAATTAAAGCAGGATGTAAGCATCTATGGTGGGCTAAAATCTGAAGCTGTGTAAAACTGTAGACTCTGCTCCCGATGGGCTGCTGTCCTGCACATTTCACATATTCCTGCAATAAAAATCCTAATTTTAGGAGAATATTTTAAATAAACATTATTTTATTCCTTGGATTTAAATTGTGTCATAGAACAGATCAATTTAAAACCTGCTGGCTCACCTTTGATGTAAAATATTCTTTGTAATTGTTATTGGGGCTTTTATTTTATTAAAAGGAAACAGTAATAACTTTACAAAATGTTTTGTCATTGTCAGTTATTTGTAGTGTACAGTGTTTTATTACATCCATTTGCAAACGCCTGTTGTAGTCATAGGGTTATCACGGTTTTCTATTTGCACTTCTCAGCCTGATAAACTATTGCAAAAATAAATATAAAAAATTCACCATAATTTGATAATATTTTAATAATAAAATGCACAAAAATATCTATTTTTTTCTTTTTTAATGTCTCATATTTAACACTGGGGATGAGGGGTTACATTTGAGGATTTTATCCTTGCTACCATTTTTTTTTAGTTTCATATTTTCACAATTATAAGTTTGCTAAATGCTATCTTATGTAAACTAGTGTAAATGTCCTAAAATGTTATCCATATATATATATATATATACATACATATGGCTGATGTGCAGCCGTGATCGAGGCCTGGCAATTTGAGGTAAAACAAGACAGCTGCTGTTAGCGCGTCATTAGGACAATAATCTGAAAAAACACACATTGCATTTAGACAGCTTGGAGATGTTGGTAAAAAAAATTATTAATGAATGATTTATTGACGCCTAAAGTGAAAACTGATTGCTGGAATTTTTAAGATTGCTGTAGCGTGACGTTTAGAACAATTGGCCTGTTTTTGCTGATGAAGCAATCTGACTTGGAGCTGGGCCTTGCAACATGCAGGATAATGGATGAGCTGTGGACTCTAAACATAAAAATGATCTGACAGCATTGCAAAAACACATCCTATTTACATACATTCACATGATACAGAGGATATGCTAATTATGTGTGGCATTGGATATGGTTAATAAATATAGGTTATGTATTATGGCACGGTTCTATATCTGCAGTACAGTTCTGATGAAGCTGTCCTGATAAAGTGAGTACATTACAGACTGGCTGGTTAGCAGCAGCTGGAGAAGCAGGTGAGCCCAATTACTGTCAGAGGAACCCGTGTAGCCTTTTTCTTTATTGAACTATAACAAAGAGGGAAACACTCTGAAATAATTCACCTGATTCATGCTTAGATGGTGCACACACAGATTCGCTGTCAATTGGGAAGAAGATTATCACAGCAGAATTGTGGAGACACTTGAAACAAATTACAAATGCTGTGAAGTACTAGTAAATAAGAGCTAATGAAATATTAATGGTTGACTTACAGTAAAACTAATAGGTGATTCAAATTGAATGATACAATTGTGTAGATTCTGTGTGATTTTGCTTTTCCTGTTTACATGATCAAAATTCAGAAACCAAAATTGGCCCAGCTGATCTGGCATCGCAATCATTGCTTCTGTCACACACACACACAACTCGTGCTCTTCTCCTGCCACACTGGCTGAGATCAATGTGATGGTGAGCTGCCACTGAAACATGGTGAATGAAGGTGCATAAAAACTGCCACTGTTAAACTCTACAACGTTACCCACCACGGACTGATGTTTTCATTCACTCACAAATAATCAGGACTCAAGCAATCCCCGAAATATCCATTATAAATATTAAAGACATTTTTCTCAGTTATTTATTTTGGAAAGAATGTGTAGAAGAGGCAGAAATGCATTAAAATGAGCATAAGTATGAAAAGAAAAATTGATGAAAATAGGTGAAAATATGGCAAGTTTTGTGTAGTTGCAGAAAAAGGGTAAAAATTTGCAAAAATTGGCTCAAATTGTTAAAAAAAATAAATAAAAATTATATATATATTATTTTCTTAAAGGCATCGGGCGAGCCCCTCCCAGTGTCTCGCGAGTCCAAGAATGAGAACCCCTGATTTTGAATACCAATTTATGTGTGTCTGAATGAAGTACATTACTAAGTTTTATTACATTTTTCTCAATTAAATGGTAATCGTACTTGATTCATTGAGCGCTTTTATTATCACTGAAGTAGTCCTAAAGCGCTCGACGAAGGATGAATACTTTAAAGTAGAGTCATATTTTAAAACACTTGACTGGCAAACATTTAGATATGTAATGAATCATTATTCACCTGTTTGTAGAAGGAATGTTTGAATGCTTTGCAGGTAATACGATGGGGAGAAAAAAGAGAAACCGACTTGAAGGCTCTACTACCCAGGAATGTCTATCACTGTGAAGGTCGAGGACCTTCACAGTGATATGTCAGGGAAGGATTTATTTTTAATTTTTTGCTTTAATGCAAGAATGAATTTTTTTGTGATGAATGTGAGCAAGATGTGAACCACCAACAGCTCAGTCTCTCCTATAGAAGACTGAATATGCTGAGTATTAGCACAGTCATGGTTTGTTTAGTAGACTCTCAGCAAAAAAAAGCTTTGGTCTGTGGATAGTGCTGTGTGTAGTTTGCATGTTCTCCGCTGCAAGTGTAATTCTCGAGGGATCTTAGTTTACTTTCAATTTCCCATACATGAGTAGTTAATGGCTGAGGAAATGAATAAGAGTTTGAATACATGTGTATCTGACTGTGTCGAGTCATGTACTGTATATGAGTGGGTTGGGTTTTGCTTCATATTGGTTTTTCAATTGAATTGAATTCAACTTTATTTATAGAGTGCAAACTACAACAAAAGTCATTTCATAGCACTATCAAAATATCAAATTTGTAATAAGAAGGAGAAAAAAAACACAAAATCCACATTTAGCAACAGTGGGAATAAAAAATTTAAATCTGCCATCTGCTTTGACTGGTTGGGGTTAGTGGACAGAAGGAGAACAGAACAGGATGGAGAGAGAGAGAGAGAGAACATCAGTGTTCCACACTAGTTGAGCCGTGAACCACAGATCAGGAACTGTCAACTCCAGCTTCACGACACCTGAAACAGAAAAGTTTTTTAATTCCTGTAACCTTCCATGTCCCATGATTCTGTTTACATACATGAAGTGCACGTTTCTGGTGACAAATTATGCTTTATGGATTTTTCTTTCTCGTGCCAACGTCAAACGGGTTAATATACAACCGTTTTGTTATGAAACGCTTTGTAATTATTTGCCATTTTAACAAGTCAACTCACAATTGTTGGTTGTCTGAAAGTAGACTTAGTCACTAGGTACATAGAGGAGTTTACGTTGCATAATGAAGACATGATGTAAAATCTATATGTAACTCCAGTAGCGTGGGCGACCTTTCCACAGCCTGGGTTCAAAGACAAGAAACAGTCGCTCCCAGACTCTGATCTCTATTTCCAGAACACCAGTTTGGCTCTGTAAAAAACCAAACGGCTCCTCTTCAGGGGTAATTTGAGACCTTCATGAGCTAAAATGGACATACAGGGCAGAGGGTGAGCGATAAAGACGGTCTTTTATCGTCAACGCTGCAAACTTAGCACATCTGTTTCTCTCCCTCCTTTCTCCACCCCTCAGTGTGACTCTCAAACTACTGTAGGTAACACAAACACACCAAGTCTTTCCTCAGCAAACCGTGCCATGGGCAGCAATAAATTACTGTGTGAGTCTTATACTTTAGGGATTTGCAAGGAAGTGGGTCACAACATGTCTATTGAAGGTTTTCCTTTGACTGCAAGCGTTTAACTCAATAGCACTGTTTTAGACACATGCCAGACATGAACACGTCTTTTTAGGAGAGTCAGCATCCAACGGCACCAACTAAGATCTGCCCACAGTTGAAGCAAAAGCAAACTTTTATTTGAGTAGTGTTCAATAGGAATGGTAAAATGAAATTAAAAAGAGATAATCAGTTAAAGGCACACCGCAGACTTTTTAACCTAAAGAGTTGACCCATATGAGTTGTTTTAAATGATTCCTCAGGCCAATATACAGTGCTTGACAGTATCAATGCTCCGAGCGGAGCTTCCCTCTTGAAATACCGCCCATGCAAATTTGGAGAGACGGACCGTCTTTGGCCAGGTCATGTGACCTGAGAATGGCTGGAGAACGTATCACTTTACGGCAGTCACGTGACCACAGGCTCGGATATACTCATTGGGCTAAAGCTTTAGGGACTATTTTTCCACCTGTTCGACTCCTGGTCATGGCCGAGACAAGCAAAAAGTTTAAAACTGCTTCTGAGGAGACTAAAAAGATCCGGCCCCCTCCACAGACCCGCCTTCCACCCGGCGCCAGACAGTGCCCCACGCACGCCGGGTCGTCCGTTCCTCGTCCGCCCCAACCTCGGTTGCCGCGCTGACCCCTGGTGAAGGGGGTCGACGACGACGGCAATGCCAGAAAGTAGGGGGGAGCACCACCGACCCGGCGAGGTGGACCGAGCGCCGCTCCTCCAGCGGGGGGGAGCGGAGGGCGGCGGGCGGCGGGCGGCTGCTCCTCTAGCCGCGGGGCGAGCCCAGCCCCGCTTCGCACCCCAGCCCGACCGACCCAGCCCTTAGAGCCAATCCTTATCCCGATGTTACAGGTCAACTACTGTCTGCATACACAGTCAAAAAACAAGGCAGGCTGGCCCGACTGACTGTTTAAGATAAGATAAGATAATCCTTTATTCATCTCGCAAATAGAGACATTTACAGTGTTACAGCAGCAAAGCAGGAAAGCAGAAGAACATCACTCAGTGCAAAATTAAATTAGATTAAAAAAATTAAAAAATAGGCATCAAAAAAATAGTTGAAAAGAGCCAGTAACTTACTAAGATGTAAGTCTGTATACACTGTATGAACACCATCATGCACACAGTGCATATAAGGATGGACATGTTTGTTGATTTTTGCGACAGTGCTGCGGCACTTGTGGCCACTAGGGGCGCAAGAGTTACAGGTCTAGGTAACAGTTAACTTAGTGGCCAAAAGTTACACAGCGTGCCTTTAATTGTGATTTTTTATTTTTTTTATTGACAATTATTAGTTAGATTTTAGAAATTGTAATAAAAACCAGATGACGACTCCTAATTTGAATGTTTCAATGACAGTATACCAGAGTGGAGGCCACAAAAATGTGTTTGTCTTATCTGAGGGCCACATTCTCAACATTCATATCAGCATTGAGAATAATGACATAAGGTTTTTTGCTGTTGGTTTGCTTTGTGTTTGTTTTGTTAAGTATCCCTATTGTTGGCACTGTAATACATTGATGTCATACCCTGGGTGTACCATCCATGATCTCCTGGTCAGCATGGATAAATTCCATCACAGTATTACCCATTTGTTCAAAGATCCATTGTTAACAAAACAGAGTTGAACAGTATGGGTGGTTAATCAGCCCAATTTCAAGATTCAATTCCATTTATTGAAGTCGGTTTGATTTAAAACTGATTTTCGATTATTAATTATTTTTGATCTTCCATCTACATCGGTCAGCCCTCACAGCAAATCAACAAAATGACTCCAAAATCACACAAAATGAAAGAAAACTACCGTACGAAAAAGACAACAGAAATACACAAAAGAACAGCAAACACACACAAAATCATACAAACTTACAGAAATTGCACAAAGCGACACTTAAAAAAAAAAAAGAAACGCAAAACGACTACAAATATACTTCCGAATAATAGAAAAACACACACAACAAAAATGACTTCAAAACACACAAGACAGCTATACATATATACAAAAATACCAGAAAACCTCACATGACAACACAAATACAAAAAATGTTTAAAAGGACAGCAAAAATATACAAAATGATTAAAAACAACAACAAAAGTAACCCAAATAACTCCCAAAACACACATATAAACAGCTTGAGTTTAACTTTTCTTTATATCCGAGCATTACAGAAATTGATGAATCAACAAACCTGAGGACAAGTAACCAATAAACAGCCTGGAAACCTGAAAAAAAAAAAAAAAAGAAATTGATGAATCAGTTTGTCTTAAAATGCCCTGAAAATAAATTGCTTTTAGCAGGAGACAAAAGTATTTTTTTTATTAATGATCAGACCAGAACTTTTAAATTTCAAATACAGTCGACTGAAATCACGTTGGGTTAAAACATCTGATCAAGACTGAGCGTAAAGTCCACAGAGGTTTCTAGTGATGTTTGGTTTGATAATCTATAAGAAATTGCCAACATGTCATTGCTTTCCTCATTGATAAAACATCATATTGTTTGCAGGATTGATGTAAAATGTACGTAAATGGAAACTTGCAATCACAGCCTTTAGAATATTGGGGCATCGCCAACCATTCGATAGCTAATTTGGCTTTTGTCCCAAATTGAAAAAATACTGAATGGGCCTTGAAGTGTTATCAGTTTGTAGTGTCTACAAAGTCAAAAATGCAGTAAAAACTTCAGTTTTGTCCTGAGATAAAAGGACAGTCCACAAATGTCACTGTGACTGCCATCAGGAACATTTGTTCAGAGAAGAAATTGAAACTATTTGTCATGGAGTGTGAATCATAGAGGAACTGTGACATGGAAATGCAGTTTAAACATTTTAACCTCTTGACACTCAACTATCATTTAGTTACACAATAGAGAAATAAAATTGACAGATTGAAGAAAATGCTTAGAAACTTCATTTGTGTGATATTTGGCAGACCTTTACAATGATTTGTCATTATCGTTATCCATCATCCATGAAGTAAAGGGGTTTATGATAAGCTTGGATAATAGCGTTGCTTTTTTTGGGGGAATGTCCAAAAACTGACTAAAATTATGAATGGTAAATATTATGATAGAGTTGTTTGAAAAGTGACGAAGTTACAGTAGTAGTAGTGGTGCTAGTCGACCATTTGGAGGAACTTAAAGTTGCTCTGGTATTATGTTTAAAACTCCTAGCTCATTATAGGAACTCTACATCTGCAATGATTAGTCAATAAGTCAAACACATAATCAATCCACAACTATTTCATGATGGAACATCATTTATGTCACTGAGCTACTTAGCAAATGAGTCACCTGTAGTTTTACTAATTCACTAAACCAGTCACCTGTGCGTAAGACAGCAGCTATTAGCGTTTAAAGGCAGATTACAAAGACATAAATCGAAAAACACACAAGTTGCATCTGGACAGAATGGAGATGATGGCCAAAATGAACATTGAAGATGTATTTAGCAATAATTTGCAAGTACATGTTTACATTACCTTTCCTGGTCAAACATTTTGATGCACTGTAGGCTTGAGTTTTGAAAAATCTAAATTCTGTGTGGATGGTTTGTGTAGGACAGTCTGAAGATGAGAACTGTGGGAGAAGATAAGGTTTTACGGTTTTTAGAGAAAAAAAAAAAACATTTTCCAACAGAGTTATGGACTTCATCATATGCATTAGGTTTAAATGTACAAAGGTTTCTTTAGTATTGGGGTAAGTTTTGGTGAGAGTTGGAAAAATGTGTTAGGAATTCTCAAAATGTCAAACTTTAGAGTAAAGAATTGAACAAGAATCAATCTACAACACTACTTCATACATTTGATTTAGCAGGAAATAAATAAATGCATTTTGAGATTTAGTTATGACATTACAAAATGTGAACTGAATAATAAGGAAGGCTAGCAGTAAAAAGGTAGAAAATGTTAAGGTTTCAGGTGCAACACATTTTCTCCTAATTTATGCATTTTTTCATTTCCATTTCAACTTTAGAAAATCCACCTTGCATTTAAAAATGTATATCTTATATATCATATTATATATAACATACCAATGACCATTCACCAGATCTGCAACACTTAAAAACATTTGTGTCAATGTTTCAGTGAAAATAAACATTTAAGATGGTTAATTTAATACTAAAACTTGATCAGCAGAATTTTAATTTAACTAAGTACTAACTACATCTCTCACATGTATTTTTCTTTGTGAGTTTGAATCCTGGACAGTAAATCACATTTCAGTAGATTAGAGCTCCAGAGGGCCCCTCACATGGTCCATGTGGGCTACCTGGGGCCCGCGGGCACCGTTAGAGCTGTTAATATTCTTTCTTTCAGGCATAGGTTCTGTCAGTGCTTGTTGAATGTTAAGGCTGTTATTTATAAATTATTAGTTACCAGGTGACCAGTAGTAGAAATGGTTGGTGCCAGTGAATAGTTAAAGAGATTAAGCTTTGTGTATTGAGTTGTTAACCCTGTTAAAATGTCTCTGGCGCCCCTGCTGTCCTCACAAAGTGATGCGGATTCACAAAGGCAGTGAAATCATTTTACATGGTGATCACAGATGTCCTCGATCAGCTGCAGAGATGCATTAGTGAACATTTACAACTGTCATTTCCGAAAGGGACGTGTCTCTGTCTCCACCCCCGGACACAGTCACCCATTTCCCGCACCACACAGGCTCGACCCGCCACCGGCCCTCCTCCAGGGCTGTCCTAGCCGGTGTTTGATTGGATTGGAGCCGGACTAGCCTTTGCCCTCTCACCCTGCTGATGTTGGATTCCTGCCACCTCCGCTGCTCCTGAGCGTCTGACGAAGTCTGCCGACGCGGCACGGCGAGGCACGGCGAAGCGAGGCGGCCGCACAGACACAGCCGACCGGGACAGAGCGTGTTACTGAGCCGCGTCACGCACAGGCAGGCGGGCGGACGGAAGAAAGCAGGCAGCCATGCGGAGGAAATCACGGATATTGCTGTGTTTTGCGGTGCTGTGGGTCCTGGGGATAGCCTACTACTTTTACTCGGGGACGGCGCTGAGTCGAAAGGTAGGCTTTCAGTTCCTCGACTGATTATTTTCTTCCAGGACAAAGCGAAGATGGAGCGGTGTGCTTTGCTTTGACGTCGTTGTTATCCTCCAGCTCGGTGTGTTGTGTGGCCGGGAGGAGTGAGATAAAGGGGCTGTGGTATCAGTGCTTTGGTTTGAATTACGTGGAGTGTGTGCGGACACGGGTAGCGGGGGAACCGGCTGGCCGAGCGGCGTGCGGGGACCTCCCGCTGAGCCTCCAGTACCGGGGAAGCTCTCGCTAACGCCGGTCCCTGTCGCTTAATGTTAGTCTGGTGCAGAGTGGCTGGTAATGATTTGAGACTGGTGGCCTAGCTGTGAGGGCCAGGGTGGAGGGGGTGAGGGTCTATGGAGCACGTCAGAACAAGCCACCACCACCCAGAGAGAGACCAGGAAGTGTAGAGATTTCCACCGGTCGAGAGCTCTCATTCAGCGGGCTGTCAGTTCCACACGCATTGGACAGAGTCACTGGGATTCCCTTTATCTGCCGCCTCCAGGGTTTCATTTGCTATTCATTTAAATCACTTTCCATGGGTGTTTAACAACCACCAAACTGAAGTTACAGTTTCAACAACCCTGCTTTACATCTGCTTTTGACCTTCAGGTTATTTGTTGAAAGAGTTATAGTGTTTCAGAATCAGATTTTACATTTCTCTAATCTGTTTGGACCCACTCAGTCACTGCTGTTTGTCATTAGTCAGCCAGACTGCAAAGGCCTACTACTCTATTCTAATGAACTTAAAGTACATTTAGACTGATTATAAATCCGTGCCAGTGGTGCTTCAGCAAAGCCTCTTTTTACGCCATCAGTGAACCATTTGGATGCATTTAAAATCCACTCATAAATGTGTGTTCCTACTAAAAGCCTTACAGGGCCTCACCAAACCCAATGGGTGAGTGGGAGACATTGACTGAATTAATTCCTAAAAGAAGTTTATTTGCAAAAAAAAATTGTTAAGTAGTCGACATTATGTCAAATGTAGGGGTATCCCGATCCGATATTGATATCGGATATCGGTCCGATATCAGCCAGAAAACGAATATCAGATTTTATCGGACTACATCTAAAATCTCCAATATGTTTTTGTCCCCGCCCTCAGTTGTTCCCACCATATACTGACAGAAAAAAATAACTGAAGTGAATTGTTGACTATTGTTCTCTGTTTGAGTAACATCACTTGATCAAGCCTTTTCTAACATTCCACACTACAAAATAAGTAATAAAAGTATTTATGATTCCTGTTGATATCGGATTGGTATCGACCAATACTCAAGGCTGCAATATTGGTATCGTATCGGGAGTGAAAAAGATGTATCGGGACATCCCTAGTCAAATGGCAGATCCTTTGAAAAAAAGTTTGTGAACTGAGCTCTGCAATTGCAAAAATAATGAAGGTAGTGGCTATCCGTACAGGTTTGTCGTATCACTATACCGACATTCTATCCGTATGCAGCGCCCCTCATTGGCCAGTTTAGGTCATGTGACTAAACCTAACCCTAAAAATTGTTGCGATATAAGGTTATAACCTAACCCTACGTGTACTTTGATAAACGTACCAATAGCACCGGGAGTTTTCTTTGTGGCAACCGTACGGATAGACACTTTCAAGAATGAATGGCAGAACACACTCGGGCTACATTCAGACAGCAGCCCAAATCTGTTCTTTTTTTTTTTTTTTTTTACCGTATGTGACCTGTATCCAATCTGTCAAAGAAGTTTGAACAGCCCAATTCAGATTCTTAAAAATTATTTTTTAATTCAACCAAGGCCACTTTCACATATAGTCCTAAATGTGATACTTATCTAACTGACATTTTGCGATGCGACTGCTGTCTGGACCAGATCGCCTTTATCCTACGATAAATGGCACAATTCTGTGTCTCAGGTGGAGCGACTTTAGAAAAAAGCACTGTGGAGGAGGGTGGAGTGAAAAGTGGACAGTAGAAGGCGTGGGAGGTCTTAGAGTAAATAAAGATGAATGAATTATACGTATTATCAGTGCCACACACGCACACATGCCGACACTACATACGCCCATATTTATTTCCATAAAGACAGTGCGTGTCTGCAAGGTCACGTAGTACCTCAGGACGTCTTTTGCAAATGTGGGTAACTTTAGGGTCGCATTCAGTTCATACTCTAAAACAGATAGAAGCCACATAATAAAAATGTGATATAAACAAGCACACACAGAAATCTGAATGGTGCAATAAGACCTGTGAGCGAATGTTATCATGACCTCCATGGTTTTGGGGTAAAAGTATTGTAAGGGCTATTGCAGGCAGGTAAAACCTGCTGTTGTCCAGTTTTTCCTCTTAAAGCTGTGGATTGACCTGCTTGTCCAGTTAGTGGGTTCACAATAAGGTCGGGTGACATTGCCTGACTGCACATAACATAAGGTCGAGACCTTTTGTAGTGTGTGTGTGTAGATTACATTCCTAGTAAACCCATGCCTGTACATGCAGCATGTCATGTATAGGACCAAAGTAATGTAAATATCCTGTGTGTGTTCTTTTTCTAGTAATATTTCAGCTTCTGGTAGTTCTGCACCTCTAGGTTGGCCTTAAGGTAGAGCAGCGTGTCATGCATGTGGCACTGTGGGTGTGGGCTTGGTTATGTTTCCTCTACAGCTTCCATTACTTCTACGTTGGGTTGTGTGTTGAATGTGTGAATATCCTGTGTGTATTCCACCTGCCTCTTGTCATCTCTTAGTGTTTGCTTTGCTCCTGTCAACCAGAGTTGCTCTCTTACATTTCCATTAAGCTGATAGATCCACTGAGCAGGCGTGTGCTGGTGTTTGAGGAGGTCATAGCTCTGACCCTCCATGATAAGAATGTTTTTCTAGTTATGATGAGCAGGTTTAATATTGGCAGTGGGCCACACTGAGCGGTTCACCCCCGTAGGGGGAAGTTCATTTAGTCCAAATGAACACGGTGCTGATGAAGAGTGTTTCTCCATTTTACTCACTTCATAGTTGACAATAAAATTATTAATAATACATTTGTGTTACAAAGCCTGAACGAATGTTAAGACCTCATTAGATGGACTAAATCAGACATGGGCAACTGGCCGCCCTGGGGCCACATGCGGCCCTCGGTCTAAATGTGTGCGGCCCCCAAGACAAATCCACCAAAAAATGTAATTCAAGAAAATATAATATGAAGCCCAACATAATACACACAACAGCAGCAAAATGCACAGAACGTGACAAAAAATACACGAAGCAACAACAAAAATTCCAAAAAAGCACAAAAAGACAATACACACCAAAGAACACCAGACACACAAAACAACCACCTAAACTCACAGAACAACAGCAATTACACAAAATGACAGAAAAAATACCCAAAACAACAAAAATACTGAAAAAATAAAAAAAAAGCCAGACATTGACATTAAACAAAATGCAAATATAACACACAAGAAATAACAAAAACACACCTAACTACTCATAAAATACACAGCAAGCAGAAATTCCCCAAATGACAGATAAATACACAAAATGACTAAAAAATACACAAAGACAATAAACAACAAAAAACCCTTTGTTCTTTCTTGTGTTAATGCTCAGAATGTTAATAATGTGTCCCTCGTATCAGACAATCACATTTTTGTGATAACATACAACATAACAGATCTCTGGACTACAGTAATGCTATGTACCTCTGTCTTTGAAACAGTTAATAATGGTGAATTGTATTAATGTGAATGTATTGAATGTGTTCTTTTGACCACCAGGCCACTACTACCTAACTTATTATTTATTACTTATTATTTTAAATTGAACACAGATGTTTAGATGGCTGTTACTATGCTTCTCACCTTATCACAAAATGTTGAGGTTCACCTTGCATCTCTGGCCAGTTTTAGCACAGTACATGGAACCAGTACCTGTTTAGGAAATGTTTAAAAAAACTGTCTGTTTGCTGGTGGAATTTCTTACATTTTTATCAGAATGTGTCATCTCTGTACTCCTCATTTCTATGCTAGTCAGATAATATCAGCTCAAAACTTTACCAACATTGTCTGTCATTGAAATGTGACGACCGAATGTAAGCACCACTTTTATGACAGAAACATTAATAACGTCCTTTGGGTTTTTTATGTTTTTTTTTTTTTGCGAGAAACTCAAAAATCTTAAATGTCACCTGGCGTCTTTTAGAAGTCACTCTTACATTGAAATGGTTTCAAAAACAATATGTTTTCCTTCCTACTGTGAATGAGTCTTAGTTTTTTTTTCTGTATATTTTATTTGTGATGAAACATTTAATTGACTTTCTCTCTGACAATAAGGACTGAAGACTGACCTTCCACATTAATTTATGGCACTCGTGCATTTCATCATATTGGCTTGGATTTATGCAGCTTCTTTTCCTCTTTCCGAGACTAAATGTGTCACCGAGGCTGTTATTCATTCAGTCATGCGAGTAGTGGTAAGATACATCTGCAGCCACACCTTGCCTAAACCAATCCCGCAATAATTTGCAGCCTAATTTGTGCTAGTGGGTCCTTTTGTGTGGCTACCATTAAATGTATTCACTGATATTTATTCGTGACTGTGTGGGGCACGGCTCACAAGTACAATTACACAATAATGCCAACCCTCAGGTTAATGGATTAAGATGAACTGATATCCTGGTGTTTAAGAATATATTAAGGCAGACCTGGGTTTATTTTTTCCACTTTATTGGAGCGAATCTCTTTGGTTTCTTGCCTCCTTTATTCATTGTTACCCTGTAAGGATGCAGCGCCTTTCTTTTGTTGTTTTATTTTGGTAGCAATAATAGATTAGTGTGCTGGCTGGAATCTTCTTGTGTTTTGGCATTATTAACTGTATTAAGCTCTGTATTCCACAGGTGGTTTGAATTTTCACTCCCTTTGTGTAGAGTAGACTGAGAAGAAAAATTCCGAGGCACCGCGTAGTTGGATCTGTGCTGCAGTAAACAATTGTTTTAGTAACTGGTTCATCCATCCATTTTAAAAATGGATTAATCATGTAATAGAAATCACACATTTTGCAGTCTTTATGCATCTATTTCTTATTCCACAAAAAAAAAAAAAAAAAAAATCCGTGGAAGAATCTAACAAAACAAACTCGCATGACCTTGTAAATAGGCATTACTTTAATAAAGCCTAATAAGAAATATTGTTTAAATAAACACAACCACAGTGTTTCACTGAATAGTGACGTGATATCCACATTTAGGTAAAACAAAACTTTTTTCCCCAAAGTTCTTTTAACAATAACATTTTATATTTTAGTATTTAACTTAAAACGGAAGACGAAACAAATTAAATTTGACAACAAATACAACTTCCTTAAATATAAAGCAAAATAACAGAATATTACTGTATTTTGTAAGGAATATTGCGTTTGTGGTTATTCATATTTATGCAATTTGTTTCCATTTTTATCGATTGTCATGTTTTGCCAATAAACCCGTTCCGTTGAAGATTGATGAACAAACAAAAATGACACTGGGCCACATTAAAAAGCCTTTTTTTTTCCTATTTTAGTGTAACACAAATGCTCTTCCTAGTGTCCAGCTACTTTGTATATGTTCATACTTGTCAATTTGTGTCAGGAGAAAGATGTCAATTTGAAGAAACACGGTGTGAATTAAAAAGAAAACTGTCAAAGAAAACTATCCAAAAGTTCCATAAAAACTAAAGCCACTGTGGAAGGGAAACATGTTTGTAGGAGCAAATTACAAACACATGTAGTGACCAACAGACTGAAGCACACACTGGGTTGATTATGAGCTTGTTTTGTCCCTAAAGATAGACCTGTGAACCTTCAGCTGCAATGGTTTCTATTCAGCCAGGGGCCATTTTTTTAATAACCAGTGACAATAGAAATATTCCTCTTTCCGTTCCACATCAGACAGGAGGAGAAGAATGTTGAGCAATGACTCTGACTGGTCCTCAACTCATGAATGAGTCTCTGTTATCTGCATTTTCAGGCATTCAGTTTCCTGCAGGTTGCTGCATGTCTAAGACCTCAGCTTTATCAATACATCAGTTTGTTGGTGTGGAAGTGTCATGATCTCACAGGCCCAGGGTCTTATGTTGGTTATTTATTCTAAATGTAGAAAAGGCTTTAAACATTGCTTTGGATTCTAACTTAAAATAAGTGTGTTGTGTTGTATTGTATTGCAAAACTGACACATCTGTCACTTCTCCCATATACTGATTTTTTTGAAGTTAAGTAAAATACCTTTTAAAGCATGAATCCTGCATTTGGGACCCAAATTAACAACATAATCTTGTAGTAACATTTTGTCATACAATATATGTTATCTTTGTTAATCCACACATGTCAAATAAAGTTTCCATATGCTCTAAAACCACTTCCTTTAAGTCTCTCATTTGCAATTATTTCAATTATGAAAACTGTTTCTAAACCCAAGCTGCATGGAAAACTGATGACGTGTGTGTTTGCTATATGAGTAACTCCTGTGCAGTTGTTTCGGCATGACGATTAGAAATACAAAGCTCAACACTTTAATAATGCTAAACTACATGTGGATTTCAGCCAGCACACGGATCTATTGTTGCTAACTAACCATGTCTTTCTGCAAAGCAAACAGTGAGTCAATAAAACGCTTAAATTCAGCTACTGATCACTTGGGAAATTAAACATCTTTATGGATGTAATTATTGTTTGAAGTTGATCTGGATTTTTTGTGCTTGCATGTTTGTTTTTTTTAATTAAAAGATGTGAGTATTTTTGGAATGATTGGTCTGCTGTAGCAGGGTTTAAATTAGGGTTGGAGGGTCAGTTATATTTTTCAGTTACAATTACATTTTCAATTACGATGACAGAAATCAGCATTTTTTCCAATTGCAATAGTTTTTTATCCTCAAAGTCAATTACAATTACATTATCAACTACTAAAGTTCTACCATGTAATTTATTTCCTATTTATTGGTTACCTTGTTAGGCTTCCTAGTCAATGAAAAAATAGGTTTTAGGTGTGAGCGTCTGAAATCGAGGGGTATACTGACACAAAAAATGCACAAAAAAAAATGAAATGGTAAAATGTGGGAAAGCTTGGTATGAAACATATTTTATTAACTGTTAACTACACATGTGCAGAACTGTACATAGAACAGAACATGGTTCCCCAGTTTTGCGTTAAATTATAATTGACAATTTTTTTTTTAGAATTGTCATGTCAATTACAAGTCAATTATCTAAACGCAATTACAATTTAATTACAATTGCAACAGATTTCTACAATTATAATTACACCATAATTGTAATTCATTATCAACTACGCAATTGCAATTATAATTGACCCCAAACCTGGTTTAAATCAACCTCAAAAAGATATTTGACTAGTAATTTTAGTTTTTTCTGAACAATGATAAGGATCAAAAGCCTTTTAAGAAATTGCTCTATAATCATGTCTAGTTTATTCTTTACGCCTGGCAGTTAAAAATGAGTCAATGTGGTTTTGGTTTAAAAATAATCACATGAGTGCATGAAGGTTGTGGGCTTTGCCTGTGGGATCCTTAGGGTGTACTCACACTGGCAACTGGGGCCGTTCCAGGCTCACAGCAGGAATCCCGCCCCCTCCCTGTCCCTTTTCTGGCACGGTAGAACGGACGTGATCACCAGCTCAACTCAGTTCCCACAGAGAAACACATCATCACGTTAATTTATGACACACGTATGTCGTTACGTCACCATTAAGCGACTCTGGGTTTGTTGTTGACAGTACATTCTGTTAATTTCATATTTTCTGTTGCGTAGGGTAACTATAAACCAAGATTTACCCAGACACGTGCTCTTTTCACAGACTGGGTTTCCCAGGGCCCCTGAACGCATCACGTTAATTTGCTCTATCGGAGAAATTCCACCAGTTTATGAAAGATAATAAGTTGCTCTTTACAGCCAGTGTCGGTACATTGCGGTAATTTTACTCACACGTAACGGAAATATTAAAGATGCCGCTTTGTTTTGACGAAATCGACACAAGGAACATAGAGAACCAAGTGAGTGAGAAAGAAAGAGATTAAAACAGACCAAATAACGGTGGATTTATTAAAAATGAAAGACTCTCTCTGACGATAAAAACCACCATGAATGGAGGTTCAAATGGATTTGAAAACAAAGGAGGAAACTGAGCCTATAAAGGTAAGATCAGTTTAATTTCTGGATCAATAAATGTCGTTCTGATTTTGTGGAGCTAGTCGTTGTGTACATTAATATAAGTGTAAATAGATGCTTTTCATGTGTGAGACAATTTAGGACAGAGTATTTGTGTGTTTGTTTAAACTTTGTGTGTCCATCTGATCATATTTATCTCCATCACTTTCAGTTTTCCTTTTGATGAACATGACATTATCTAACTCTTCTTTTATTTCTTCTTCTTTAAGTCCATGCAGAGTGGCCACGCCCCTCCCTGGACATTAAAACCATGAGCTGACCCTAGTTTCCATCATCTGGTCGAGACCCATCACTTCTACAGACAACAGACAGAATAAAGCTCAGAGTCAACATGGGACCATGGGATGCACTTATTTATTGAAATGTATATTAAATGATTAGTTAATTTTCTATAGTTTTTATTTTAGATGTTTTTAATTGTTTCAATAATTTACAGACTTAAGGAACAGATTGTTATAATGCATAATAAAGGTGATTTACTTGAGTCATCACTAATTACAGATTGTTTTTAAGTCTTTGTATAAAAATACTTTAACGGGACAACAATGATGTGCAGAGCTGCAGTAATGTTGACTTCATACAATAATAATAATAACAACCACTGCACACGCCACCAGAGAAGCTTCCAGTGAATAATTTACAAATAAAAAAAAAGTTCACTGATGGTGACATTGAGATCTCAATGTCACCATCAGTGAACTTTTTTTTTTTTTGTAAATTATTCACTGGAAGCTTAGATATTGTGTGACAAAGATATCAAAGTTTGTTGTTTTGAGAAGAGTCATATTTATGATTAAAAGTTATGATTGTATTATATTCTAAAGTTTAGAATTATCTGGCTCGTCTTCCTTTCTTTCTGTTCACAGCATAACTTTATATTTAGTTCTACAAAATGTGTTTACAGCTAATTTTACTGATTATTGTTACACATCATCCTGCATGTGCATTATATACAGTATAAATGTGTAGATATAACCAACTGTTGGAGAAACCATTTTATTAAATACAAAGCAAACGACATGCAAACAGAAAAACAAAGGTAGAAATAGTGTATTTAAATTATGAAATTAGTGAGTTGTTAAAGTGCTGAGCTGCAGCGGAGGGTCTTCTTCTGCAGAGACGTGATGATGAGGGGTCCGAGTAAAACCCAAAATTCCATGGTAATTTTGAGGGTATAAACATGCATATAAACTCATTACTGGTATATTAACCCATATAAACCAGAAAATATGGAAATGGGACATTTTACGGCTGCAAATGTGTAACATATTACTGGTATTTTGAGAACAGGACACATGTAGATTTCTGAGCAATTCATTATAGTTGTGCAGGACTAACAGGAACTCCACATACTGAAAATTGGTATTGCCACATGTGCACTAACACAACACGACACGACCTAAGAAGAGAACTAAAATAAGATTAAAAATAAATAAATAGTTGCAACAATTTGCAGTCTTGGTCCAGGTTCTGCTGTCATAATATTCCCATCCTTGTACTTCCAATGTTTAAATGTTTTGTTTTTAAGGCTCATGTTACATTTTGCAAAAGGTTGCACTTTATTTCTGGCTTATTGATTTTTGTTTGGAAAATTATTACCCTTTCTTTCAGACATTTCATTTATTTGGGCTTGTATTTGTGATGTTCTGTTTTTGGTTACATTTAGATGAATAAATTAATACACTACACTTTGCTCCCCAAGACACTGTGTTTGTTTTCATTCTACAGAGTTTGTGAGTATGTGTCCCAGAACACTGAAGCACCATATATATATATATTTATATTATTTATACATTAGCAGCAGTACAATGTCCAATTTCCATTTTTTTCTGGGTTATATAATAGCCAACCACATGTGTCCTGTCCACAAAATACCAGTAATATGTTACATATTTGCAGCAGTAAAATGTCCCATTTCCATATTTTCTGGTTTATATGGGTTAATATGCCAGTAATATGTGTTTATATGTATATTTAAACCCTCGGAAATACCCGGACCTGATGATGAGCACTTCTGACACCGCTATCATTGCGGAATGCGGATGTTTATGTGCCGTAAAGCGTCGCGCGGTACCAACGTCATCACATTTTGCGCGGGTCGAGTTGTGTGTGCGCATGCGCGGCCAACCGTGCCACTCTGGCGCGGCCAACCGTGCCACTCTGGCACGGTGTTTGGACCACCTCTTCCAGCAGGACCATCGGGCCGTTAACCCCCCCTGTGGTGCAGTTCACACCTACGCAGGCCAGACAATGGCCCCCCATGGTTTCACACATGCACAGAGCTGGTTAGGAACGGCCCTGGTTGCCAGTGTGAGTACACCCTTACACTGCATTTAAAGAGAAAGGAAACTGCTATAGTGCGTTCTAGCACCTTTGTTAGCTATACCCATGTTATAACAGTTGAACCTATAGGTTATAAATCCAAACCGTAGTTGGGAGGTCTGGTTTATTACTGAGTCTCACTCAGCTGTGGCTTGTGTCTGCTGGTAACAAACCTCACTAAAGCCTGGTTTAAGGTTCAACGTCAGGACCTATGGCGGGAGCATGCTGTCAACGTGACGCGGAGGTTGGCCCATTTACTTCTGTGTGGAGGGAACGCCTCTCTATGTGATTGGCTGCCCTGCCGCTAGGGGGTTTTGGCTGTGTTTGTTTTTACAATTGAGCATTAAAACGCCCTTGTTTATTTTACGGTCACAGAAAAATATGTCTAGTTTTTTAAGCATCTTAAAATGTAATTTATTTTTGGATTATTACTTACCTGCTGCACCAAACTATGTGTAAACATTAAAACAACAATTTCAAAACGTGCAGTTTATTCTTTAATATAAACAAAGGAAACTCATAAACAAAGTATAAAAATGTATGGAGCAGACTGTCGACTGCTCAGGTCAACAGTCACGCCAGAGGTGAGGAGACCCTGACCCCGCCGTAGAGTGGAGAGAGAGCAGCGAGATCACCTGGTCCACGACCCCAGGAAGCGGGGAGTTGGAGCGTGACAGTGCTGTAAACTTTACTTTAAACACGTCATGTCTGCTCCTCTGGCCTCCACAGCATTTTGGTAATTGTTTACTGTTATTGGAACACACGAATACACTGTAGGTACAGGGACGAGGCAGTAGTAGCGATGATAACAGTAAACACAGACCTTTTGTCTGTGATTGACTCAGTTTGGCGGTGTTTCAAGGGCTGCAGCCATGAAAGGAAATAATAAAACTCTGCCACTTTTAGTCCGTCTCTGTTCTCTTTGACTCAATCCACTGTAGAAATAACTCTTGTATCGCTCCTCATAAAGTTGAAACATGGCGGTGTTGACTGGAAAAGGCAGAGACCGGGGCTGAGGTTTGGAGCTAACCAATTACAGCCCTAGCTGACTAGGCGTCAAGTCGTCGACTTGATGGGTAGTCAGGATTTTTGGGAGGGGCACGTAAGGTTACAGGGGAGGGGGTCTGCGGCTACGTGCGTCTACGGCGGGGGATTTTACGCAGAACCTTAAATCAGGCTTAAGGCTTATTCATTGATACTACTTACTTCTACTACTATTAAGGCTGATTCATACATGTTGACTTGGATGCAAGAAGCCATGGAAGACGCAGGTAGTTGCTGGAACAATGGCTGTTTATTCCTCTTTTCTGACTTGCCTCGGTCTTTGCACATACACACACCTGTCGCATATTTATTGATTAGCTAATCTTTATTGAGCTATAATGTACATTTGATGAGAATGTTCAGCTCTGTTACTAACCCATTAAATGTCAGAGCTTATGAAATGTTATGGGAAGAGAAGGAATTTAATATCCACAAATTAGTCATACAAAGGTTTTCTATGGGAGGGCCATCAAATCCAGGACTGTTCAACGTTAGAATAAAACATGCATATACATATCATGTAAATTTTTTGCTCAATTTTGACAGGGACTGTTCACAGTTGCCAAATGCGTTTGACTGCTGATGTTAGAATAGCCTCACTTTGCTAATCACTAATTGTCACACAAACGTAGACACTAAACCTTGGCTAGAGGAAAAAAGGTCTGTCTTACATCAGGAGAACACTGCTTAATAAGCTGACTTTGGTAGAGGAGGCAGCATCCTTATCAAACCAGTTATAAATGTCAGTGAATTTAGAAAATTAAATGAATAGTTCCCTAATGAGTTAAAGAAGCATCTCATGGATAATCAATAAGAATACGTTGCTTAAAGCTGATATCTGGAGTTTCTGAGAAACGTCTCGATTTCCAGCCATTAACAGCCCCACTTCCTCCCACTGCCTCTGCCAATCTACCAGAAGCCACGCCTCTACTTTTATGCACACGCATCGTGGAACATAACGAGGTTGCATCGGGTCGAATTATTATAGGTCTATGGGTCAGGTAGGAGCCAAAATCATATTTACCTGTTTGCTATTGTGACGCGCGGCCTTGTTTCTGTGCACAGTTTTGCATTCACTTTGATTGACAGAGCACGCTATAGGAAGTCAAAGCCTATTGGCTGGGCGATCACGGCGCTCGTTTCCATTTGTATAGGGGTCTATAGGACGAAGGAGAGACTTGTATACAATAATGTATATGAATGACCACCGGCAGTAGACCATAGTAAAAGACTGGTTAGGTATTTTTTTGCATTTAAAAAAAATGATGCATAAAAAAAGATTTCTCAGAACCTCCAAATATCAGCTTTAAGTTTAAGTATCATAACAAAGGGTAGGGTTACTTATGCAGTATATGTACATCTTGTGTCTAAATGTGAAAATGTCCAAAAATAGTTTTTTTATTTGTTGTGGATTCTTAATAGAAAACTATGCTCAGATCAGTTTTAGGATAAAAATGTGGATGTTGAAAAGGTGTGAATACTTTGTGGTGGCACTGTACATAGTGACACTATGTAAAGGACAAAAGGGAACTAAGTAACAAAGATGAAGTTAAGGAAGAAATCTTTGTGATTGGAAAAAAGCCCAATGTGATGTTGAAGTCGTGTTTGGTTCAATAGGTTTTGTTTGCAGTCAGATGGAGTTTGCTCAGATGTGCTACATCACTGAGTCCCATAGCGTGCTGTGCTGACAGTGTGGAGAGCTGAAGATGGAACTGGGACATGTCCAAAAAAATGACAAATTGTTTCTTAAACGACTGCACAGATGATGAAAAGTAGTATTCTTTTTTTCTCGCTAGCGATATGTTTCTTTTATCCTTCTTCTGCTAACTAGTTTAAATATGTGTCCCTGTGAATGGAACACAGTTTACCAACTTAATTGTTCATCTATTGTTTCCTTTCTCAGACATTATGGAGGTCTTTGTGGTTCAGCACTACAGCAGGAGGCATCAGCGTGGGCACTCAAGTGTATCATTTTCTCCTCATGATGGTTTTCTTTGCTCTGAGCTGACGAGCGTTCATTGAATGCTTGAAAGGAATATATACTGTATCTATTGTTCAGGGGGCCAACGCTGAGATGACAGCTTTACAGAATCTCCTTTTTATTTTGCTATCAAGTGAAAACAGAGCAAAGTGAGGGGAAGAATAGATGAAAATGTTGCTGTTTTGTACTTGGGCAGTTGGTATCCTAAAATCTTGACACTGTGGCCATCAGTGTTTTTGCCTGTTGGATTGTGTTTCTATTATGAGATTAAAATGTCCAATGAAGCCTATAGGAGAGAGCAGATAGTGGTTTTCATGGTGGTGGTGTTTCAAGGACATTCACCTAAAAAGAGAAAATTACTGAACATCCACATCAAGGTTTGGGATCGAATTATGCAGTTAAGCAGCTGTTTACTACTCTCCACAAGCTAACTGCTGTTATATCATAGGGTCTCAATTTACCTTTTCCAGTGTTTATTTTGAATTCCAGGTTTTTTTTTTCAAAGTTCTATGAAAAAAAAAAAAAAGTATTATTTTAAATTCCAAAGTGTTATTTGGTCATTTATGTGCTGAACACATGAGCTAGGTCATTTATTTTGGTAGGGATCATGTGCCACCACAGACAATTCTGCAACAATATTCAGTAACTTATATTTTTCCCAGGTGTCATGCTTTTACTAAGGGATTGCAACTGGTGCTAAGACTCTATAAGCCTCGCTTTCTCACCCCAGTTGTCACCACCTACGTATGTCTTTATTTAATGGCTAAATCTACAAGCTGATGCATTCCATTCCATTCCACTATATTGCATTGGCTTGCTCAATGCAGTTTTCTATTGCTGTTCTAACACTGAGTAGGGCCCTATGAAATCAGTTTTGCAAATTCCGTTTTATTTTTTTCCAAATTCCGTGTTTTCCGCATTCATTTTTTTTTAATATTAATCATTTTTTTCCTGAAAATATTACTTTTTAACTCCTGTGAGAAACAAAATAAATACTAAAAAAACCAAAACAAACAACTAAACAAATGTATGTCAAAAATAAAGTAAGATACAATTAAAAAGTAGATATAATGTAACTACTGACATGGATTATTCTGACTGCTCCTTTTTAATTATTTATAGGTCATAAAGATGTAAGAGAACAACATTAATGTCACCCAATTCCCCCTCAGGGATCAATGGTTTACTGAATCTGAGCAGGTTTATTAAGTTTTGATTAACTTAATTTAAATTAACCTAATGTAAATGATCCTGATTACAACATTCCAGACCGTAATGATTAAACAAAAATAAATGGATGCAAAGATGCATCACTTATTTCACCACTAGGGGTCAGAATATTTTACACTATTAGAAGTTTTCATTAGCCTACGATGTTTCAGACTCTACATTCTCTGGCATCACTGGTCTCGTCCACAACAACAGAACAACTTTTCCCACAGATCTTCTGTAGCTCTGATGAGATGTTGTTCAAACGCTCTGAGCAGGTGCAGCTGATTAAAGCTGCTCACGTCACGCCACTACGCTTGCCGAGAAACGGATAGAGCTTCACAGGCACAGCAAAGTTAAGCAGGCACTGGTCGGCTCTGTATTTAAGAGTTAGGGATGTATACTCGCCGTTGACCCCATTATTCGAGTAACATTCCGTTTCTCGCGCAGTTGTGCAAGCGCTGCTTTTGGCTTGAACTCATACAGCGTTACATGTGTGTCCCAGCTTTTTGTTTTCGCCTAACTGAATATACTAGGTAGGAAAATATGTACTGTATGTGTAAGTATAACTTCTCTGGCCACGGCTTCAGCGTTGGTACACACCAAGCCAGATTTAAGCAAAAACAACTGTTTTACGGCAGCTACGGCAACTCTCAAGGAACATATTCTCCTCCCAGAGAGAGAGTCACTGTTCTGCCCCAGACAGACGGACATCGCCCAGCATCCTCCCACATTCGGATGCACAGTTGTCATGCCGCAGTGCCGTTAGCATAGCAGTTAGCGTCGGATGAGAGTACACTTCCGGGTCACGTACTTTGGCAAATCAGTAATGGAGAAAACAAATAAAGGTGTTCGTTTTTCATTTTTCATTTTCTGTACCGCAAAAGAGCTTGAATTTGAAAAACAAGGTGTTTTCCGTTTTTTCATTTTGGTTTTGGAAACAAATATCAAATAATGAGTGTTTTTTTCATTTTTTGTGTTTTTGTTACATAATGAAAAACGAATGATACACGGATTCTGTTTCTGCTTTTATGCATGTTTAATGTTCTTTGTTTTCCTGCCTTGCACCAAGCTGATAGTGTTAAATAAATGTCAAATGAATTACATGGTCGATTAATTAAGCTACAATCAAATGGCAGTACTCGCTGCCATCAATCTTTCTTATAACATTTTTCCCATGTGGTTGTTAAATTTAGATCGCAGGATATTGAGTGTCTGCATTGATTGACACATCTTTTATTTGCCTTTTTTCTGGTCAAAGCTGTAGCTTTGCATATTGGTAGATGAAAACAGACGTTTTTGAAGAAAAAGATAATTCGTATTACTGTATGTCTATACCTTTTAAGATACCGTAGATTTCCTTTTCAAACAAGGCAAGTTGGTCTTTTTTCAAAATATTGAGTTATCCATAATCAAAGTGTGGCTCCTCCTGCACCATAAACAAACTTTCTCCAACTTTCACTTTTTTATGCATCGTTATCTAAAGAATCTCCCCCCAAAAGCTACAGTAAAGGTTGGTTAAGGTTTCTATTCTATTATAAGCTCTTGGACGTCATCTCCAGCCTTTGGTATCAGCCTATCAGAATGAATGAACCAGGTCTTCTTTGTATTCGCTTCAGCCATTTTTTGTATTTTTTTTTTTTTTTTTTATTTCTCACTGTCATCGGTCACAGGAGAACAAGAAATATGACCAATTTCTCGTCAGACAGCAGCTCTCGATAGATGATGGGTTACTTTGTCTGAGTGTAGCTATCAGCATCTTTCAACTGGAACTACACAGCGGTATATTACTGCACTGTCACCACCTTTCTTCATGACCTCTCCTCCACCCTCAAAGCCCTGTCACACAGGCTGCTTTGAGGCTAAGTACTCAGCAGAATGGCTTGTAAAAAGGAGTTTAAATTCCAAAGTAAAGTCTTAAACACAGTAAACCAGTACAAGCACAGGAGAAGCTTGTAAATTGTTCTTTTACAATATGTTGTAATAGGTTTCAGGAAACTGAGGCGCTGACTCAGCTCTCTGAAGACTCAAAAACAGACAATGACCTTTCGCTATTTCTTTTACACTTGGAAAAACAGTTGTGAATTTCCAGCCAGGTAGGTAACTCGTGGCATTTTTGGGCAGTTTGTATGTTCTCTCTTCTGCTTTCCCCCCCAACTTTTAAAAAAACATGTATGTTAGCTTACTGTGATCTTCTAAAATGCCATTTTCCGTTTCTGCATTTCATTCATGTAAACCACACACCCTAGTGCCCTGCAACCCCTACAGCCTGAAAAATGTAGGCTACAGCTTGACCAAGCCTATATTTAAAACCTGCAGCTACTGTACAATATACTCTTCTGGTGGCTGAAACCTCTGTTGGCCTTTAAAAATAGTCATAACATGCTTCTATTTTTACTGAAACCCTTCATTTTATGAAAGCTGGTCCCAAAGGTCCGATCAGAGAGGTTTTGAGGACCAGTGTCTTCTGCCTGTTGTAATTGTACAGTTTCGAGTGCATTGATTTATAATGAGTGCTTTCTTTTACCATGGTGGTTGCGGTTCTCATCAGCTTTGTTCAGAAAGATCTGTGCAATGCCAGAAACTGCTAAAAGCTGAGCTGCACTGGGCTCTCAATTCATACCAGATTTTTAATCCTCTCTACTTTAACTGTGACGAAAGAAACAAAAAGCATTACAACTTTGTACATATCTATAATTCAATGTCCCTATACCTAAGTGGCACATGTTTGCTTGGTAATACTGTGAACTAATTGGAAATGTTGCACTTTACAAAAACAACTGACGTGTGCTGCTGACCACTTGCACCAGGTCATGCTACCTGGTTAAATGCAGACTAAATGTAGATTTTGAAGACCTGTAGCAAAGCCTTGTGTTTAATTCTAAACAGAAAGTTAAATGGCATTGAATAGGATGGTGATGACGTAGCTTAAAACATACTGTAAGTGATATTAAGCTGTGGGCGATCCCCATGGGTGTGTTTCAGTGTGTGCGTAGTTGTTTGTGTTGTATTGGGTGTTTTCCTTGATTCAGGACAGTCTTTAGTTTGCCTACAACAGTCCTGATGTCAGAGGTGGGCAACTTCAATCGGAGTGGGGCCACAAGAATGTGATTATCTGATCCGAGGGCCCCATTATCAACATTCATTTTAGCATTTAGAATAATGACCAATTTGAGCATTAATACAGGAAAGATAAAAAGTTTTGTCTTTATTTAGTCTATTTTCTTGTCAATAAAGCACATTTTTGTTGCCTTTTTGTGTCTTTAACGAGTGTGTTTTGTTCTATTTGTTATGATTACTGTAATGTGCAGTTTATTGGCTGAAAACAATAACAACAGTGTGTGGATAGCAAAAAGAAAATTGTTTTGGTGATAATTGATTAGCATATACAGACACGCCTACTCATTAATATGCATAAACGGGCTCCAAAACAGCAGTTTTTAGAACTGCTCAGAAAGTCACTTTTTAGAGGGCTAAAACTCTGGAAAAAGGCGAGTTTGGGAAAATAAACCTCAACAAATACTATTTTGTTAGGGTTTTTACTTGGAACAAATGGTGATGGGTGAAAAATACCATAATAGACAACCTTTACTTGCTGCTTGCACTGTTATTGTTCAATAGTGTGAGGTCATAAAGGGAACATATGTGCTGCTGACACTATTCAAGTGCAATGAGGAGGTGAACTGTATCCATTTTGTTGTGAGTATGTGCTCGGTGTTAGTACCTCAGTAGACATGAGGACTGTTCCTGTATCCCTGCATTGTCCCGGCTTTGTTTATTCCTGACACACCCCCTCAAACCCATCATCCTCGCTCTCACCTCCGCTGTCACTCCTCTTACTCGTTGTTCATTTGCAGTCCAGGACGCTCAGGCAGCTGCAGAGCGAGCCCTCTGTCATGGGTCAGAGTCTCATCCTGCCTGTGAATGATTAACCCGACTGAGTGTAACCTTAGCAGGATCTGCAGCTGGCAGCAAAGCACACAGGCACGGCTCGTGTCCGATTTCTGATTAAAATGTACAAACGCTGCCGAACAGATTCACGCCCTCTAAACTGTAACGGCAGATTGTGACAAATTGAGAACTCAGTGTTTATATTCTGGATGAAGCCCTTGTTGTTTGTGTTGTTGGCAGACTGCTGAACCCTCACTAATGCTTTCTGCATTTGAAACAGCAATAAATCAAGACTTTTCCTCAGCAGTTTCACAGGTCAGGTTCGCTGCTAAATGTAATTGTCTTCATAGTGTCAGTGACAATCTCCGTTCACTCAACAATTGAGTATATTCATGTCTGTTGGCCCAGCCTTTTTTTGTTTAAAGCTGAGTCACTGTTTGCTTGCAAAGGTGATCCAGGTGTGGACTTTTTTCTTCATTACAAACAGGTTTAGCTGTAAAACTAAACAACCTTTGTTATTTTTTATTTTTTTATTTTTGGGACGTACTATGCCAAACATTGTGTAAAAATAATGTATAAAATGTGTTGATTATCCAAGGCGAAACTTGATAAAGGTCTGGGAGATGTCATTGTCTGCTGATGTCTGTGGTCCTTTCCCTGAGGAAAGCTGCATAATGAGAGCAGCATTTTGTTTTGAAAGAGCCTGTATTCAATTACCAGGAGTCTTTTGTGTTGCTTGAAATGCTGAGAAACAAGAGCTAGACTCACGTAAACTCTGACATCTGTTCCTGTTCTGTAACCGTAGCTTACGTCCGTTACCATTTTGAAAAGGACCTGTTTTTAATACTCGAAGATGCTTGTTAGAAGCGCACACAGACATGTGACATACGTGACGACGGATTGCAAACAACACACAAAATACCTGGTAACAAATGTTTTATCATATGGACCCAATTGTTTAGAAGATATAATCTGGATCAAAACTATCCGGATTATGAAATCCCCTTTTTTTAGCATCTTGGATCCGTTTTTTTATCCCAGTTGTTCAAAGCAAATATGAGTTGGATCAGTGTGGTCCAGATCCAAACCTTAAGATTGCAAAATCCAGATAATGAGTGCTCTAGATTGTACAGCATATCACACTGAAGGCTATCAGGTGTGTGTAAAAATAGTGTATGAGAGATGGCCAGCATTGGGTCACTCAAAAAGTGTACCGCTAATTATTTTAAGAAACAAAAGGAAAAGCAAATGAAAATATCTTTAATAATATATCTTTTTGACCCACCAGACCATATATGCCCCATTTTTTTTTTAAAAAAAGAAAAAAGCAAATATATATTCTGTATGCTTTGTATTGAAACTTAACATTTCAACCTTGAAGCACTTAATTCATTCAGAATTAAAAAAACATCCTGTAACCGTGGTTAATCAGTCTTTTTCTTCTTTTGTAAAATTTTGCTATAAAGTGGGGAGCACCCCCTGGATGTCATGTAAAACTTTGACTTGATTAATTAAGGAGGAACAGAAGTAATAATAATATAATACTGATACGTGGCGAGAGCTCATCGATCGTATTTGTAATTCACCATATATTGTTAATACTTCACACTCCTAATGTAAACCATCCCTTTGTTTTATGTTTGTTACACCATGAAGGCAGATTTTTATAAGGCAACATTTTTTGTCAGGTATAAAAGAATGTGAGTTTGGCAACAGCAACACTCAGGGGCAGATTCACTAATGGTTCAGTGGTAGTAAAGCGTGAGCAAACGTCACTCCACGTGCTAATAAGGAGTACAGAGCCCAGGGAATCAGGAGTGCGCCGCCGCTGCGCTTCCCAATGCGCCCTCACTCCATTTAGCACGTTTCCCCCAATGAATATGCATAGTAGGCGGATTTCCCAGGGGGAGCAAAAATATGGGAGAGGGAAATGCAAATAAATGTGTTCAGGGGCAGCAATGTGGTGTGTGTGTGTGTGTGTCCCTGCTTCCCCCAGTCTAGCCGAGAAAAAGTGAGAAATAAAGGAAATCACAGAGAATCTGTGTATCATTCGTTCATTCATTTTTCATTATGTAACAAACAGAAAACAAAAAATGGAAAACGAACACCTTTATCCGTTTTCTCATTACCGATTGGCCAAAGTACGTGACCCGGATGTGAAACGTTTCACATTCTAAGATATCTTTAGATCTGCAACACTTAAAAGTCTCTAAATCCTCCGAATTGTCCGTGAGGAGGTTCTGTGCCCAACACCAGCAAAAGCAAAAAGGACACATTTCGGATGCACAGTTGGAAGCAGCGATCTTGTCATGCTGAACTGACGTTAGCATAGCCGTTAGCGTCGGATGAAAGTACACTTCCGCGTCAAGTACTTTGGCAAATCGGTAATGGAGAAAATGGATAAAGGAGTTTGTTTTTTGTTTTCTGTACCAAAGCAAAACAGCTTGAATTTGAAAAACAAGGCGTTTTCCGTTTTTTCATTTTGGTTTTGGAAACAAATATCAAATAATGAGTGTTTTTTTTCATATTTTTGTTAATTAATGAAGAAAGAATGATACACGGATTACAGAGGATAATAGAGTGAAATGCTCACCCGTTTCTGTGTGTGTGAGAGAAAAAAAGTTGGGCGTGCGTCCATCTCTTCTCAGCGGATCACTGTCTCACACACGCGATCAGCCGGGCACATTGTTATTCGTTTCCTCTACTAACACCTCCAATTCTGCTGCTTCACATTTTTATTACTCTCATGTTCACCCTCCATGTTCAACACAACATGTACAAAACACTTATTTAAATAAGGGCAGTCAGCACCAGTTCTTCACATGCACTAATCATTGCTGTAATCTTCATGAATTCCGTGCAGTAGGTGAGTAAACTGCATCACTGAAGGATTCAGGGAAGCAACTGGTTTATTGAAGATCTGAGTGAATCCGCCACTCATTTTGTGTCGAAATTATTAAAAACCTTCTTTGTTTTTACATCAGCAGCAGCAGAGCTCTGGTTATTTACACAATTATTCAATTGCTGTTGGCAGAGGAGGAAAAAAAAGATGAAGCTCATGATTGATAAATTATTTTGGATGTCTATATTTAGGGTTTTAACGTCACAAGCTGGTGCACCCTTCCAACAACAGCACAGATACTACCCTGACCTACTTTTTCCACTACACACACGCGCACACACACACACACACACACACACAGAAATGAGTGAGCATTTCACTCTATCATCCTCTGTGCTTTCCTTTGATTCTCACTTTTTCTCCTCTTTTCTCTTTAACTTTGTGTATTTTAACATTTGCTCAGTCAATGTAACATGTTTTACTGGTACTCTCTCTTTCTGAACTAATTCCTAAATCATTTTACATTTCAGTTCTATAACTTGCACATTTAATAGTCATTCTTTCCATCCATTTATTTTACCTTTCCAGGAGCTTGGTGGATCTGGCGTCCCTATAGGGCTTTTTAATTTTTTTTCAATTTCATTTCTTCCCATCTTTCTCCTATTTGACACTGAACTCCTCACTACATCTGTCGACAGCTGTGAATCAGCTTTATAGCTTTTCTTGATTCAGTCATTCTTAACGTTTATCTGCTCTTTCATGTTCGGCTGTAGTCCTGAACAGAAACAGAGCAGACATTGTCTTCAAAACGTCTCACTCAACAAGAACGAACGCTGTGATGATGTAGGTTGCGCCAGCTTTTTCTCAGTTGCTTGATGATTTTGGGATTATGAATATTGCATACTTTAACATATTCTCAAGATATTCAAAAAATGTGTCTCGGTAGAACAATATTCTTTTAATGAATAACTTCAGATCACAATCAATGGTGCAACTGAAATAATTAATAATTTATTGATTTTGGAAAGATTAGGAAACAAAGTATCTTGCTATATCTGAACCAACACAGCTATAAAACAGACACCTGAGATTATGTAAAAAACATGACTTTTATAAATCATGCTGGTTTCTTTTTTCAAATCTTGGTGCTTTTACTCTTGTGTCCCATTTTTGAAGGATTTTTAAAAAGTGTTTGAAGCATCTTTGATTTGGATTTCTCTCACATGTTTGATCTTGTTGGGGATTAGCAGAGAGAATATTCCAACGCAGCAGAACTCGCATTTATATCGTTGATGTGGTGACATTTGCAACCACATTGGAGCATTAAGCAGATCAGCTGGGGATCAGATGAAGACATGTTGGGTATTTGTGCCCAAAGCGATACTGAAACAATGCATTTGTTTTTTTTTGGTGGTCCAAATTGTTTGTTCTCCAGCGAGGGAAAATGCTGTTCTTGCATGGAACAGTTACTAGCAATCTGACTCCACTTTATCCCAAGCATTGTTGAGCTGCAGCTGTGGTAAATTGCTGCAGTTTGAATGCCTAAAACTTGATTCCCCCTGAGGGTAGGATGTTCCACTTGGTGTCCTCTCTGTATTGGCACGCTGTAGACTGACTAAACAGCAGACACTCAAGTATTGTGTCTCATGCAGATATATACAAATGTTGCATTTTGGTTGGGATGCAACAATACAGCCCATGGTTCAATACGTACCTCGGTTTTTTGGTTCACAGTTCGGTTTGTTTCTGATGGCCCGGTTCGTTAAAGTGTTTCCACTGCTAAGTGTATTAAGTACATTTTAAAGAACAATTTGTGATTATTTAAATTTTAACGCTGAGGTTTTTTCTTTCGTCTTCATCATTTGAGTGATATATGTTCACCAATCAGAATCGGCGAGAACTGTCTTCCTGGGCTGCTGGCCAATCAGAGTGTGCTGGCCAATCAGAGTGTGCTAACAACAACTACACTCGGGCCCTATAAAATCTATGTTAACGGAATCACGGAATCGACCAATGAAAACAGAATCTACCGTTGACCGCGGAAATGGACAGATTTGAGTTGAATCGCCGTCACCGTGAGGAAAAGGTCATTTTTTTTATGGAGAAATGTTTCGGGTATATAGAAAATGCCTTTGATCTTTGAGTTCAACTCATGAAAAATGGGAGCAAAAACAAAAGTGTTGCGTTTATATTTTTGTTCAGTGTATATTAGTGATACACCATATTATTGGCATGTTATAAGTATCGGCTAATTTTGTTTTTAAATTAAGTATTAGACATCGGCCTTTTGCCGATATAATTAACAGATAATATAACAGGCATTGCTTCCTTGATCATCCCACTGACAACATAGTTTGTGAAAGCAGCAGGAACATGTTAGGTGTTGACCCTACAGATAAATTTGAATTCTAAGCTTTCCAATGGTGGTACACACTTGGAAATCAAATATTTGAAGAAGTTATGGCCATGAATGTTATCACTCTAAATTACACAAGGGAGAAAATGGTTTTCAAAGGTTCTGTAGTTTTTGTCACTTGAGAGCGGCAGACTGAGGGGGCAGAAACAAAGCCTGCTCATTTGCGTTAACTCAACCCCCAGCAATGGTTGTGAATAGCTATTTTAACCATTTTATTATTGTGATTTATCCACAATTAATAATACATGTCCATTCAGTATATAGGTGAATTGAAGCGCAGCGCGATCATTCACAAAGAGTTTTGCCAATTGTATCACCTATCAGATGAACTGATGCGTTTTCCACTTGTTTGATTCAATGCGAAGCAGCGGCAGGAAAAAAAACAGTGCAATAGCATCTTAAAATAATTATTTATGTGGTGAAAGAAGTGAAGAGCTGCTGCTGGGATAAACACACACTCCTGAAGCAGCATTTGTCAAATACTTAATCAGAATAAATGCTTAAGTAGCCATGCGTCTCACTTCAACGGGCAATTTATTGGCTGAAAACAAAAACAAGAGTGTGTTGATCAGCTGTGGGACTCCACACCCCCAAACACAGACATCGCTCGGCAATAAAACAAGCCGATTTCAAAGACAAAATTTTCTGTTTTAAAACCTCTTAATACAATTATTTAAAGCATGGAGTGCTTCCTATTTCACTTCAAAAAATAAAATAAAATCACATGCCGACTTGTTCTTGGTTTTCTCATTGCGTGTCATATGTAAACCCCTCATTGCCGTAAAGAGGCGTGACTAAGCACTCCCATCTTCTGTGTGGGTAGAAGACTGCAGGAGTGCATGAAATCGAGTTTGAAGTAAAATTACCTCTACAATTTCAAAGTAGAATTATTCACTAATGTTACCGATTTTTAAATTGTTAGAGTTTTTTCCCTTTTTATATATAGCTATGACACAGTTGAGCCTCCAATTTTCAGTTTCAAAATTTTCCAATATCCATTTAAGGGTTTACCATTTCCGCATCATGGTATACTTTTTTGTTTCCTGTCTGTTTCATCAACTTTCCCTATTTAGATGAACATACTGGCTTATTAAGCTTCCAGGAATTGTCCGAAACATAAATATGGTTATTGTAGTCAACTATTGTTATTAATTTCACATTTTGTACACTGTAGATGACTTACAACGTTGTGACAATAAAGCTCAAATCAAGCGAGACTATATTACAAGAGTGATGTTGGTCGTATTGCTAGACCTTCAGCCACTCGTTAAAAGGAAAAATATTATGAAAATGTATATGGTCTCAAAACATTATTACCTTTGATTACCGCCAACTGAGGATTCATCTTCATGTTTCATGTGGCTGTAGATGAGTCTGCTGTGCAATGCCACCAGTGTCAGTGTCACCAGGTAAACTCATCACTAATTTAGCTAATGCACCAATTGCTAAACCTGTTTTTGCCAGCAGGCCAACGGGATAAGACTATGCAAAATAATTTTGACTGTCAAGTGCACGACAGAAACTTGATCATATCTGCAATTAGTGGGGAGAAATTTCGACCTTGTGGAAAACAATCCAATATCGTGAATCTCTTATATAATCCTGAAGGTCCAGTGATTCACCCTCAACTGACCAGTGATAAAGGAAGCCGTGATTTGTGTTTGTTTTTGTGCCGTAGTTTGGAATTGCATGTGTCAATCTCTCCTTGCTGGGGTTCGTGAATGTGTGAAGGATGCAGATGGAGTTTTGGGAAGGGAGCCAGTACACACAATTGCTCCATTAAGCACCTACTGAGTATGCACACAACACACATCCTGGTGAGACTTATCACAGTTTGCTCACTGCAGTCTGAATTTTTGACCAAGAAGTCAAAAGGACTTCAGGGTCTTTTCCACCTTTGTCTTGAATTGCTGTGTATTGTTCTCTTTATTCTCTGCCTTTACAATAGCAATCATGCAAAGTTGCTTGCTATTAATATTTGACAGACAACACAAATTGAGGTTACTCTCCCCTTCACAGTCCTTAAAGGTTACCTGTTTTAATCTTAATTGCAAGCTCTGTTTGTGATGTGTAGCCCTCCCTCTAACTCGAGTTCTCCTCATCGATCTGGGTCTGAGTCTGGTGAATCCTTTCGGAACCAGGGAAGGACAATGTACCGAATGCTTGAAGCTCATAGGGCGGGGCGTCTCTCAACTGTGATTTGTTTTAGCAAATGATGATGTCATCGGCATCCGCCGCAGAAACGCTGCCACAACAAGGCTTTGCTGTCTTTACCTTCCAAAATACACAAAGTGCCTCTCGCTGTTGCTCTTTCATTGGAAATGCTGGATTCTTCTAAAAGTTTATAGCAGCTTCCACACGTTCATCTTCCTGTGTCGACATCTTTCTATTTGGATTCGGACCTATGCTAATAGCGGTAGCCCAGCTAGTTCCTCTCCCCGCAACTGTGCATTCGCCTGTTTTGCTTCGGCTTGCCTGCCCTTGTCACACCCGGATATCCCGCCCTATGCCACAACACTGCCTCACGATTGGTTCGAACCGGTTCGATTTGGGTTCGAAAGGCAAAGGCGGGCGCAGCACAAGATGGATTCTGGTGTTTGTGAACACCATGAGAAGCTATCTTGCAGGCAAGGTTTTTGTAGAGCAGCCAGGAGGAGGAAAACCGGCTCATCCGTTAGAAGCTGTGTTTTCATTAGTTTTTCTAAACTTTTGACAGACTATAATTGTGCTTTGAACGTGTTTTCAGTGAAGGTTGTTTTGGGCAGGAGCCTTGTAACTGTCTCACGAGACTTCGCTGCAGAAGGATGGATGATCAAAAGCTCCTTATAACTCTTCGCATTTGTTTTGTTGTTTGCTGTCTAATGGGGCAGTAAAATTTTTTACATATAATGCTAAGAAATGTTTCGGTCTCCTCTTCCGTCCACATGTACTGCGCCATGTTTTCTTGGACAGAAGTGGTCATGTGACCAGGTACATCACATCCCTGTGACGTGCAATGTCACAGTATTGTGACAACATTTTCGACCCAACAAAATGGTGGCTGCAATTACTAAAGTTCGTGGTAAACAAGGACTTCTGCCACCTTAGCATCAACCACGCACTGTTCGAGAGGGAGTAAATGCTCTTAGGAGTTAAGATGTATTGAATGATGACAGAAGTAGTTACGGGTCATCCAGTTGCTGCTTTGGACGTTATGATATTATTCCTAAGAAGACTAGGAACTTCATGGTGGAAGTGTTTTGACCTATCACTTACCAGAAAAGGAGAAATGAGATTTTGCATACCACTATCAACCATCTTATTACACGTGCCCACATTCCAACTGAACAAGGAAGACACCTTATAACCTTAATGTGCTGTTGTACGCGTCAATACATACGCTTTAATACATTTCAAAGATGTTACAGAAAGAACCAAAATGGAAAGATGGGTGCTTATTGGTAATGGTGTGGACATTATGAATGAAGCGTCAGAGATGTTGTTGCTGTAAAGCAAACACAATGGTCTCATTCTTCTCAATCAGATTCGTTTTTTCTCAAAACCCTTTCTCCTTGTGTGCAGACATCGCAGTCACAGTTATTTTAAGACTTGTTTGGAGCAACAAGCTTTTTTAACTTATTTCATTTTTTACATTGAACTGTTGCCAGAGGACTGCGTGCATGCGTGCGTGAGTCCCCAGGACATTGTGCTGTGATTAAAGAGGAAGAGAAACTGCAACTTGGTCTCAATTCTTTCTTCTCCTGAATAAACAATGGGCAGGAGAAGCACTGCATCACTGCAGGGAGTCGGATCAGAGACACACATAATGATTGCGTTATTTCCAAGTAAAAAAGCTGAAATGTTAATCTCTTACGACTCTCCTCTTTGGCTCCTTACTGACTTTTCCCTTTCCCCAATGCTGTATAATATCAAGAACATTCCCGATTTCACAAAAGTTGCAATCTTATATATAAACAAAGCCAGCCTTGTTATCACATAGTCTCGGAACATTTCATCTATACTGGCATCCCTGGAGCCATTCCCAGCCTACACTCTGCCAAAATGGAAGGATACCCCATGATAAGGTTGTTACTCTATCACAGGAAAAGACACAAAAACAGATGGCAAAGCAAAAATTGTTCACACCAGTGGAGAATTGTTACATAACGTACATGATAGGTTCCAGGTGTATTCATGTAAAAGCCAGCAGGCACAGGAAGAACACATTCTACACAAAAAGGCTGAGGCCTTCTTTCTCTTTAGGGACTTTGCTCATCTTTGCACAACCCAGCATTGCAATGCATGAATTAATGAGATGGGTACAACCGGTTGAATTGAGATATAATTACACACATTTTGCTCTATTTACTTCAGGCTAATGTGAATTTCAATTAACTGGTTACGTATGATTTTCTGTAGCGCTGATGCCAGGAACTGCTCTCTCGTATCTTGTAGCATTTAGCGTTAGGAGCTCCATTTTAATCTGGTTTTACTGTTGACTGGTTGGAGTTTCCTTTTCTTTTACATTTGTTTCATAAGACTGTAAATGGTAGCTTACATTTAAGCTTCATTTCAAACTTTTGTCCTCTAAACGCATCTATCCATGGTTGTGTTCTATTAGCGTTGTAACCTCAAGAACATAATTGGTTTAAAATTGATGGTTGACCTGGTATAGGTGTGTAAAGTTTGCATTTTAATATTTGCATGACTTTACTACTTTTACTTATTTTTCAATCCCTTAACATAAGCATCATCAGTCCAAGTTCAGGAGTATTGGGTCTTTTGGTCTTTGCTGGTAAGAATAGACCCTAGCTTTGGGACCTTTTTGAAACAGACCATTGTGGGTTTGTGTTTTTTGGCTCTGTGGCCTCATTTAAGTTTTATTTCCAAATATTATAATGCTCTGTTCAAAATTTGCAAGTTCTCCCCGTGCTTGAATGGGTTTCTTCTAGGTTCTACAGTTTTCCCCAAAAGCAAAACTTGGATGCTTTTAACATTCGTCACGTCCAACTAAATGGGCCACTGACTTGGTAACAATGGTTTAATATTAAGATTAAGATTTACTGTGGTGTGTTTATTCTGTGTTCAGTAATCACTTATGTTATCATAATAAATCAAGGCGGATCTTGCCAATTCTGGCAATGAAAGGTTTTTAAAGCAGTATAGATGACTTCTTTAAAAAAAGAAGCCCTCAAATATTAGTTTGGAGTTTCAATCAGCAATAAGACATATTTATTGCAACCATTTGTTGATAAATCACACACTCCACTCTTTAAAGAGTAACTAAACACCTGCTTTCTGCTGACCTCCCACTAGGGGAGAAATTCAAAAAGTGCCTTGATTATGGGCATTATTCCTGACACGATAAAACGCGCCCACTCACAGCGCAAAGTATTATCTGTGATCAAATACTACAATCACACACAATCTCCACGTGAAGCTGATGGCCACTGATTTACTTATGGTCAGATTTAACACTTGAATGGGAGGATAAAAGCTAACATGTTGTGTGAAATAATTTAATCTGATTATATTTCACTTGTTCAGACAAAGCTTGTCCCGTCACAGTAATGTAACTATTGTGATTATTACACCAGAACATCCTGTTAGTACTGCTCAAAGTAATTAATAAATCATCAAGTCTGATCTGGTTTAATTTGAATTATTTAATATAATATAATCATAACCTGCTGTTTACTTCATGTCAGAGATGTTAGTTCTACCTCAAGTGGGCACTGATTATTTATAAAATGTGTTGCACATTTAGTTTGATTAAGCATTTTTTTTAATGTCTATATTTGTACATTGAACAGTTAATTTTTTTAATTGAGGTTTTGTAGTTTATTTCCATAGTCTGTTGACCTCTTTTTAAATCTTAAAGATTATGTTTGAAATAAAAGTATTTAAAATTGCCCTTTATTCTTCTGGTCCCTATTTTAAATAGGTAAAAAGAAGAATTAATTATCGATATCAACTGTTACGAAAAACTTATATCGTTTGTGATACATATTTCAGGCATATCGCCCAACCCTAAAATAACAATTTGATAAACAGACAACTTGTATTTGATATTAGTTACCATTTACTTGTTCTTGCAAGTTTAAAATAATTAACAAACTGTATTTCATGCCATTTTGTACCTGTAAAAGTGAGATTTGTAATTATTGATATCATTACATATCTTATTATTTAGTATCGGGCAATAATGTACCTGACATGCAAGTCTTGAATTGTATCGTATCGTCATTCATGGCAATGCACACACCCCTAATGTTTGACTCTTGTTTGACCACAGATGGCCAACCTGTGAATTGTTATAGCACTTTGACCAAAGAATTACATTTAGAAAAGGTTGGTCTTTGCACTTCTGACAATTCATGTTGGTCAGCAGTGACATGCCTTTGCTGTGGGCTTTGCAAGGTCACAACTTGTAACCAGTACATTAGTAAGCAACTGCCTAGGTTGATTTCCCTTGTGCATGGGTTGTGATACACCACACTTCCCTATAGACAGATGTGAGAGAAAAGTCTGGTCAACAGTTTCCCACATCATCGTTACAGCATGGGTTTGATCTATAGTGGAGCTGAACTGTGTGCTTGGAGGCAGTGAGTCATGTAAATAAGTATGATGTTGGTTAGAGGCCTGGTCAGATTGAGATTAAACCAGTGAGATCAACATTGATCTGTTGAAGAGCTGTGTTAAATTGATTAGTAGAGAAATAAAATCAGTGTAGAAATTACGCTTAGTTTGATCAAGGCTAATTTATGGATCCCAGAAATCATTAGAGATTAGATTTCTGATATTTCTGCATGGATTCACAATTGAGGGGATTTATTAATCAACAGCGGCAAAACAAATGGTAAATGGTAAATGGACTTGATTTTATATAACGCTTTATCACCACACTGAAGCAGTCTCAAAGAGCTTTACATATCAGCTCATTCACCCAATCATTCTCACATTCACACACCAGTAGGACAGGACTGCCATGCAAGGCGCTAGTCGACCACTGGGAGCAACTTAGGGTTCAGTGTCTTGCCCAAGGACACTTCGACACATAGTCAGGTACTGGGATCGAACCCCCAACCTCTCGATCAGAAGACGACCCTCTACCACCTGAGCTACGGTGGTAGAGGGTCGATTTCTATACAATTGTTTTAGGCTACGACCATTTGTGCTGAAAGTGTTTTGTGACTATCGTCTGCTTATGGTCTCAGGTTGCCAGCAAAAAGCCGCCAGCATCTGTGTTGTAGCCTCTGCTGACCCAGGAAGTATAGCAAGAACTAAACTTCCTGGTTCTGCCAAGGCAAAGCAACTATGCAGTGTATCTGTTTCCCAGCTGTACTGAGGTGTAAAACATCTGTAATTAAACTATTCTATTTAGACTGAACACTAGGAATGCACCAAAATGAAAATTCTTGGCAAAAATCTAATGAAAAAAATAATGATCGACTAATGATGGATTTTTTAGGGCCGTTGCCGATACCAATTTTTTTTCCATCAGCCTTAGCCGATGACCGATACGGACTGCCGATTTTCTTGAGCCGGTCTTTGGAGACGATACTACTTTTGCTCCCTCAATTTAAATCATAAAAATTACACAATGATGATAACAAATGGTACGAGTCTCAATTTTTAAAAAAGGAACTTTTATTGAAATTAACAAAAGTGAGGTAGAACGACTAGTAAAAAATATTTAACAAAGATTAACTCATTGAGTGCCATTCACGTTTATAGACGTGAATGGCATGGAGAGACTTGGAGGATGGCCAAAATACAGTAAGCAAACCATTCAACTCTGACATAGATAGCAAAATAATAATAATTTTGCCATCAAAAGCCCGGTCTCAGTGTTGTTTTTGTAGTTCTATAGGAGGAAACCAATGTTGAGGTGTCCCTGAAGCAAAAAAAATTGCTTCAAAGGCACTAATAGCCGTTTTTAGTGATTAGCGATTTATGTGAAGCTTGCCTCTATTTAATTGCTAATTACGAAAGAACGAAACAAGCTAGAAACAAAATTATTTTTTCTGATGAAATTAGAGACTTTAATCTTTCAGAATCTGTGGGTCTTTAAAAATTAGTCAAACTGCTCTAAAACGGCTGGCGCTGAGTGGGTAGAAATTTTGAAAATGGCTGGCACTGAATGAGTTAAATACAGGTGAGGTAAAAGTTGAACAAGTAAAAAAATATTTTTTAAACATATGAACATTTATTTAGCAATGACATTCCAACAATGCAGAATATAATAAACCTAAAGTGCATTGAAGTTCTTGATGAAAATCCGCTTCTCTGCTTTATTATATGAGCATGTTCTTGGAGATGCACACAAAACTTGCCTTCATCTGCACAGATGTCTCGAGAGATAGTGCCAAGACATGCATAATTTATTGTGTGCGCTGGTTTAATCCCATCCAAGTAATGATCTTTATGATGCAAACCAGTACAGTGATCAGAGGATCTCTGTGAAACGTGCGCTGACGGACTGAAACCAGATATATGCTGCTGCTGCGTAGCCATGCGTCAGGCTACAGCGTGGTCCATGTTAATGGAGGACTACATGTAACAGAAGCATAACTCACACTTGCATGCCCCGTCTCAAACTCTGCTCAAAAGACGCTTTAGTGGACAGATGTATTGAAATACAGCCGCTCTGTGAGTCCGCGGACAGGTTGGCCCGTTTCAAGACAAGCGTGTGCGCTTTACAACATCCTGTTTCAGTTGGCGGAATTTGTCAAATGACAAAAATAAATGAATAGTATTGAATTTTTGGACATGTAAAAGTCACTTTGCTTCTTCCTTCTTTACTTCTTTATCAACTTGGTGACTGACGTCTCTGCTTTTCTTTAGTTCTATTTTGTATGGACGAAAGGTATTTTGTCCATTCTTCTGGGGATCCTTTGATCCATTTTTGTATTATTTAGCCCTATTATATCTATTTCAGGTCATTCCTTCTGCTAATTTTGGGTTTGAGTTCTACAGACTAATATTGGGCTGACTCACACACAAACTAAATCTCCTAAACATTTGTACATTTACCAACTTATTCTATCCTTTAACTCAATTTTTCCCAACCTTTTCTGTCTCATGTGCCCCCCAAAGCCACTCTCCAGATGAGGAGAACCCCTTCGTTCCTCCAATTTAGTAACCTTTCTATATAGACTTAAATATGACTCAGCATGTTGGAAATAGATTCATCAATGTTTCCAAGTACCCCCTGCATTGTGTTCAAGTACCCCTAGGGGTACACGTACCCCTGGTTGGGAACCACTGCTTTAACTGCTTTTACTCTGAAAGAGTCCCCATATTGAGCTCTTAATGCGACTACATTAAGCTTTTAGATTAGATCGATCGTATTTGAATATTTAAAAAGTTTAACAAAGATCTCACAGGAGTTGAAAGCTATACCGATATTACCTGAAAATGTGCCCTGTTTTTTTTAGTCCAAGCCAAAGTTGAATTTCTGCAGGGAGAAACCAGCCAGCTGTAATTTTCATCCTACACTGAGCATTACATTGTGACTCAGGACACAATCAGGTCTCCTGAAAACTCATTTTGGGTCAGATATTTCTACTCTCGATCATAGAGAAATAGCTAGTGTTGAGACCTGATAATGCTTTTGTCCACAGTAGATGAAATGAAAGTACCAATGATCAATACATTGGATCAACTGTTGGGGATTCTAATGCAAATGTGCAGCCCATAAAGTCTGATTTATAAGAATCAGAGCAGCAGAGGGTAAATCATTTTCAAGCTTCATCCCTAAGGTTTAGAGGTGAGCTGTCAGTGGTGGGCTGTGACATCAGTCTCATGTCTTACCTTAAAGCAGCAAAACAAACAGATCAATATTGTTTTGGAGAGGCTGAAGGTGAAGCTGAATGATGGAGCAAATAAGAGTTAAATAATAGGTTTCTAATGTCAAGGACAGTGTTCAGAGCGGGGCCTGATTGATGGGCCTCAGTCTATCGATTTGTTGAGTTTTAATGGTTTCATGTGTGGAATGTGGATACTAGAAAAGATGACTAAGCTGTGTGACTATTTCAGAGAATGATAACACAAGGGGATTTCAATAGAGTCATTCAAACAGAAAAGGAAGTCAAAGATAACAAGTACCAGTGTAGGCATGAAAATGTTCATTTGCAAAAGACCAAATGATAAATAATATTCAGAAAGTGAATGATTTTGTTTTGGTGCTTTGTCTTTTAGACAAGTATCTTGTTGTAAATTGCCTCCATTCTGTTGACTGAATGTATTCCAACTCAACAATATCTATACATGTAAATATTTTGTGATCAACTTTTTTATTCATGTGGTTAGTGATTAGTCAAATTTGTAGTTTACAAACAGTTATATTATGCACACACATTCCTATTGCGACATCTTGATACATATCCACAAATTAGTTTAATACACATAGAAATCAATCCCTTAAATAATAAATAAATTAATAATAATAATAATATTAATTAAATTAAAAGAAACTAAAAAAAAAAAACCTTGTCCAGATTCCCCCAATATATACAATTACTCAATATTAAAATATTGCACAGTAATAAGCACAGTACAAAGCAGGTGCTAATTTCCTCTGTCAAAGACATCCACAAAAATAGCAATATTTACACAATATCTATGTACAGTACAGATTAGTTAGGTACATCTGGTTATGTAATCAATTCTCTCAATTTGCCTTACAGTTTAATGGCAAAGGATATCAGGTGTGATGCAAATTACTGTCTAGTCAAGTACCATTTCAGTTAATAAATTAGACCAGCAAGAGATATTTTCAGTCTTTGCTCCATTAATTTGGGCGGCAGAAAGCTTGAGCGGAATTATATCTTTGTACGATAGGAGCCATTCCCTTACAGTCAGAGGCTGCACTGATTTCCAGCGAGAAACCATCATCTTTCTAGCAGCTGTAAGACCAGCTAATAATATCCAGCGATTATTAATTGATAAATAATATTTTTAAGTGTCATCTAGCAAAAGAAGCCTCGGTGTGTAGGTAATATAGTTTATTTGCTACTTTTTCCCAGAGATGAAGAACTTCTGGGCATTGCCACACCATGTGGACAAAAGTGCCTACAGTATTGTCTGGACAGCAATCGCCAAAAATTACTGTCTTTTAGTTTAATTTGATGTAGCCTCCTGGGATATAGGTAGGCTCGATGGATTATTTTATAATGAATCATTTGGTGATTGGGATTCTTGGATGTAAGGGTGATGTTTGACCAGATATGATTCCAATCCCACTCTGAATGATCTCTCAGATCAGTTTTCCAAAGATGTTCAAAAGTTTTTGTGAGAAGATTGAACAACCAGTTTATACATATCGGAGACAATACCGTTGTTTTTAGCTTTGCTCAAAATGGGGTGGAGAGGATGTTTTTGAGCATGCATCCCCAGGGAACCCCATGAGAGCGCATAGCGGCACGCAACTGTAAATGGAAGAAGAAGGATGACCCTGGTAAATTATAGCATTTTTGTAAGTCATGAAATTCTCAGAGTCTGTCCTGCCCCACAACATCCACAAGTTTGTGAACCCCTTTGCGCTCCCATGGGGGAAAAGAGATTAGCTTCTAATTAATCAAGAGAGAGTAGTTATGAAATATTGGTGTTTGGAGATAATATTCTTTGACTTTGCCCAAGTGTTTGTTTACTTGATTACAGACATACACCAGGTGTGCAATAATGGGCCCATACTGATCTTTAATCATTTTACAAGGTAAATTAGAATATAGAAGAGTGGGCAAAGCATAGGATGTTAATAATTCTTCTTTAATTGGCATCCATGCTGCTGGTTTATCAGCCTTTAACCATGAGTTGGGTGATCTTAACACAAAGCACCATGAGTACCACTCAAAATTTGTCAGACTTATACTTGCTGAGGATTTATGCGTATATAAGGTTGAACCTTTGATTCTCTGTTTTTTCTTATTCCATAAGTATTTATTTATGAGAGCAAGCATTTTTTTGTAGTAGCCTTGTGGCGGTACTAGAGGTAACATGGAGCTGAGAAAGTTTATGCGGAGCAGTAAATTCATTTTAACTATTGATAAACAAGCCTGGAACGGAGAGAACCCCATCTTTTAAGATCACTGTCTCTGGTAAGCACCATATTTTTGTAGTTATTATCAACCAGTGCAATCGAGAGATGGATTGAAAAGGACCCCTAGATATTTTAGACTTGAGACAGTTGGGATGTTAAATGAAACTCCAAGCTTGCCTGAAGGACCCAAAGGCACCTTGTACCCGGAGATATTTCCGAATGAGTGAAAAGTTTTGAGAAGATAAAGTATTGATTCTGAAGGGTTACTTGTGTAAATTAAAATATCATCTGCATAGAGGGAAATGTGATGGGGTGAATCATGTACCTTAATTGGGGCTATTTTCTCTAACTATTTGTGCGATGGGTGCCAAAGATAAACAAAATAAAAGTGGAGATAACGCACAGCCTTGTCGCGATGAACGTGAGATAGCAAACCTGGATGAACACATGTTGCTTGTTAACTCAACAGCTGTGGAGTTAGAGTACAGAGTTTTAATCATGTTGATGAAATCTGCTGGAAAACCCGTATGATGAAGCACAGCCCACAGACGGTTCCATTCCAATCGGTCAAACGCCTTTTCCACATTTGGTGATAAAATAGCATTTTGGTTATCAGGTTTTGATTATGCATTTATTATGTGGAGCAGGCGTTGAATATTGTCAGAGGATACTCTTGATTTAATAAATCCTGTTTGATCACTTTGGATCAGTTGGGTTATATGCTGTTGTTAGTCTAATGGCTAAAATGTTTGCACAGGCTTTGAGGTCTGTATTGAGGAGGCTGAGTGGCAGGTAGGTATTGATTTGTGATCACAATGCCCCCTTCAGTTGAGATGGCAGAAATGTTGGTTAGTTGTTCATTGCTCCTAATTTTAAGAGCTAAAAGCTGACTTGGTCTCGCACTATTTAGATAACAATAACAATATTTATTTATTGCTGTTTGCTTGATCAAACTATCAAAATGATTCGTGGACTAGTCGGACCAATTTACTAGTTTATAGATGTTCTCCTTCTTATACCTTTTTTTTTAGCTGAAAAATATGTAAAATGAAGTATACTGTATATCTAAGAATGCAGTTTTAAGAATATAGAAAAGAGAATTTCAAACACAGTATTTTACCCAAAAAAACTACATTACTGTCATAAAAATCAAACAACAAGCGTGATAATGTGATAAGTGTAACTGTTTCTCTTTCTGGTTTTCAGGATGACTGGGCTGCCAGTGACTCATCTAGTAGGAAAGGGGTGCACAGCTTGGATGAAAAGACGCATGGCCTTGAGACCCTACCACCAGGTAGGACAATGTTTAACCCCAGACATACTGTATGTTTATTATTGTATTTTTTATTCTGTCTCAATTGCGTCTAAATTTTTAATTTTTTTCATTTAGTCCAAACCAAAGTTCATGTAGGGCCTAATTTAATTTAAGGGCATATCCTTTTCCGTGTGACGTTATATTTTTCCATTGTGTTTTTCTATTTCATCTTCTTTCCCTATTTAGGTGACTCTATTGACCATTAAACTTCCCAAAATCGCACCAAACATGTTAAATAGTGTTATTTGAGGCAGCTACTGTTAAGAATTTTATGTTTTATATGCTTCAGATGATTTACAAAAATGGTATGGTTCCGCTTATATCACATGAGATTATGTCATTAGCGACTCTGCTAGACCCTCAGCCATTCGCTTAACAGGAAAAATACCATGGAAATGTGTGATATGGTCCCTTAACATTATAAGTGACACCTTTTAATTGTCACAATCTGGCAAATCCCCCCCATGTTCAGCACAAAACTCCACACAGCCATGTGATTGTAGATGCTATGACGTGTCACCAGGTAAAGTCATCACCAGTTCAGATAATATACCAGCAGTTAAACCTGTCTTTGTATCAGAGCCTTTTCAGGTTCAATTGCAGTCATAATAACCTGAACCGCTTGTTCATCACAACACATTAAAAACTTTTTTATCACAGGAAAGCATGATCAGTACTCCCCCGAGTCTAAATATGTACCGTATGTATGTCTGAATTGCACCCTCTTGATCCAAAAAGCATAATTTTCTGGCTGAAAAAAAGTGTGTATTTTGTCGAAAATGTGAAATCAGCACACAAGTTTTATTCCCCTGGTTCCGAATATGTGCTCGGTTTTTGGATAGAGTCAGAAATGGGCCCAATGGAGGCCCCGGAAGGGTGGTATTTTCCTCTGTCAGGGTAAACCTCGGTCACTGGATTATTTTACACACTTGTTAAATTGCTGAAGCACAGCTTTGGCGTCCGGCAAAAATAGAAAGGCTGCGTATCTGCTGCAGAGGGCTCCAGCATGATGTAGCAGTTACGCTGCTGTGCTGGAACACATTCCGATGCGGTGGATATTGGCACAATGACTTTAATGGAAACCTATCAGTTGCGTTGTGGTTTCAAAGCAGTTTCGGATGCAGTGGAACTTGGTGGTAAGACCTTGACCTGCTAACAACAAACTCACAGTGATCTAACTGTTATAGAGGTTCATGATGAAAAGAAGACGGAGTGAAAGATGAGGAGTTGCTGGTCAGTTGATAGGCTCAGGATTTTCTACGAATCTGTTGATGCTTGGCAGATTTAAGAGTTTATAGTTGCTAAAAGGAGTAATTAAACAATATGGAAATCACCCAATGCAAAGACCTTGAGCAAATGTTATCAATGTACGGCAGCTACTGGAGCCGGCCTGTGCTCGGGGCTTTAATTATGTTCACTCTGACCAAAGGAGGCGAGTAGCACTGTGAGCACAAGCCACAGTTCACAGCTAAAATTATGGAAAGAGGGGTTCTTTCAATGGAAAGAGAGCCGATTTCAATGATTAAGAGCATTTCAAAATTCAGGTGGCTTTGCACTTAACATCAACTTCACATTTGCCAAACCCCTCACAGTGAAGAGGATCGTGTTCTATCCTACTCACGTTGTGAAGAGGAGCGGTGTGTGTGTCTGAGAGTGAAAGACAAAAACAATAGATGAGTAACATTATGACTGATTGTGGAGAAGAGTTTAAAGGTCTTTTTCAAAAGAGTTTGATTTTCTGCAAATTCTCTCTGTTTCTGAGCCTCTGTGCTGTTGCTGCCTTTATCAGTGTGTGGGATTGGGTCAAGATAAACTGCATTTTCAAATTCTTTGGCTAGCTTTAATCATAGATTGTTGAAATCTGATATCTGCGCAAAACTATGTTTCACTCCCCCAGTTACACACATTAACATCCAAACAGCAATGAAGCTGCTGTTTTCAGTGCAGTTTAAGCAAAATTGTTATTTCCTCTTATTGATGCATTCAGCTGATTTTATAACATATATTATATAATTATATTTATAGTTTTTGAGCTGATCTTTAATAAATGTGCCATCTATTTGCCTATTTTTGTGACGTTGAGATGAATCAACAGCTTTTTCTATGATTGGCTAAACAAGTTGTAGATTAGTTCACTGAATTTATGGATATTTCAGTGGTTTTTGTTATGAAAACTGATGCGTATTAAATTCTTCCACATTATATCCTTCATAAAGACTGTCCAATGAAATACACACAGCACAGAAGTGATTTAAAGCTTCAGAGGACAAATGCACAGAGCACTTCATGATCATAAATAAGGAATCAGTTGGATGATCATCAGTTTATTGCTTGTTCTCTAATGCAGGTTTACCACAGAATATGGCCATTTATATATTGGAATATATGTTTTTTCTGAGCTGGTGTGCTGAACCTTTGATTCAGCATGGATAAAGTATAAATGATTACAACGAACTGTGCTTCTGTATTACAGTTAGTTGTAAGCGTGTTAATGTAGAAAGAGTTTCTGAAGGTTTTGTAGCAGTCAGCAGCAGCACTGGCTTGAAACTGCTCAGATGAGAGGGTTTAAAGCACTGTAATGGAAACCAGTAGACCACAACACTTACCAGTACTGAGTTAGAAAGAATCGAGCAGTAAACCACCAGCAGAGCTGATGGATGTACCTACCTGCTAAAGAGGCCGGAGAGTATTGGAAAAGTGTCAAAAAACCAAGTGATCCTTGAGAGCAAATGCAGGGCCGATCTGTGGTTCAGTCATCACACAAAACTCCAGGGCACGCTTTTTCAAAAGTAATCGGCCTGGATTCTTTAACAGTATATCAAATGAATAATACTATATTTGGATTATAAAGTATATCCAAGGTTTTAATTTGATTTGTTAATCTGTTGTTATCGTGATGAGGTAAGCTATAATATATTCAGCCTATCATTATAGGCCTACAGCAAAGTAGAAAGAGTTTGACCTTCTATAATAATCCCCAAACAGCTGTCAATATTGACCACAAATAATCAATGTACGGTAATTCTGTCACTAATTGATGTATATTAGAAGATAGAAGCGTTATTGTCATTGTACAATGAAATTAAGGTTCTCTTCAAGAATGAGGAGTGTCATATTACACACCTAAATAAAATATTGGAAAAATAAATATAAACATATAATGCTCAGCGCACTATATACATTAACATGATAACATGATAACAGCAATATAAAAATGTAAAATCACAATTGTAACAATAAAAACAATATTTTTATTGTTAGTTATTATTTTTCTAGTAATTCATGCAATGATGGGAGAAGATAATAAAGTAATCACTGGTTTTAAACAGAAATAGTGTCTAACTATCGCGTCCCTTGTTGCACTTCCTGTTTGCTGGTTCTGGTTCTGGTTCTCTCTCACAAAGTTTGGCTAAATGTTAATTTATCTTCATTTAACACTTGCTGCCACTAAATGTAGATATCACCAAGGACATCACGTAGTCTGACACAATGTCTCAGGGGTACACACACAGGAGTCAGACACAAGATCACTGCGAGCTAATTACCATGCCAGTCACATTCCCACGCTGTCACGGAGAGTAAACATTCTCTTTCTGTCTGTGTACCTCAGTCAGTCTGTCTGTGTGTTTGTCAGTGTCTGTCGCTCTCTCACAGACTTGGTAACTCTGTGTCTCTTCCTGTCCGTCCATTTGTGAAGATCAACCATCGTATCTCTCAGCTTGTCCGTTTCTCTCCCTCTCACTTCTTTGTTGTCTCTCTTTTTCTGTCAGTTATGTTCACACTCATCCATGCTCAGATATGCTGTAATCTCACAAAACCATATGGTTTAATATGACCCATCAGCATAACAGCTGTCGTCAGCTAATTAGACAAATGAATATGTGTGTGTTTTGGTGTAGCGTGATAAAATGTAAAAATTAAACATGACAGCTCGTGCTAACTACAAAGAGATCTCTGTGACTTAAACAGAAACTATGTGCACACATTGGAGTTGATCTTGGCCATTCTTGGGGAAAAACTGACCTTGTTTTTTATGGTTCTGATAAAAACAGACTTGGCTCTACCATTTTCATTACTGACTGCAGTAAACAAGCAGAAGCCTAATTATACAGATATCTATGCTTCACCTCTCTGCAGTGCATAATGAAAAAAAAAAACCCATTTCTTGCCAATGTTGTTTTTGCTCCATGGTCCAATATCTGCTTGGCATATTTTCTTTTTTTTGGCAATATGCAGCATAGATTTCATGTCAGCTCTCCTCCGTTTCACGAAGCTGCCCCTTCAAGCAGCCTCATCTCGGTGCAGTCAGGTTCCTTTCCTGTCAGCCGTGAAGACTTCTTACGTCAGTCAGCCGTCTGCCTACAAAGATATTTGTACTGCTCTGTGAGGCTGTTCATTCTGATACCTATTCAAGCGACAATGTCTTGTTTGAGGTTTATTTATTCTTCAAGAAAATCTGTTTATTTTGCATTATTTGACCTGAAATCCACATAAATATGTGAAAATAGGGATGTCCCAATACAACTTTTTCACTTCCAATACGATACCGATGTTTTCAGCCTTGAGTTCTGGTCGAGTCATGCATACGTTTATTACTTATTTTGGAGTGTGGAATGTTAGAATAGGCTTGATCAAGTGATGTTACTCAGAGAACAGTAGTCAACAATTCAAGTTATTTTTTACTTTCAGTATATGGTGGAAACAACTGAGGGTGGGGACAAAAACAACAAAAACTTATCAGCGCCCTTATATCGGAGATTTTAGATGCAGTCCGATAAAATCCGATATTCATTTTCTGGCTGATAACGGATCAGGACACCCCTATATGAAATGCTTCTTTTTTGCAATATTTCAACACTCACTCCTGTTCAATGGTATAATATGTTAATGCAGGCAGCAATGAACAGTAAAAAGTAAAGGCTTAACCCTACACTGTGTTAAATATATATTTCCAGCCTCAGTAGATGTTGATTCAACATTGTGTGCGTGTGATGTTTGTGTTTCTCCAGGAAAAGTGCGCTGGCAGGACTTTGACCAGGATCTGTACGTTGGAGCGACAGTGGTTCGACCAGGTCAGGACCCGTACGCCAGAAACAAGTTCAACCAGGTGGAGAGCGATAAACTCCGTATGGATCGAGCCGTGCCAGACACGAGACACGATCAGTACGTAATAACTCAAACCTGACACACACAACACACACACAACACACACAGGCACATGTGTGAAGCAGTCCACTGAGCTTTTATTGCTGTTCCTGCTCTGGCTCTCCTCTGTCGTCTTGTGTGTTTAAGTGGCAGCAAACAGGATAAGATCTTAAGGAAACTCCCTCTATTGTGGTCTGTGAGATGAGAAAGGAAGTAGCAGCTGAGCAGACTCACTGCAAGCTGTCTGTCCCCTGGGGTAAAAACAAGGTTCTGCTCCTTTAGTGGATGATGAGACAAAAATAATTCCTCTCACAGAATGAGTCAGAGGAACATTATGTTTTAATAACTTGCATCTTTGCCTATTTTTAAGCTTAAACCCGGCCAAAGCAAGTCATCATTGGAATAATTCATTCACCGTGATCAGCCCAAGCCTTTTAACAGAGGATGTAAATGCTGCTAATGATATATTTTATTACGTATCCTTAGGGGTGCACCGATTGCAATTTTATGGCCAATAAAAACCTGACAGGCCGATACCGATTTTGGCCGATCTCGTTTTTTTTTTCATAACTGACATCATACTCCATGAATGTTTCAGTCTTTTTTATTGTAAAACATCCAACAATACATGTGAAACAATACAAACATGTTGTTTTAACTGCACATGAGGTAGTTATCTCAAATATAAATTCAAAGTTTATAACATTTGTGTCCATCATTTTCCTCGTAGTAGCTTTGCTCTTTGCACTGATAAGCACTCTGTGTTTACCGCCAGTTGTAGCTTTAGCATTAGCTTGATTTCTAACTGAGTGGTGTGGTGGTTTCTTAAAATTTGAATGAGGTAGTGTTTTGTTTGCAGCTTCACCAAGGCTTATTTTCGCATTACAGGAATTACAAATTGTAATCCTTTGCTCTCTTTTTTTTGTGTAAAACTGCCGACATGCTAAGCTAACCGTGCTGTTGTTGTTTCCCTATGTAACAGAGGCATGCGCAGTTGCGCACGCACACACATGAGCTGGTGGGTGGGGCCTGTCAGTCAACTCACAGCAGAAGCGGACAGTGGCTGACTTTATGACCCACTTTAAGACCTTTGTGGAGGTAGAAAAGATTGGTTTCATATGCAAGGATTGGCCTATCGCAGATCGCCCAAAATCAGGGAAATGGGCACCTCTTTTGTAGTGAATGTGATTCTGTTGGTAACAACAGTAGATGGCATACAAATGTGAATTTAAATGAGTGCAAAAAACACCTCATTGTGATGAATCATTGGCTGAGTCAGAGTATTCCCAGAATGCCAGTTCTCGTGATGTGATCAGCAAACCGGTGACAAGGTTATGGGTATTTTAATGTGTTAGTGTGTGTGGGTGAAGTCTTACACATGTAATGTGGCTCACAGTTGTTGGAAAATGCCCTGCATTGCAGTTGGAGAATAAAGCTGCGTAGCCACAGAGCAGCCACGAAGTCATTTTCTGGGAAAACTTAAGGGCTCTTCTGTCAACGAAGCACAAATTTTAAATACTTTATTGTTCCCACAATGGGGAAATTTGGTTTTCACAGCAGCACACATACAGGAATGAGACATCGAGAAAAGCTATAAAAGGAAAAGTAGAGTAAAACAGAGCAGAATAGATCAATACAACTAGGGCAAATTATCTATATGCATCCACATCTACAGACATAAATATACATATGTAATGGACTTAAGGGACGAGTTCCCTATTTCAAGGATTGTTCCGTGGACCAGTAGAAGGAATCTTCTTGGTTTTGCTGGCATTAATGTTCATGTGCTTTAGCACACACCGGTCCTCAAGGCTCCCATCCGACACACTACAAATAATGGCGGTGTCGTCTGATAACCTCTGGAGATCGCAGAGGTCTGTGTTGTGGCCAAAGAAATTGTTGTGTAGAAGCTAAACAGAAATGGGGAAAGCACAGAGCCCTGATCACCTGAAAGCACAGTCTGTTCCTCAGGCCGTCAATGATCCAGACAACTTTTTTGGAAAGTGATACAGGTCAGAGTGGAGATGGAAAATGTTGATGTGTCTCTAAGTGAGACAATGAGCACTAAAGTAATTTAGAAATGTTTGGGAAACACAAAAATGACTTAGATTAGTTTTAAAGGATTTTAAAGAGTTTTTATGGGCTGTTTTCTTATCGATAAGCTGTTTTAGACATTTTCATTCCTCATTTCTCATCAAGGATGTTGAATTCACACAGGAGCGTTTTATAGCAACAGTTTAAGTGCTGACAAAAAAGGCCTCTACAGGTGAATGGACACAGGAATTCAAACATTCACTTTCAAAGTCATGCTGATAAATTTAGTCATTGGGGATTTGTTCCTGTCTGTGTGTTTCAAAGGCAGTTCCTGTTTTTTTTAAATTTTTATATATAAAGGCAGTCGTTTTGGCCTCGGTGATGTATCGACTTGAACCACTAAAGCCATTAGCCTACTGAAAGAGCAGAGTCGTGCCTCACATTGATCGACCTCTGGTATTGATGCACCAATGCTCAGCTTGCAGCAGCAATGATTGTGAGGGAATTTTAAAAAAAGAAAAAGAATTCTTGCAATTTGTTAACAGTTGCAATGGATTAAGGCAGTGGTTCCAAATCTTTTCACAGTCCTGCACCCCTTCAGACATTTAACCTAATGCCGTGTACCCACTACTCCTACACACTTAAACATAATAATGTAATGTCCTATACTATGTAGCTCGACGGTGAAATATGTCTCAGAATTTTACCTATCCTGTTGAGGAATAATGTATATCAAAAAATTATAATAATATGTAAGAAAACATCTTATTCAGAATTATCAAATTTATTTAATGAAATAGCCTGCTGGCATTTTCAGTGAGAAACAATCTTTTTTATTTTGGAAAAAAGAAATCTACCAAACATTTGCTGATTTAACATATACCAGTAGTACATACATACCAGTGACGTGCCGTCAGGGTAGGCAAGGTAGGCAGTGCCTACCCAAGGGTGAATTGATATTTTGATTATTTGTTTTAATTATAATTTTTTATTTTTTTTTTTAATTATCATATACCGGTAATTATAAATTATTCCATTTCCAATAGCCTACAGTACCTAGAAGTTTGAAAGTGTCCGCATTTTGTGCGTTTCATAGCCCAAATTACTAAACAGCGCTATTTCCTCGAACAGCTGCATAGTCTCACTCCGCTGTAAGGCAGAGGGAGGCCACGCCCCCTCCCAAAGGCACGTTGCTCTTCTGCCTCCGTTCCCATTGCGTGTTTTTACGTGTTTGCGCATGCGCAGTCAGGTCCCCAAGATGAAAACTATTTACGTCCAAAGGCAGTGTAGAGAGCTGCCTTTGGACGTAATCTGCCTTTGTGTGGAACCTAGGGATTATGGTATGAGGTTTGATGCTGAAAGAGAAGCCATCATATTCATACAGGACGGGGGGGCAATTTTCAGAGACACACTAATGGACCTTTATGCACATACTTGAATGCACTCGGCCATAAACGCAAACAAATGGCAACTACGGTACTCAACAAGTACATTTAACATATTGAGTATATATTTTAGTTCATTTCTCAATGCTCTCTTTGACCTTTAACTTCTCTCCTTCTAGTTTTAATTTGAGACCTAAATACACACGTTTGACAATCACAAACCTTTAGGCCCTCACGAATCGATTAGATTACGATTATAGTGACTAGATGTCATTATAAATCGATGTTGTCAGGATTCTTTGGTTTCTCACTGTGCCATTGATGAATTGCTGTTTTTTTTTTTTTTTATAACCATAGCAATTCCATTTCATACAGGAGGACAAATGTTACCTCTAACTTTTTATGAGGACATCTGTAAACCTTTAGTTAGAACTGCCTCGTAAAGTGCCAACGCCAGCAGAATCCTTACTGTAACATACTGTATACAATAAACAAAAAAGGATGTTGTAAATTATGTCCAGTTTATTATATATTAAACTATCAGCAACTCGAGTACTATCGTGTTTTTAAAATATTTTTTTGTACTGGAAATTTATGCATCAATTATCGATTACTAGGGATGTCCCAATCCAACTTTTTCACTTCCGATACAATACCGATATTGGCACCTTGTTTTTGGTCGATATCAGCACGAATCATACGTACTTTTATTACTTATTTTGTAGTCTGGAATGTTAGAAAAGGTTTGATCAAGTGATGTTACTCAAACAGAGAACAATAGTCAACAACAGTAGGTATGAGAAAAACTGACCCATTTATTATTAACCAATTGGTTACATACATTTTAACCTTCAACTTAATATCTATTCTACAGTATTCTACAATCGAATAAATATAATATAATATATATATAGGAGATTTTAGATGCAGTCCGATAAAATCCGATATCAATATCTGGTTGGGACACCCCTATCGATTACTATGTCTGATTGACGATGCATCGATTATTTCTCCCACCCCTAATCCCAAAACCTGATGTGTTTATGGTAAAGACAGAGAAATGTGTAGTCAGTGTATTAACACACCCCACTGTCTGCATGCACTGACTGTATCTTTATTGTGCTCATGGATTGAAATCTTCTAAGGCAAAGTTTCCAGCTTGCAGCTTTGCTCACACATCCAGCATCGTGCGTACGTGCCGTGCTTGTGCACATGTGTAAGCGTTTTAGTATTTTTCTATTTTTCCATCTAATTAGTATGTTTCTTTTGTGTAGCTGCCGGCATAAACAGTGGAAGACAGACCTGCCACCTTCCAGCGTTGTTATCACCTTTCACAATGAAGCTCGCTCAGCTCTGCTGCGGACTGTCGTCAGGTTAGTGAATGATGCGCACGCGGATTTCCTCCCTGCAATACATTTGTTTTCATTTTTTTTTTCTTTCTTCAGTGTTTTGAAGAAAAGTCCACTTCACTTAGTCAAAGAGATCATACTTGTTGACGACTACAGCGATAACCGTGAGTACAAAGCACGAATAGATGACACACACACACACGCACACACTAACTAACAACTGCTTTTTGTTTCAGCTGAGGATGGAGCGCTGCTGGGGAAGATTGAGAAAATCCGTGTGCTGAGAAACGACCGCAGAGAAGGTAGCTTATTGAAGATTTCACTATTGCAACACTGTTTTTCACTATTGCAACACTGTCTTTCACTTACACTGCAAGCCTTAATGCTCAATTCTGATTTTTTTGCTCAAATCCAATTTTTTGTTTGTCCGTTCACATTACCATTTAAAATGTGACCGTTATCAGACTCCAGAACTGACCCGCATGCGCAGTGAATGTGTTTGTCTCAAAGTTTTTGTTCAGTGGAGCCAGAGAATGAATGAACAGGTGGAGGAGGAGGTAAAAGAGAGACAAATATTTTGATTTGGTTTTTTGTGGTGCCAATTTGCTTTTAACACACACTATTTATGATAAAATGAAATCAACAGGTTTGACAGGCATTAGGTATTTATAGCAGAGCTTGACCTGAAACCAACAGTTAAAACCTGTTATTTTCCTCATACAAATGACATATTTACGCTTGTTTTAGTGGTAAGCATCGCTTTTATTAACAAACAACTGTTAATGTCAACATCAGATCAACGCACTTTAAACACACACAGGTGCGCAGTGCACGCTTGAGACAGTGGATCTATTTACATAATCAATGTATCATATATAAGGATAATCCGTGTTCTTGTGCAGAAAAAGGATTGATTCAACAGTGGATGCTTCAAGTATCTCCCAATTCTGTCCCTGTCCCTCTCTGCTCCAGAGGACAGTTCACAGCTGCAGCTCAGCACCCTTTTTCTTTTTTTTTTTTTCATTTTTGCAGCGCAGCACTCGGCTGTTACTAATTCAATTCAATTCAACTTTATTTGTATAGCACAATTTACAACAAAGTCATCTCAATGCATTTATCAAAATATAAAATTCATAATAAGAAAGAAAAACCCAACAAGATGACGCCAACGTATCAAATGCGCATTAAATCCACCTTGACCGTTCACACTGTGGTCGTATTGAAAAAGATTTGACCTCTATCTGATTCACGACCACATATAAAAGTGGTCTAAATCTGATTTGAAAAAATCAGATATTGGTCGTTTTTGAGTGTTCACACTGCTTTTAAAAAATCTGATCTGGTCACTTGACCCCCAAAAAGTTGGATTTAGGCCATATTTGCCTGCAGTGTGAACACAGCCTATTTCACTTTCTTATCTGTCACATCATTCAGGGCTGATGCGATCAAGGGTTCGTGGTGCAGATGCTGCCACAGCTCCAGTCCTAACCTTCCTGGACTCCCACTGTGAATGTAATGACCACTGGCTTGAACCACTACTGGAGAGAGTAGCCGAGGTAAACACACGCACACATGCCCTCAAGTGTTCTGGACTTCACAGGATGTTAAGGTAATAGTTTGAAACCTTTGGTGGTGCTCGTCCATGAGTTTTGTTTTTAATTGTGCACACCGAAAATGTAATACTCGGAAAAAAAATTTAAAAAAAAAAAACTAACTCTGGCCATAGGTGCAACTCATAATAGCACACATTCTGTTCGAGTCAAAATTGCAGCAAGAATTTCTTGATAAGGATGTGTTGCAGAGATGGCAGCTTGTTATGTGTGATGTAATGAAATGCGAGTGTATCAGATACAAACTGAGCCACACCAGTGGCTTCTTTTTCAGTAGTATTCAGACCACATTTATACAGGAGAGCAGCAGCAGCTGATCATTTACAACCATTTAAATTAGTAGCATAAAAGCTGCCACTTTTAAACAGTGTGTGATTTTACACATGGTTACAACCTGTTTAACTGCAACATCAGCTGTGTTTAAACACCCAGTTTAACAGTTTTACTTGTGCCAACTGTACTTTAATAATAATTTACACTACACAGAATTGTAACTGTAAATCTTTGACACCGAGACAGAAGTCGCCCACTCACTTTTAAGAGCAATAAATTATATACTATAATTTAGATGAATTCGTTTTTTTTCTAAATTTAATTTTTTTCCGTTTTTTTTTTTTTTTTTTGTCCTTCTGTTTCCCCTTTTTTTGCTTTTTTTAATCTTAAAAAATAAAAGCTAATATGTTGTGCTTTACTCGAACAAATCATTTCGGCTTGCAAGTGTAATAGTTGCCATGAAATGGCCTGTTTTTGCACATTTGGAAACATGAGGAATTTTTTTCAAAATTGTAATTAGTTTTGTACAGTTTAGATTTTATACAGTATATAAATCTCAAAAAATGTATTTGGTTTTTGTGTTTTTCTTCTTTTTAAACTGATATTATACTGGTAGAAAATGTAACAAAGTATTTTAAAAACTGCCAAATAATTGAAGTCTAAAGTGTTATGGAAAAAGGGTAAAATCACTTTCTCATAGGACTATTACTGACCATTTTATAGACAAAAAAGGCAAAAAAAAAAAAAACAGGTGTTAATATTACAGATGTTAAAGAGTTTAAAACAAATCCAAATATGTAGTTTGTTTCTTTGACTGCTGGATTTTCAAACAAATTGATCTGTACAGAAAAGAGCTTAAAAAGTGTATAGAATATTACATCTGTAAGGCCAAAGTATGTTTTTAGGCTTTCTTCGTAGGCCAGCTGATCTGTTTTAATTTAAGCCTTTTTTTTGACTTTTTTGACTGGATTTCACTCAGTGTGGAAGGAACAAGCTAGTTTATGTTAACAAACACTGGAGTAAACCAAATAAAGAAAGCAAAGCCGAGCTAATTACTGGGGTTGACATAAGCATTTGCATTTGTTTGTCATTTTCACAAACACATCATAGTGCTCAGTCATCTGTGGAAAATATTGATGGATTTGACAGATTGTTACCAGTTTATGTTCAGTTTTAATCTTGACTCAAATGAGGGTTAATGATTTTCTTTCCTCTCTGTCGTTCCATCTCAGGATAAGTCCAGAGTGGTCTCTCCCATCATTGATGTCATCAACATGGACAACTTTCAGTATGTGGGAGCCTCGGCCGATTTGAAAGGAGGTGAAGCATGAGAAAAACACACGAGCCCACGGCAGCTCGGCAACAAATCTTTGTCTTCAATACAAGTATTGCTTGCATGACAATAATTACCTTAGTTTGTATATTTTTTAGCTGCAATGAGGGTTTGAAATGTTTGACTGGTGTCCCGCACACAACATATTTACTTTATTGCTGAAACTTATTTCAGTTTTATTTATTTAGCAGCGTTTCCAACACAGCTTTTCAGCTTCGTGTGACCAAAATCTAGCAAGAGTTTTTAAAGAGAACAAAAATCTCCTACAGAAAAGGATGTGGAGGTGGTAGCCGTCTTTGGACTTAATCCTCCTAACACACAAACAAAGACATCAATAAAAAGCCAGTAAAAATATCACATCCTTGGTGGAGCTAACGAATATTTTCTTTTGCATTTAACTCTGAGCTTTAATCAAGCAGTATATTATATCTGGCAAAAATTATTTACTTTTTTTAAGGTTGATATCACCTGCTATTTCTTAGTCATGTCCACGTGAAAGCTTTTGTTTCCAATTAACAATTGATCAACACAAATAAATAGAAACACAGCATGCAGAAACAATTATTTTCCACGACCAAAGGTTTCCATACTTTTATTTTTTCTTATTACAATGAAAAATATTTACTGGTGAGCGTCCTGTGTGTTAAACAGTTGCCATGTTTAAGGCTTCTACATTTAGTGCTTATACATGTCGGCCAATTGGAAAATGCTGATGTTATGCCATTACCTCAGTTGTATCTTTTTCTGCTCAGGTTTTGACTGGAATCTGGTGTTTAAATGGGACTACATGACGCTCGAGCAGAGACGGGCTCGACAAGGGAACCCCATCGCCCCCATAAAGTGAGACCTACGTTCCCATTCTGACTCACAGTCACGTGAATATTCACACTCGGCTCATTTCAACTAAACTCTTCTGTTTCTCCAGGACTCCAATGATAGCAGGCGGCCTGTTTGTCATGGATAAGGAGTACTTTGAAAAGCTGGGGAAGTATGACATGATGATGGATGTATGGGGAGGCGAAAACCTGGGTGAGTGCTGCAAATTCAATGTAAATAATGTGATATAATGATGTGGGTTAATGGCTGTCGAAGGAGGAGGAATTGCAGATAAAGGAAAAGTCACAAATTGAATTTAAAAAGTGATTAGAAGAGTAAAACTGATTAGTTTCACAAAACCACAGCCAGGAGTCAGCATCAATGAAGAGACATTGTCCTAGTTCTCCCGTATCAGTTCAGTCAGTGTAAAGCCTGCAAGTGTGGATTGAAAGAGATTATTAGAGCCATTTTCTATAGTTTACAGTTTTGAGTGTGTGTCATTTGGAATAATATATCAAGTTATTTGTTTGAGAATCTCTGCAAATTTGACTGCGTATTTATATAAAATGTAGGGGGGAAAACCCTTAATATTAATCCCTAAATGTGTAATGTTTTCAGAGGAAAACCTGTATTTTCCACACTTGCTAAGCTTTTGGCTCCTGGTGTCTATGTCCTCTCCCACTCTCCTGTGAGATTTGGTATGAAAGTAACGCAGTAAATGTCTCGCACTCTACTATGAGATCATCTACATTTCAAAGCCAAAAACAGGATCAACAGAAAGCTTTACTGTAGTTTAGGCGTCTTTCAATAGACAGTTGGTCTTAGCAAATGACTGTGAAAATGTGATCATTGCTGTCGCCTCAATGAAGGTCATTTGTAAGAAGGACACATGAATATGACACTTGTGTGTTGCTGTCAGAGTTATTCCTGAAATCTGGCAAACTTCAGACACCTGTGGAGGCTGCACGGTGGATCAGTACCTGGACTGAATCATTCTGCTGCAGAAAGCCAAGACGGCGTCAACACCGCAAACATCACTGAGTAGCCGATGAAACGTTTTAACTGTTTTTGTTTTTCCACCCTGCGGTGTTGCAGAGATCTCATTTCGAGTGTGGCAGTGTGAAGGCAGCCTTGAGATTATCCCCTGCAGCAGAGTTGGACACGTCTTCAGGAAGCAGCATCCCTACACCTTCCCTGGAGGCAGTGGGACTGTGTTCGCAAGGTAACCCCACACAAACTAAACCAGCTGGTTTACTTCAACCAAACAGGAAGAACAAGCTTTCCATGGCTCTTAGTCATAAATGTGTCCATTGCTTTGACCATCAAACAGCAGCAGTTTGAGAGTGTGATGATGCTTATTTTAGATTGAGGTGCATACGATAATGCCGAAATTGAAAGACTCTGTAAAACAAATTCTGACATTTTCTTCTAAACACATTAAATAGGTCATACATGTTTTCCTTAACACATGTACAAAGCCATTCAACCTTTTGTAATATAATTGTGGAGCTAGGCTTCAAAAACTGTATTTTCGATTTCTGCAGTTCAGGATTTAATGGGCGGGTCAGAAATCAGGGACGCGTTACGTAACGCATAAACCCGACTCTGCTGCTGAAGCACACCAAACTTCTGCGGCCTCCAGTGGGCGCAATTTGGCCCCTAGTCAAAAACAAACCACATATTCGGACTTAGGGGAATAAAACGTGTCCGCTGGTGCCACATTTTTCATGAAATTAGAGAGATTATATACCGCAATTTAGTTTTTCGCCTCTAGCGGCCGCAGTTTTGACATATTCGGACTCGGGCGGAGCAGACCTTTCCGCTGACACCCCGTTTGGCCCGATCCGAACACTTTTGGAAGCACTATCAATGCTGGAGCGGCTTTCACATTGTTCTCTCCCATAGACACAGTACAAGGAGGCGGCGCCCTTCCCGTGCTTGGGCGTGGTTCCAGCGCCTCTAACTGACACGCCCACAGCATCTCAAAGCTGAGAGAAGTGCTTGTTTTTCCATGATTTTGAGACCTAATTTTATATACTTAACTATTTTTTCATCCTTCAAATTTAGCTCAGTGGTCAATGACACATGTTTCTGTGGTGTGACAAACTCATAACACAAATGTATTTCTGCTTTACACGGAATTGAATACCGCATACCAATACTGAGGGCGGGATGGAGTTTGTGATTTCATATTCCGTTACTTTCTTACCTGATTTATTTTGTATAACCATTCTTTCAAAGACCACAAAGATGTTTTTTTTTTTTTTTTTTTAAGGCTTCTTCATATTTTGCGTCATTTTCTTTCTTATCGTCATCTTTTTCTTTTCCATCTTTTCTTCCACTTCATCTTTTCCTTCTTCATTTTCTCTCCTCCTCTTTCTCTTCTTCTATCAGCTGTTTTACATGAACACGTCTGTCCTCTGCCATCATCCCTCTGTTTTAGCACAACTTCAATGCAAACACTAATTACCAGCTTTAATAATTAAACATAAAAAAGTTTACAGCTTTTTCAATTTTTTTTTTTTCTTCTTAAATTAAAAGATATTGTGAGAAGCAATAAATCCCTGAAACGAGTCCCACAAACCCTCAGGGCACCACAAAGGAATGTCTGACAGATTGACAAACAGATAACGGAGAATTTAGGATGTCTGCGGTTTCTCCAATTTCAATGGTAGCATATGAAGAATAGACTAATATAACAAACAATTAGGATTTTTAAAAGAAGTTTATGGCTAAATTCAATATCGTTTGACAAATACATCCTGTAGTTACACGACAGCAAAACATCCCACTGAACCCATTACAGAGGGTCTATTTTATCTAACCATATGGTGATGCCTTTAATCCATGAAATATATTATCCTAATAACCAATCAATCAATCTTTTATTTGTATAGCGCCAAATCATAACCAATGGTATCTCAAGACACTTTACAGTAGAGCAGTCTTAAGGACGGACTCTTCATTTTATGGATACACACATATGCATATATACGTATATACACATACATATGTATCCCACACCCAACATGAATTCATCATGGCGGCAAGTTAATAACTGTTATTAAGGCCCCGGGCAAAGATACAACAAAGGTCAAACCATTGGACAAGTAACTAACAAAAAGGGATGAACCAGCTGACCAAACTGGAAACCAACCAACTCAATGGAACTTAGAATGGTAAAAATCAATAGACACAAAATAAGTGCATCAGTAATAATTGAGTGCAAAAATTATGATGGTTCAAAATAAATAAATAAAAAAATGCTTTTCGGAACAAATGTTAGGATCTTATTCCAACATCTTAAACACCAGAGGTGTAAAGAGTACTCATATATCCTACTCAAATAGAACTGTTACTTGACTGAAATTGTACTCAAGTACAAGTAACTCATACATAAAATACTCAAGTACAAGTAAAGAGTAGCACAATAAAATAGTACTCAAAGTTAAAGTTACTAGTTACTTTCACCCACCATGTTTATTTTGGTAATAGATCTTTGCCACGTTTCCCTTGCATACAGTAAACATCTCATGTATAAATTTAAAAAGCACAGTTGGAACTTAATATATTTTCCACAAAGGCATCTGTATAAAATAAAATAAAAACTTATTTTTTCTAACACACAGTAAACCGTTCCAATAATCATACCGTACTGCTTCTCTGGAGGTTGATTAAGAATGGGTCAGCAGGTGGTTCAATAGATAGTCATGAATCCAGCACGGTTTTCCTGTGTCATCAGACGAAATCATGCAGGGTATTGAGCTCTTCACATCTGGAGAGGCATGGGGCTGTAATTAGCTCATTTTTCTTCTAAAGTTTGATTTAAAATGTTACATTTTAAAATGAGGAAGTGAAACATCTCTGCTGCAGCAGCAAAAATTGACATTCTGTCACTGGGGGTCACATCAATGTTTCATGTTGCTTGGCATCGCTCCGACTAATGACTTCAGCAAATGGAAAACAAATGCATGCTTCCATAACCAGCAGAGCTTTGAAAGTTTCCTACGTCTGTCCTTCATCAGTGTCTCTGTCTCTTTATTTTGATGCTGACGTGCCCAGCTTTATTTGCCTGTTGTCATTCTGAGACCCTGCTCCCCTCACGGTTGGTTTGATCCTCTCACACTTCTGTCAGGAACACGAGGAGAGCAGCGGAGGTGTGGATGGACGAGTATAAAAACTTCTACTATGCAGCTGTTCCCTCAGCCAGGAATGTTCCCTATGGGAAGTAAGTAGCACAGCGTATCAGCCCTTCAGCGACGTTCACAGAGCACTAGCCTGTGCTTCATACTGCTACCTACTCTTCATTTTGCTGCCACTAGCAAAATGTGCTTTATTTGAAATAACACATTCAAACAAATCATCTGACAGTCTGACAGTTGTAATGATCAAACCCAATAATCTCTCATTTCACCTCCATGTACTCCTGCATCATAGGTTATGTCATCTTTTCTAATAAACTATTACAGAAGTGACAGTTCACCGTACAAACACAAACACAAAGAAGTGTGGACGCCCTTCATGGATGAGCTTAAATTATAAAGCGCTACAGATGAGTGAGGATTAGACAGTCAGATATTCATATTGTTGTTTATCTGTCTAAATGCCACAAAATCTCCCAATTCTTCTGAGGCACATTGATCTCGTTTTTAGTTTGATTCTTTTGTGACATTTGAACAATGAATCAGGAACAAGATGTTCAACAAGAGCTCCTTGAAGATTTCCTAGAAAGGTGTTTTTCAGATTCTGCATCTCATTTGATTCCACTGGTAGATTTTAGAATCTGAAGCTGTAAGCAGCGGATTTGGTGTGAACTGTAGAGACATTCACGGGTTTGAAATGCATCATAAAGTTTGATCTTCCCTCTTTCACCAATTCTTCTCTTAAAACCACAACCCTCCGCACTAATACTTGGCCTGCAGGCTTTCAGGCAGCTGAGCTCAATGATAGCGCTGTTGTTATTTTACCCATCAGTCAATCTAAATCTAAATTAAATTACATTTTATTTATATAGCACCAAATTCCTGTTGTCAGATCTGTTTAGATCAGCGTTTCTCAAATAGGGGTATGAGAAAGATTTTATTTTATTTTTAAATTTATTTTGATCATGTGAATGACTTAGAAACAGGTAAAATTAAAAACTAAATTAACATCAAGAAATCACAACAAAACAGTATCTTGCATCTTAAAATTCATAAGAGTGGAAAATGAACAAATGAAAGCAATAAATATATGGAGTTTTATATTTTCTATAGAAAATATCATCCAAATAATGATGATGGAAATGATCTTGATTAGAACATGAACTGAAAATACAAGGGTCAGTCTTAGTTCCACACCAGGCGAGAGATGACCAGAAATGATAAAAACTATAGAAATAAATCTATTCAAAAGGCACTAAATAGTGTTTCATTCCACTTATTTACAAAATTAGATTATTTATAACGTGTGTTATTCCATTATTATGCTTTATAAATGTTTTTTTTTGTAGTATTCTGAGCAAAATGTTGTAATTGTACAAAGGGGGTACTTGATTCAGGAATAAAAAGTTTGAGAACCACTGGTTTAGATAATATTATTAGAAATGTTATATTCAGGGGTGCCCATGAGTGGTGCTCAAAAAAATTAACCAATGCACACCAGCTCAAATGTTCAAACACTCTGTGTACCAAAGGTTTAGGGAGATAAAAGTGAACGATGGGCGTCTTCTCCTGATTTGTTTTATTTTTTCAGCCACACGTGTTTGGCTCTGTCGAGTGGAAAGGGGCGGGGCTACAGGAGGAGCAGAATAGAGGGATGCATGGACAACGTGACATTTTACATCATTTTGTTTTGAAGTAAAATGTCACGTTATCCATGCATCCCTCTATTCTGCTCCTCCTGTGAAGTCGTTACGGTAAACATTAGCAGCAAGCAGCAGTTGATGTCATGATTGCAATCACAAAGCTTGTCACTCAACCTCCAAAATGTATGCCAAGCATTTCCTCACTACAAGTGACACTTCCTCACAAATTTGATATCTGTCTTGTTTTTTTTTTTTTTGTTTTAACTTGACTGAAGTTTGATGATCAAGAGAATGCATGTACTGCAGCCTGTAATTCACTTGTGGTTTGTCTCCCTCAGTATTCAGAGTCGCCTGGAGATGAAGAAGAGATTAGCCTGTAAACCCTTCAAATGGTACCTGGAGAATGTTTACCCCGAGCTAAGGTAAGAAAATGAGGGTGTGTGGATGATGAGGGGCGTGGTGGGGTGTGTAATGCTGCCTAATGAAAGATATGCTTCAGTGACAAAACCACAGCTTGGTGTGTCAGACGCTGCAGCAGCATTACAGCCTCTGATGTGTGTTCTATTGGATGATAATGACTTTCATACCTGCTCATTAGCAGCAGGTATTTAAATCCATTACTACCTTAAGAAGGTCATACCACACTTGTATGTATGAATATTTGTGGTTATAGTTAGCATGATCTTGAGTTTTGAATGTTATAAAGATGTTCTTCTGTTATGCTACTTTGCTTTCTGATGTAGTTTTTATTTAGTTACAATCTGCTTTGTCACTTTATCATGCCATGACCAGGTTCAGTGGATTCAGTGCGTAGGGCAGGGTTGGTGTGTACACACACACACACACCCTTTGTTCGACTGCAACATTTTACTTAGAAATTAAAAACAACTATAGAGTAAAATGATGGAATTAACGAGTGATAACACACATTCTAAAGAATCCCATTTTAAAGAATCCCATTTTGTAAGTAAGTGGAAAGAAACACTAATGCAGTGGTTCCCAACCTGATCTCATTTTGATATCAATAATTTTTTTCTATAATTAGGTTTTAATCTTGTTTGAGCTCTTATATATAAAGCATTTTAGTTAAACTAGATTTCAGGGATGCACCAAATATTCGGTGGTCGAATTTATTCGGTGGTCAAATATATTCGGCCGAATATTGCATAAATAGCCACATTCGGCATTTGGGTTTAGTGAGTTAAAAGCAAGGCCGCATAGTAGCGCGTGACACAATAAAGCAATCAAACAACGTATAGTGATTTTCAGTCCGAAAAGTGTGTGCACGTTGCTGCAGGAGCAGCAACAGCAGCTCCTCCTTTCCACACACAAACACTCTCTCCTTACCGCGTAAAAGTTAGAAACCGTCCAATTCCACAACCGAGTCCGTTGTTAGCTCTGTGAGCCACAAATCCGTAAATATCCTCATCGTTTCCTCCTCAGTTTACAAGCGATGTCGGGTCTTGCTGCACAGGCTGGTGTAGCATTAGCACGGAGTGCTAACAGCTGATGTGAACAATTGGTCCGTGGCTCCAAGCAGTGACTCCCAACACAATCAGCAGCAGAAAAAGTAGTGGAGTTTGTGCTTACAGTAGTATAGTTTGTATTTACATATATGGCAATAAAGTATGATATATATTCTGTATTAAACAGCAGTGTTTGTTTTAGCTGTTAGATAGTTGGAGAGGGAGGAGCTCACATTCTAGGACGCGTGTTAGGTGACGTCACCTGCCAATGTGAGCAAAATCCATCTGTCCTGTTTAAAGCTGACTTTTTACAAAATGTAGAATAACAAGGGAGGGAGGAAACAACTTTTTCAACTTTGGTCTCTGAATGAGGCTAAAGGGATTTATATCACTGTAGCAAAACCATTATAAAGTGATTTTTTTTCATCATACCTCCCCTTTAATGCGCTTTAGTTTTTTTTTTGGAATGCATGTTTTGTTTTATTTGAAGGCCTAATATAAATGAAAAACTTTGTAAACTTTGAAAAGCAAAGGCTACTGGAATATTTAAAAAAAATCTCAGAATATTCAATAAACATTTACTTTCTTTAAAAAAAACATATCTAAAATGTATTCCACGATATTTATGCACTATTAAAAAAAATTGTGAAAAACGTAACATTCGATATTTGGTATTCGGCCAAGCGTTTATATTTTATTTGGCTTCGGCCACAAATTTTCACTTTGGTGCATCCTTACTAGATTTATATTTCACAAATTAAAAGTTTAGACATACAGTTGTTTAAGATTGTTGTTTTAATTTAAAAAATTGAAAAATCTATTTGAATTTTTTTTTAAATTTCAGGCGACCCTGTTTAAACTCCAGGTGACCCCATATGGGGTCCCGACTCCAAGGTTGAAAAACGGTGGTTTAGTGGCTTGTGAATAGATTGATTTGTATAGTTTTTATCATTTCCGGCCACCTCACACCTGGTGTGGGACCAAGACTGACCACCCTCTCAAGCACCCCCCATTTTTTATTTAAAAATTGCCCATACAACTTTTATGTAATTACTTCAATAGTAAGTGAATGCGGCCTCCGATGTAAAATGTAGGTAATTATTTTCATCTATTGTCAAAAGTGTGATCAAATGGCCTTTACTGGATAAAATAATCCTACAAGAATATATAGTAATTTATTGAGCAATAGTACTGTTAGTTTGTGGTGAATTTGTCCAAAAAATCAGAGGGTTCCTGTAATCAGAGGGTTCCCGGTTCAAGCCTCACCTGGGCCATCACTGTGGGATGTTGAGCAAGTCCCTTAACCCCAAACAGCTCCCCAGGCACTGCAAAAATGGCTGCCAACTGCCCCCCAGGGGATGAGTTAAATTGCAGAGGACTAATTTCAATATATATGTGTAACAACATATACATACATGACGAATAAAAGCTTAAAGCCCAGTTTAATTTAATTTTCATTAATTAATTTAATAAAATAGCCTAAGAAAGAACTAGGAAAATGTCTCGATTATTTTTAAATTAATTTTTAAATCTTTCTGAGTACCCCTATTTGGGAACCACTGCTATAGACTTACAGATAACACTGCTAACCACCATCACACTAAACACTTATAAAAACTTAGTTGTTATGAAATTAATGAAGCAGCTGTTCACTCTCTGTTTCCACCACAGGGTCCCAGACCACCAGGACATTGCCTTTGGAGCTCTGCAGCAGGGAGGAAACTGTCTCGACACCCTGGGTCACTTCGCAGACGGGGTGGTGGGCGTATATGAATGTCACAACGCTGGGGGTAACCAGGTAGCAATACCACGACGACACACACAGGTCAGCTTATGAAATCCTTGCAGTAGACACACCTGGGACAGTTGATGGTATCTGTGGTGAGAGCACATGGGGGTTTGTAATTAAAGGTCACATGTTCCTCGTCGTAGAGGTACTGTCATAACAAAAGGAAATGATATGTTGAGACAATGTAGCAGTAGATTCTCAAAGCTTCAACTGTGTTCCAGGTAATGGAATACATGTGGTGTCAGTGTCAGCAGGGTGCTAATATTTTTATTATTGGGTTTGTGGACATGGGGCCACTTTTGGAGCTGAGAGACAACAGGCTTTCTGCCCCACCCATACTGTTATTGCTGTATTATTTTTAAAATGTATTACCAGATATGTTGAAAAATTAAAAAAAAAAAAAAAAATCAAGCAAAAGATGCAAATAGACATGAAACTAAAATTAATGTGTTTTTTATATTTTATTATATAATATATTATTATATTTATAAGGTTTAAACCAGACACCATGTTGTCTAAATAGTGAATTACCGTATTTGATTAGTGTTGTAACACAGATATATTGTGTATATTGTGATCTGCCTCTGAAACCTGTCCAAGATATAAATGTTAAATGTTTTGCTGTTTTTGTGAAAGAAAAAAACTAACCTTTGAATTGTCAGGCCTGAACTATTAGCAGACGATGTTGATAAAACCTAACGATAGCCATCTTCCTCTGTGACTCTGCTGACATTTGTGCTTGTTTGTGTTTTGTGGAGGAATGGGCCCTGACGAAGGACAAATCAGTGAAACACATGGACCTGTGTCTGACTGTGGTGGACCGGACAGCCGGGTCTCTCATCAAATTACAAGGCTGTCGAGAGAACGACAGTAGACAGGTACTGTTGTGTTTGTAGTTTGACACATTGTGTAGGTTTTTGGTTCACGAGTCTCTTCTGAATGCGTCTTCTTTCCTCTCGTCCAGAAATGGGAGCAGATAGAGTCGAACTCGAAGCTCCGTCACGTGGGCAGTAACCTCTGCCTGGACAGCCGCAGTGCGAGGATGGGGGGACTCACTGTGGAGGTGTGCAGCCCCAACCTTAACCAGCAGTGGAAGTTCACCCTCAATTTACAATCATAGGGGGTGCAGGAGTATCTGGACATTGGATAAAAACATCTGAAGAATCCAGGACATTGGTAGGAAGACGACTCAAGGAGACCAATCAACTCTTTGGATAAATGGTTTCTCCTTTCGACTCCTAAGTTCAGCTGCTCATGTCTACTCCCCGCTAAGCTCCTCCCCCCTGAGGGAAGCAATGAGCTCAGCCCACAGGGGGATGGGCTTATAGACAGTGATGGAGTAAACTGGAGGCTGAAGGGGACCAAGATTGACCTCGATGAGGATTAAAGTGCTGAAAACACTTTTTAAACTACATACCTCAGTGTTTTGTTCATTGATGGCTCCAGAGATGAATGACCAGTGAAAATGGACGTTCCTTTGCTTTCTTTATGCTGGTGAAGCAGAACTACGACATAATTATTTTAGTTCACTATTCATATTTTTACATCTCTGGCTTTTGCGTATCCTTGGAGTCAAGAAGGGGGATTTATTTGTTTTGTCCTGAAACCCTAAACGTTAACAGAGGCTGCTGGTCGGGGTTTTGGAGGAGGGGCTTTGGGTGAATTTATGAAACAAACTCGATTCCTTGAGGTTTTCCTTTTGTTAACTCATTCGTTTACAGAATCATTGGGGATTTGGAGAAAAGGATGATGTGTGTCTCCTTTTCATACGGTTTCTTTTCAATAGATTTTGTCTTAAGAAGATGAATGGGATGCATCTCACAGGGAATTTAGTTTTCAGTTTGTGTTGGGTTTTTGCTTCTGAGATCAGGAAGTGTCCTGAGGTCTACCCTGAAGGTTTTACTGGTTGTCTGCAGGCTAGAGCACTGGCTGCTCACATTTACACACAGATGGACAAAAACGTATCAAAGAAAACCAATATTTGACCTCCATGATTTTGTTTAAATTTCTTTAAAAATATTAAAACCAGTTTTTCTGAATAATTTGAAGGGAGGTTATGGGAGAAAGAAAACTATTGCTTGTTTTTAAATGTTTAATCTATGTTGCTTTCCTTTGCCTGTGTCTTTGTTGCCATTTCTATATATATTTTTTCAAACCAGGCTTATGTTACAATTCCATCTACAGTGATTATACAGTCTCATCAGTTCAAAGGTGATTTGTTTTTTCCTCAGAAGATTCAAACTGTCATAGATTAAAAAAAAGGATTATGAACTCCTTAGAATGAGTAATGCAGCCTTATTTTAAAACAGTCTTTTTTTAAATGACCCCGGTCCCTTCTTTAGTGACAAAGTCCAACCTTTCTGAGTCCAGTCTGTGAACAGATGGTGAAAAAACTGAAAACTGTAACCCAAGCTTTATTAAGATCAAACTGATCCTCTTCACTACATGCTTCCAAACCACATTCCCACAGTGACACTCATGGTTTCGTTTAAGTCTAGTATTTTTTTCTGATCAGCCATGTGTTCCTGTTGGACCTGAGCAGATATTTGTGGTTGCACAACCACTGCTGCAGTTTCTACTGATACAAACCAGAAACATGAGGACTTGTTTATTCAGACTAAATGTGACACAGTGCAGCCTTGTAGTGTACGTGTGTCTGTTATTCGATGCCTTCTGTGTGTCAGTGGCACAGCACTAGTTTCTCTTCATCCTCACTGCTGTGATCCTCTGCGCCTTTAGTCACTGACGAGCTGCAGTTTGATGGAATTGTTCGACAATAAATGTGCTACGTCTCATCACTCGAAGCAGCTTTAGATTAAGAGATCTCTAAAGAGATGCAGCTTTTAAGATCACACCCTCCTTTTTCCTGTTGGGACCAGAGATGAGTTGTAGCATAAAATCGTATTTTTGCACGTGGATCTACCTTATCACATTAGTGTATGTAGTTTTATTCAGAGTTTCAAACACAGCTGTCTTGTTTTTCATCTTGTTCACGGGTTTTGTTGCTTCTTTATTTTTATTATTTAGTCTTTTTCTACCTGATATGTTTAGGTTTTTTTTTTTTTTTACCTGGTCTAACACATAAAAGAAGTAGACTTGAGAAGGTCATCTGTAACTGCAGCAGGTTTAGAAAAGCCTATCCTGTGACTTGATGGGGTTCTGCTTTGTGAGAACAGTCCCAATAGGGTACAGCCTTTGACCAAGTGCATCCACAAGCCCACACTTTTAGCTTTCTTTGGATCTTATGCTCAACAGACATTCAGATAGAAATCTACAAAATAGATTGTATATGTGGGGGTGGGGGGGTTGCAGTCAAAAGTAATATTCGAATTCAGAGTTTATTTTTCTCTGACCTGTACATACTAATCTGAGGTGTCAGAGAAACACTTTGATAGTAAATGCAGGTAACAGGAGGTGTTAGAGTTGAAACATATCGGTCACATCTGCAGCAGAGTTGGTACAGTTCTCAGATTATGTGTTTTCTTGGGTAAGAATAAACACAATAATGGTCAGATTTGGTTAGAAAGTGTTAGTTATCCATGTCTTTTTGTACGTACTCCTCAGTTCAGTGAGTTCAGCTTCATGAGATTCAAACACACTGATGGTTTCTCATGATTTCAGCGCCTCCTGTGGTCACACTTATTTAGTGCAAGTCAACAAGAAAAAGGGGCCATGAGGTTGTTCCACTGAAGCCCATTTACACTCACAGGATAAAAAAAAAAACATTTGTTCCTCTTACCATGTTCATCTGCTCATTTTCTAACGCTGTGATTTAACCATCAGAAGGTGACCCAGGCCTACCAGGAACAGGAGCCAAACTGAGTGACTATAGTGCAAATACTTAATCTTCTTCTGCAAACAGTGACATGTTGGAAGCCTTTTTCTTTTTAATCATGTCTCATTCTTGTACTGGTAAAAAGGTTGCTATTTTATTTGTGTTCTTTTAAAGAAAAATCACTGTAATGAATAAGAAGTTCAGCACCTCGGTTTTTTTTTTTTTTTTTTTTTTTTTAAATTGGATAATTAAATGTTTACATCTTTAGCACAATGTGCCAAAGTTCCTTCATGTTTTGTTTTTGTTTTTTTCTGTATGAGGAAGATAAACAAGAAAAGAATGAGTTTGTAGACTCTGGAAACTGGTGGAGTTTAGATGCTTGTAGCATGTTGTCTATTTTACTGTCGCTGCACCTCAGTTCTACATTTTGGTGGGCTGCACTCAGCACAATTTGTATCACTTCAATGACTGAGTATTGGAATAAAAAAGGGTCAACAAACAGTTTTCAAGTTAATGACATGAACTCCTAAGAGGTTGATCAGCCAACACGTTTAACCCTGGCCTACATGAGGTGCACGTTAAAGAGCTGATGGCAGAATAACAACAATTGCAGAATGATGTCTAAGGTGAATTTGTATTTCAAGAGCATCCTCTAAAAACATCCACCTTGACTTTACTTATGCTCTGTTTTTGAGAAGACCAATTTCTATATTGAGAGTTGTTCTGTAACGAGAATTTTAAAGGTCATGCTTTGTGTTTTCCTCAGCTTTCCTTGGAAGCGGGGGAAGGTTTAGGTCTTAAAACTGGAAGTCTTCTTCCTCTCAGGCCACCTCCAACTCCATCATAGGATTAAGTGAAGAAGAGCCGAGTGTAATATGTGAAAAGCTCTGAGACATCAGGCTCAGGTCTGCTTAAGTCTCTACAGCCTTTTCTGTGACCGGTTGTAGTAGAGCATAAGAGTTTAACAAGTACGCAACACTTGAAGCTGAAAAAGTCTCATCACCTGTTGGTGATGGATAATAGAAGACAGTGAGCATTCAACATAACGCTGTTGTATGACAGGAGCACTGATAGCTGGTGATATTGCCTGGTGCGCGATGCAACGTGAGGAGTCACATGTAAAAGTGTATATTGTTGTATATACCAAGATCAGTGTGTGTGCGTGTGTACAGTATGTACATAAATAGTGTATTCGGCCGCAGTTCCTGGATTTGTTGTCGGACTGTATAGCGCTTCTAACTCTTCCAGTTTTATAGAGTGCAGAAATTAAATTTGAATGATGAGAATTGATTAACCTAAATAAATGCATTTATAATATACTAAATAGTCTGTGTTTTAACCTCCCTCACAAGCACACAGATGAACTGACAATTGCAGTTTCATTGCCTGTTTAATCAGTTACAGTTTTATTAATGCAGTACATCTAAATGTAATTTTTAAAAAAAAAATTATAATAATAATGCATTGGATTTTATATAGCGCTTTATAATCGACACTCCAAGCACTATACAGAATCAAGGCATTATTTGTTCACTCCACAGTTAGTGGTGGTAAGCTACTATTGTAGCCACAGCTGCCCTGGGGCAGACTGACTGAAGCGAGGCTGCCATACTGCGCCATCGGCCCCTCCGACCACCACCAACACTCACTCACACACTACATTCATACTATGTAGTATGTGTAGCCTTTTAACACCATGATAAATTCCTTAAGTAGATAAAGTTTTGGGTTTTCTGTTCTAAGCATGCTGAGTTTGGCCGCTGGGCATGAGTCATATTTACTGGAAGGCCTAAATATTTAAAGAGGGAGCGTTTTTTACCCATCACTCAGGTCTTGCTCTTGTCTAAGTCTCAAACAGAGGCTGGCAGCCTGCCTTCCATACTGCAATAAACAAACATCCTGTGCTTGGCCAAAAGCACAGGAAACTTCTCTTTTTTTTCCTTTTTTTTTTTAAGTCTAACTAAACTTTCCAAAATGTGTGTTGCTAAAGTTCGGCATTCTTAACTTCTGAAAATAAACTAAATGAAGTCCAAAACTTTATTTTCCTGCTTTGAGAAAAAAAGAAAATCTGAATCAGTGTCAAACAGGTTATTGGTTCCTGATGTAAACTGAATTTATTTGATGTAAAAGCATCAGAGTGGACGGTTATTTCACACAATATGTTACAGTCTGTTGTAAATGACTAAATATTAGCAAATAATACAAAATACAAATTAAGGGGTGAATGGACTTGATTCATATAGCACTTTAATTACCAAAAAAGGCTTTAAAATATCACCACATTCACACACATGGAAAACTGCTGCCATGCAATGTGCTAATGTACTACTGGGAGATTCTTCAGGTTTAGTGTCTTGCCCAAAGACACTTCGACAGAAGAAGACAACTCCTACCTCCTGAACCACAGTCGCCGAAAAGTAAAACGAACCCTTCATTCCCACAATCCAGGCTAACTGGTGCTATCGAGGTAACTGGGAACCTGGAATATTATTGTTTTTATTTATTTTAACTTGAGAGTTTTTTGTTCAAGAAAATAAATACGATCGTCCTCAGGGTCACTTTATTCAACACATTCAAGTTAGAATAAATTAGGAATGATCTGGATCATTTTTGAAGTGCAATAATAAAAATATTGGACTGTTTTTTCCAGAGTTACATTTTCACATATCTTATTTAAAAAAGCACAATCCAAATATCTCTGGACAAAATGTAAAATAACGTATTGCTTATTTTCGAGAGGTGGACAAAATATTCACCTTTAATTACGTGATTAAATTTGCAGATACTCATTGTCAAAAACTACTCCAATGCAAGTTAAAGTAGCCCAGTCAAAGTAGTACTTAAGTGAAACTACTGAAGTATATGCAATAATAAGTACTTATTAAATATGCAGTACGTATTGAAACTAATGAAAAGTTTTGCTCATCATAGCTAAAAATAGGAAAACACTGGTGCACGATCTGCAGTACAACTGAATAACACTAGTATCGCATTAAATACCATAACATTTGGTTTATGTTTAAAAAAAAAAACCACATCAAACCAAACAAGATCCCCATCATTCAAATATTAGCATTAACGTTACAAAAATAAAGGTAAGTCTATTGTTAACTAACTCAGCTGCATTCGTTGATGCAACAGTTTTATTTGCCAAAAATAAATAGAAAATCAAACCAACACCTTTTTATTATCAATATATTTAAACAACTTTTATGAGGACCATAAATATAGTGGAGTAAAAAGTAGATTATTTGTCTTTCAAATATAATGGAGTGAAAGTAAGTGTCGCCTAAAAATAATAATCAAGTAAAGTACAGATACTTGAAAATACCACTTAAGTAATGTACTTGGGTGTGTAAATGTACTTAATTGCTGTCCACCAATGTTTAGCTCTCAGTGAAATATATTTACGACTACAATGTAGTGTCTAATAGAGACACACCTGATTGGAGTAGATAATCAGACCCTATGGAGAGCTGCATGGTGATGCAATGCAAGACTGCACCTCTCTCAAAAATAAAGTATAATTCTTTTAATTTGTATTGACAATGACTTTTTCACGTGTTTTTACAAATTTTCAAGTTCTACCAAAGGATAACCCTTTTACAAATCAGTCAGAACTGAAGCAAATAATAAATATCATTATACAGTAAGATATGCAGAATTTACACATGTAACCCACCTATTATCCTCGAGTATTACTAACACATTTTAACCCAGGGTCAATCTGACCCCATGGATATTTGCCTACACACACACACACACACAGACACTGGGGATGTAAGGTCACCCATGGGTCACACAGAGGGATAAGTTTTACACAGCTAAAACAGCTTGGGGTCAAATTGACCCCAGAGGATTAACGCCAATGTGCGCAATAAAAGTTCAGCAGCACATTAAAAATTATCATCATGATAATTTTGTGCTTAATCAATTGTACCCATCCAATTAGGGAAAATAAAGAAATATGAAGCAAAAAATAAATAAAGTCGATTATTGTTTTTTGAATGATAAACATTGAATGGGGTCACAATGACCCCAAGGCGCACATACAACTTCAAAAATAAGAGGGTCGCTTTCTAGAGCAGTGGTTCCCAAACTTTTTGTGCCCAAGGTACACGAAAGGACATGTAAAAATCTGAAGGCACACCTAATGTGCAAAACAGCCTTTATAACACGTGTTATCACTCATATCATGTACAATATCTGTAAATGTGCATAATTATTTACTAATGCCAAATAAAACGTGACAAAGACAACTATATTTCTCATGAAATATTTATGAACGAAATATTTCAAAAATATTTAGGTATAAAGTTTGCCCCTGTATTATGAAATGAGTGCATACAAAGTAGTAAGTTAAAATGAATATTTTTGTGTAGCTGTATATTGCAATAATGTATGGTTGTCACAAAATCCCACGGCACACCCGGACTAGCCTCACGACGCACCAGTGTGCCGCAGCACACCGTTTGGGAACCACTGTTCTAGATCTAGAAGATATGGGAACCATTCATGGACCTCTGACATCACTTTTGCCTAGACTTATATGCATAAAAACTACACAATTGACAAATTGTGAACTGTAGCCCTGGACTGATTTGGTTTGTTTTATTTTATTTTTTTCATTTATTTTTTTTTTTTTTTCCATACTTGTAATTGTTATTGTTTGTTGGTTTTAATTTTGAAAAGCGAAAATGAAAAAACAAAAAAACAAACAAAAAAAAAAACAATAGGAGGGTAAAGTTCAAGTTTTTAAAAACAACAAAAGAGGGCAAATAAATAGCCAAAATTAAAAAAAAAGAAAAAAGAAAAAAAAAAAAGGGGAGTTATGTCTAAGTATTTAGAATAAATAAAGTAAAAGGTCAAACTCTTGTCACCGCCCATCCAGCAGGGGGCGAAGCCTCGTGCTGTATCCACGCGGTGGTGAGTAGAAGAAGAGCAGCTGTCTGACCGTGTATGTCAGTAGTAGTGGTGGTGCTGACGAGCAGCGTGTCTGTGGACTGACGGCTTGGAGCAGCAGCAGCAGCGTGGACACTGGACAGACGTCGACATGAAGAACGAAGGCATTGAAGGCACGGAGCGGTTCGTTAGCCCGGAGCGAGGCCGCGGGCTGCGGGCGCTGCGGCACTTCTCCGTGGGAGAGCTGCTCTTCTCGTGCCCCGCTTATTCATACGTGCTGACGGTGAACGAACGAGGAGCTCACTGCGAACACTGCTTCACCAGGTAAAGCTCACCCACCCACCCAGCTGTCAGCATGGACTGAATCAGACTGTTATGGATCAGATTTGAACGTACACAGCTGAGTTTGTACTAACTCACATCCTGCTACCTTCCTCCCAAACCACGCCCCCTTTACGGTACTCACTGACAGATGATTTACTGATCTGTTATCGAATGAAATCATCAGATAATACTGTGTTGTTACAGGTCTGTTGGACGTTTTTTAAGGATTAAGGTTGTGCATTTGTCATTCTAACATTATGTAGACATGAACACACAACAAATGAAAATACTGAAAAAAATAAATGAACTCAAATGTAAAGAAACCAAGTGTGTACCTCCAGGAGAAAAGATAAACCTGCTTTTAACTGGCCTCCCGCAGTAACACATTTATTCTGCTACATTATTATATGTATGTAATAGTCAGCAAATTCATGATCTAACACCAACACAATATAACAACTATTTTTTTTAAATATATATTGTAGTTTTTTTTTTTGTGATATTTGAGCCGGGATATGGATGAAGATGCCAGACACTGTTGTGTTTTTGTCAGTTTTATTTTTTTTAAATCATTTTAAGACACTTCACTATAGTCATATTAAGAGGTTATTAGTTGTTTTAATCTATGCTCAATCAATGATATAGAGTTGGAGCGACCGGGGCTCATTGGTGGAGTGGTTCGTCCAATAACTGAAGGGTTATTGGGTTCAAATCCCGCTCTAGTCAAGTCATTGTCATTGAATGGCACTTCACCCACATTGCCTCGTATGAATAGTGTGTGAGTGTGTTGGTGGTGGTTGGAGGGACCTTTGGTGCACTCTGGCAGCTTCGCCTCTGTCAGTCTCGGTTAGCTGTGGCTACAATAGTAGCTTACCACCACTGTGTGTGGATTGAAAGTGATAAAGCGATGTATGGACTTTTTTCATATTGGCTGATTTTTTTTTTTTAGATTTTATTTGAAATTTTATTTATTTATATATATTTTTTCAATATATAGCACTTTAGAGTTAAAGGAAAAAAGAAAGAACATTAAAAACATCTATTTGGATTTATATATACAACAACAACAACAAATAAAGTAATAATAGCATGTGCACGGGAGAGGTAGAAGCCAATAAGCTTACAAATAAAAAGCCGATATAATAGGATAAGAATATAATAGTGCCTGATCAAATATCCTTATCCTGTTATATCTTTAATAGGATAAGGATTTTTGTTTCACTTGGTTGCGTACGGGTGTATTTAAAGTTCAATAGATATTAAGAGTTCTAGTGGTGTATTTGATTTAATTTCTAATATATACATATGTATGAGTGTTTCCATTGTCTTTCATAGCAAATAGCATATTGGCTTCCAAAATCAGCTTTAGATATCGGCCATCGGCTGAAATAACAAATAAAAAAAATGGTGTCTGCATCGGCCTTTGAAAATCCGATATTGGTCGACCTCTATAAATTTTATCTTGAAAGAAAGAAACACAAGCTAGTTGTGTTTCTTTCTTTCAAACCTTGAGTGCTGGGAGATTGTTCAGCGTGAAATAGACCTTTTTTTTCCCCTCCTGGTCACTGTCGCCCAAACCTACGCATGCGTCTTCAACAGGCGGCCATTAAAAGGTTTGTAGAGCACCCAAAGGTTAGGGTTCTAAATTTAGGGAGACATGTGTCACAGGAGAGGAGGAAGCACCAAGATAGGAGAAGGCCAAGAGTGCTTGTGTTTCGAACAGGGATTTAATCTAATGGTCTACGTTTAATCCAACTAGGTCATAAATATTTAATGTAACAGAGTGGCCTGTCATCAGCAGTGTGTAACTCTCCTATGATTGTTACATTCAAACCATAATGTTTGACAGAAATGTCTGAAAATCAGAAATCTGAGATTCACATGTTTTAAACCAGTGGTTGTCAAATTTTTTTGGCTTAAGTACCCCCTTTCTCTTATTTCTGAATGCAAGTACCCCCTTGGTCCGACAACAACATTTTACTCAGAAATCTGTGAAAAAACAACCATAGAGCATAATGAATGAGTGATAACACACAGTAATGAATAATGTAAAGTAAATAAGTGGCATAAAACAGTATTTAGTGCCTCCTGAGTAGATTTATTTCTATAGTTTTTATCATTTCTTGTCACCCCTCCTGATGTGGGACCAAGACTGACCTTTGTATTTTCAGTTCATGTTCTAATCAAGATCATTTCTATCATCATTTTGTGTATTTTTTTGTTTGTCTGTTCTTTTTATTATTCAGTATATTTTTCTCTTATTTTGTGTGTTTTTGTTGTTGTTTTTGTGTGTTGTTGGTATAGTTTTATTTATACTATTCTCTCGCAGTATGTGTTTTTGGTGTCGTTTGGTTGTTTAAGTCATTTTGTACATTTCTCTGTTATTTTTGTGTATTTCGTAGTAGTGGTTTTGGTTTAATTTTGTTTAGAGGTCGATTAATATGGGATTTTCAAAGGCCGATACAGATACCGATATAATAAAAAATTCGGCCGATGTATAGAGCCGATTTTGGAAGCCGATAAACTTTTTTTTTTTTTTAAAGCACATTGATTATGAAAGACAATTGAAACACATATTATATAAATGCGGGGTCCTTCCGTCAGTCAAGTGGTGGCTGCAGCTGCTAACACAGGTGCCTGATCAAATATCCTTATCCTATTATATCGGCTTTTTATTTGTAAGCCTATTGGCTTCTACCTCTCCCATGCACATTCTATTATTATTATTACTTTTTTTTTTATATATATTCATAGATCCGAATGGATGTTTTTTATGTTCTTTTTTCCTTTAATGGCTACTCTAAAGTGCTAAATAAAATATTTTAAAAATTGGCCGATGGCCCATCTTGCTGGTCGACCTCTAATTTTGCTGTTGTCTGTTCTTTTTATTATTCAGTATATTTTTTACTTATTTTGTTTTTTTTAGTCATTTTGTGAGTTGTTGGTGATATTTAGTATGATTATAGTTTTTAACTAAAAATAAAGACTATTAAACTCCATATTTTTAATGCTTTCATTTGTTAATTTTCCCTCTTTCTCTCAAGTACCCACTGTAGTGCCATCGCACATACCCCCATTTTTTTTTTTTTTTTTTTTTTCCATTTGAGGAACACTGTTTTAAACCAACATAAATTAGTGAAGGATCTTCTCACCCAGCATTGAATCGTGTGCGTGCGCGCGTGCGCGCGTGTGCGTGTGTGTGTCATGTCTTTACAGGAGAGAAGACCTCTTTAAGTGTGGTAAATGTAAGCAGGCCTACTACTGCAATGTTGAGTGTCAGGTAAGGAGATGGTTTTTTCTTCTTCCCATGATTACATTAGAGTATCTGTAAATTAATGTTAAGTACATGCCAACATTTAGCTAACCACACTCATAGAAAGGGTTTGATGAATCCTTCGCACCCCAACATGTCATACCTTCAACGAGTAGCATCACAGTTTATTTTTGTCTTGTTTTCAGGAATCAGGCTCTATGATTTTATAAAAACCCTCTTTGTTTAGTGTCCTTCCTTGTTATTGTCCAGGGTTGGGGTCAATTATAATTGTAGTTGATAATAAATTTCAATGATGGCGTAATTGTAATTTTAAAAAACATCTGTCGCTGTTGTAATCGTAATTTAATTGTAATTGAGTTCAGAGCCTTGACTTTGTAATTGTAATTGCCATGAAAATTCTATAAAAATTGTCTATTATAATTTAACGCTAAACTGGGCAACAATGTTACAGTTCTATGTACAGTTCTACACATATGTAGTTAAAATATGTTTCATATTAAGCTTTCCCACATTCTACCATTTAAAAAATCTAAATCAATTGAGGGGTTTTCTGACAAAAAAAAGGCTTAATGTCCATGTCAAAAATATTAAAACCCATATTTTCATTGATTAGCAAGCCTATAAGGTCACTAATAGATAGATAAATATTTGTTTTTAGTGTATTTTACAGCTCATTTAGGACCCGTTATCATTAGAGATGCTAACACAAGAGGAGGGTGAACTTTTATTAGGTTATTTATTTAAGGCTCATTAATTGTGATTATTTGTAATTGAATTTCTGAAGATAAAAAATTATTGTCATTTAATTGTAATGGGGAAAAAATACTGATCACTACTCATAATCGAATTGTAATTAAAAACGTAATTGTAACTGAAAAATGTAATTGATTCCAACCCTGTTCTTGTCTGACACTCTTTTCTCATGTTACCACTTGGGATTTAGTTTAAAAGTTGTGTTTGATGTAATATTATCTCATTGCTACCGGCACATGAAGGCCACTTCTGCACAATAAGATCTTTGAAATCAGAGGCTACACAGACTTTAGTTCTGTTTCTGTGACAGTTTTGTGGCGCTCTCTCTCAGAATCTGCCAGGTTCAAGTTTTGTGATAGTAAGCATTAGCAAAGATTTCTTCTTTTTGATAGTTTCCCACTTTTTAAGTTTTATAAAAGGATCATCTGTTTAGGGGATTGTGTTTTACTGTTTCCTCTTTGCAATTTATTTGTTTCTGGCTCTTGTGAATGTTTCCTCACCTTCTATTTCTGCCCTGTCGTGTGTTGCGTAGAGAGGCGACTGGCCCATGCATAAGCTGGAGTGCATGGCTATGTGTGCATACGGGGAGAACTGGTGTCCATCGGAGACAGTCCGACTGGTGGCCAGAATAATCATGAAACAGGTAGTGTATTAAAGATGGGAGTAAACATAAAGAAGCCATTTTCACTGTCATGTGATTAATGCTGTTTATACTGTTATTTACTTTTTATTTATGTATTCTTGTGTCTGTTTAGAGAGTTACTACAGAGCGAACGCTGTCGGAGAAGGTGCTGCTGCTCAAAGAGTTTGAATCACGTGAGTAGACAAGTTCATAGATTGATTGCAACCTTTATTTTAACAGGGATGCATGTAAAAACAAAATAAATCACTGAACACAGCAAGTCCAGAAAAGGACACACAAAATATATTTAGAAAATAAGAATAAACATTATTCTGTCAGTGTTTTAGCAATTAATTATATCTGTAGAAATAAGTAAAATAAATGAGTCCAGTGGGGAAGGGAGCAGGGAGAAAGGAGGGTTTAGAGTGAGATTAGCTGAAGAAGAAACTTTGTTTTCACATACATCCACAAATTTTGTTCTACGCGTTTAACCCATTCCTGAGGAGCAGCCACAGGTCTCTCTGCTTGCTATCCTGCCTCTGCCTGAGGGTGGGAGCAGCTGTCAGGTGTGGCTTGATGAAGGAAATGTTTAAAGGCTGAAAAAAGGGAAGTTTTTTACGGTATGTACATTGGCTCAGTTGAAGCGCTCTACTTTTCTTACCCTTCCATCTCTCATAAAATGCAACCCTAATGATGGGTCACTTGTCACTCACAGTCATATGGTGTGTTTTCTAGTCTGTGACCAGCAACAGCACTGGTTTTTACCTTGTTTAACTTAGATTCAATCACAGTAAATCATGGAGAAACCTTTATTTTAATTCTTTAAGTAACTTTTTGATTTGTGTCTGTGGCAAAGTATGGCTTCATGGTAGAGTTTATTTCCTTCTATTCAACCTGCTGTCATGTCCTCAGCCAGAAGCATGAATTTTTTTACTTCATTATTACTTATCACACCAAAACATTTTCATTTTGGAGGTTGACAGCAGGAAACAAACTGTGATCTTAGATGATTGCTTGGATTAGTTTAGTGGAATTATTCATTAATCAGATTAATTTGTTCTATTGCTTTGTGCAGTGTTTAAGAGGAAGGTCCTCCTGCTTTTTCTGCATGTGTAGCTGTGTCTATTAATATCTGCAACTGTAGCCCACAGTCCTGGTTCTGTCTCTTTTATTCATTCTGTTTGCTCTGCTCCAAAAATCCCAGGAAACTGGATGCTGTATTATTCATGATCCTAAACAACCATTGCCTCTGTGCCCAGCGAATATCCTGCTTCATTTCACAGACACATAGGCAGGCTTCGGCTCTTAATAACATATTCTTGACCTGCGTAAAGTCTACATTTGATTTTCTTCCCCTGAGACAGTTTGAGAATATCTAAAGCTTTAGGTTTTCTAATAGTTGGAGTCTTTTAAATGGAGTGGCCCTGCTCCCCACTGTCCCGACAATTTGCTGCAGAGAAGAGAACATATGTTGAGTCTCAAGCATCCATTTGGAAATCTGTTTTTGTCCAAGTGGTTGTTGTCAGCTCTCACGTGTCACCACAGTATTGCCACTGAATTCTCCTTCATGCACACATAGCAAATGTGTGGCCAGCTGCCGCCTGCACACCGTCACTGTGAGTCAGTATGATTGGTAAAGACACATGGTATACAGCAGTGTAAACACACACACACACTTCTTCTATGTGGCAAATAGCTTTAACATTTACAAACAAGTCATACAAAAGTTTTCCAAAAAATTGGCAATCTTATTTGGACCATGCAGGTATACATTTGTAAACTAACTAGCCTTATTGGGTCAAAATTGGAGCATTTGTCTGTTTTTGATTTATTTTTAACTTTTTTTTAAATTTATTTAGTTTTTATTATTTATTTTTGAGTGAGCAAGGGAGGGGGGGGTGGGGGTGTAGTTTTTGTTTTGTTTGTGTTGTCTTTTTGGAGTTGATTGTGTATGTAAATTCAAAACCTAAAAAAACCAAACATTTACAAACAAATCAGGTTGATAATATTATGGATGCGTAACTAATTAGATTTCCTCTAAGTTGCTTTGACTCTATTTTGTTGTTGGTGCATGTCGCCCCTGGAGACCAGTATCCTGAATGTTTAAACTGGTTCCCTGCTTAAACCAGTTTGATCACATGATAGTGTCTTTGCAGAGCGGGTCACTACTTCCTTGCTATGGCAGCACCTTCCAGTGTGATAAATGACAAAGGAAGAATAAGTATTATTACGCTCTCATAAACACTATAAATACAGTGAAATCATGCAAATGCAGAACACCAACACTCTTATTGCCTCCTGTTAACTGTTACTTATTTTATCACACATTAGTTTGTTCCCATTTTACAATCACATCTCTAAAAATAAGGTTAGAATTAAAAGTACTTTGGCACCAGTGAACTGAATGACTATTAAAACATGGTTAGCAGTGGTAATTCATGCTTGGCCCAGATTGTTCGATAGCAAAATAAGCCTAAAGTGTTCTACAGCAAACCAAACCAGAAATACATTCCTTAATTGCTGCCTTATTGTTTTACCTTCTGACAATAAAAGTTGGCAGTGGTTTAACAACTCTGCCCTAAACTATTAGGTCCAGGTGCTGGAAATGTACAGCTTCTATAGCTTAGCTACACTTTTTTCATCATGTCTCCACTTGTCTGCTGCCTTTTCCAGATTTGGATAAGATGGACAGTGAAAAGGATGAAATAGTTCAGGCAGACATTGCAGCTCTTCATCACTTCTATTCCAAACACATCAGTGACCTTCCTGATGAACAGACACTTATTGAGCTCTTTGCACAGGTAAGACTGAGTGAGAAATGATTCTTCCATGATTTTTTGTCTAATGAGGCAAAAAACACTTCATGTGGACATTTTTTTAATACCCTTTACTCTGATGTTATTTGTCACAATTTAACATAATTAGTCTCTATACAAACTAAATTGGCAGTTGTTAAGGTGTGGGCATTCCAGGTTTTATAGTCCATCACTGGGATATTTGTTTTAATTGTTTAAAAACCTGCTGGTTCATTCAAGACAAGTTCTCAGTCAGCTGTTGGTGTCCTTTCTGTCTTAAATTGTATTGTGAGATTTAGATTTTAATGGCTTAAAAATGCATATTGTTAATATTTATGCTAGTGCTTTATACCCCAACACCTAATTCAATGCTTATGGTTTGTGAACATCAGGCATAAATGAGATTATTAACCCGTGAAAAGGCTTGTGTTATTAAATGTTTTGCTTTCGTTGGCATGTGTTAGCAGTTCTTCTGTGATGGCTGACAGGAGTTTAAGTATTGGATGGCAATAAATACTTAGAAAATAGCTCTCCATTTTTAGCCATCCCTCACTTGTTGGCAGAAGAAAGCATGTAGGCGCACGTTACAGCCCAACTCCATATTGTACTACGCCCACTGAGTGCCGTCGGCTTACCTCAGCAGTTTTCAGCTCTTTAAACAGCGCTGCTGTCTGCTTTCCCTGCTCTGTGCACCTCTTGGCTTTTTTCACCCAAACATTTAATTTTCAGCATTTGATGTTTTTCTCCTTTGTGGAGGAATCAGTGTGCAGCAGAAGATGAAACACCCTGCTGTTTACACATTCTTTCTTTTTTCTCCCCCTGTTTATGTCTTTCCAACCATGTTTTCCTGCCCATTCCTCTCCTATTGTTTGTGTCTTCAGGTTAACTGTAATGGTTTTACAATTGAGGATGAGGAGCTCTCCCATCTAGGATCTGCTGTTTTTCCAGAGTAAGAGTTTACTATTTAACAGAATGAAATGACGGGGAAAGTGCAGTATTTCTAACTATTAAAAAAACAAGCGAGATGTCTTTTACATCCAGGTCCTCTCAGCGTTTGTTGATTTCACCGACTCATTATTTCCAACACTCCGTCTATCTTTTGTGCTCTATGGGTTCTTGTTTAAGTTGGCTGTCGATCATAGACCTAACATACAAGAACAATGGCTCACTGTTAGTTTAAGAACTTAGTTTAATATTTAGTGTTTTTAATTAGAAATAAAACTCTAAGTACTTGGAGAAAACCCTTTAAACCAGGGGTTCTCAACTTGTCTCACCCTGGTACCCACATTTTGCCTCGGTCATCAAATCTCGACCCACTTTTAAAAAATTTTTTAAAATTCAACCAACCATATTTAGTTATTTTTTTCAAGAATAGCTGTTGAAAACACGCATATATAATCTTTATTCAAACATAAATCTATATATTTTGCTATGCAACATGCTTTTCACAGCATGCCTGTCAAAAGAAAAGTTTCTTTCAAAATAAAAGATAGGTCCAACATGACAGACTAAGTATTTTTTTATTTTTTTGGCCAGCTTTCTGTGACCCACCCAGTACAGTTCCGCGACCCACTTTTGGGTCCCGACCCACTAGTTGAGAATCACTGCTTTAAACTATCACCAGTGTAAAAAAAATTGAGAAGTTTTGCTTAAAATTTTTTTTGAGGGTTTAAAAATGCATCTATTTTTAAAACACTGTTACATACTCTACACTGCACTATATTGCTAAAATATTTTTAAATATGTAGCTATTCCATGAAGGAAAATGCATGAATGATAATGTGTTGACAGAAACTCAGTAAAATGATGTGTGAAACATTGCATAAGACATAGTTTTTTCCTTCTTTTTCTTTATTTTTGGAAGCGCAATTTGCTTGTAATTCAGTTTTGCTTTTAGTTTTAGGTCACATGTCCTTCACTAATAGATGGTTATACCCTAAACAAGTGATAGCTTACCTTAGTGTAGTACGGACAATAGGTCATCGCTTCCTTTTTTTTTTTTTTTGGGCAGTCAGCATTTTTAATGATGTATTGTCCCGTGTGGTCTTTTTCTTTCTCAGTGTAGCACTGATGAATCATAGCTGCAGTCCTAATGTCATTGTGACTTACAAGGGCACAGCCGCCGAAGTCAGAGCTGTGCAGGAGATAAACCCTGGAGAGGAGGTGGGTTAACGAGACTTATACTGTCAACAAAATAAGAACATGGAGCGTTGTTTAAAAATTGTGCTCCATCTTTCTCTGCAGATCTTCAATAGTTACATAGACCTGCTCTACCCCACAGAGGACAGGAAAGAAAGGCTGCTGGAATCCTATTTCTTCACATGCCAGTGTACCGAGTGCACCACCAAGTCTAAGGTACTGTTAAATTCATTGACGTTTGGATTTTAGTCTCTGATACTAAGTAAAGACTAATTTGTGTTTTAAATTGTTGACATTTACGCTTTTTTTTCAAGAAAGAGAACTTGTGGCCAAACAAATGTTTGCGTCTCTACTTTTACTCATCCAAACATTTTGAGTTCAGTAGTTAAGTTTTTGAAAAAATAAAATGTTTCAATGGTTGATCTGAAACTTCCTCATCATGTTGTTTGTTGATAATTCCTTGCCACGAGAAAACTAGATGTTCCACTTCATTATTGTTAAATAAACATCACGCATAAACGGACAAAGTTTGCTTTGCTTACATTGTTCACTAAGTGTTCAATGTTTCTAAAATAAACCAAAACAAAATTAGTAGCTGTATACAATCAAAATAATTTTCCACTACAGTGATTTATACATTGTAGATATCTTATTTCCTCCAAGTCTGTTCTCTGTTTAGAGAACACTGTGGCCTCTATTTTGAGCAGCACAGCCGGCACGGTGCAGCTAGAGGCTGAGTTGTGTAATTATTCAAGTTGTGGACAGAGGGTGTGTTCTCCTTAAAGGAGAGGTGGAATACCTTTGTGCTCACCTTATTCATCTGGTTCAGTAGTTAAGATAAACAAGCCTTAGTGAGAGGAGAGTTAAAACAGCATCCAGCGGTGTTCCTCAAGAACGTGTCATTTACTCTAGCCTGGAATGTCATAGAAATAGGGGCCTGTGTCTCTGAGCTACAGTGCTAATGTTGCTGTCTTTTGTTCGTGTCTCTACAGGACAAAGCCAAAATGGAGATCAGGAAGCTGAGCTTGCCACCTGAACCAGAGGAAATCCAATCAATGGTCCGCTACGCCAAGAACATCATCGAAGAGTTCAGGAGAGCCAAACACTACAAAAATATCCTACACATTTTGTATTCTCACCTCTTTGACAGTCTTTGGCATGGCTGCTTCTTCCTGGTTAGTATTTAGTTGGTCTGCTTTGGCAATCCTTGACTTGCTTTTGTAAGTCCCAGTGAGCTGTTGGAGATGTGCGAGCTGAGTCAGGAGAAGATGGGTGCTATATTTGGCGATACAAATGTCTACATGCTGCATATGATGTATCAGGCCATGGGCGTCTGTCTCTACATGCAGGACTGGGACGGTGCTATGAGCTATGGGGAGAAGATCGTTCAGCCTTACAGGTAACCTGATCAAGTTGTGTAAATTAAACGTGTACCATTGCTGTCTGATCACCAGCCTTATTGGCTTCAAACACGTGAGATGAGCTAAAAAATTGTTACATTTTAATGAAAAGCTCAATTTATTTTGGAGTACTTGACAAAGTAAAGAAGGTCTGGTGGATGCACACATCTCCCAACATGTTTAAAAGCTTTTTCATAGATGGTGCAGTATGAGTGTAATCCTAGCACTCAATGCTCAATTCTTGGTCAAAATGCGAATCAAGCGTGCTGCTTGACTTAAAAACACAAGTAGCCATAGGTGTTCATACCAGCCTGTCATTGCCAGATCTTGTTAGATCTCAGAAGCTAAGCATGTTTGGGTCTGGTTAGTAGTTGGATGTTCGACCACTGAGAATTCCAGGTGTCACAGTGGGGGACAGTCGTGTCTGTCATTGTGTCCTTGGGCAAGACACTTCACCCACTTTGCCTAGTATGAATGTAGTGTATGAGTGATTGTTGGTGGTAGTCGGAGGGGCCGATGGCGCACTATGGGGCTGATGGCAGCTGTGGCTACAATAGTAGCTTAACACCATTAACTGTGGAGTGAAAGAATAATGCCTTAAAGGTGCAGTCTGCAACTCTTATAAAAATGACTTTGTCACATTTGCTAAAGCTGTCACTATGTAAGGACAGCTTTACATGAAACTAGTAGTTTGTGTGAAAAAAACAGGCTCATTGAGTCCTCCCTGCTGCTCCTGCTGCCTTTGGCAGATTGCGAGAATGCACCGTAACCGAGCAAAAAGAACCAATCAAAGCCAGGATTGTGTTTGATGGGCTGACAGCTCTTGCTCACAGGCCCCGCCCCGTTCTCGAGGCTGTAGCGCCGTTTTTTTTTTTTTTACAGTGTATGGTTTGGAGGAGTAGAAGATGGAATTAGTTACTTTTCTGCTTGAAAGGTAATTACTGCTGCTTGATTTACATTATGTTTGATTTGTAATTGTTACACTAGAACTCAGTGGTGCATGTGTTGTTCATGTGCGCGCAGCAGCCTCCGTTTAAGCTGCTGTAAGTGACACTGTGTTGTTGCTAGGTTGGTGTACTGTGTGCACATAGAGAGAGAGAGAAGCGCAGCAGTAATATGCTTTTAACAGTGCATGTTATATTTCTGTGATGTTCCTGTTGGGCTGTCGTTAGCTTGTTAGCTCCTCTGAGGGAGGGACTTTGGAAAGTTTGGAGGCAGGACAAGAGAGCAGCGGGGAGAGAGGGATCTGAAAGTCACGGACTGCACCTTTAATTCTGTAAAGCACTTTGACTGTCTATGGTAAAGCGCTATATAAAATCCAATGCATTATTAATATTATTATTAGTAAACAAATTTAAAAAAACAACAAAAAAACACCTTCTGCATTTAAAAGGAAGCTAACATTAAGAAAATATACTGTGTCCAGTGTGTTTCTGCTTTTAAAGACTGGAGACTTTTAAAATAGGTTACAACTAAATCATGAATAGTTGCAATAACAACCAAGGTAATGAAAATATTGTATTGAATTTGTTTTTGAAGATTACAATCCTGATTGTCCTGGTTCTTGAAATATGGCACCAATAATAAATACTATTAAATACAAAGTTAAATAATACATCATAATCAAAATGCACTTCAAGGTGTTAAGCTGATACAGTAAATGTAAATACTACTATTACTAATTCCAGAAACATTACTCTGTGTGCAGTGTTCACTATCCAGCCTACTCTCTGAACGTGGCGTCCATGTATCTGAAGTTGGGACGCCTCTATTTAGGACTTGAGAGGAAGACACAAGGAGTCAAAGCTCTGAAGAAGGTACGTTCAGATTACGTACATGGACCTTTGTTTGTGTTGATTATAAGCACTGAGATGTAGAGGGCACCAAACATTCCAGCATAGAACAGTTTAGTAGAAAAGTTAGAACAGTTCATCAATAACCAAGAGCCTTTGATCAAAAGATACTGAAAAAAAAATGGGATCAATAATGCCGAGCTTTGTAGACTGGGATGATGAAGGGAAGTAATCTAAATTAGGTCATAAAAAGCCAGTCGACTAATTGACTTGGACTTGAGTCTTTGTCTTAAAAGTGTGTTTCTGTCAGTGGTTATATGTGAAATAAGTTGCATGGTAACATCACTAAACTGGTTCCATGTTAATGTTCATCACTTGTCCTTTTTGTCTTCAGGCCCTGGCCATCATGGAGGTGGCTCACGGAAAAGAGCATCATTATGTAGCCGAAGTCAAACGAGAAATCGAGGAGCAGAAGTAAACCAAATAGAGCTGAAGAAAATGAAGGGTTTTATGGGAGAAGCTTTAGAGTGAGATACTCTACAAACAACAACAAAATGAACACATCCCAAATGCATGGCATGCGTCTTACACCTCTGTTCATTTTCTACCTATTGGTTCCTGTTGTTTTGCTTCTGTTTGCCTCTATTTGTGCAGAGCCACCTTACATGTCAACAGGCTCTGGATACATTTCACACCTGGATTCTTCTACTCCAACCTTAAATGTTTTGAAATTGTTGTTTCTTTTAATGCTGAGCCTCAGTTAACTTGTGATGTAGCTGAGGAAGAAAAATACACATTATAAAATGTTGTTACAAAGTATTTCTCCATTGCATAAAACGATAGTTTAAAACCCAGTGTGCTAAATTAGTAATTGTTACTGTGGGCATTACCACTCACTCAGTCGATGTCTTTTAACTCAGCAGCAGAGTTTCTTTTTCAAACTGTGAATAAGTAGCTGACCATGCATCGGGTACTCTGTAGCTGCAAAGAAGCACTCCTGAAAAACCAAACGGTAGCTCCATGATTTTGTCTTACAATTTGTTTCTCTTGCTTAAAGGAACCAGAAAATGTTGCATGTTTTTACTTATTTCATGTGTCTGCGTTTCCTGTTTTGACTGCATGGGTCCACAATTTTCACTGACAAGGAATCAGCTTTTTCCATCTGTACAGGGTTTCCTGAATGTGTGTGAGATCAGTTTGTCTCTCGTTTGACGGTGAAAACCTCAGCACATCTCGACCAACGATCAGAGCCACTTTGTGCTCAGGAGTACAGCAGGGCAACACTGTAGCTGAAAATCATGAGAAATTAATAAAAAATAATGCTGGTTTGATAAAACATGTCTATTTTAACAGAACAGTTTTATTTTTTCTGATGGGGATGATTTTTCCCTTTTATTCTCAGTTTTTGTGCATAATGACTTTATATGCATGTGACTGATATTTGCCTAATTCACATCTTATTGGCAGTGCAACATGCACAAACACACCCTTTTAAGTGACTTCTAAGCTTCTAAAGCACAACTTACAGATGTGCACGATAATGTATAACCTTTGGTAGCGGTTGATACAAAAACACAATGACCAACATATTTATTTACCCTTAAATCCTAAATAGGATCAGTTACAGGCGGGAAACATGATGCACTGCTTCATGTTGCCTGCTGGCCTTTAGAAGAAAAAACTAAAGCTGCACACCGTCTGAAAAGACGACGCCAAAGTCGTCACCTAAGCCCTGTTTAGGGGTTCAGTGCCACTTAAATTTTCTATAGTTCTAGTAAGAAAAACATTTCAAATGGCAAACGTCTAAGCACACTTGGTGTTGTTTTAACGGTTTATCTAATGTCTTCACATTTGCACTACTAGAAGAGGTGGAGTTACAGATTATATGCATCATTTGTTTCATCTTAAAGGTAGGGCGTGTTTGTCTCTTTTCCCACCACTTTATGCAGCAGACCTCATTCTGCACACGTGTGTTGGAGCGCTAATGTCAGTCCAACAGTTGCATGGGCCTTTCAAAAATATATCAATTATTTAGCATTCTTGACTTAAATGTGTAACTCCTCCCACAAGTTTACCACACAAATGAGACTTGTTGAATATTCCTAGTGACCCATTGTGTTGAGTTGCCTGTCATCCTTTTTGTAGCAGCTCTTGTTAGTGAATGTCTGTGAAAATGAATCCTTGCTATAAAGCTTTTCCTTCAGTTTGTCATTCAGCAAAAGAAAAGGACAAATTACAACAATGTTGTATAGGCAGGTGTGCACAAGTCAGAAACCATCTTAATGTCATGATTTGACGAATATCTTGTTTTGGGGGGGAGTTTTATTTTGCATTCAGTGACACACTGGGGACAATTAAAAAAAAATCATATCACCTGCTTTTGTTCATCTAATGTCAGGCATGAACTTTATTTTGTCGAATGCAGTATTTATTTTTGAACCTCGGTTGTGTTTATTATGTATGTCTGTTGAACTCAATAAAAATAAAAAACAGTATGACCCTCTTTACGATATTATGTGCAAATCATTTGCAACCATTTCTACTCTTTGATGCTTGGGCCAGACTACTAAAGGGGAGTTTTTAGTAAACACTTGATGGCTGTTTGATGACTTGATGGCATTTTTGCAATTTTTCAAAGAAATATACAATAGGAACTCAAACTTCAAAATCTAGCTTTGAAAACATATTAGATGACAATACAAAGAAACGTTTTCCATGAAAACTATGGTAGTCCAGTTTTCCCTGATGGTGGAGAATCTTGCAGCCATTTCCGGGGCTGCACTAATACAAGTGCATTATGGTACAAATATATTCCATTTATTGTTCCTGGTTTAAAATCGGGGTCATATTCCACCCAAGTAAGAATTTTCCAGGGTCTCTCCTGCTTTCCTTTTTATCTTTTAAGGTCTGTAGTCCAGATTTAAAGATTTATCCCTGTCCACTGGTTTGTATTTGTTAGGCTTGAGTAGAGTAGCTGTCAGTGGGCAGGAAGGTTAAAATGAGACTATTCCCAATCCCTTTTATTTATCTTAAAGTGGGCTGTACCAGAAGTTGCAATGTAGTTGTTACTGATTTGTAGGAAACATTTTTAAATATTTTATTAATGCCAATGGTAACCACAGCTCATTTTGAAGTATATGACACAATCAAATACCCAATATAAGAATAAATAACGGAGAGGAGAAAAATCCATTCAAAATGTAAGAAAAAAACTTAAGCCCATCTATGTTGACCATAGAGGTTACTAGACAGGAACAAAACCAGCAACCCCAGATCAAGAGAATGAGTTAAAATGGCAGAAAGCACACACTAGTTCAGGCTAAAATAGAGAGCAGGGCATGGTTGAAACTACATAAATCAATATTAACATGAATCAAACTAATGGGGAGTAAAGATAAAGAAGTGGTCATCCTATTACTTGTTGAAAAACTACAAGTGCTACATTCTGCTTTTCAACCACAAGGTGGCACTGTGCAATTGGGACGTGATCTGATTAACTATGTACGGCTTGACGTCATATCAGTTATCCAATGAGCGTGGAGCATGGGCGGATCAGTTTCCTCCGCTGGAGTTTGAATTTTTTAGACCAACAGTCAATGAAGGAGTAAAGAGGCGCCCAAAGTAAGTCCATTTATCTTCATATTTATCTCACTCCTCTTATGTCTACTACGTTATTCCCCATATGTAAACTTATAACACGCATTTAGCATAATTTTAACCACGAAATATTTAAAAATGAACGCTAAAACCAAGCTTTACGGAGCTTAGCACATGTAGCTACATTGCATTGTGCTAATAAATGTTAATTGAGATAAAATCAGCATCGCCTGGTAATGTTTGTGTATTTTTGACAATGCAACATTTGTCTATTTATACAACTAACAGAAGAAGAGAGCTTTTGGGTTACAAATACTTTTAGTGACCAGTGTTTTGTATTTAGACGTAAGTTTGTTATGTTACGATAATTTGTAATATTTATGTTTTTTGAATAAATTATCCCTCCATTATTATAAAACAATGCTTAGTTTGTAGTCGTCATGGCTTCATTATGTTATTACTATAACTATTATTATTATTCACTTGATCTGAATACATTTTGATGAGTAATACTGCACTTTTATTTTGAAGGGATTTGGGTGTAGGTTCATTGAAGTCTGAACCACTTCCTACTCCTTTTTGAATGTGTTTTAGTTGTTGATTCACAGAGGCTTAATGTATTATACACGACGAGGGAACATCACAAGTTGTTGTTGTTGTTGTTGCATATTTAAAACCAATTAATCAAACTCAACGATATTTATCGATATTAATATTATAAAAGTAAGGGTGTCCCTTATCAGCAATAAAAAAAAATTAGTATTAGATTATATCGGCCTACATCTACAATCTTTAATATAAGCACTCCAAATACATAAATAGTTTTTTTGTTTAGCATTATTTTTCAGGGTCGTCTTCTAATAATTTTTTTTTATTAATTCTGTTCAATTGTATTCTTATGTTTAAGGTTGGAATGTATGTAACCCATTGATTAAAGATAAATAGATCACTTTTTATCATTCCTAATGTTGCTGACTATTGTTCTGATATATATGAGGTGATATTACTTTATTAGGGATTTTCTAACATTCCACACTAGGGGTGGGCGATATGGGAAAAACGTCATATCACAATCACGATTTTTTTTTCATTCAAATAATTTAGACTGTTTTAAAGTTATTTACCAATAAAACAAACCAAATCACTTACTTAAAATCATCACCTTTTTTTTTTTTTTAATCTTTTTTTTTTTACTTGTATGTAAGCAATTCATCAAACTGGTTCATAGTGCAATTAACATCAAACAAAAAGGCTGACAAGTTATTTTAGTCACACAGTCTTTTTACTTTGTTCAACTAAAGTGGTGTAGCATTAGCAACACTTGCTCCATTCCAAGGCAGCATATCAGTCAAGTGATTTATATTTGTTATTGAGTAACACACTCATATTAATAAAATCCTATTTTAAGCAGTGTTTGAACACCTCATTTCACACAGTTTAGACAATCATATCCTTTACAAAATAAAACGTTACTGCTTTGGTTACATTAGGCCTGGGTGATATGGACCAATATTCATATCTCTATATTTTTCCTCAAAATGGCAATAGGTGATATAAACTCCATTTATTATTATTATTTTATTTTATTTTTTTCAATAGTTTTACAAGAAAAACAATAATGGGTCAAAATCAGTGGAGAAAAATGCCACAAAGACCCTTTTATTAATCACTAGCAGCACAATAACAACATTTTGTTTCACTTTTGACTTTTTCCTTCATTAAGGCTGAAATTTGATTAAATTATGTAGTGTTGCTTTTTTCAGGGCAGCTCTGAGTTGCTGAAAAAAGTTTTTGAAGTAAAGTTCTGTTTGTATGGACGACAGACATATGACGCAGACAAAATGTGAACTACAGACGGTTCTACGATCTCCGTGATTTAGGAGATCATCGTCATTTTGTAATCCTTAACGATCTAATATCATATACCCTTCCTACAAAATAAGTTAAAAAAAAAAAGTAGGTATGATTAGTGCTGCTATTGGATCGGTATCGTATTGGAGGGGAAAACGTTTTAATCAGGACACCCCTATATAAAAGTCTAATTTTGTTATTAAAGCAGTCAAGAAAGAACCATACGTCATTATTGTAATTTTGTTAAAACTTTGTTTAGATGAATTCTTACTCACAAAGGTTAGGTTATTAAAGATAAAATACTGATGAACAGCTGAATCATTATGGCTTAAGATAATGAGAACATTATTATTTATCACTGTCACATAGCCATTGAAAACCAAACATTTGAACTAGGGCTAGGCAAAAAAAAAAAAAAAACAACGATTTATCGAATTTGTAGCTAAAAACGATTTTTATTTTGAAAATTCAAGTTTTTTTTTTTTTTTGCTTAAACCTGGGTTAAAGCTTGAAATTGTTGAATGACAGGGTCTCATTTACTTTTTATTTTGGGATTGTTCTATGCATTTTAACTCATGGGGACAATCACAGCAATAAAGTTGCACTTTGACAATATACTGTATCTGATGTCTGCAGTCATTTTAAGTGCATTGAAAAAAAATAAAAATAAATCGAAACTCTATTTCTTTAAAAAATCAGAGATTTTTTTTTATTTTAGGCCAAATCGCCCAGCCCTAATTTGAACTAACTTTACTCCTTTGTGATCTGCCTGAAACTAAATCCTGTTTTGATTGTTTCTATTATTAGAAGTCTGTTAAAACATCATATAAAGCTTACATACTGTATGTCCAGCAAACTTGGCATTAGTTTATTATTCACCATCTGCCACATTCAATGAATAGGTAAATAAAGTCCAACTTCAGTTTCACTTTGATGTTGCTTGTTTGTGTGTTTGTGCAGTCAGGATAAAAACCATGAGTTGGGCAGTAGAGGAGTGGAAGGATGGACTTCCTGGGAAAGCCCTGCAGAAGATCCAGGAGATGGAGGTCCAGCTGGACAAGCTGAAGAAGGAACGTTCACAGAAGCAGTTTCAGTTGGACTCCTTAGAGGCCGTTTTGCAGAAGCAGAAACAGAAGGTGAGCATTTATAAAGTGTGCAATAACAGAGAATAAATAAGCTCACAGAAACATTGAATAGCCTGAAAAAAAAAAAGGTTTAAAGGGGTGTAGCATGATGTTGATGCAATGGTTTGTGCTGCTGCCTCAAAGCAAAAAGCAACTGGGTTACACTCTCAACACACTTGGGACTTCTATTTAAAGTATCAATGCTCTCCCATTAGTTTCAACTGTTTCTACCATAGTAAAACAACCAAACATGTATTTAAGGTTAATTGTAGTCTCTGAATTCCCCACAGCAGTGAAATGTGTTACCTGTTTGTACACGTTGAGCCTGAAACAGACTAGTGTACCCCACTTCATGTCTGATATAAACAAATATTCTTTATAGAGCACTTTAACAGATTAAACTCTCACAATGTGCTTTACTTCAAGATATACATGTACTGTAAGCTGCAATAGGCACCGACAGACTGCTGGCTGTCTACAGCACAATGTGGGTACAGAAGAAAGAAATGTCTTGGTTGAACTGTATTAGTACATATGATAACCATTGGTGTCTGTTTCTCCTCAGGTGGATAATGAACGAACAGAGATCTCAGCTCTGAAGAGAGAAAAGCAGACTTTGGTGGAGTCCTGTGATTCTCTGGATAAAACTCGTCAAAAAGCCGTCCATGAGCTCGGTGTTAAGGAGCAGCAGGTCAGTTTCTAAAAACAAGTTAACATTTAGCTGTCGAGCACTCATGGTTAAAGGCTTTATTACACTGTTTTTTTCAGTTTTTTTCTACAACAATTTCTACATTCTAATCAAACACACGCTCATTAACACTGATGTCTTGTTCGTTAAATACTTTATTACCCATGAAATATCAATACTAGTTGTGTGGTACAAAATACCAGGGGCGACTCTATACAATACTCGAGATGGCACAAAAGTCTGACATCTGAGTTTCACCTCTTTTTTCTTGGGCTTAGGTGAGCTACCTGGAGAGTCAGCTGAACTCCTGCAGGAAGACCATAGAGCGTCTGGAGCAGGAGCTCAAGAAGTGAGTGCAGAAAGCTTCTGTGTTAGTAACATACTGGCTAGTTGTGTTGTGGTTAAATAGTTGGAATGAAAGTTGGACGAAAAGATCTACTGTGACTCAAGAGGCACTTGTTTTTATGAAAGATTGAAAACATGTCATGTAACATGTACTTGATCTATACTTACAGGTATAAGAATGAACTTGAGCGTTCTCAGCCTGCTGGCTCGTCCTCCATGTCCTCCTCCGAGCTGCAGCCTTACTCTACTCCACAGAAGAGTTTTCCTACTCCGCTACCGGCTGCCAACAAACACCAAGGTAGCGCAGTTAATGTTTTTTTTCCCTAAATGACGTTAATCTCTTTTGTCATAGTTGGTGATAGTACTGGTTTTGGGAGTCCGTTCACTCAATCAACATGACATTTTTCTAACTCTACAGTAATTATAAAGTTAAGAATAGTTAATAAAGATAGCTTTATTAGAATAATTATAGTTACTTTATACAAGCACTACTGATTACTCCAACGTGTGCATTGCATGTGTTTAACAGATAACAAACTAGAGGAGCTTCAGGAAAAATACAACCAAGAGATAGAAGAAAGAAAAAGACTGGAGACAGAGCTCAAAGTACTGCAGGTCAAAGTGAGTTACTTTTAAAAACATTCATTTTTAAGCCACACAAATCTTCTCTGTGTTGTTTTTAAACCATAAACTGTTTTCCCAGCTCTTGAGCCAGACATCAGTCAGTGTAAGCCACAAGGACATCGCTGCTCGCCAAGCTGGATCATCTATATTCCCATGGCAACAGCAGGATCAGTCTCTCCACCGCCAGTCTGTGGACACATTGGAAACACCTCTGAAAAAACGAAGCACTTCCCTTTGGGATGCTCATGAGGAGACGCCAATCAAAGCCTGTCAGAGGATGAGCTCCACTAGGGTCATGCCGAGTCCTAATGCATCCTCCCAGCAGACGGAGCAGCTAAAGACACTGAACCAAGGTCAGTTATTGTAATTAGTTATATTTTTTCTACCTAATTCTCAGCATTTTATTTCAAGAATACACAACCATGTTTGCAAATGTTGATGCTTAAAATGCTCCACAGGTGTTTGTGTCTCCCCTTCACCGTAAAGGGATCCTCCACTGTTTTTACAAGCTTGGCCTAAAATCTTTGAAATATATTTATTAGAAGACAGAAGATCTATGCCTAACAAAATTAATTAGTATGCACCTTATTCATTTTGTTGTCTTTTAAAAATGGGACGACTTTACGGTTTAAGTTTCCGCCATCTTGAAATTATGTGATTGATGATGTCACATGGCCCCACTGCCTGTAAGCATCCCATTGTTTTCTATTAGAGTGATGCATTCAGCTTGCTTGTAGGATCATTTAGCAGCTTTTTCAGTCAAAATGTAAACTTGTGCTGCTTTTTGTTGCTCTAAAAAAAGTTTTCAGTGTGCACATTTCAAAGTCATTGTCTTCATTTTATTAGAGCTGCGTGGCCGCGTGTCAGAGCTGGAGAGGAATTTGTTCAATCAGGAGAAAGAAATCCATAACCAAGCTTCCAAACTGCAAGAGCTACAGACTCAACTGAACCAGGCTCGCAAAGATCTGAGTGAGCGAGAACGAGACGTGACCAAGACCAGTCAAGAGCTGACCCAGACCACAGACAAACACCAGCAGCTCTTGACTAAGGTGGGCTTCGTTGACATCTTAAAATCTATAGAAGTAGTTTTTCAGTTCCTTGTGGAAGTTTTGTTGAAGAAACAGCAGAGTATAAAGCTGTGCTGTCTTCTTCTCAGTATTCGTCAGTTGAGCAGAAGCTGAAACAGGTCACAGAGGAGATGAGCTGTCAGAGGCACAATGCTGAGAGCTGCCGACGAGCCCTGGAGCAAAAACTCAAGGACCAAGAGAGAGACTCACAGAAGGTGCTATAGATGTTTACTAACAGCATTTGTAGACTTAATAGTATTCAGTTCAACACTTTTCAACGTTATTTATTTTGTGTAGGAGCTTGCCCAATTGCAAAGCTCTCACCAGGCTTTGGATCAGCAGCTGAACCAGACCAGGACCAAGCTGACACAGGAAGTTCAACAGCTGAAAAAGGAGCACAATGTGCTGCAGGCCGATATGGAGAAGGTCAGTATGTTTCAGTATTGTGCTCTGATTTAAATTTTTCAGTTTTTTTTTTTGCTTATGTCAAGCATACACCAACAAACTTTGTTTGTAAGGGAAAGTGCTTAATTTGTACATAGACTTTGAACGTTAATAGTCACACAAATTACTTCCCAGGTGTCCCACCAAAAAAATAAATTAGAAAGAGACATAGAGGAGCAGAAACAGAAACTTCTGAGGTCCGAGCAAAGCCTCCAGGCCAGCCAGTCCAAAGAGCAAGAGCTGCGTAAGAAAATGGAGGTTGGTAGCTTTATTTTGGAAAATCCTTTCAGTAACTGTAGATGTTTCACTTGCATCTTTATCTTCCAGAGCATTATTATATGAAAATATAATTAAGAATTTGAAACCCAAATGTGAAAAACACTTACTCAGATAATTATTTGTTGTTCCAGGACCTACAGAAAGACAAAAACTGTGTTACTGTGCAGTTGGACCAGAGCAGCAGACGCCTGACTCAATTTGAGGAAGAAAAGAAAACTTCAGAGCAGAGTCTAAAGCGGCATCAGGGTTTACTCGATGATCTCAAAGGTAGATGTTCTGTTGGCAGCTTCATTCATTTTTATGTTTTTTTATATATATATTTTAAGTTGTATAACTGATATCTTCTGATTGTTTAGCTAAATCAGAGGTACAGGCTGAGGAACTGAAGAGACTTCAGACAAAACTGGAGCACCAGACTAAGACATCAGCAACAGAGTTGGACAACTTGAAGAAATCACTCTCGGATGCAGAAAACAAAAGCGACAGGTAAACTATTGCAATGCACAGATATAGAAGGTAACCACAACTCTGTGGTAAAACATTTGAATGTTTAGTTAGTTGGCTTTTCACACAGTATTTATGTTTCATCACCTTGTAGGTCTCAGAGTGAACTCCAGAAAGAAAAACAAGAAGCAGAGAGGCTGAGCAACAGGCTGCTTGTGTTGGAGAAAGAGGGTCAAGAGTTAAAATCCAGTATAGCTGTGAGCCAGGCAGAGTGTGCTGACCTGAAGAAGGAGCATCTAAGTTTGTTGGAGTGGAAGACTAAGAAAGAGACCCTCATTAATGAAACTGAGGCGGTGCAAAAGAAGCTCAATGACCAAATTACCAACCTGGAGAGCCGTCTTGGCTCAATAAATGAAGCTAATGATGAGCTTAAGGTAACAGTTTAAATGGATAGGTGGACATTATTCATTGTCTATTTAAATAGAGGTAGACAAAACATTTGATTGCTAAAACCCTTAGACACTTAATCTAGAACATGGTAAACACAAAGCAGATTAAACCTCACTTAATATTTTTTCTTGTCTCGTGCAGAAGAAACTTGCGAGTGCAGAGGAGGATAAGGCCCGTCTGTCTGCTCACACCGACTCCTTGAAGGGAGAACTCCTTTTAAAAAGTACAGAGCTGGAGGAGAAAGAACATCAATACAATCAGCTTCAGTGTCAGTTCACTGAGTCAGAGCAGAAAAACAACAAAGATCTGGAGAATTACAGCATTCAAATGGATCGCCTGGAAGCTCAGGTGAGTTAACCTTTTTAAAATACTCAGATTTGATGTCAACATCATCCTAATCTGCATAGAGAAACATTGCTCTCTAAAAACAATGTTATACTGTAGAACCTTCAACAAGCTCTTAATGGATTATTTGTAATGCAAGTTTTTTGAGAAATCATTCTACCACAAACATTTTCTCCCTCAAAATGTTTGTAATGCAAGATGGAAATCCTTTGAATAAATGCTTAACCCAGTTTTTATTGATTCCAAAATTACTTTTTTTAATTATTCTACCTTTTTAAAAAAATAAAAAATAATTATCCGAGCAGGTCAAGGACTTGAAGCTCCTTTTACAAAAGGAAGTACATCGGGCAGAGGATGCAGAGAAGACTAACAAAGCGCTACAGGATGAGCACCAGGCAGCCTGTGAACTTGTGCAATCCAAAGACCAGTTGGTGGATCTGGCTCAGGCTGAAATCAGACAGCTGAAGGAAAACCTCTCACAAATCACAGCTCAACATGAGGCGCAGAACCTCAGGTAAGACGTCCTGATTCAGCGTTGGTCTTTTTTTAATCTTTATTTTTTTTTTAGTGGCTCAAATTGATAACGCTGTTGTGTATGTGTATGAGATGGCAGCAACTGTTCAGCAGTGTAAATATTTCATAAAGAAATGCCATCTGAAATGTTTTAAAATGCCACATATGGAGTGTTTTTATCATCTTTGTATGTTTGATCATTGTTAGGCTGACTGAGGAGAAGGCAGCTGTACTAAAGCAGTGTGAGGTGAGTGTTTCAGCAAAGGCTGAAGAGATGGAGCATATAAAGCTGGAGCTAGAGGAAGCACAACAAGAGCTGCTGCTCAACAAAAACAAGGTCTGATTTGATTGGTTTAAAACTTTTCATAACACAATATGGCTTTGTAAGATCTGAAGCAAACCTGTTAACCTCCACCTGTGATTACATATGCTTGGTACTGCTGTCCTGAAGTTTTGTGTTTTGTTTTTTGTTTTTTGTTTTTCAGATCAGCTCCATGGAGCAGTTGTTGAAGGTCAAGGAGCAACTGGGAAGTGAGCTGCAGAAACAAGTTAAGAAGTTGTCGGATGAAGAGGAAGGGCTCAGAACAATGTACAAGAAAAAATCAGAGGAGCTCACACAACTGGATATGGAGCTAAAGGACCAGCAGAGCCAGACACAAGAGAGGGAAAAACAAACAAGGGAGCTGGAAAATAGAGTTCAGAAGATGGAATCAGAGTCGGAGGTAAAGTACCCTGGTCATTCCACACATCCTCACATTAAATCTTAATTTTTAAATGCAAAGGCCTCAAATGCATTTTTTGTTTGAAGAAAATAGTAATAGAACAGTAATAGCGCCTTCCACAAGGCAGCAAGCTAGCTCACTTGTAGTTGTAATGAGCTCTTAATGCCTCACATCTGTTCTACATGTTTTCAGATGTGAAGAGTCATTTGTTGCATCAGGTAGCTCATTGTTGCAACAGTAAAGTTAGACAGGATCTGGGAAAATAAGAATCTGGACAGACCTGTCTCATGTTACCTTCATGCTGCTGATGTAGTTCTATTTTTTATTCTCTTTGTGATTTTGGTGTAACAATCTAAATCTATTTTTCCAAGGCGGTCCAGAGTGACCACATCCAGAAGATCAACACCCTCCTGCAGCAGATTTCTTCTTTAGAGGAATGCGTGGGTGTAAACAAAGAGGCAGCAGAGAAGCTTCCAGTCTTAAAGAATGAACTAGATGTTGTCATTCAGTCTCACACTGACCTGAAAAAGTCTTTTGAAGCACTTGAGAAAAGTCAGTTGTCCACAATTGAAGACAAGTCCAATCTGGAGAAAACCCTTGCTGAGAAACTCAGTGTGATCTCTAGTTTGGAAAAAGAGGTGAACGATCTCTCAGAGAAGATGAGTAAGGAATCTCAAAGTCATGCTCTGCAGACTGAATTATTCCTCAGTAAAGAGAAGAGCCTTAAGGAACAGCTTGAAACCACAAAGAAATCTGTAAGTGCTGCCAAAGGGGAGCTGAGTTCACGTCGTGAAGAGATCAAAACCATGAAGACGACTCTGTCTGCTGCTTCACGAGGCTTGGAAGAGAGAGACCTCACCATAAAGAGCCTGAAGGAGAAGCTGAATAAGGCTGTGGCTGACCAAGGCAAAACTGCAGAGCTCCTGAAAGAAAAGATGGATGCCCTGAACAAAATCAAGGTTTGTATTTACTCGTGTTTTACTAACTACTGCTTCTACGGGTGTAGTTAAAGAAAGGTGATTTTAAATCAGTTTTTTTTTGTTTACACCACTATTCAAGGTGCAGCTGGAAATGCTGCAGATGGACCTGGAGGACAACGAGACCCTCATGAACACCTTTGATAGTCAGGTCGAGGAGCTAAAATCAACTGTAAAGTTTTTGGAGGCTCAGCTGGTACAGAATAATACTGAAAAGTCTCACATGGAGGTCGAACTTGAAGATAGCAAAGCTCAGGTTTGGCTTTATACACAAACTCACTTGTTCTGAGTTTGAACCTATTGTTACAAACATTCATACAGATTTATTTGGGTTCATTGTTTTATCCTCTGCTTTTGTTTTTAGGTTTCTGTCCTGGAAAATCGCTTGAATGAAGTGCAGTCCCAGAACTCTGAACTGGAGTCCAAATATGTCACTGCACAGGAGGAGCTGTTTGAGAGAAGCTGTGAAATAAGTCGTCTGGAGGAGGGAGAAGTAAGACGAAATCAGCTGGAAGAGAGCGTTTCCATTTTAGAGTCTAAGATCAGTGAGCTCACAGAGGAGAAGGCAGCACTCCACCAGGACAAATGCAACCTTCGGACAGCTTTGAAACAGCTAACTGATGAAAAAGATCAAGTTGAAAGTGAAGTATTTAAAATGAAAGCACAGCAAACACAGTTGGAAGGCAGTGTGGAGATGTTATCAGAGGAGAACAGGCAGCTGCAGACCCTCACTAAGCAGTTAACTGAAGACAAACAGGAGGCAGAAATTAAAATCGATGCATTAACAGCTGAGAAACACCAAGCTCAGTCAGTATCTGTTCAGCTCACTGAAGAGAAAACTGAACTCGAGTTCACTCTAAAGCTGATAAACGAGGAAATAGTTCAACTTAAAGAGAAATTGTCAACATTAAATGCTGAGAAAAAAGAGTTTATTTTGAACTTTGATCGTCTAGAGCGAGAAAAGCTTCAGCTAAAATCTAATTATGATCAGCTCTCTGAAGAAACCCACAAACTACAGTCCAGTGTGAGTCAAGCTGAGGAGAAACAGTTGCAGATGTATGAAACCATAAGGAGACAAGAAGATGAGGTGGCTTTACTTAAAGAGGAGAATGATTGTCTTCAGCACTCGCTTGTGTCATCAGAGCAAAAGCAGGAAAGTCTGAAGGAAGAGATCCAGATGAGGGACAAGAAGATGGAGCAAGACAACACAGATCGGTATGTCTGCATTCAGACTTCTACTGAACGTAACGCCCCATTGAGTCACTGAAATCATCATCTCTGCATTGTTTCCTATCCCACAGCTGTGAGCAGTTTGAGGCCGAACAGGCCAAACTCCACCAGAAGTTGTCAGATTTACAGGAAGAGCTGACTATGTTTAAGCAGCGTTACGATTCACTGCTGGAGCAGGTGGGCCAACAGCAAGGCCTCATCCAGCAGCTCTCTGAATCCACAGCAGATACAATCACTGACGTGGAGGCTGCTGGTTAGTGACAAGCAAATCCATAGTCATTTATTTCTGTAAAATGTATGACTTTTGTTAGAAATAACACATGCTCTTTTATATTCTTTTTACTGAAGCTGCAGCGGGGCAAAATGATGAGGAACCAGCACTTAGTGTGAGCGTCAGTACCAGCAACAAATCTCCTCTGAATGAGCAGCAGACTGAGGAGGCCCTCGGGTACAGTTTCAAACTTCACAGGAAGGTGTGTTGTAGAAGTTAAAGACTAAATCCAGTCTTCCTGTGTTGGAGTAGGGAGGTGGAACTCTGTGAAGAAGAAGAACAGACGAGCAAGACATTGGAGACGCACACTACTAGTGTTGAGGATATGAGCACTAAGGAGGAGGAGGAGCTGCACAAACAGGTAAAATCACTCAAGAATGGGTCAAAATACATGTTCAGATGATATGAATAAGCTGAAATACTAACATTACATGGTCACATGAATGATCTGCTGACAACATCAATCAAATAGTAATTGGATTGAGGTGTGCAGGTAAACGGAGTGGCTGTTTCTCTTCTTCACAGATGATGCTGGCTTTTGTGCCTATGATTGTGATCAAGGGTTTTTGTGGTTGTTGTTTTGCTGAGACTTGGAATACTCAAATACTTGCTTTTGGGGATGTTACAATTGTGAATATTTTTATTTAGTTTTGAATCCCAATTTGTTCATACTTTCTTGCTTTTACTGCAGGTTCCTGAAGAGAACTGTACTCCCGATGATGATTTGAAGCCTGCTTCCTTGGGCCTGGTTCTACAATCCTCCATCAATGATGGTAAATGTTCCTTCCCTGCCTTTTTATAACTAAGTTTCACACTAAGCTCATACTTTAGAGCAGGGCTCACCAACACTGTTTATACAGGCAACTTGTGCTCTGCCTCTTTTCTGCCTACATCAGTAAGCATAGCGTTAAATGCATTTCAAATGTTCATCACATTTGACTGATAGATGACAGTCAAGTGTGCCAATTTAAATATTAAGGTTTGCTGCAAAACCTTGATGACTTCTGTTAAAGAACAATGTTTCTATTTTTTAGATGTTTGAAGGTGGGATTATAAATGTATATTATTTTAAAATTGTATGGTAAAGGTTCACATGATTTTGTTGCCTAATTTAAAAAAAAAAAAAAACATGCTGCTGGTTTTCATTTAAATTCTTCTACAGATTGATGTTTAGCTTGTATTTTCAGGGCCACCCCAGATTATTCAGCATCAGGAGACGTTCACAGCCCACAAAAATGAGGTGGAGGCCTTGCACTCAGAGGTTGATGCTCTGTCCTCTGACATTGAGCTCAGAAAGGAGCTGACAGCTGAGCTGAGAGTTCAAATTCAAGATTTGGAGGGACAAGTTTGTGCTGCACAGGAGAAGGCACAAAGTGCTGTGAATCAGCTGAGTGTTTTTTTGGAGACAGAAAAAGCTCTTTCTCATCAGGTATAGAGGATAATAGTCTGAAGAAGAGATGCATTCCCAACTTTACTCTGAGAATCATGTTTTTATTTTTGTGTTGTTGTGTCTGATATTTAGGTAAGCACACTGTTGGAGGATAAGGAGACATTAACTCTGCAGCTGCAAACTGCTAAATGTCAGCTCACAGATGTAATGGAAATGCTGGAGGGACTGGAGATGGCTAAAGGTATGCTCACACTCTGAAAGTTTTGCATTATTTAAATGTTTATTTATTGCACTATTTTGTTCTGCAGGTGGGTGGGATGAAAAGTTCTTTCAGCAGGAGAGTGAGTTAAAGAGGACTCGCTCAGAGAAAGCTAACCTGGAGAAGCACATTCTGGGAATGGAGTATGAGCTGGAGACCATGCAGGTGGAGAGGTCCACTCTGAAGGATGAGATCGAAGCCCAGAGGAAGACTTCATCTGGAATGGAGCAACAGATTGAAATGCTTGTATCAGAGGTAAGATCTAGAGTTTAAGATGACTAAATGTCATAAAAATTAGCCAGAAGAGCCTTGTGAAAAACACAAGCTATTGTAGTTAACATGATATGTAATTATAGAGTAACCTGAGTGGATCTTTTGCCTCTAGACGACACAGCTGAGATCTGAGTTGGTTTCTTGCTGTGAAGACCGAGATGAGTTAAGTCTATCTGTGGCTCAGTGGAGAGAAAAGGTTCACGGTCTAGAGAAAAGCAACTGTGACACCAGAAACCTGATTTCCATCCTGGAGGATGACATCAAAACAGGAAGGAAGGAATATGAAGCTCTGCAAAGCAGCACAGAGAAGCTTCAGATGGAAAAACAACAGGTACACAAAGAGACCAGTGACAAGGCGACCTGCATGGCTTTTCAAACTGCTGATCAAACACTTTTAAACTGTACAGGCATAATTTTCAATTCTATTATTTTTACAACTGTGGGCACAACAATATGTTATTACTATAACAGTGTTGTTATTTATGTTTGTTCTCCTGCCTGCAGCTGTTGGAAGAAGTCAAGCTGCTCGATCAGACTCTCTCACAAGAGCGTAGTGAAAGGGAGGGGCTTGTTGGTTGCCTTCAACAGATAAAAGAAGATCACACCTGTGCCAGTCAAAGCACAGAGTCCGTTGTTGGCAAAATACAGGTGAGCAATTGTTGCATGTGTATTTTCAGAATGTGTCCTAAATGGTGTGGAACATAATTTTTATTTTTTTGTTCATTATTTATTTTTAATTTGTTTGCCCAACAAATTATTAAATCTGCCATTTATTCTAACCTTTCTCTCCTGCTCATCTCCTAAAGTGTTTGGAGGGAGAGGTGTGTCGACTCTCTCAGTCTCTCGAATCGTCTTTGCTTGAGAAAGGAGAGATTGCCTCACGTCTGAACTCTACACAGGATGAGGTGCAGCAGATGAGAACTGGAATTGAGAAGCTTCAGGTTCGCATCGAGTCCGACGAAAGGAAGAAAAAGAAAATGGGCGAGCAGCTCAAAGGTGATTACTAGGACAGTGTACTATGCTATATCCTGGTCATTGTTCAGTATATTTGGTCTGAAGGTGTGTGCATTTGTGTGTGTCCTCGTAGCTGCTCAGAGGAAGTTCGACTCACTGCAGGATCGCATTGAGGTGCTGGAACGGGAGAAAGAAGATGTTGAGCAAAGTCTGGAGGAAGCTGTGATGCAGGTTGGCTGAAAGGAAATAAAGGAAAACAGCCATATAATGATGACGTGAATTTTAATATTTACTTTTCCACAGACTGAGACAGCCCAAGCTGAGCTTGTGGAAGAAAGAAATAAGGTAACAACATATACATCTGAATGTTACTGTCAACAAATAAATAATCAGTTTAAACCTCTTTTTTTTCTCCTCTTGCTGTCCCTTTGATGATCTTTCTCTAAACATTGCTGATTTGTGTATTCAGGTGGAGGAGGAGAGGAAAGAGCTCAGTGAGAAAATATCAGACCTCTCTGCCACACTGGAACATCTGAGATCTGAGAAAGAGCTCATGGAGAGGGAGCTGGAAGCCAAAAACAGAGAAATCGAAGAAATAAAGGCTGACAAAGAGCAATTGGAAAGGGGACTGGAGAAGGCAGAGGTGGAGAGAAGAGAGGAAGAGGACAGACAGAAGTCCAGGGTAGAAGAACTGCAGAGAGGAGTTAGAGAGACAACTGAGCGACAAATGAAGCACATGGAGGATCTTCAAGCACAACTGGCAGCCTCTGAACACAGGGAGGACTTGCTAGAGCAGAAGATTAAAGAACAAGGCGAGGAGAAAGAGAAACTGGAGTCTTTGTTGTTAGAGATGGAGGAGGAGAAAGAACATCTTCTAGGTTCTCTGCAGGCGTGGCAATCAAAAGTGGAGAAGCTTCATTCTGAGAAAGAGCAGTGTGAAGCCGAAGTAAACAACTTCAGGATTCATATTGAGGCATTGAAAGAAGAAATAAAGGAGCTTAAAATGCTCATCAAAGCTAAAGAGGAAGAAAATGAAGTTTTGAAACAACAGCAGGAAAAGGAAATTACCTGTAGCGAATCAATCTTTTCTCTAAGTGCAGAGAAAGAACAGGTAGAGATAGAAAACATCCAACTTGTCGAGGAAAAGGAAAAACTGCATTTGAGCTTTACGTCTTTGCAAAAAGAGAGAGATGATCTGTGCTGCAGTCTGGCTTCTGCAGAAAAGGATAAAGAGACACTTGAACAACAGAAAAGAGAGTTGGCTGAGGAGAAGGATAAGCTTCAGTCAGAGCTTGATTTGATAGAGAAGGAGAAACATGACCAGGAACAATATCTTTTTTTAGTCCAACAACAAGAAGAGGAAAAACAGAAGTTAGTGGCTGAGAAACAAGAGTTGCGTTTGATCCTTAGTTCGGTTGAAGAAGCAAAAATCAATCTGGCCTCGGCTCTTTCTGCTGCTGAGAAGGAGAGACGAGCAGCGGACGAGCAAAGAGAGAAGGTTGAAGCAGAACGGGACAATCTACAGTCGGCTGTTTCCACCATGGAGAAAGAACTGGAGATGCAAAAATCATCCGTCACTCAACTTCATCTACAGGTACGCGCACAAACTGAGCAATTTTACCAAATGGAAAATGTTGACTTTAGAGTCTGCACCAATTACTATTAGAACTGGTGTGGACATTCAAATATAATATACTGTATATAACAAACACTAAAGACATGGTATTTATAAATATATCTAGGTGTCTGATTTAACATCTCGTGCTACGCGGCTCTCCAAGGAACGAGACTCAGCTTTGAGCAAGATGAGTCTGTGGATGAAGACCTGCAAACAGCTGGAGCAGGAGAAGCAGATCATCCTGAACAGCCCAGGTGAGCACCTACACATGTGACTGATTTTATGTTGAAAGAGCTTTTTCAACATGAAACCAGTGAATTTCTAAATTCAAATACTGTAAGCCTGTCTTTGGAGAATGTAGTGTTCAGGTTTCACCCACTGATGTGTCTATTGCAGGAGGTGGGAGGAGCAAAGAGGAGGTGCAGACTGAGGTGACCCAGCTCAGAGCAGAGGCAGAGCAGAGAGAGAAAGAACTGAAACATCTGAAGGCAGATCTGGAAAAGAAGCGCGTTGAGGCTGAAAGACCGATGCAGACTCATGAAACAAACCGAGAGCTGACGGAACTGACGGCTGCCCTCCATGAACAGAGCGGACAGATGAAGGTGAAGGATCAGGAGCTGGAAGAAGCAAGAAGTGAGCTTGAGGAACTAAATAAGGTCCTGGAGGAGAAGAGCAGGGAAGCGGATGAGTGCATGGAAAAATACTGCAGCCTAATGGTAAAAGTCCACAAACTGGAAGAGACTAATGAAGCCCTCAAAACACGACTGGAGCAGATTTCCCAGAGCCAAAACACTCACAGTGTAACCAGCACAGAGACACGCCGGCAGTCCAAGAGCAGGTCTACCCCTAAACTCCAGGAGGAGAAAGACGACACGGAGAATGTTGTTCCTTCAGCACCTCAGAGGTCTCCTCAGGGAAAACGAGGTCATGTTGACATTAGTGACAAAGACAACGCACAGGAAGCCCTTCACAACCTGACCAAGAAGATCAAAGCCACCACCACGCCCAAACCCAGAACTCCACAGGAAGAGGACGAGTTCAGACCTGAAGGACTTCCTGAGCTGGTGCGGAAAGGTGCGTTTGTGACATTCTTGTGGCTACATCTGGACTCCACCTAAAGAGGCCAACATCTGCAGCTAAAACGTTGTACAAAAATTAAAATAATGGATGAATAATCCACAGGTTGGGTTCACTTTTTTTATTTTACCTTTGTCTGCTCAGGGTTTGCTGATATTCCTCTGGGAGAGGCCAGTCCTTTCATTATCAGGAGAACTACCGGCAGGCGCTGCAGCCCTCGGCTGACTGCTCCATCAGCGTCTGATGGAAAAGTGAGCGCACACACACTGCCATGCTATTTATCCCCAGAAATTTAATAATACAGTTTAGGTTTGTGTAGGAATTTAGCCAAGACATAAACTTTTATTTAATAATGTTCGGAATCAAGGTAATATGTCAGTGGTAGAGTTGAAGCCTTTTCCCCCCAAAAAATATCACTTAATTGAACAAAACATATTGTGCTTACCAAGTAAATGCTTCATACTGTATCTGTTCCCCTTCTGTCACTGCAGGTTTTGGGTCCCATTCCACTCCACAGTCCCTCTACTGGTACATCTGAGAGCTCAAACAAGACGCGTCTTTCTCCCCAAAAAGAGGACAAAGCGATGCGACGGTCTTTAAGGTTACAGAAGACTCCAGAACAGAAAGACACACAGCTCATAAAAGAACAAACACAGCAAGGAGATAACTGTCACGTGCAGTAGGGCTGAACACACACACACACACACACACTGTACAGTAGTTCACCTAATTTCTTTCATTTCCTTTAGTCACGTGACATTTATAAATTGTGCACTAACGTGTTCCTCACAGCACTACCTTTAGCTTTTCTGCTTTATAAACGTAATGTGTTTTAATAGATGAATCGTTTATATGCTCGTGTTTTGTAGGTAGGCGGGTGCATTAGTTTACTCTTTGTAACAGTTTTAATGTGAGAGTTCATCATTCCACTGAGTTACTGGACATTATTCTTACTCACCTCGTCTTTATGTGGATGTAAATGTTTAACATGCCTGTGTGCTATGTTGGTAGCTGCACACATTATAGTGTCTGCTTCTAATGTTCATACATTTCCACAAATAATCTGGCAGCTTTTTTTTAAATTTTTTTTTAAATAAAGTTTTTTTTTTCTACGGCCTTTTGGTTTTTTTTTTTTTTTTTGTTTTTTTTTTTTAGTATTTTATTTATTTGTTTGTTATGAATTCAAAAGGAATATTGGGGAAAATGTTTTTTCCTGCTACAGGATGTGTTTTAGACATAAATGTGTCAATAAATGAGAAATTAGAACATTACTAAAAAGTTATTTCAGTGAATTAATTCAAAAACTGTTTGCCTTGCGATGGACTGGTGACCTGTCCCGGGTGTACCAGGTTGAGGGCCGGGGATAGATTTTTACCCTGAACAGAGTACACAGTATGCACAGCAATCCATCTGTGGACCTTCTGAGGTGTAATTGAAGCCCAGGTTGTTTTGATAGCAACCTTCAGCTCTATATTATTGGCTCTGCTCTCATCTTTATCCTCACACTCGCCCATAGGTTTTCTGCTAATTCCCTCATTCAGTGCCATTGACGTAATATTACGCCATTTCAAATCCATAGGCTCAGTGCCATTGACGTAATATTACATCATTTACATCGTTTAATGAGATTACTAGAATATACCCTGGCGGAGGTCCCTCATTCATATCTAAACTGTAATGTGATTTAGTGACCAACTGTGCCCTGAAGGTGGCAGCAGCACACATTTGGATCAGAGATTAGCCACTGATGCTACCATTAGCTAAGGAGGAAGAAGCAGGGACGACGGGAGATTATGGCGCTACGGAGTGATATTGTGAAGTATCCAGCAGCTCACAGCACCACATACTAATACAGAACGTGTGGACCTGAGTGGATTATTGATTATGCTGTGATCGTGAAATAAAACCTTCAATTAACCGGGTAAAATGGTCAGCTCTGTGTGTCGGGAGGAAGTTACGTCTGTGTGATTGACGGGGGAGAGACTTGAAGGGATGCCAAAATACAGTAAGAAATCCATTCAACTCTGACATAGATAGCAAAATAATAATAATGTTGCCATCAAAAGCCATGTCTCGGTGTTGTTTTTGTAGTTTTATAGAAGGAACCCAATGTTGAGGTGAAAAATAAAAAATGCTTCACTACTAGATTTTTTCAGAAAAAGCCGTTTTTCTCAGCTTTTTGTCACGAACTGGTGATTTGTGTGAAACTTTCCTCTATTTAACTGCGGATTACAGAGGAATGAAACAAGCTAGAAATTTTTTTTTTCTGATGAAAGTAGAGACTTTAATCTTTCAGAATTCAGATTGTCATAGTACAAAATAGTCTGTGGGTTTTTAAAAAATCTGTCAAAATGCTTAAAAACGGTTAGCACTGAGGGGGGTAGAAATTCTGAAAATGGCTGTCACTGAATGAGTTAAGCATGCTGATAGCGTGGTCGTTGAAGCACATACAGGGGCTCTTAGCATTGTGAGTTGATGTTGAGTCCTGCTGCAAGGCTTATGACCAGAAGGAGGCATGATGTGCTCTGAAATGTTTTAGTAGATGTAGCATTCACTTTGGATTTGTGCTCCCCAAACATCACTGAATGTGGAAACTTTACGCTGAACCTCAATCATCTTGTTTCTGTTCCTCTCTGTGCTTCCTCTGGAACCTTGTTTTCCCAAATGTAGGACATTGGACCACTGAGCAACAGTCTAGTCCCTTTTCTCTACAGTCCAGGTGACGCTTTCACTCTGTGGTTCAGGGTTGGTTTAACACCATAGGACTTGCAAGCTGTAACCAATACCCTGAAAGTCTGTTATTGCTTCACTACCTGCTTTAATGACTACAGTATCTCTGTGCTTGATTGGCCAGCAAACTCACCTGAACCCTGGCTACATAGAGCACGTATGGTGTATTAATGTCAAGAGGAAGATGGTAGCTCTATTCTCTGCTTGATGAGGACACGTACTGTAACAGGCTGTGGCCACAAAGTACAGATCCTGGGTCATGTTCATATACTGTTAGAGCTTTGCTCAGGACAGCCTAGCATGAAGTTTACTGGAACCCAAAATCATCAGCGAGGATTCTGCCCTGAAGATGAGAAGTGTTTGTGTAGAGTGAGCTGTAGTATTAATATGTCAGAGTCAGTACTTTCATAGGGAATAAATTCTTTTTTTAGCGAATGCATTGCGTTTCGGGTTTTCCACAATTGTTCATCCTCCTCCAATCTCCTTCCTCACACCAATAGCCTACCCTCACTACATCCATTTACCTCCTCACTGGCTTTTCTATTCTCCTCTTAACTGGCTGTTTCACTTTTATCATAAATACCATTATCTCACCTACATATATAATCTAACCATTTCATCCTCATCTCTCTCACTAACACCAAACTGTCCAACATGAGCTTTCCCTCTGGTGTTCTCTTTCCTGATCCAGTCCAATCTGCTCTCTCCCAGTGAAAACCTCTCGTTCTTCACTCACAGCATGTCTGTGACATTACTGTCCTGTAGTCCTTCAACCTAGCTGGGACCCATCTTTGTTTGCATTTTCATTATCCCTGTAACCAACATCTTTTAGCACACCTATTTACAATGGATGAAAACAAATGCACGTCACATAAAGCAGAGTGACATTCTGCTTTATATAAAATAAGTTGAGGTGAGACAAACTTATTTTGCCATTTGGTGTTGAATTAAACATCTACATTTGAACATAATATTCCACAGACTGAATAAAGCATGTATTTTTACCTGATTTATTCATTCCCAGACATTTATGTCCTCAAGCTTATCCAGCGGAGCCACCTCAACTACTCATATCAGTGTATTAAAGAAAGTCTGTTCAGCTGTAGCTGTAATGAAAATAATCTGTCCAGTATCCACTCAGTCAAACATTCGGCTACAGCTTGTGGTCCATCATGTCTGATGATAACTTAATATTTGATATCACCAGTGAGATGTGTTTTATCCAGACTATTCCACCTTCCTCGGGAGAGTTCCACAGTTTGGCCTGTTTGATGGAAAAAGCAGACTGACCAAACGTAGTCCTACAGCTGGGGATTGTGCAGTTATTGCTGGAGGTGCTTCTGGTGACTCTGTTGCTACTTTGTCTCTGTATAAATGAACTTAGTGGCTCTGGTGCGAGGTCATCGATGCATTTGAATATTAGTTAAAGGAAACATAATTTATTAAAGCTTTCAAAACTTAACAAAAGTCACCAGCAGACCCCCGCAAACCTGAAAAAAGGAGCAAGCGTGTCAGAATATGGATGGATGTTCTTTTTCAACAATATTAGCATGTCTACATTTCCTGAGACAAATGACAAACTTCTCCCCCCTTCATAATATTGCGATACCTCTTGTACCATCTGTGATATATCTTGTGACGAGACTAGTTATCTTTCATTTGGGTTTTGTGACTTCATATACTTCAATTCAACACACACTTAAGATTTGTGCATATATAAGTATTTGACAATTTTTTTGGTGGCAAGAACTTGTCCAGTGCTAGAGAACTTTAGGAAAACTTTAATCCTCTCTTGGATCACAGATACCGTTTTCTATTACAAAATGTCACAGAATAACACTTTTTTACAAGTTGTTTTTTGGTGTCAACAATGATTTCCTAGTTCATTGTTCTAAGTAGTGGTTGTTTGAAGGATTTACTGCTTATTGAACTGGCTGACAGAGCTGAGCAGTCAAGGACAGGACAGAGATGATTCTTCATCCATGTTTTGGTGTATCTGGTGCACAGTGAGCGTCAACTTTTTATCAATGCTCTGAGGGAGCAACATTCTTCACTAACCTCAGTGAGAATCTCTTAAGTCGACAGTTGAGAAATGGTTTCTCCATCTATCTTTACAACTATAGTAATCACTAATCATTTCACACTGACTAATCACTGCATAGCCCACTCTCAGTAATAACTACCTCCTGCCCGTTCAATTTGGTTTTTCACATTTTTTATTCCAACTCCAAGCCTCACCAGGTTACACGTTGATATGATTACTTATAAAAACAAATGCTTCTCACACATCCTGATTATTTAACCTTGTTTCACAGGCTGATGTGTCTGTCAAAAGTTATTAGTTTTGTTCTTGATTAACCTGCATAGCCAATCAATTACAATGATCCTTTCTGTAAACGTGAGCATTGAAGGCATTGACAGGGGCTGACCTTTTCACCTCTCATGGTGATCCATGCTTGTGATGAACAGACACAGGAACAGAACAAGACCAATCTCCAGGAGAGTGGTCCTGATTTTTTGCTCCTGGCTCAGTCTTCGTGCTCCTCGAGCCACACAAAGAGACCATTAAATTAAACGGCTCCAATGGTCACGGTTGTTGTCTGAACTGAAGTAAATGCTGACATGATCTGTATTCAACACTCTTTGTAATCTCACTTTTACTTATTTCTTGGAAAACACCAAACTTCATTACACAGATGACTTCAATTTGATCAGCTGTTACAACACGTTAACCACCTGATGTGTGGTCTGCATAAAGGCAGATAGGGATTCACATGCTCCTAATGGGGTCTGACCACCCATTACTGTCCTAATGTGTGAATCCATTACTAAAACATTACATTCATGGGCTCTACAGTTGCGTTAAAATCCAAACCTCCTATTGTTTTAACACAGGACCAGGACATTATGGGGTGCAGCTTTGCATTGCCTCATGCTTTTCTGGGCGTGGCCCCTGGGGACATATGTCTGTAGTTTGCATGTTCTCCCCATTGCTGCAAGGAAAATTAATTAATGATTGGTTGTCTGTCCATATGTGTTGGTGGTATCCTGTAGACCAGGAGTTCTCAATCTTTGGGTCGCGAGACACTGGGAGGGGGTCGCCAGATGCCTTCAAGAAACAAGCATATTTTTGTTACAATTTGAGCCCATTTTTTGCTTTTACCCTTTTTCTGCAACGACACCAAACGTTCCATATTTTATCCTACTGTTTTTTCATAATTTTTCTTGCCATTTTTTTGCTCCTGTTAATTCATTTTTGCTACATTTCTCCCATTTCTGCTACTTCCTTATCAAATTTCATTGCATTTTCTGCACATTTTTTCCACTTTGAAGACATTTTAAGCACTTTTAAACCCACTTTTCCCACCTAATGTTGGATATATTGACCCATTATTGTTACTTTTAACCTCTTTTCACCATATTTCATGCTTATTTTAGCCAATTTAACCACATTCACATTTTGTCCAGCCCATTATTTGCCAGTTTATACTAATTATTCCTACTAATTCTTCCAATATTGACACTTTGAACCCTTTTTACCACTTTTTCTGTCTGTTTTTGGCCACTCTTCAGGTACAGTAGGGGTCCCCGGTTGCTGGGTCACCACTGCTGTGGAGCACATGTTCCAAACTGAAATTTGGCCCACCTGAAGGTTTAGTCTGGGCCGCAGTTCGTTATTGTCCAAAAGTGAAAACTAAAGCAAAAACCTAACTCTTTGTTAATCCCCACATTAAGTTTTAGATATCTCACTCCTTCTAAATTCATCATAACTCCACCAAAAATTATAGGGCTTGTAGTACCGCATTGTTTATAGTAATATAATTTTAAATCACAATTTTCTTCCAAAACCTGGAAATTTCTTTTAAATTATCACACAGAATTCTAGCAAATTACTTTACAATTTTAGGAAATATTTTTGATAATTTAAGGAATTTTGACCCAGTGCTTAACATTCAGGATATTGTAAGTGACTTGAATTTCCTAAAAGTGAAAGTGCAAACTGTTTTTTTTTGGTTTGGCCCACCTGAGATAAACCGGGTGGTATGTGGCCCTTGGACTAGGAGTTTGAAAGCCCTGCTGTACAGTGTACATGCCTCATGCAGAGTGTGAGCTGATATACAGTACACTAACACACCATGTGTGGGTTAAACAGGTGTAGAATAAAAATGAATGAATGACTCAGGTCTGTCATGGCTGACCTGGACTCTTCCATCCTTTCCTTCACCTGACCTGCTGACCTTGTGTGCAGCCACAGACGGGGGTACAGTAGGACACTCCGGCTTATGGGAACATAGTGGAGATCACACAGTCACACACACTCCCCTGAGCGGATGCAGTGCTGCTCTGGTGTCTCTGCCGGGAGTTGTTGGCGGAAGCTGGTGTGCCAGAACCAACTCTGGCTGAGGACACGGGAAATGAGGAGATGGGTCTGCAGAGCTGTGTTATCACTGGCTTTCAGACTGAGGAGTGTGTGTTTGTTCGTGCGTGAGTGTCTGTCTGTACGACCGACGGACTGACCGACTGTCGACCCTCCCACTATATGCATGATTTGTCCCATTCTTCCCATTAAATCTGTGTAAGCATCAGCTCTGAGGGAAGTCATCAGCACCAAGTACAGAACGCTGTGTGTGAACAGCAATGACAGATGAGTGGAACTCATAAGGGAACCACTAATGTACTTTAAAAGCCCACACTGAGTGTGAGAGGATAACCATTGCCCTGCTCTAGCTGCATAAAGCACTCATAGCGTACATGCAAAACTGACAAAGCCGTCACAGTTTGAAATCTATCTCCACATCGTTGGTCTTTATAATGTAATGCAACTGTAGACCTTGAAAACATGTCCGTGCAAGTGGAGACAACAATGACAAAGATGTGGAAATTAGAAAAAAACATAATGTGTAAGGAGTAACAAGACGGCTGGAAGATTAACAGAGGGATGCACATGCAGACTAACACCTCATCAATCTACCTATTAAAGATAGATACTAGTTATAAATTATATGTTGTGTTGTCCGACAAGATAGTTTTCAGGTGTTGCATCAAATGCTTAATAATCAGCTGCTAATGAGCATCAGTTTCTCATGTATCATAATGACTGGTTGGAACACAGTCATTGACTGTAAGAGAAACTCTGAAACCACCAAGTTTACGTGATCTCAGAGAAGATACTGATGTTTCTACCAGGTGTTATAAAAATGAGTTTTTTTTCTTTCTATACATCAATATTGTTATAAACTGAAGCATCAAATAGCAAAGATTGTCAGTAAACCCATGTTTTGATTCATAGCTGTAGCTTTCTCTACTGACCCCAGATTTAAACTTTGCCTTGAATTTTCTTTTACAAAATATTTCATTAGATTTTTATTCAGAAACCAAAGCAAATGGGTAACCTAAGTACATATTCTAACAATAACAAAATGATAAAGCATTTTGAAGAAGATTTTTAATGTAATGTCAATGGGCACATGTGGCAGTGTCAGGAGAAAGAGGCCACATGGCCTTTAAATGAACTCACTATTACTTATGATGTAATGTCAGTTGTTTTTTTTGTTTGTTTAAACGTGGAATAGCAGCACCTTTCTTTCCTTCTTTCTTTTTGACTTTTGAAGAAAAAAAATCCACTTGCTCTGTCTTTTTGGGTGCCACTAAGCAGGTTTAGGTGTAAGACCCCTGTAGCAATGAGATGCTATTGCTGGATAACTTGATCCTTTGGGCTGTTCTGTGTTAGACTGAGGGTCAATGTGGAGTTGAATCACTGAAACATTGGGAGAAACTAAAGGACATGGGACTGTCCACCCTACTAAATGATTCATATAGTATACCGAGGGACACTACACTAGTAATAGCTTTGAATGGAAGAACGAATAATGATGAGATGATGATGATTTTTTTTTTTTTTTTTTTTTTTTTTTTGCCATTTTTTATTTATGATCATGTTGCTTATGTTGACACTGAAGTTCATTCACTGAGACACAAAGAGGAGGGTCTATTTTTGCCACCAGTGTCCATGGGCTTTTTCACTGCACCTTCCTCAATGAGAACTTCAACTCCGCATGTACACAACTAAAAAAATAAACCTTGTGAATAGAATGGTCTTAAAAGAAGCTGCAAGCTATACAGTTAATCTGACTTGTGTTACAATGTTTGAAACATGAACCATCCTTGAGGAGGGGGTTCTATTTCATAATATTTTGTGAGATGTCTCACTATGGGATGTCGCCTCTGCTACGTTCCTCAGAATACCTATTTCACTTTGCCAATCCTGATTGGCCGGTGAAGTGCATCAGTCCGATGGGAGAACCTTCCATCTCCATAAAAGGAGGGGACGAACAGGTGAGCGTCATTCTTAAACCTCTTCTCATCTCAGCTACCTCGCATATTTTTGGCTCTGACCAGTTTAACTGTTCGCAGTTGGGATTTTCTTCTTTTCCTGCCGACGAACACTGGCAGGGCTAATGCATAGCTTTAGACCACACCATGTCTTAAGGTAACTTTTGACTGCTCTTACCTCACTCCGCGTGGTTAAGTACTGTCCTTCACTGCCGCAAGGCGTGAAGCTCTGAGCTCCAGCTCCGGCTGCCGCTCCGGCGTGCACGTTGACCTCAGCGGCCTCTCACGACGGTGACAGCTCCGCTGCTAGCTTTGTGCCGTAAAACCAGAGCTCACGAACCCCAGCTTACCATAGCTGCTGTCCCAGACCACGGCCCTTGATGCCCCCCGGGCTCCAGCGCACATTGGTCTCCCTCCTGGGCCCACACCACAGTGTCTGGCCCAGACCCAGCTCCTATACCACTGTGTACGAGCTCAGGAACTCCAGCGACCCAGCTGCTGTTCAGAGGCGACGCTGTCCCCGACGTCTTGAACGCTCCGGACACGCTGTCCTGCATCCCTGCTAGCACCTGTGCTAGTCGCCACATTGCAGCGCTTGCTAAACCACCAGACTGAGTGAACGGGATGCGTCGTGGCTCGTTTTTGTCCATGCGGTAGAAAAATATCCAGCAAGGATGGACACAAGACCTGCTCCGGGTGCCTGGGCGTCGAGCACGCCTGGATGGCCATTGAATCCCTGGCCTCCTGCAAGCGCTGTGCTGCATTCAGCGCCTGGTGCCTCCACAGGAGACTGGCGCGGCTTCTGAGACCTGAGCAAGGCCCTTCTTCCTCCACACACAACATGGTCACGGTGGACTCAATGAAGACGGTCCCCATGGAAACTGCTGCTGTTCATGGCTCCAGCTGGGGCTCTCAGCTGAACCTGGCAGATATCTCCCCCCCTGACAAGGATGTCCTCATTATTGACTGTGGAGAATTTAATGGGGACTCCTCTGACCCACCCCTATCCGGGACGAAGTATTAGTCACTCCGGCCCGCGGTGTACTGCCTGCTTCCTTCGCTGCCTCTCTGGAGGACATGGAGGACTCCACACCTATCTCTCATCCTCCGAGCCTGGAGACCATGGACATGTGCAAACGCGCTCCTGCACTAGGGGAAGAAGCTCCCTCGCTCCAGAGACACTCCAAGACAGACTTTCCCTTTCTTCCCCAAACTTTTCGAGGAAGTGGCTCGCCCCTGGCAGACCTGCCCATTCACCAGGAGGGCCCCGGTTGCAGGCTCCTTTATCCTTAACTGCAAGGCCATGGAGGCCCGCGGACTGTTCAGGATGCTGCAGGTGGAACCGCTCGTCGCAGCGCACCTGCTCCCACGCCAGCCTGCTGTGTATCCACGAAGACCCTTGCTGCCGTTGAGATCGGACCGTCTCCAGTCGGCCCTGTCCCATCGAACTGGTCCAACATTCATGGCCTTCTCGGTCAGAGCCATGAATGTCCTCTCCCTCCTCACCACCTACCAGGCTGAACTCTGTGAGGATTTTGTGGCGTCCCATGCCCCTGCGATAATAGAGGAGATGTCCACAGTGACGGATGTGTGCCTCCACACCCAAGCCTGCTCACTACAAAGTATGGGGAAAGTCATGGGCAATATGGTGATTCAGGAGCTTGCTCGTTGGCTTGGCCTTGCTAAGCTGACAGACGCCAAAAGATGCGACATCCTGGATGCTCTCATCATTCCTGAGGGCATTTTCGGCTCAGCCCTATTTTTCATGCAGTGGCACTGCAAAGCAAAGAAGAGGGAGGATGAGGCTCTGTGCATCCTTAGGAAGCCTCCACTCACGTCTCCACCTGTACGTCCGAGAACGGCCCCACAGCGTCCTCCCCAGGGTCCGCTGGTCATGACACCGAGACCCTTCGCCCCGCCTCCGCAACCTCAGTGGGGCCCGCCTACCTGGCCCGGGAAATCGTCGGCCACAGCTGCTGCTGCACTGGTTCCATGGGCATCTCAATACCCGCTTTCCCCTCTGTCAAGGCTTGGCCGTCTGATGATTGGGAGAGACAGACAGGCTCCACAGGACGGGTGGCTGTGGCCCCCTCCTGCATGTCCACAAGCATGTGTTCATCGCTCATTTATCTGAACCAATGTGAAAGCATTGTCTGCCACAATAAACAGGGTGATAGCGGGACCCATTATCTCTACTCAAAGTCAGGCTTCGGCCCCCTTCCGGTCGGAGACGGCGCTCCTCCCATAGTCACTTTGTCCCCCAGAACAAGCAGTGCATGCTTGCTCTGGGGGGTATGGTGCTGTCATGCCGGCAGGGGGCTCCTCCACTGTGGGAGCAGTTCCTCCGGGGTTGGACGGCCGGCCGCTGACAGGGGGCTCCACCGCGCTACTTCTGGGTTTCCCCGTCGGGTGTGGCCCGCTGCTGCCAAGGGGCTCTGCCACTGCATGGGTAACCCTCTGGCAGAGGGTGCCATCTCGCTGCACTCGGGTTCTCTGGCTGCATGCAGCCTGCCCCCGGGAGAGAGCACCACCTCTTTGCTGACGGCACCTCTCTCAGTGATGGCACCAGAGCGCCTGTCCTCTCTTTCCCTGAGAATAGACAGATTGAAGGTGCTCGCAGCCCCGCCCTGGGTGTTACTGACACACTCCCGGGCCCGGGGAGATTCAGCCCGTGTGTTATATGAGGAAATGGGGACCGGGATCTGTCCTATTCTGGATTTACAAGCCCTGAACAGGGGTCTCAGGATATACGCTTTCAGGATGCTCACGCATTCCTCCCTCCTACGTCTGGTACGTCAAAAAAGCGTGTTGTCCCCTTCCCAGAAGATAGTCTTCCTGGGACTGTCCCTGCGCTCAGTGCCTATCACCACGCACCAGTCAGCGGAGCGAGTGAGGTCATTCAGAGCATGTCTTGCTCGGTTCTGACAGAGGTGCTCTGTTCAGTTCAGGTTATGTCTTTGGTTACTTGAGTTGATGGCTTCGGCCATTCTCGTAATCCATCTGGAATGTCTGCGCATGAGGGAATTCCAGCTGTGGGTGGCCTCACTTGGGCTGAACCTCGTGCGTCATGGCGCACAAAGGGTTTTGGTTACACCAGGATGCAGCGCAGCTCTTCTTCACTGGCGGGTGCCCGACTTCCTGACGGATGGAGTGCCCTTGGGCGCTGTCACAGACAGGAAGGTGATCTCCACCGACGCCAGCCTGCCAGGCTGGGGTGGAGTTCACAAGGCCAGATCTGTGAGGGGCCACTGGAATGCGGCCCTCCAGCGCTCTCACATAAATTACTTGGAACTGTCAGTGGGGCGTCTGCTCTCGCTAAGGGCGATGCACATCCCAAGGATCATGAACGTGGGCACGGACCTAATTTCCAGGGGCACGCCAATTTAGAAGGAATGGATGTTGCACCCCGACGTATTGCGACAGTTATGAGCCCGTTACGGACGGGCAGAGGTGGACCTGTATGCAAGAGAGGAAAATGCGATGTTTTTCTCCCTGCGCAGCACGGGTGCTCCCCTTGGTGTAGACGCACTAGGGCATGCTTGGCCGCACGTGCTTTGCTACGCATCCCCCCTGCTGGCTCTGATTCCGCCCACCCTTCACAGGGTGAGGGAATATGGCCATTCTCTGATCCTGATATCTCCCCACTGGCCGGCTATGCACTGGTTGGCAGAGATTTACCAGCTGTTCTGTGCTCACCCCTGGCAGCTGCGCAGGGATCTGCTGTCGCAGCCTGGAGGCACGGTTTTCCATCCACGCCTAGAGAGTCTGGTGCTGTGGGCCTGACCCCTGAGTGGTGCAATCTATCGGCTGTAGGGTTACCACAGGACGTGATCTCTACCATACAGAGCACTCGGGCCTCTTCCACTAGGTGTCTTTATGACTCTAACTGGAGGGTGTTTGAGAACTGGTGTCTCCAGGGAGGCCACGTTCCTTTTCAATGCCTGGTGGGTGTGATTCTGTCATTCCTGCAGGGCCTGATTGACAAGCACAAAGCATTTTCCACGGTGAAGGTGCATTTGGAGGCTATTGCCGCCTGTCACGTGGGCTTAGCAGTTTGTCCGTTCCGCCATGGGATCTGGCTGTGGTTCTGGATGGTCTAAAGGGACCCCCGTTCGAACCGATGGGTGAAACGGACCTGAAGTCCACTTCCCTTAAAGCTGTCTTATTACTGGCACTGGCTTCGGCCAAGAGGGTCAGTGACATCGATGCACTCTCGGTTCACCCGTTGTGCGCTCAGCTTTCCCCAGGTGATGCTAGGATTATTCTGAGACCCAACCCTGCCTTTGTGCTGAAGGGGATGGGCTCATGTTCTCTCATTGACTGACCTGCAGGCCTTTTCTGCCTCACAGCGATCTGCCCTCAGGAGGACTGATCAGCTCTTCGTCTCCTGGGCCAACCCCCAGGACATCTGTGCAGTGGCGAGCTGGTCCTCGCCCGTCACCTTTGTCTGCTGTTTAAATGTGCTGTAGGTAAACAACAGCAGCATGGTAGACAATAAGATGAACCAAGTTATATCACTCTTTTTTTTTTTTTTTTTTTTGCTAATTCCCCTATCTATAACATCTTTGAAATCCAAAATCTTTTTGAATTTGTGGGATTTCAGAGAAGATTCTAATTTACAGCAATCTGTGGTGTCAGGTGAAATAGAGTCCAGATAGAAAAATGCAAAGTTTCCGTTGAATTAAATCTTCACAACGTGTTGTGAATGGTTAAAAAAGAACAATGAAAACAGCTGTCTCTGTTTGTCTTTAAGCTGTTTTTTCACACTTACATGTATAAATTTTTTTTCTTTGTTTTCTTAATGTGTGTGTCATTATAGAAGCCTGTTTCCGCCACTACATTTTTTTTTTAAATCACTATGGAAAGTCATAATTATCAGAAAATTACTTTTTAATGTAAAGTTGCAAAAATTCATACAAAAATGCAATAGACGTATTTATGTACTTCCACTGTTTTCTACACTATATGTACCATGTGTTGAATTCTAAGAACTGAATAAACAACCAAAATATGTGTTTTGAATGAACCATTATTCAAAATGTCATTAAGAATGGTAGCAGTCAGTGTTAGTAAATTGCAGCAATTTACTAACTCATAATTATGACTTGCTGTGGTGATTTTATTTATTTATTTATTTTTTTTTGAGTGGCAGAAACGGGCTTCCATATGTTCTTGTCAGATTTGGCTAATAATGAAAGGGATGACCTAAAAAATACATTAAAATGAAAAATCAAATGTTTTTATCAAAACACTAAAAATAAGAGTAAACATTCTGTCCCAATGAGCACAAGCCTGACAACTTTTCCTCCTATCATCTGAAAACCTGCCCCTGTGCACGAGTTCATCTGTGAATCTGAATCTCTGAGCCATGAAGTGACTCTGGTGTACTGTAACCATCTGACTGTGCACTTCTGATTCTGATCCGTGCTTGATGCTTTCATAACATTCCCACACTCATCACACAACGTGCTTCCACAGTCCACGGTGTCACACAGGAGACCAGCACTGAGTCATGACTCAGTTCTTCACAGAGCACAGAAAGTCCTGATTTAACTCCACATACAGGATGGAGCTTGGAATGGGTGAACAGTGTGGTCATGCCTGGAAGTCTGGGACACTTTCATTTATTAAACACGAGAACTCAAAGAGCGTAAACCTCTACCAAGCACTAAATATCCTCTTTTTCATGCATTGGCAGGTATTGACTTAAATAGCTTGTGAGAAATTTCTATCACCATTAATAACGCCGCCTTTTTTTTGCGATGACTACTATAGGACTCATGACTCTGGAATAAATGTGCACTTTGGTTGTAGGATTCTGAGCAGCCTCAAAGGTGACAAATTATAAAATAAAAACCCTGATTTACCACTTTAACTCCAACAAAACGATCTACTGTAGATTGCAGATACATTTTCTTTACATCACTTAGTATTTACAAGATTTTCTACAGAGTCCACTGTGCTTGCAGTAAACAAACCACCCATGTCTTAGTTCAGTGTGAGCTGGATTTACAGCAAACAGTCACATATCAAAGAGGGAAGATAAAATATGAATGCTTTAATCAAAAATTATTGAGACTTGTTTTCTTTTGTTTTATTTAATTAATATATATATACTGTATATATTTTTTAACAACACCAAGTGAATCACGTATTCAGTGGGATCAGGGGTGTTCCGTGGCCCACATTTCTTCTGTTAAAGGAAGTCTTTGAAGAAGGGGAGATAAAAAAAAGTTCTATCAGTCAATCTTTTATGTTGCATTTATATTAACAAACAAAATAATATTTGAAATATATATAATATTTGGGATTTTTCTTTCATACATTTTTAAAAGTTTGAGAATTTCTTTTTTATTTCCCAGGAGTATCTCCTTACATTTACCTACAAACGAAGGAAGAAACCCTTGTGATCAAGCATAAGTGATGGTTTTCTATTATTTATGTATAAGATGATGATGTGGGGTCTTTTCCCCTTATCGTATTCCTAATCCAACAATTCAAACTAGTGTTGTGAAAAACCACTGACAAGATAAACATTGCATGTCTGTCTCTTTAATAAACTGAACATCTTTGCAAGGTGCACCATATCTTGTACAAAGCAAATGTACACGCAAGTTACCTGGGGTGTAAATGATGTAAAAGAGGTGCCAAAGAAGTGTTCAACGGCAGTTCAGTTAGTTTTTTTAAGGATGGTGAAAGGCACCAATAAGCGAGATCAGACCCAAAAACTGGTAGATTTTCCAGCTCATTAATTGTACAAAAACCCTTGATACACACATTAGCTCCACTTGGTAAAACAAAGGCTCCTCTCAGACCTGACCTCACCAAACAGCTTAAAAACTACTGCTGTCATTGTAAAAAGCAGAGAACATTAGTTTCATTTCAGCAGAGATAAACAGCACACGGTGATAATGAAGAAAGTAGGCAGCAACACACCGACGCCACCAAATATGGCCGTTTGCATTCAGTGTTGGAATCAATGACACACACATACACAGTTAATGCAAACAAAGGAAACACTTGTACAGCCAACCATCAGCCATGTGTGTGTCTCAAGGATGTTCAGTAACAATAGAGCACATGATCAAATGATGAAGTCTTTCTTCACTCAGGCTAATAAATAGATAACAAATGGGTGTTGTTTGCTGCTGGATCTCAACGTAATGTTGGAACTGTTTCCACGTTAGGAGGTCTGTATCGTTTGGTGTTTTTCCAGCAGTTTGTTATTTTCGTGTGTCTCGTGGGCGATGCATTGCTCGAGAGTTTTGTTACTGTGTAACTATAATCGGTAACACTTTACTTAAAGTTTAATACATAAAGGCTGACATTACGCTGTCATCATTATGACATGACGCCTGTCATTAACATGAATAAGAAGGCTGTCATTAAGTGTCAGTCGTTTCACCCCTAACCCCACTAAATCCCTCCACTTAACCGAAAAAATGCCAACATAGCTCCAAAGGTCTCATCATTTAGCGAACGACACTTAATGACTGCCTTCATGACACCTTATTCATGCTAATGAGTGATAATAACAGTGTAATGTCAGCCTTGTGTAGAAAACTTTAATGTGTTAACCTGTAATGTATCATATCACTGGAAAAAAGTATTAGGTTTTTGCTTTCAGAGCATTTTTAAGCAGCTTGCTTTTATTTAGAATATAATTCCTTTAATTATCATTTAATTTATTGGTTTAGTTATTAAAATCTGTTTAACGAGAAAAATATTGGACATCTAAATGCTTGTTATGCAGCAAACGATAACTCTAAGTTACTCCTGCACCAAAATTTTCTTCTACTTTTTTCCTACACGCTCACTTTGAAATCAAAAGATTGGACAAATGAAATGGATAATTACTTCTCAATGTTTTGTAGTTTGGTGAATTTCTTTTCATTGGATGTACAAATCTTTTAGTCGCTCTGATAAACCTTTAGTGAATATAAAAACATAATCACTGTCAGAAAACACTTTCCTATAAATGAATCATGTTGTTCTTAGAAAGCCTTTGGTTTGTTTGTACTGACTCTTCAGTGTGTTCTCAATGGGTGATTATGACTCATATGCTTGTATAGGCCAGAAGGGCATGAGCTCCAGAGCATGTGAACCATTTACTTGCAATTTAAATCCATCAATTCACAGACGCTGGGGAAACTGTGTCACCTACATATATGTTGGTGACTAAATGACTCAACTTGACTCTGCATAATTCCCATGTGACTACAGCAAGATCTTCATCCACAAAGCAGCTGGAGGCTGAAGATTCGGAGCTAAAGCGAAGAAATGGAGGCACTGCTGTGGCTTTAACCATAATTACTGAGTCTATCTCTGAAAAGGAAATGATGAACAACATAGATATAGGATGGAAACATGATCCTAAATCAGCGATAAGAAAAGCGTCGGATGACAGCAGCACTGTGGGAATGAAAACTTAAAGAAAAATCAATCAGAACTCATTTCACCATCTTGGAGATGTTGAGCGAGCAAACAGCAACGGTTCCTCAGATTCAAGATCTGAGATACATTACACCAGTGGTGCTCTGGTCTGGTCTTCCAGAGACCACAATATCCTGCATATTTTGAGGTCTGACCACAGAAAACCTGAGAACAAGCTTTCCTTTACAGTCAGGTGTGAGGACCAGAGTAGCATCTAAAACAACAGCCCACTATTACAGCAGAAAGGAGACATTCTACTCTGTCACACTAAGTATAGGAGTTAGGCTACTTTACTATCTCCCTCTCATTAGTTTGGATGATGATACTACAATCACATGAACGTTGTTAGGGGACTGGGTCAACAAAAACTGGCCAGTGTAATCTACACATTTTTAGAAAAGGCATCTAAAAAACCCTGATGATGCATGTCTTTCAATTTCCCACTAAAGACTCCTCGCTCTGACCTGACCTATTAAATAAAAAACGTGTCTATAACATGTCACTTGTGCAGTAACAGGCACCATGGATACAGTGTTCTACTGTTGGGACTATAAACACTGCAATGCATACACAGCATGTTGGACAAGCAATGTTCTTCCACTTTGGAGGTCCCACTAACAATATATTGCCAGGTTCATATGTTCATATTTAATAAGTCATTTAGCCTCAACAGTGTAACACAGAAGCCTTTCTGGCGGTGCATCTATTTGAGATGTTCGATAATTGCAATGCCTCCCCTCTCTGGATCCAATCCATTCATGAAGTTCAGCACACTGTTCCCTTCTTCATTCTCATTCTTGTCCTGTTCATCGTTGAAGTTGACAGACGCCGTCCGCCGAGGCAGAGTGAGCTCAGTACCTGGACTGAAGCCGAGCTCAGATGACAGTTTCCGTTTAATAGACGCAGCTCGCTGGAACTTATCGTAGATTTCGATGCTCACACGTCGGCGAGTCTCTTTAAACTCTGCGGAGACGTTGGCCGTCCACTCTGCTGCATGTGCTCGGATCTCCCCGACCTGTTCAGAATCACAAAAGATTTTAGTGCCATCTATGTTTGCACATACAAAGAATATTCTTTATTGGCATAATAATAAAAAAAAAAAAACAAATACCAGAAAGCGGGTTATGTTCAAACTCTGAGTATGCTCGGGCTCAAATATTCAAAACTCTGAGTTTCCGATTCTAGAAAGCGTGGTAAGTAAATAATACTCAGACCATGTCACCACGGTAACATTCTCAGTAAACTGAACCTGCTCGCTGGCAGGTTTTGTCAAAGAAATCCTGGGTTTCTACCTGGCTCCGCCCACCTGAACACCGCTTCTCAAGGAACACTTTAATTTACCTTGACACTCGGATCACACATTAGTAAACTCACACACTGCAGACGTGCACTCACATTGTTCCAAATGTGCTGCTTTATGTTTTTTGGCAAATGGGAGTTTTCTTTCCAACATTGAGGTTGCAGAACATTTAGGGAAAGGCACTGTATGCAGAGCAATCAGAAAGGTTGCTTTGCATTAAATTATCTTTTGTAAAGTTCCCTGGACACACACCTGTGGCAAATGTAAAGAGGGATATGTCAATTTAAAGGAGCACACATTTCAGGCTCAACATTTACATTATTTCTCAAAAAGATTGAAGAGATGAAGTGATGAAGCGACCAAAAAGTGCAACAATGTTCAAGAGACTCATCACGGGCGATTTAACCAACTATAGTCGCTGAAGTTGCGTTCGGTGTGAACACACCTTTAGTTCAGGCTCATATTCCCCAAACACCGGCTTATTTCACCCATTTGGGTGAAATAAATCTCTGACTTCTGGCTCGTTGCCATGGTAGCTCGTGTTATCTTTGCTCCATTGAGGATGGCTTTTTATCGCGCTCGTGCATGTGAGTAACTAAAGGTTTACATACTCAGAGTTGATTGAGCTACTTCATACCAGCTGTAATAGAACCGGATACTCAGAGTTTCCCATTGTGGGGTATGTTAACTCTGTGTTTAGACTCAGAGTTTGTTGAACCTCCTTTCTGGAATACCCCTGGGGTGGCATGAGAAAATGTGAGGATCACAGTTGGGGACACGCATGGATATGCAAGTGTGTTTGAGAAGCTAACAGTGGAAAAATGTATTTTAAAGCTGAGCACATGCATATTCACTGATGCTCACAGTTTTTGTGCTCGCCATTATTTTCTTATTAAAGACATGCAATGCATGGGCAAGTGGCAACAAGTGATTCCACCATAAACGTTTTAATGGGAGGTTTTCGTTAAAGGGAGAGGACACTGGCACTGGCTGTTCGCCGCTTTTCTGCAAATCCGTCCTACTGTACCGTTAGCACTTTGAGATTTGGTGTCAAATTTAAAGTGCATTACAAATAAAATGTATTATTATCATTATCATTATTATTATTATTACACAAAGCTATTACATGGGTGCAATGACAGCATGTCACAGCCTGAAACACACTCCATCCAAATGTTCAACTCCTGATTAATGTAGAAAAGTGGTTATTGGAGTGACACTTCATTTTGTCCAATCGACCTTTTCTTTAATCACTTCGCCCATCCATCTATTTTTCGACCCGCTTGCTCCTTTTTCAGGGTCGTGGGTGTCTGCTCGTTCTTATCTCCAGTTTTCTTTAGGCAGGGGTACACCCTGAACGACAGTATCACTTATGTATTATTGATTTATTTTACTCATTTAATTAGTGTATTTAAGCTTCTTGTGTGGTGACTTAAGAAATGGGGTGGGAATGGACATCGTAAACTGTATTTCACCACAAAGATGTGCACTTTACAAGCATTTAGACAATAAGCTTTGGATATTAAAATACAAAAAATATATTTCATGTTGTAGTGAGAGCAATGTAATGAAATAAGAAACTTTGTACATCTTTCTAGTAAAATCAAAATTAATAAAGTAAAACAAAGAGGAAGTGAAATTACGAGTCAACTCATTTACACTGAAACAATGTAGCTGTAAACAAATCTTATGAACTATTCAACAAACTTTTAAAACCAGACAGGCACAGTAAGGAACTTAGAAAAAAAACAACCAACTATTATAAGTGTGCAAATAGAGCAACAACTGACTGTAAAGAGGTGCCAGTCCAACAACAAAGACATTTAGGATTTTACAGTGATAGTGTAAAGAAAATAATCATTTAAAGTTATTCATTTGTTTCAAGTGTAATGAAGTTTTTTTTTGTCATAAACATGAGAATAATATAAGTCTATCATGTGGTTTCTAATATGAGGCTGGTTTAACAATAGACATAAACTGATATCTGCATACAGAATGCATTTTATCAAGAAATAAGGTCATCTTTAGTGTAAGCATCAGCTACACATAATGCTTCTTTTTTTTTTTAGTATATAAGAAATAACCTGACTGTGTGCTCTATCTTTATATAATAAATTTATATATAGTCAGCATTAGCTGCTTTAATGAAAGTGTGGAAAATTATCTATGGATATTAGTGTCATTGATTGTTTTACCAAGAGCTGACATTTATTAGTGATAATACACAGTGGCAATAATATGCTTCTACACTGTGACTAAACCAGGCTCAGCAGATACTGTATCTCTGTTAAACTCAGGAATATAATGATCGTTTTCAGTATCTTTAAATATAAGGCAAAGTGATATCAGGCTTCACTATCACATCAATTCCCAGTGTTACTGTTATGGATTATGGGCTGTGGTGAACAATCCCTACATGTCTGTGTCTCTACTGTAGCACAGAGGGAAACAACAGCAACACAAACATTTACAGGCCAATGACAATATATCAGCAGGACTTTAGCATGACAAGCCACAGGAAGCATGAGTGAGCACACACACACGCACGCACACACACACACACGCACGCATGCACACGCACGCACACACACACACACACACCAACATAATTTGCACGTTTTCCACTTAGACACAGTCTAACCTTCATCCTTTCGTGTGAACAAAGTCAAACTGCTTTTTCTTTTCTCCAAACCTAGTTTTGAACTGACTGGTTTCACTTGGAAGAAGTTAATAAAATGTGAGTCAAAACAGAAAATTTGTGTCCTCAATGCAGACAAAAATGTGTTTGCCTTTTCAACGTGAACCATGACATCATCATAAGTGAGCGTGTGTCACATATGTTGAATTTGAGAACTGGATTCATCCACACCCAGTATCATTGCTCTACTTGTTTTTTATACCTGCTTATCCTGCAGGGGTGTGTCCCACCTGCCAGGGCACAAAGTGGATCACACCCCGAAAAATAATAATTAACAATTCACTTTTAATGTACTGTAATTTAAGAGTAAATATCCACAGTGTAGTGCCCTGGGAGGAAATAAGGTTAAGGCTCAAGGCAACACAGCGAGGACTCAGGGAGTCTGTTAGCAGGATTATGTCAAAAGGACTTGATGGATTTTGACTAAATTTGAACCAATGATAAACTTTACACCAAGAAAGATTTGAGCGATGGAAGATTCTATTAAATTTTGGAGGGGATCCAATAAACTGATTTTGGATCAGTTTGAAAATGAAAAGAATCCTTTTTTCTCAACTGGCAAAATTTCAAAAATGAATATCTCTGTTCATGATTAACTGATGTTTATGAAATCTGACTCAGTTATATCAGATTTGTTTCTCAATTACCCAACCACGTTTCATCTGGATTGGATCTCGATTGCACATTTCATCATTATTTTTTTTTAGAAAAATTGGAGTGTCCATACATTTGGAACCTTTGTATGGTTATTAATGGGATATACGTTTCTTGCAAGCCATAATTAGGATCACTGATCATGGTACCATGATGCCAATATTTGGCGGAGGTTTGTGCTCTTTAAGTGCTTTTGTTAATTTTAATTCTACTTAAATTATTACTCAAGCAGAGTCAGAAGCTGAACTAGGGCATCAGATGGGGGTCTGTAAACACACTTGGCCCCCACAAGATCAGTCTATTTCACACACACACTCACTCCTACTACAGCTGCAGAAAAAAAACAAGCTTTGCCTGATATATTATGTTCAGCTAATAAGATCGTAGCGTTGTGTAATGGCATGTCTTGTGCTCTCTGAAAAGGTAAATATTTTACTGCATGAAAATGCTTCAGATTCTACGCTTTTATATTCAGCGATGAAACTTTTAAGCACCAACTTTCTGATGGTACCCTGATCAAATTAGCCTATTGGTAATGCATTTGGAAATTTTATTAGATTACATAAATTTGGACAGAGGAAGGAATTTGGGGTGAAGAAATGTCACACCAATCAATCAGCAGAGAATCTGTGTAAAGACGTACAGACAGTGGGTGAACAATCTGTCCACATAACAAAACAAGAGTCACGTACCTCTTCCTTGGTCCGTTTGGATATTACTCTGAGCCAGTCTCCAATCATGCTGAGGATAGCAGCAAAGTAGGCCAGGCCCACCAGAATCCAGAACCACACAACTGGTTTATAGTAGTGCAGGTACTCAATTTCGGACCCCCCTGGAGACACAGAGAAGAACTGAGCTACGCAGAACGTGACGGGTCTGTGACACAAGCACACCATCAGTTTTTACCTGCTACAAAATCACCAAATCCAATGGTGGTCAAAGTAATGACCACAAAGTAGAGGGACTCCAGCACCGACCAGCCCTCAATGTGTTTAAAGATGGCAGCAGGAAGTGCCACAAAGAGCAGGCAGCCCAACAGCACGAACAGGAGAGTGGAGATAACCCTGATCTTTGTCTGACTGATGTCCCAGTGCTGCAGGAGAGGATACACAGCAAAGCATTGTTCAGTAACACTGTACAGCAGGGTTATAATTACAATTACTTTTTCAATTATGCATGTTCAATTACAATTCAATTATGATTACATTACCCACCATTTTTTCTCAATTACAAATCAATTACAATTATTATTTTTCCCCTGAAAGTCAATTACAATTATGTTCTCAATTACTAAAGTTCAATTACAATTTTACTAAGTTTTAGTCATACAGCGTTGTGATGATTGTATGCAGGTTTTTTTTGTGTGTACGATGTTGTTTTAGAATCTTTACATTTCAATTTTAGCGCATTTTTTTTGTAACATCTTAAGTAAAAACCCAAAAAGTGACAAAGTATGAATTTAGCAATAGCTATAAACTATTTGTACAAAACATCAGTTACATTCAGTCTTGTTACTACGTAAAACTGTATCGTCCCTATTAAAAAATGTTATGTAAGCTATAGACCTGTTTTACGTTTAATTAAATTGTAATTGAAAGTTTTTATTGACTTTCCATGGTAATTACAATTACAAAGTCAATTATCTTAACTCAATTCCAATTTAGATTGTTAAAATTTCAAGTACGATTAATATTAAGCCATAATTGTAATTAATTATCAATTATGCAATTACAATTATAATTGACCTAACCCTGCTGTACATAGCTCCATCCATCATCCATCCATCCATCCATCCATCCATCCATTCATCTATTCGTTTCATTTATCCATCCATCCATCCATCCATCTGTCCATTAATTTAATTTATCCATCCATCCATCCATCCATCCATCCATCCATCCATCCATCCCTCCATCCATCCACCATCCTCCATTCACCATCCTCCATCTACCATCCATCAATCCATCCATCATCCATCCATTCATTTCATTTATCCATCTATCAGCCTATCATCCATCCATCCATCCATCCATCCATCCATCCATCCATCATTCATCCATTCATTTCATTTATCCATCCATCCATCCAACCATCCATCCATCCATCCATCCATCCATCCTCCATCCATTTATTTATCTATTTATCCATCCATCAGATTCTTCCTCTGACAGGACACTCCTAGAGAACGATGCACTCGTATATAAATTGTTATTAATTTGTATTTATGAGTATGCAATAATAGTCCAAATATAAAAATAAAAAATAAAAAAAATAAAGTAACTACATTTACAAGATTATAAGATGCCTTTGTTTCTTCTTTTTTTTTTAAAGGATTTTTTTTGGCTCTAGTGGCCTTTATATGACAGTTGCTTGACAGGAAAGGGGGTCAGAGAGAGCAGGGAATGACACGCAGGAAAGGGTCCCAGGCCGGGAATCGAACCTGGACCCGCTGCAGGTGAGGAACTATATCCTCTGTACATGGGGCGAGCGCTCTACCCACTGAGCTAAACACCACCCCTTTGTTTCTTCTTTTATATGATGTCGTATGTGATGATATTAAAAGATGATAAAAGAGTCAAAAATTCAAAGCCTCCTTTTAAGAACACTTTCAACAATGTTATATACTTCGCTAAGACGTCTAACTTGTTCAGACGATGGCAGCTTTCACTCATTCGCAGGGACGATGGCTGGGACATAAATAAATCATTTTCTACGTCATTCAGCTACTTTAGCAAATTCTTCAAAACCGTGAATGGTAACTATGTACAAAGCTAATGTTTAATCCAGTTGAGTCCATATTCTTGTAGCTTAGGGTGCACTCACACTGACAGGCCAGGCCGGGTCTGTGCATGTGTAACTCCACAGGGGGCCCATTGTGGCTTGTCTAAATGTTAACTGCTTGGCCTGGTTGGAAGCGGTGGGCTTGGTTGGCAGCACATTAGTGTATCGGGCTGGGTTGAGGGCAGTGTGAGGGCACTCTCAGGCCTGGCCAGCGATTCTTAGAGAAACCGCGGATAAGGAGAAAACAGAATTTAGATGTGGCCCAAATCTCCTTGATAATAATAATAATGTATACTTTATTAATCACCATAGTGAAATTCTTCTCTGCATTTTCCCCAAGCAGTAGCAGTGGGCTGCCAAAATTCCTCCAAAAATGTCTATTGAATAGAAAGTACATGTAGCTGTTACCAGCATGGGGTCAATTACAGTTTTCAGTTACAATTAAGTTTTCAATTACCCATGTTCAATTACAATTCAATTACGATTACAGTGACTGGCATTTTTTCCAATTACAATTAAATTACAATTATTTATTATCCCAAGAAAGTCCATTACATTTACGTTCTCAATTATCAAAGTTCAATTACAATGAATGACAATTACTGAGCCTGAAATAAATAACCTGGTAAAAGTTAACCTTCCTCTTGTGTTAGCTTTCTGTTAGCATCTATTATGATAGCGGATCCTGAATCACCTGTAAAATACACTTAAAACAAACATCTATCATCTAAATTATTTCCCATCTATTGGTTACCTTGTTAATGAATAGAAATATATATTTTGATATTTTTGGTGTGGGTGTCCGAGCCTTTTTTGTGTCAGTATACCTCTCAATTTCACATTTTTAAAAAATGGTAAAATGTGGGAAAACTTGGTATGAGACATATTTTAATAATTGTTAACTACACATGTGTAGAACTGTACATACTGTAGAACTGTGACAGGGTTCCCCAGTTTTGCATTAAATCATAATTGACAATTTCTATAGAATTTTCATGGCAATTCCAATTATAAAGTCAATTATCTCAACTCAGTTAAAATTTCTCTACGATTATGACAGCAACAGATTTTTTTTAATTACAATTAAAATTAGAATTACTCCATAATTATAATTGCCCCCCACCCTGGCTGTTACTACAAAATAAGGTCTGAGACAATGGTTTCTCACACTGTCGGAGCGATCTAAACAGATTGCTTTGGTTGCAAATTCTTAAATCCTCAACCATTTTCACTGTGTATCAAAAGATTATTGCCTTTTATTATTTTGCCTGAGATCGCTCACTGAACCTCTCTGAAACCATTTACCAGGCAACATTGCTATTGTGTGTTTTGTCTAAATTGTACTGCCACTTCTCCACAAAGCATTAAATCTTATTCATGTCAACAATTACCATATGCATCATTTCAGTTTATAACAGACATTTAAGAGCTTGATACGTGGTGGAGCATAAAGCTGTGTATCACAGCACACAGTTTGACAGGCACGCGTCACGTTTGAAATGCAAAATCAGCCTGACACTGTGAGAAGTGATTGTAGTCATGGGTTCAATGAATACAATTCCATGAATCCATGGAATGGATTGGTCCCCTGGGTGCAGTGGAAGACAAAACATTTGGTGCTGTTAGTGCTGCAGCTTTACTCAGCAATAATTTAAACACGCACACACACACACACACACACACACACACACACACACACACACACACACACACTGAACTTTTGTCCTCCTTACCTAATAATCCCTCTTCCTCACAGAGGCTCTCAGAAAATCGTTAAAAACTACATTTATGTTTTCAAGACTCTGTAGTTCTCGTGACACTAGGAAACTGTTTACTCACATCAGTCGCTTTAGGTTCAGAAACCTTACTCAATCAATCAATCTTTATTTGTATAGCGCCAAATCATAACCAATGGTATCTCAAGGCACTTTACAGTAGAGCAGTCTTAAGGACGGACTCTTCATTTTATGGATACACACATATGCATATATACGTATATACACATACATATGTATCCCACACCCAACATGAATTCATCATGGCGGCAAGGAAAACCTTCTGTTAAGCAGCAGGAACCTTGTGTGGATCCCATTCCTATGATGAACAGCCATCCACGTTATGCTGTGTTGGGTGTGTGCAGAGAAAAGGGTGGAGACAGAGCCGCTGAGTCTCTGTAACTCCACACTAAGGATCTCACGGACCTGCAAGACAAAAGCCAGAAGGAGTACAGGAGCAAACACACAAGGGAAGAAGCAGACATAGAGGGAGTATTTGAAAGAGGAATCTTAGTCATTACATGATGTCAGATTTGGTTGATAGTTCATCATTTACTGTCTCTGACCTAAAGATTCATCTTAAATTAATTGTAAAAGTAAAAAAAAATAAAGTGAAATTTAAGTTTCATAGGTTCTCTCCGTCTTCTGTCGATGTAAACTGTTTCACAAAATCTGTGTGCGTTCTGTTTTTTCATGTGGCGTCACTCACCACAAACATTTTCTCCACTTTAGCAATGACTTTTCCAAAGATAGTGCCGAGCTGATCTCCGACACCAGCCAGAAGAAAACCAAACAGAGGAATCCCCAGCAACGCATAGACAATGCAGAAGATTCTTCCACCTTCAGTGTGAGGGGACGTGTTCCCAAAGCCTGCCCAGACAAGTGCAATGACAAATTAAGACTAGAAAATAATCAACAGGGATGTTGGTTAACATTTTGTCATATCAGTTCAGGTTTAATTATGGCATCAAATCACAAATAAAACCAAAAAGGGTTATTCCATTGGGATGGCAGCCAGACCTGCAAAACCAATATACTTCTGTGTGTCTTTTCCTACCGATTGTTGTAATGACGGTCCCAGCGAAAAAGAAGGCGGAGCTCAGATCCCACAGGCTGCTGTGATTGGTCAGTGTTCCGGCAGGGTTTACTCCTGAACGGATGGCGGATACCACTTGCTGGAATGAGATCAGTTTTATTTTGTTTTAATCTTATAATAACAATCTGAAACTTAAATGTTCACATTGGTTTATCATAATATATTACTATGTAATGATATGGACACATGCAGAAAAACAAATGTTACATGTTAGAAAAGGAGAAGGAGATCCTCTCATATGATACTCCTACAGTCAAACCCAATCTAACTGATCAAAAATAACAATACCAAAGAGACATTTAATATTCAGTACATCTAAACCCTGCTCAACCCTGCTATATGTTAGAGCTTATTACTGTAAAAGATTAAATAATGTTGAATTAATGTTAAAAAAAAAATGAAATTAAAACTTTGTATTTGGTGTAGAAGGTCTGAAGTGTCTGAAGTCCTTTATTACAAAATAAGATTCATGATCAGAACTGGAGGAAGCAGCCACAGAGGCCAGGTTTCTGTAGATAAGCATTGGAGCAACCAATGGAGCTGTCCTTGGTGCTGAAACTGCTGCTACCGCTTTATAGCTCCTGTTGTGCATAAATCACATTTTTACTCCAGAACCATTTGATTAACTCTGAGGAGAGGTTTCCTCTGAGGTTTTTGTCTGCTTCAACTGTGGGTGCGTTGTGAAAGCTCATGCAAAGTGAGGTGACATTAGACATTATTTAAGCAAACTCTGAAAGGGTGAGTCACGGGTCGCTTGTGAATCGACTGATTACATTCCCAAAAAATGATCAAATTAGTGGCAGGAAATGACACAGGGGCGGAGGCTGAGGGGTGAGTCTCACCTTAACCAGCTCCTCCAGCTGACTCTGGTTGACACACGGGTGTTTGGACAGGAACTCCAGCTTCTGAGACAAGATGGCCAGACGCTGAGCACTGGCAGAGAGATGAACAGAAATTTATGCTGAGACAACACATATTAAGTCAGAAAAAACCCTTCCTTGGTTTGTCCAACACTTGACACCCGATTCCGATATTACCAATACAAAAAGCACATTATGCTGCAGAAATGCTAAATTTATTAATGTATCCATACTGATATTATTCTGATCATAATCTAATACAGTGGTTCTCAAACTTTTTTGGCTCAAGTACCCGCTTTCTCTTACTTTTGAATGCAAGTGCCCCCTTATGTCTACATTTCGCTCAGAATTCTGTGAAAAACAAACATACGTCATAATGATGGAATGAATGAGTGATAACACACATTTTAACGACTCTCATTTAGTAAACAAGTGAAATAAAACAGTATTTTGTGCCTCCTAGATAGATTTATTTCTCCCTACTGATCCTTGTATTTTCAGTTCATGTTCATAATTTTTCTCTTATTTTGTGTATTGTTGGTATTGGTTGTTTCTTCTGTTATTTTGTATGTTTCTCTATTATTTTCATGTATTTTATAGTGATCTTGTGTATTGTCCTCTCAATTAGTGAGTATTTTTCTCTCTTAGTGTGTGTGTTTTTGTTGTAGTTTTGTGAGTTGCTGGTCATATTCAGTGTGATTGTCATTTTTAATGAAAAATAAACATTATAAAATTAGTTAATTTTCCTATCTCACTCAAGTACCCACTGCAGTGCCATCACGCACCCCTAGGGGTACAAGTACCCTCATTTGAGAAGCCCTGGTCTAATAAATAGATATAATGGACTGGCGATCTTTACAGTTTTTACTGTGCCTCCATCTCTGAATACGCTAAGAAAAACTCCTACAGCCTTGATAGAAACATTGTACATGCATTTAAATAGGTTAGATATCAGCACATTAACAGTAGAGAGAAGTTTAAGGGAGGATAGAAGGACAAACGCCTTATGGGTAGGAGACAGATTATAAGTGAATGATGGCTGATTTTTTTTTTTCTAATGGTGGAGCAGATAGAGTTTCCAACCTGCCTACCTCTCATGCGGCTGCTCTAGGGATCTGAAGACTGCCGCTCCTGTCACCAGGTACAGAACTACCAGGAGAAAGATGGCTGTCACTGTCTTCCACTTCATCACCGTTCCAACCACCTGCAACACCTCAGCTGATCAACCACAGGAGACTTCTATAGTACTTTCACTAACTCTATACTCTATTTGGGCATGGTCTCACCTCACTCTCCTCCCGAGGAGTCAGCGTGATTGGCTTCGTGGAGAAGGAGAGGCGGGGCTTTGTGTTGTGAGTGGCAGATTTAGGGTCCAATAAGTCTGGAGCTGCCACTGTCAGGGGAGAAGAGGCAATGGCATTCAATGTTTTTTTTTTTCTTTTTTTTTTTACCCGTGCACTTTTCGCCCAGCCTGTCTCTGCTCCTGTGCGCCAGTCTACACATTTAGTGGTTAATTTTAGAAGTCCTTATAAATAAATCACCAACAAGTCCTTTAGTGGCCCTAACATGCTCACACTGGTGAGAGCATGGAACAACGTCCATGTGTTATACAGTAGGTTTGTATTTGAACGAGTTTTATGGAAGAGGGAACTTTGGAAGGAAGGAAGAGCCATCTTTAATGCTAGGAAAACCTTTAACCCTTTATAGGGCAGGTGTTGACTTTGTACATCTTCAACTGTTTATATAAAATTGAGCTTCATTACTTTGATGACACTGGAAAAAGTTTCCTAATATTGCTACACAGATTTAACAAAGTTAATACTTAAAGGACCCATGTTAAGCTAAATCAACTTCTCTGTGCTTTAAACATCATAAAGTGCTATTAGGGCTTCATACACATGCCTAAAGTGTTGTTTTCATTGATTCCCTCAATCATTAGTTAGAATTTCTCCTTTCTTACTGCAGGGTGAGCCCAAACACCTCGCTCCAATTTGATGATGCGTTCCCACTTTGATGACAAATTTGATGCGGCACTAAGCTGGAGAAGCCACGCCTCTAGGAAGCTCTCTGCCGTGATTGACATGTAAACAGACACGCCCACGAAGGTGAGCATTTCAGCATCTTTCGCGCAGTGCTATGTATGTATTTTCTACAGTCTATGTATGTACCGGTGAACGCCCCACCCCCACACTCTGTCTCGTGTTGATAAAGCAGCATGAGCTTGGCTACAGAGTGGGTGGCCCTACGACCATCGTGCGGGGAGGAGGAAGTCAGTGTCCCGTCTACAGACACGCCCACTCATGAATATACATAAGTAGGCTGCAAATCAGCCTGTTTGTGTAGAGTTGCTCAGAAAGTGACTTTTCAGAGGCTAAAGCTCTGAAAAACAGGTGAGTTTGGGAAAATAAACCTCAAATACTATGTTTTTGAGGTTCTTAGAACAAATGGAGATGGGTGTAAAATAGCATGACATGGGACTATTAAGATTCCTTCTCTACTTTTTCCCGTTCATGGACGCACGGTCTGTTGGAGCATATCACAGCTAACATTGGGCTCAACACTGCACAACTATTACAGGGCCATTCACACACAATACGTTAAATGTATTGACTCAGCAAGCAAATGCAAACTTCACCCCTACAGATCCCAGCTCCTAATTCATGGATACCTGACATTGGTCAACAGTTGTATCTATATTTTGTCAATAAAAAATCCCATGTTTCTTGAGTGTAAAAGTTGATGGAAAAGATAAGTCAAAGCACAGAGCAGCTCTCGGGTTGATAAACCAAACATGATCCATACAAACAAACTGTTAGAAAGGAAAACACAGCGTTGTGTTAAATACTATACAAAGATCAACTTTTGAAAAGATATATTTTTGCACAATGCTGTAATCTTTGGTTGTCACGTGTTTAGTGTAGCTAAATCTAATCTAATGGTTGCAATGAGGTTAAAGAATAATAAATGTCTGTTGTGTTTTTACACGAGTTTCATTTTCAAACTGTTATCAAAGCACTTGTTGCTGTTGGTAGAGTAATTGTAGTATATTTGAAAGTAATACAGAAACAGTATTATAGTTGTGTTGCCCTGCGATGGACTGGCAGCCTGTCCAGGGTGTACCCCCGCCTAGCGCCCAGTGTGAGCCGGAGATAGGCACCGGCAGACCCCCACGACCCTGGAAAAACAGGAGTCAAGCAGGTCTGAAAATGGATGGATGAATATTATTATTGTAAATGAATGACTATTGTTATGGCTGGTGTCTCCTAGCCTCTCAGCCTGTCCTTCCTCCCTCCCGCCCACCTAACACACCTGATACAAATCAGCAATCAGGTGGAGAGAGAGGGGAGGAGCTGTATAAAGGACCAGGAGAGAGGAGAAGCACAACATTCAACCAGCAGCAGACATGTGGGGAGAGTTCTTCAGCTCTCCACTCAGCAGTTTGTTATTTTAGTTTGGACTGGAGATTTCTGGTTGTCCTGTTTTTGTGTTTCTGTAGATTCAGTGTTTTGTAGCTTTGAGGTGCAACGGCCGTGTGTGTGGTTTGCCCAGTGTCCTCCCTACTTTAGTTTAGTTTGGTCAGGGTCTCCAGTCCCTTTTGTTTTGTTGAGTTATTTTTCTTTATCTTGCTACTTTTAAAAACCTTTTTTTTTTTTTTTTTTAAATACATAATTTAACAACCGTTGATTTTGTTTGGTGTCATTTGTGCTGCAGCCCCTCAAGCCTTCTGACATAACATCCTAGAGGGAGGTGTAACACTATTATAATTGATAAATTCTGTTTAAAAAAAATACTAATAGAATACCAAAAAAAATCTTTCTCAATATATTTAAATTATAAACCTAAATCTTAATGTTGTGGTAAATAGTTCAGCTCAAATGAAGAGGAAGGCAGAGATACAGTAACTCCTGCTATGAGGCTAGTCCATCCCACAGCCAACAAACAAACATTCACATTTATCTGACTAATTCAAAGAATCCATGTCAATAGATATATATTAAATATAAGTAATTTTGGACTTTGGGATAAACACAGTGCTTTCTAGGTTGGTGAGGTTGGTGGTTTGATCCCAGGGCTATACTTGTCTATGTGTTGAAGTGTCCTTGGGCAAAACACTGAACCCTAAGTTGCTTCCATTGGTGGACTAGTGCCTTGCATGGCAGCTCTGTACCAGTGGTGTGTGAATGGGTGAATGAGCTGGTATTGTAAAGAGCTTTTAGACTACTTCAGTGTGGGGATAAATCACTATATAAATCAAATAGTAGTAGTATTGGTGTATGTAATGGTGTTATTAACTGATTCATAAAAATCACCACGACAAAAATTGGAAAAAAACAAACAAAACATAATTCTTCTACACGTGAGGTGCAACAAAAATAACATCTCAATGAAACAAAAAACAAAAAAACTTGATTTAAAAGAATGAAAGAAAATAAATTACTTTTGAATTTTCATTAATGAAAAGGATTTTTCAGAAGTCTTTGTGTCATATCTGCTTCATAACAATAGACACCATATATGATGATGATGGTGATGGTTATAAAGGACAATATGCATCAGTGTGTCCTTCTGTAGATGGTGATGATGCTTCATCACAGACTCCAACTATCTGAGGAGCTCATGACTCTAAGGCGCACTGTTGTTGTTGTTGTTTTGTGGTGTTGTGAACCAGCAGATGTTTGCGGACAGTTTGCTTACTTCTCGCCGTCTATCCGATGCCCTCCGCTCGCCTCTTCTCCTCGTCCGAGGTTCTCTCTGCGTGGGGAATCTTTCCTCCGCGGTGCGCCTCCTGCTGGGGCTCAGACAGCTCCTCCGTCGGCCTCGTTTCTCTCCCCGCCGCTCGGACACCCACCTTCAGCCTGCAGGGTATAGGTTTACTATGTCCACGTCCAGGAGCACAGACAGTCCTGCTGTCCCAACACTCTGACATCCAGGGACCTGCAGGGCGCTCCTGTATAAGAGCGCACCGGGGGAGCGGGGGAGGCATGGGGGCAGGGAGAGGGAGAGGGAGAGGGGTGGAGAGAGGACCAGGGTGGACGTGCATCCCAGAATGAGCTGTGTACTGAGCATGGGGGCCCTTTGGGACTCTTTATGCATCTTTATGTTTGGTGTTAGAGAGAATAACCTCTGTGATGAAACATGTGGACAGGGCAGACAAGACTAAAGTAGCACCAGTTCAACCAGTGAGGTTGACCTTTACATTATAAACACTTAAAAGTGATGCAATGCAAAGTGTATTTTAACTAAACTAAGGTGAACAGTCCCCTCTGACATCAGCCTTACCTATCGTTCCCAATTTTGATGGTAAAAGCCCTAACAAGTTAAGTGGCAGGAGATTAGCCTATAGACCAGTGTTTCTCAAATGGGGGTACGTGTATCCTCAGGTGTACGCTATGGCACTACAGGGCTTACGAGAGAGAGGTAAATGAACAAATAAAGGGTCAGTCTTGGTCCCACACCTGGTGTGAGAGATGACTGGAAAGGATAAAAACTAGGCAGTGGATATCTGTACGGTTGCCGTATCAATATACCGACATTCTATCAGTACGCAGCGCCCCTCATTGGCCAGTTTAGGTCACGTGATAGGTCAGTCATTGCCCAGTTTAGGTCACATGGCTAAGACTAAACCTAACCCTAAAAATTGTTGCAATATATAGGGTTTTAACCTAACCTTAACCCTAAGACGCTACGTACGTCTACTTCGGTAACCGCACCGATAGCACCAGGGGTTGTAGGTACGGCAACCGTACAATTAGACACTGTCTAACAACTATAGAAATAAATCTATTCAGGAGCCACTAAAAAAAGTGTTTATCAACCTTGGAGTCAGGACCCCATGAGGGGTCGCCTGAAATTTTTGAAAAATAAAAATAGATTTTTGAAATTTTGTAATTATTGTTTTTTAATTAAAACAACACACAATCTTAAACAACTGTATTTCTATACTTTCACTTTGTGGCAATAGCTCATCTAAAATGGAGTAAAATAAATAAATATCTGGGCTCAAACATAATATTTGGGGTCGCCAGAAATTCTTGATATCAAAACGGGGGTCACGATCGAAAAAAGGTTGGGAATCACTGCTTTTAATACTGTTTATTTGCACTTCATTTACAAAATAAGATTCTTTAAAATGTGTTATGCTCCATCATTATGCTCTATAGTTGTTTTTAAATATGTTTTCTAAGGAAAATGTTGTAGTCGGACAAGGGGGTACTTGGATTCAGAAATAAGAAAAAGGGGGTACTTGAGCCAAAACAGTTTGAGAACCATTGCTATATACTAAATGACAATAGCATCTCACTCATTAATACAGATATATTTTATTGCTTTATTTAAATCACAGTAACACAGAGTCTATAAAAGTACACAAACAGTTTTGACATGAAACAATGTGTACAGGGGTAACAGATGAAAAGTTAAGAGTGCTAATTTATGGCAGAAAACTTTATTTTGTGGGTGGTTTGATTAGAAAAACGTACATTTCTTGAGGTTACATCTCACAAGCTTACAGACGCGTCACTGAGCCCTCAAGCTCTGCACTTCTTATACAGCCTGTGTTGTCACATGAGTCTTCTCAGAGCGCTACATCTGTGTGTACATGTGACTTGCTCGGACAGTTTGCTCGCCACACAAATGCTCACCCATAAAGTCAGAAAAGGGACATTTGCTTATACCACCATTATATTGTGATAAGTAAAACCTGATTGAGTAGGTTAGGGTCAGGGCAAATAAATATTTTAGTATACTTTAGCGGTGGGCAATTGTTTTGGGGTGAACCAAGAAGATATAGCTAAATTATCAGTTATTCAGGAATCAGGCCTGTGGGCATTTTTAGAATTACAGGAAGAAAAAATCTTATATACGAGCAGAAGAACAAGATGTGATCAAGTACAATTACGGTAAATTATGAGCTCAGACACAACCCTGCAGGACTTGAACCCCTGACCTCTGTGATGAAAGGCAGTGATGCTAACGTACAAGTAAATAACACTATTTAAGTAACTTAACTGACATTTTATTTGCTGTTTTATCCATGACATCATTTTTTTAATGTTTTTTTATTTTTATAGCACCAAAGTGTCAATCTGTGAGTAAGCCTCGTATAAGTTGACCCTGAATTGAATGGAAACAAATGTCCTTCTCTGCTGATAATACACAGTTAACGAGTGTGTGCAGGTCTTGTGCAATGGAAATTAAAATCTTGTTTAAATGTTTAACCAGCATGGATGCTATAAACCAGTTTTGCCAGAACATAAGGCAGGGTCATTATCGTCCCAATACTTAGCAATCAAGCTATTTATTTGCTTTAGGATATTGACTCATAACACCATAGTACAGCTTCAGACAGAGCGTCTCAGCAAGATCTCTATCACATATCACAGACATTTTAGGTCAGTCTGCCAGTAGTCAGTATCCACCGAATAGAAGTGTGTTTAGTCTAAGAGTGCAGTTTGTTGAGCTTCAGGTGACATAAATCAGGCTGTTCACACAGTCATCACAGCTCACAGGGGCAGAGGGGAAAATAGCAGAATATAGAAAGTACTTTAAAAAAAAAAATAAAAAAATCAAAATCAAGCATTTCTTACTGTTATCTTTCATTTTTCATGTTTCTGTGAACCACACAGCCTTGTAGGTGAGATTGATCTACTCCAGTCTTCTTGCCCTCTATTGGTTTTTCACTCTTTTCCAAGCATCCCTCTCTCCCTGTTAGTGACACTCATCCTTCTTCTTTTCTTTCCCACCATGACTCCAACATTTAAACAATATTTACACGGCTATGTGTACAGCTAAACATAGACAGGGTTTTTTTGCTTGGTGTGTCACAAGTTACAAGAGATCAGACTAATGTCGTTCTTGTGCACATCATGTGAGTGTGTGTGTGTTTAAGTCCACGGGCATTTTTCCAAAGATGACGACAGATTTTCAAAATTAGATATTTGCATATTTATTGGTAATGAAAAAAGGTCACATGAATTACATTTACTTTTTTCTTTCTTTTGGATGAATTGTAATATTGCAACGGCTGAACCAAATGTAAAGTGGCCATCAGTAAAAAAATAAAAAAAACAACATTTTAAGTTAACATAAAATTGTTTTGAATGATAAAAAAAACGTGTTTGTCTTTTTGGCATGTTGATGGAGAAAAACACGAAAGGAGTAATATCGTCAATGCCATCGACCAATCAGCATTGAGTTGCAAACGATTGGAAGACTATTGAGGTTTTTGTTTTTTATTGCAAGTGCTACTATGACAACTGTTGCTATTGACATCTCATGTTTTTTTAAGCAAAATGCGCTGCTGCTTTCTGGCCATTTCTTAATGAACGGGACAAATAGGACTGAGCTTGTGAAAAACCGCGACAAGTCAATTGTTTGGGGGAAATCGACCGGGACACGGGATGTAACTCTGAAAACCGGGACTGTCCAGGGTAAATCGAGATGTCTAGTCACCCTAGATTTGGGGCAAACCAAAGTACAAAACAAACAGCAGAGGGATATTTATTTATGTATTTATGTATTTATTTATTAGGAGAGCTAATCTTAGAGAAAACCCACACATTGGGAATTCAAGTGAGTAATTTTGTCATTTTACAGAACCACTACAAGATTACTATACTTTCAGGAACCATGCACATCCAAACATTGGATTAATAGCAAATGAGGTTTAACCAAATGTACAGGTCAGAATAGACAGTGTATAAGTTTAACAATAGACAGTTGCTGGCCCAAATTTTGTTTCGATTTAAAAGCCCGTGCACACACCATTTTTTTTTTACTAACCACAACCCACCTAAAGTTTGCACAAGTGAATTGACCTCAACACACCCACATTCGACCATCAATGATCAATGCCCTTATGAATGGTTATTACATCTAAACCAGTCTGCTGACCAATGGCATTTTACCTTCCTTAATAGCAGAAAACACAAGGAAAAGGCATTTTAAGAATGAAGTTGAAGTGCTTGTGTCTGATGTAAGACAGAAAAGTACATTATAAATGTGATGGTTACATGTAGTGACATCACTCAGAAGTAAGTGTCAGTCCCACAGAACCAAACGTGGCAGAGGTGAAGAAACTCCATCCCAGTTGAAACTCCTAGAGGCTGTACTACGAAGCTCGATAAGTATATCCGGGCTATCTCTCCTATTAGCAGGCTTAACTTAACCAAACATTTGCTGTCACAGAGCAGCTGTACTACAAAGCTGGTTATCAACATATTAACTTAAGCCAACTGTTTCAAACCTGAATGCTTGTATGCTCACATAATAAGGGTGGAGTTTGCTGCTTCTGGCCAATCACAAATACGGAGAAACATGCACAGCAACTTATGTTGTCATGAGGAATAAATGTTACAATTCAGGCTAAAACAATAGTTCTTGCAACAAAAGCAGGAAGGAAGGAATGCTGGCGGAATATTGCAGACTGTTAAAGCGTAAATTTGTGAGATTGTTGCTACAAAATTCATTTATTGGAAAACAAACGGACACACACTGATCAGTTTCACTTTATTAGGGCACAGACCTGTTTTTAATCAATCATTTCCAAGAGAATTGGTTGGCCAGGAGGTGGTGCTTTTATACTCCCTAATATCTTACCAAGAACAAACCTGCTCTTGACGAGGTTAGCCATTCAGCATCAGTTACCATGGTGATTTACCCTGGTAAGAGGTTGACCAGCATCGTAGTACAGGACACGCAGAATACATTCCAGAAGTTAGTGCAATAAGAGGACATCCACCTTCGTAGTACAGGCCCCTCATGTTACGGAGGTGTGGGCCCACAACACAGTGCGCACGGGCACATTGAAGCGCATATCGTCTGCGGTATCAGGGTTGGTTAATGGGAGGAGCCGGTATTGATAGCCCCGTCAGCTGAAAGGTATAACAGAAGAGTGATTATAATAATCAGGCTTTAAGGGTTAGAATTACCAAGGAGCAAGTCATAACACTCATCACGTGCCTGCAGTCTGTTTCCAACACTGCTCTGGTCAGGATGAAGGAATTATTTCTTGATGCCACCATGCACAAAATTTGTCAGACTGATTTCATGCACATTTTTACGGTATATACGTACATGCATTCATTTTCACTCTGAGCCCTAATATGAACATATTTGCATACCTGGACCTAATGGCTCACTAAAGGAACACATCTATAACACGGCAGGCTAAGGTACTTATAATTGTGTGTGTCTGACAACTATAAATGTATGAAATTAATTAGTCTTTAATTTCCCACCTCGCCACCAGTCTCTTGCGTCTCCACAGTGCTCGTGCATAAGGCTCAAAGTTGATGTACCAGTTCACATATTTTTACCAAGTTTCTTTTTATTAAGCACAACGTTTGCGCAGGAAATGCCCAACTTTCAGACCATGCTTTCTATGCAAGCAAGCTTTATAAATGAGGCCCTTGGATGAGAATATCTTCATCAGACTCAGGAGAGCTTGACTTGAGAGATATCTAAAACCTGCAGATCTTCAGAACCAGGTTTGGACACCCTCAATGATCTTGCTTTGAAGAAGAAATGTAATCTCTCATCATGGCAGAAACAGATGCATATTTCACTAATACACTGTTGTTTGTTTTGGAGCAAATCTATATTAACGGACTTGTGAGAAATAGTTAATAATTGCTTAGATATGAACTAAGACAAAATTTTAGTTCATTCTTACATTAGACCTCATTCTGATCTGGGTAACAGAGCTTATCTTGTACTGGCTCACAAAGGACAGTGTCGACAAGGAGCCAAAAGACAATAACTATAGGGATAAAAAAAAATAAACATAAAAAAAACATGCACCCCTGAGCTCAATTTAGCAGTTATCTAACATCACTTTTTTGGAATTAATAATTTCTTGCAGCAAGTATACAATCCAGTGAACCCTCATTTATCATTCTATTAAAAGTTTGCCAGTATGTTGAAACAAACTATTCATGTTAGTAATATTTTCACAAAGAATAACCCTTGAAAATAAATGCATGAAGTATTAAAACTATTGCTAGATCAGCTCTCATGATTTCTCTCTTATTTTTCATTTCTTCCTTATTATTACATGTACAGTAGCTGTACTCAAGCTGTGTGTTGATCTGTGCTGATTGTTCATGACAGTTCGGTGCCCCTTCTGATACCTGGAGTGAAATGACCTTGTGTTCAGAAGCCTTGTACCAAACCACTGCATGTGGCCGGGTACAAGGCCTCAATCTGATCATTAGTAGCAGATCTACCCTCTGAGTGTAGGAAAGCATGTGCCACAAGTGAATTAGAGTCAAACAGTGCTTGTTGCTTTGATTCTCTGTTTGACTGGAACTTTTTAGGAATTAGTTAGTGGAATGTGACAGCAAATATTCAGACACTTTTGCTGTACTAAATATGTGACAAAACGCAGCAAAGCATTTAAACCTGCTTATTCTCACCTAGGACAAAAAACTTTATTGAATTATTACATTTACTGCCAAGTTTGTCCAAACTTTAAGCTACATGCTAACATTTCGATTATGTGGTGCAACTGATTGGACCTACAATAAATATGACACAAAGACCGTATTTTGATACTGAAACAATAATGCAACGTGTTGACAAGCTGGACATAAAATTCCCGCTATGTTCTTACTGTTGCAGAGTCTAATTATTTACTTTTAAAATCAGTGTGAGTTTTGGGCCCATTTAGGTTATTATAGTGGTTTTCAAAAAGATGGCATGAGGACACTACTTTTTGTACATAGTTATGTCATTTTCAATCAAACACAAGATCCATAACATGAAAAAAAATTGGAAGAGAGTAGTTTGAACGGATGAAATATTGCTGGTATCATGAATGAAGTGCTTTTATCACACCATAGTACAGACAATAATATTGTCATAACCCTAATGTGGTTGATAGTGAAAACTAAAAGACTGCTGGAAAGTTGATCATAGTGTAAACATGACTGGCTATTCTTTAACAATGTAAGTGTTAAAGAAGTTTTAAACATCTCTACGAAGCCTCAGGTGAAACTGGTGCTTCAAGCATAAGTTTAGTCCTCTGACATCTATACATTTGTGAATGAACAATTTTTCTTTTTATCATAGACAAAAGAAAAGGAATGGATGATCCTTTGAGGCTAGTGTTAGCAAGTGCATAACAAAGTATATCACTGCTAGGAAGACATAGCAGAACAGACTGTCAATGTAGCCATTATCATAGTAAGCATCTGTTAACACTACACAGGGGTGCAGGGTTAAAAATAGCCTGCATGGTTTTGACTGTTAGGGGCTACAATGTAGTAAAACGTAATCCTTGTTACATAACGGGACGAAAGAATGGTTTCAGTGTGTGTGTGTGTGTGTGTGTGTGCATCCCAGTGTATGATCATGTGTGAGTATGCATGTGGATGCACTTGGGTTATGCTTAAAACAAACAGAGCCGTGCAGTTGCGTGACAGTGCTGGGAAGCGGTAAAACATCCGGATGATACAAATTTGCTCAAAACTTTGAAAAGTGAAACATTTTCTTTAATATTTGATTTTTTTCCATCTTTAAATTATGTTGTCGTACTGGACATTGTAATGCTCCACACTCTGTAAAATACAAGAACAAAGAAAACGTGAATAACACACAAATGATGAACACAATCGTCTTGATACCCAACCTTCGCCTGATTACACTGGTATCCTACACTGGTATTGTGCTGCAGAGCCAGTGACACTTTGCCAACTGCTTTATAGTTCAAATGAGATTTAATAAAAATGTACAAAATGACAGTAAAACTTTATTAACGTACCCGACTATCATTTACTGGATAAATTACAGCTGTCAGCAAAAAAAAAACTCACTCCAAATTTTAAACTGGCCTCAGTGTGATAGAATATTTGCTGTTTCCTTTTATACGGTAGAAGTGTAATATTCAAACACAGTGGAGGGATAATCCATTGTGAACTAGTAATCCAATATTCAAAGACCTTTAAGTGATTAATGAAAGACATATTATTTATCTTGTCCAGTCGAAGGTTCAAAACAGATTTCCTCTTTGCTTTTCTTCAGTCTTGAAGTGGTTAACAGTGAATAAAAGTCCCTTTAAAATGTTCTTAAGTTGCCTTTGGATGCAAAAATGGAGCACATGGTAAACAACAAAATGGGACAACAATGTGAAACTCATACTTTAAATATCACATAATTATGGGATAACCCTTTATGTTGTGATTAATCACAAATTATTACTGATTTAATCTCTGCTACTGTCATTTTTGTAAAATACAACTTTTAAAGGTTTAATATGTAATGTTCTTTTTATGTAGAAATGTTAACACGCATGGGTACGAGAAATATTTAGTTTACTGACATTTCCATTTAGAAAATAATCAAAAATGATATTTATAAATTCAAACACAAAATAATGGAAATGAAAAGAAAGGGAAAAATACAGTCACCTAGACCAGTAAAAATGGGAATACTTGATGCTACCAATCCAACAAATATAAAGCCTTTGAAGGTGGGGAAATAAGTACAGACTAATAGAAGAAAAAATAAAGTTAATAGTTTATACCTGGAGTTATTATTGAGTGCTTGCAATTCTGAGCTTGCATGGAGAAAAAGAAAATAAATGAATAATTAAATAAATTGTAATAATGACATAAAATGGAAAATATGAAGGAGTTCCTGCAAGTTTAAATTATGCAAAACTAAATGCGTCAAACACCGCGTCTCATATAAGAGCTTATCCCTACAACCTCTGAATGAGTATTTTATATTTTCCAACCTTATAAACTGCATGATGTCACTGAACCACAAAGATATTTTGGGCGGGTTTTTCGATTTCCAATGTAGAATTATATTTTTTTGTGGCAACACTTTAGAAGCGATATTTCATGACCTCTTGGTATTGTGTAAATTCCTTCTATCTATAACACCAGATATGACTGCTGCTGCTGCTGCTGCTGCTGCTGCTGCTGCTGCTGCTGCTGCTGCTGCTGCTGCTGCTGCTCATGGTTTCCATCTGGAAGAGTTTCAGCACTGACCTTGTGAGGTGCTGATGTTGGGGTGATGCTGCTGTTCAATGTTTACCTTTCCCTCATTTGCACTCATCACTCTGTGCTCACATCAACTCATCTTTTGCTCCCCCTCTTTCATTATGCATATTCTCCCCTCCGTGGGTGTGCCCTTGTCTCTTCAATATGGGTTTGTCAGTCTTAGGTTGGGTTAACTGAAAAAAAAAAATCAGTGTATACCAAAGTTTTGAGAAAAATTAAACAAATGAGGTTTTAATTATTCAATTACATTTTTTGGAGTAATTTTTACAGTTGAAAATACATGTTTTAAATTGTGTGGCTAAGGTGGGCTGTGTGTGCGTGTGTGTGTGTGTGTGTGTGTGTGTGTGTGTGTGTGTGTGTGTGTGTGTGTGTGTGTGTGTGTGTGTGTGTGTGTGTGCGTACGTGAAAAATAGAGACTGAAATGCAGCTTTGCCATCTGCTCTGACATGATGGTGATCGAAGTAAAGCCCACCAGAGAAAAGGGGTGAGTTATAAATAGAGTATCATGTTTAAAAATAGCAACAACACTCACCTTGAGGAGACCATATACATTTGGTCTCAGGTGGTAGAGTGGTCGTCCTCTGTTCGAGAGGTTGGGGGTTTGATCCCAGGGCTATACCTGTCAAAGCATCCTTGGGCAAGACACTGAACGCTAAGTTGCTCATTGATACTCATGAATGATTTCAATGACACTCATTGAAATCACCCCTCTTAGTATAGCATATAACATGACTGATCTCACAAAAGTAGTTTGTAGCTTCTTCCTTAGAAGAGCATCTGAATTAGTATTACTCATGTTATATCTAGACACTATAAACTAAGGGACAATGAAACTATCAGAACATTCATCGTTACAGCATTAATAAGTGAATCTCTTTTGGTGATTGTACTTCCTGTGGTAGTTTTTGGCGTTGTGGACAGGTACAAATCATCCCCATCAGCATGATTCTCGATCGAAAAGAGGAAAGAAACAAGGTTGTATAAAAAAAATAAAAAATAAAAAAATGCAATAACTGTGCCATTACAAACCAAAGCCACTACACAGTCCTGCCTCATGTACACTGACACAATCCTTCATCCATCTTAATCTGGCCGTTGTCAAGCAACGTTCACTATTGTTTCTGTCTTTGAAACAGCCAAACTGAGGACAAAGTATTCACTTTCTTACACCTGACCCATAACTAATAGGTGCACTAAAGACAAATGTTGCTGTTCACTTTACATGTCACGTGTGAAAATGTTTTTATTTCTACCGCAAAAAATAACATGTGGCTGTTTTTAAAAATAATACAGGACAAGGAGGAGCTTTTCTCTATCTAATATAACATAAATGTGAACAAATGACCTAACCCTGAATACCACAGGTTCAGATCAGCAGGAAATCCATGTAAAAAAATAACAGCCAATTAGTTAATGTGTTCTGACATACATTTTCTCCATTAAATATCTGCCACTGAGACTAAAACCTAAAATCTAAATAGAACACATGAATGTTAAAAAAAGGCACATACACCATGCAAACACACAACCATGCATACAGAAATCCTAGACACCAACTCATGTCAACAATTACAGAGTACAGTAATCTCCTTTCCTGTAAGCCGATGTCGGTAGGATGTTTGCGTACCAACCAGCTGTGAAGTAATGAGCCATTACTGTACTAAGTCACCCAGTGAGTCACGCACTAACTTGGTACTTCTGCCATGACTGCAGCTATTCTATAGTTTGTTGAGACTCATTTTACCCTTCCACACTAGAGAGGACTAAATACTTGACCTGTGACCTTTGTGGTTAGGCAATATTACAATATGCAATATTTGTTATATTTCGCAGGGAATCATTTTTATGTATTAGAAGATTATCAAATAGTAACGTATGACAGCTGATAGAGATTTTATAAAAAGAGAAACATGAATATAATCTTTTACAGGTGTGACTATTTGGGGGCTTGTCCGCTCCTTTAGTTTTGATGCACCTGTTGTTTATTCACGTGATTTTTGAAAGGAGTCAGGATAGTTGTCAATAGAATGGCGTTTTCTGTCTTACGTGTGTGGCTGGATGTAGTGACGTAGGTTTGAGTATTTTTGTGTGTGTCTTTTGGAGATTGTTGTGCAGGCGTGTACGGTATTTGGTGTAGAAAGGAGCTTGGTTTTTGAGGAGGGGAGAGGTTTTTGCTGTTTACTGCTGCTTTAAGTCACATTAGTATCAGGTGACACTTACTGTAAATGGCATCCTGATAATGTAACAGTTGTGTTTTATTTTCCTCTGAGCTTGTTTAGCTGTAATTCTGAGGAGGGGGTGCGGTTGCTTAGATCATTTTGGTGGGCCTTGGTGATCCAAGTTCACGAACGCCTTGAGCAAAGTGTTAACGGTGGTGTTTTTTAGTAAATTTATCATAGAGAACAACTGAAGCATGTATGACCCGACACTGATCCATGGGAGTTTGATGAGTTTATCGTTCATTTGTTATCACCTGTCAGTGTTGAAAAAAAACAACTGACAATTAAATGGAATTTATGAGATTTGTGAGTGTTTCAATGGATAGTTTCTTGAACTCAGCACTAAAAATTAAATTCAAATGCATGGTGGAAGCAGCAGTGCAGTTGGACGTGACGCTGCTGGATGTCACATCCAATGCACGTGTCCTTATATTGGCATTAAAGGATGTTTTAAACACATAGAGACTGTGATCATCTCATTAAAAAGTACAGTACACATATCACCATGATTCAATTGTCATTTGTTTCGATTTAAAATCAGAACTAAACATTTATCATGATATTCAGTTCAATTTCCTTTGAAAACACTGCATTAAAGTAGTAGAATAAATAGTGAGAAATGTAGAACAGAAGTCTTTTTGACTCTTTTTCCATTTGTAGATATTTGTAAAGTATTTTAAAGCACCACAAAATGACATACGTTTCAAAATGATGACGTGGTTTCATGTGAGTGTGTCTGTGGTCTGCTGCAGGTAAACCTAAGCCTGCTGCTTAATCCTGGTCGAGAGCCGGTTTACGCCACAGACTGTGTTTCCATGGCAACTAAGGTGTTTTCTCTTTGACAGTTCCAGTTAGATCCCGGTTTAACTGAGCCGGATTCTCAGGTTTAACCTGGAAATAAACCTGAGCTGGGTTTGATGAAATACCCCGCGTTAACACAAACACAAAAGAGTCAAAACATGAGCAATAAACTGAAACAATAGGACTTGCTGAAAAAAAGAGATGAACTAAAAGAGGAAAAAAAAAACATCAAATGTGTGGAAGCATGTTGTAAAACTTAAACTAGTTAATGAAAATAGTTTAAAAAGTTAATCTATCATCACAGGATCATCATTTCTACAATTCTAACATAGGCTACATCATTTTGGACAGTGGAGGGAATTTTGCATCTGGAGAAAACCTGGCAACCCTGATGGAAGGTGGATTTAAACCAACAACCTTCAGCATTGTAGTCCTCTATACTAAGTGCTATGAAAGTTACAATAAATAAAATGTCTATGTCTTCACTGCACAACAAAACTATATTATTTGTAAAACAAATGAACTTAATGTGTTTTACAATGTTTCACGTTGAAATATCAAACAATAACATTTTAAAATGCTGTTGGCCTGAAACACGTACAGTACGTGCAGGCTTGCAGCTCTAAAAAAAGAAGATATAACTTGAGTAAAGTAGAGAGGCTAAGGCTAATATGTAAGGTAAATAATCACAGTAAAAATAAGGATTTAAAGATTTTTTTAAAAACAACTTTGTGAAAGGTATCAACCATTTATAAACAAGAAATGCTCCAAAAGAAGGTCAATCTTCAAAAGGTAACAGTAAAAGAAACTTTATCAGAAATAGGAGGCTACAGGGACATCCTGTGGTCATTGTGGTGCAGTGTGTGTGTGTGTGTGTGTGTGTCCCACTATGCTTGTGTGGACATTTATTGTTTTTTAATGTTTATGCCTTATTATAGCCTTACCTCTGATCTTTGGTGTTTGTCACTTTTTTCTTATTTTTCATGCCTGACTGCATTTTTAGGGTCTTGTGGTAGCCTTATCTCAGGAAAGCTAGTTTCAAAGTTTTTCATGCCTTACTATAGCCTTATCTCTGATTTTGCGTGTTTGTCACTTTTCTCGTCATTTTTCATTTTCCACTTTTTTTCTCATATCTCATGCCTGACTGCATTTTCGTCCCAGTTTAAGTGTGCTCATCACATTTGCACTAGTTTTCATGGACTTTTGATTCGTATTTGACTTTTAATTTTAGGTTATTTGAGTTGAAAAATGTTACAGTGTTGACACATGCTGTGCTGGAATAATGGGATTTGAACCTGTGCTCTTACAGCTGACACTTCTTGTGGCATATTTGACTTTTACTTTATTCTCATCGATATCTAAAAAAAACTGTAGTTTTTAAATTTTTATGCCTTACTGTACTTTACCTCTGATTTTGCGTGTTTGTCACTTTTATCATTTAGAACTATTTTTCTCATTTCTCATGCCTGACTGCATTTTCATCCCAGTTTAAGTGTGCTCATCATATTTGCACTAGTTTTTAGGTTCTTGTGATAGCCTTATCTCAGAAAAAAAGATGCCAAAGTTTTTCATGCCTTTCCTCTGATGTTGAGTGTTTGTACACTGACTTACTAAGAACAGTGCTTGTGACATATTTGAATTTTAATTTCAGGTTTTTTGAGTTGAAAAACATTACTGACACATGCAGGAATGGGATTTGAACCCTTGCTCTGCTGTGCCAGAGTCACAGCTTGACAAAGTACACTAAAGCTCCTCGTATTAGTGGCACATCTTGTGGCGTATTTGACTTTTACTTTTATCTTATCCTAAAAAAAATTACAGTTTTTAAATGTGTATGCCTTATTAAAGCCTTACCTCAATTTTTTTTGTGTTTGTCACTTTTTTCTGATTTTTGATGCATGCCTGACTGCATTTTCATCCCAGTTAATTGTGTTCATCACATTTGCACTAGCATTTAGGGTCTTATGATCCCCTTATCTCAGGAAGAAAAAAAAATCCGAAGTTTAAAAAAAAATAATTCTGCCTTACCTTTTATTTTGCGTTTGTCACTTTTTTACTCATTTCTCATTTACCACTTTTTTTCAACTCATTTTCATGCCTTATTGCGTTTTCAGCTCAGTTTAAATGTGCTCGTCACATAGGCACTAGTTCTCATGGACTTCTGATAACCTTATCTCAGAAAAAAAAATTACAAAGTTTTTCAATTTTTATGCCTTACCATAACCATAACCTTACCTCTGGCACTTTTTTCTTATTTTTCATTTTCCACATTTTTTTTTTCTCATTTCTCATGCCTGACTGCATTTTCATCCCAGTTTAAGTGTGCTCATCATATTTGCACTAGTTTTCATGGACTTCTGATAGCCTTATCTAAAAAAAACAACAAAATTTTTTCAATTTGTATGCCTTACTCTAGCCTTACCTCTGATTTTAGATTATTTGAGTTGAAAAATATTCACAGATTGTGTTGGCACATGCTATAACTAATGGAAGAAAGGGATTTGAACCGTTGCTCCGCTGTGCCAGAGTCACAGCTTTACACAGTACACTAAAGCTCCTCTTACTACTAACTTTTCACGTGGCGTATTTGACTTTGAAATTTATCTCATCTATATCTAAAAAAAATAGTTTTTCAATATTTATGCCTTGCTATACTTTACCTCTGATTTGTTTGTCACTTTATTCCTAATCTTTCATTTTCATTTTTTCATTTTGCCCTTTTTTTCTAATTTTTCATGTCTGTCTGCATTTTCATTCCAGTTTAAATGTGATCATCATTTTTGCACTAGTTTTTAGGGTCTTGTCATTGCCTTATCGCAGACAAAAAAAAAAACAAACAAAGTTTTTCATGCCCTACTTCTGACAGTGCTCGTTGCATATTTGACTTTTAATTTTAGATTTTTGGAGTTGAAAAACTTTACTGACTGTGTTGACACATGCCGTGTCTAATAGAGAAATTAGATTTGAACCCATCCGACACTGTGTCAGAGTCACAGCTTGACACACTATACTAAAGTTCCTCATGCTGACCCTTCTGGTGTTGTATTTGACTTTTATTTTAATTTCATCTATATCTAAAAAGAATTACAGTTTTTCAATTGTTATGCCTTGCTATTTTTTTTTTATTTATGCCTTTTATACCTCTGATTTTGCGTTTGTCACTTTTTTTCTCATTTATCACTTTTTTTCCTCATTTTTCAGGCCTTACTGCATTTTCATCCCAGTGCTCATCATATTTGCACTAGTTTTTAGGGTCTTATGATAGTCTTATCTCAGAAAGGAAAATGGGTACATTTTTCATGCCTTACCTCTGATATTGAGTTTTGTACACTGACTTACTAAGAACAGTGCTTGTGGCATATTTGACTTTTAATTTCTGTTTTTTTGAGTTGAAAAATATTACTGACACATGCAGGAACGGGATTTGAACCCCTGCTCTGCTGTGCCAGAGTCACAGCTTAACACAACACACTAAGGCTCCTGTGATGACTGATCCTTCTTGTGGCGTATTTGACTTTTATTTTTATCTTAACTAAAAAATTGTATGTCTTATTATTGCCTTACCTCTGATTTTGGGTGTTTGTAACTTTTTCTGATTTTTCATGCCTTATTGCATTTTCATCCCAGTTTAAATGTGCTCATCAGATTTCCACGAGTTTTCATGGACTTGTGATAGCCTGATCTAAAAAAAAAAAAAAGTTTTTCATGCCTTACCTCTGATTGTGAGTGTTTGTACACTGACGTACTGAGAACAGTGCTGGTAGCGTATTTGACTTTTACTTCTAGGTTATTTGAGTTGAAAAAAGACACAGATTCTCGTGTTGACACGTGCTGTGCTGGAAGAATGGGATACAAACCTGTGCTCTGCCGTGCCAGAGTCACAGCTTGACACACTACACTAAAACTCCTCTTACTGCTGTCATTTCTCATAGCGTATTTGACTTTTATCTTATCTAAAACAGTTTTTTAAAATGTTGTGCCTTACCTCTGATTTTGCGTTTTTGTTGCTTTTTTCTTATTTTTCATTTTCCACTTTTTTTTCTTCTCATTTTTCATACCTGACTACATTTTCATCCCAGTTTAAATGTGATCATTATATTTGCACTAGTTTTTAGGGTCTTGTAATTGTCTTATCTAAAAAAAAAACTAAAAAAATAAAAAGTTTTTCATGCCTTACCACTGATTTTGAGTGTTTGTATACTGACTAACTAAGAACAGTGCTCGTTGCATGTTTGACTTTTAGTTTTAGGTTATTTGAGTTGAAAAATGTTATTGGTTCTAAGTGTTGACACATGCTGTGTGTTATGGAGGAAGCAGTTTTTCAGTTTTATGCCTTACTATACTTTACCTCTGATTTTGCATGTTTGTCACTTTATTCTTATTTATTATTTACCACTTTTTTTCTTCTCATTTTTCATGCCTGACTGCATTTTCATCCCAGTTTAAATGTGCTCATCATATTTGCACTAGTTTTTAGGGTCTTGTGATAGCCTTATCTCAGAAAAAAAGATGGCAAAGTTTTTCATGCCTTTCCTCTGATGTTGAGTGTTTGTACACTGACTTACTAAGAACAGTGCTTGTGACATATTTGAATTTTATTTTCAGGTTTTTTGAGTTGAAAAACATAACTGACACATGCAGGAATGGGATTTGAACCCTGGGTCTGCTGTGCCAGAGTCACAGCTTGACAAAGTACACTAAAGCTCCTCGTACTAGTGGCACATCTCATGGCATATTTGACTTTTACTTTTATCTTATCCTAAAAAAATTACAGTTTTTAAATGTGTATGCCTTATTAAAGCCTTACCTCAATTTTTTTTGTGTTTGTCACTTTTTTTCTGATTTTTCATGCATCCCTGACTGCATTTTCATCCCAGTTTAATGTGTTCATCACATTTGCACTAGCATTTAGGGTCTTATGATCGCCTTATCTCAGGAAGAAAAAAAAATTCAAAGTTTTAAAAAAAATAATAATTATGCCTTACCTTTTATTTTGCGAATTTATCACTTTTTTACTCATTTCTCATTTACCACTTTTTTTCAACTCATTTTCATGCCTTATTGCGTTTTCAGCTCAGTTTAAATGTGCTCGTCACATATGCACTAGTTCTCATGGACTTCTGATAACCTTATCTCAGAAAAAAAAATTACAAAGTTTTTCAATTTTTATGCCTTACCATAACCTTTCCTCTGATTTTCTGTGTTTGTCATTTTTTCCTTATTTTTCATTTTCCACGTTTTTTGTAATTTTTCATGCCTTACTGCATTTTCATCCCAGTTTATGTGTGCTCATCACATTTGTACGAGTTTTCACTATATAGCATTATCTAAAAATTAAATTAAAAACTAAAAAAAAATCAATAAAAAAAAATAAATCTATTTTTATACCTTATTGACAAGTTTAATTTCTGGGTTAATAAATGTCTTCCTGCTTTTTTGTAGCTTGTCTTTGTGTACATTAATGTATTTGTAAATAGTATGTTAGTTTAAAGTGTGTGTGTGTGTGTGTGTGTGTGTGTGTGTGTGTGTGTGTGTGTTCCCTGTGACGGTTTATGTGAGGACGTGGCGAACAGACGCTCTGCGCAGACTCACTGGAACAAACACTGACCGCAGACGCGCGGTGTGTATACGTGGGTCCTCCACGTGGACTGTGCCATTGATGAAAACACGATCTCCATAGCAACTGAGGGCGGGAAGGGGGTGGGCGCGTGCAGCAGCCCCTGCGCAATGCAGAGCGCGGACTGCAGCAAAGCTGAAACCTGTAACCTGGACCATACTCCTATAGCACACGCTCACTATGCAGACTGGTAGGTACACATCCTGCAGAGAAGTTTTCACCCGCTTCTGGTCGATCACTTTGTGATGTAATTTGGTCTCTCTGTGATGTAATGATGTAATGCGGGCGCTGGGTGAGTGTTGGGATGAAGGGACAGTGATGTCAGTGTCTACTCTACTCAGCAATGGATCAGCTGTGGGTCATGTGTGCTGTTCAGCATCCATGTTTTATCTCTACAATCCCCACACAGGAAGCTGCAGAGATGCTTATCATACTGCATCCTCTCAGAATCAAACTGAGTATATACAGTAGATGTGGAGGGATACCATTGAATATGCAATAATGGACCATGAGACCATCCATCGCTAAGTGAAGGGCTACAGAGCTGCTCTGACTTGGGTTGTTACCATTACATTTATGTATATATAGATAGTCTGCCCATGCATGCATGAATATATATATATATATATATATATACTGTATATATGTACTTGTACGACCGGACGCATATGTGTGTATATTAATATATGTAAAATTCTGCACATAACCTTGTCCCCTTTTATAACATTTATAACTTAATTATAAATTGTGTTCTATATGGAAGCCTATATTATTATTTAATTTTAATCTTATTGTTTTGCACACATTTTATATAATTGAATCTTTTCGTGTGTACATGGTTCTCACACTTGCTTTGACAATGTAAACCTGTTTTCTCATGCCAATAAAGCTGTTTTGAATTGAATTGTTTTTAGTGCACAGCAGTCCAAATGAATCCCATCTTAGTCTCAAGTGTTTATGGTAGCAGTTTTCCAGTGTGTTCCAAAGCATGATAGTGCTGTACATAATCATTGGAGGGTTATTTTTATGGACTTAATAAAGAGTGATTTGTGGGACAAATGTATAAAGTGATCACAGATATATACTCTGCGCTTTCAGGTGAATTCACAAAGTCCCACCTGGACCGACTGCTCTCTTGTGCTCTGCTTGTGTTCCTTCTCATAAACCTATGCCTGGCAGCTCCAGAGAGGTTTCAGAGGTAATCTCAATAAATGACTAGAATATATGTACACAGGTTAACTTAAAAAAAGAAGGTATGTCAAAGGTTTTTTTTTCTATTTCACAGACATGAACCTGTAGATACCCCTCCCTCTGCACAGCTGGCGAATCCTTTTGACTCAGGAGAGGAGGAGCGCAGGTAAAATCTACCAAAAACCTCTTTGTTATTCTTCTAAATATAAGATGCAGTTCTTACCAACCTCAGTCACATCTGAGCGCCCTACAGTTCCTCTAGTTTCTAATCATTAACTGGACTTTGGCTGCTCTGTTGTGTTAACGACTGGGCCTATCCTTTAGGTGATAAGATTACAAGAAATGCCGAATGCTGTGTTTTATGTTACACCGTAGAGAATCAAGATCGTCCCACCTGTCACAACACTGTAAAGACTATGAAGTTGACTTAACTTCTTCTTCTTTTTTTTTTCTTTTTTTTTAAATGCAAACTTGGTCCTTAAAAATACTATAATGTTTACTTAGATTAATTAGATTTGATTAAAAATCTAGAGGAGAAACACAAAGTGCCTCACATTTGAAGGAAACCATGTCATGTTAAACTGTAAATTGGCAGACATCATTAGTAGTGTGGAGGAAACACAATAGTGGGTTGCATTTCTTGTTGTTTTTTATGTCTTCCTCATAGAGTTGAATGCATGCTTTCTTAAATGTATTTCATTCTGTGTTTACCACAGATTGCTGCAGAGTTACATTAAGTCCAGTCTGAAGAACAGCTCAGGAGAACCTGAGATCCACACCAGGGAACAAGGTTTACAGGACTTCCTATTAATAAAACCCTCGACTCAACACAAACGTCTTCAGACATTGTTTATTCTGTTGAATAAGAAACAAATTTAAATGATAAGAACTGAAAATGTTGACATAATATTATTTAATGCAGTATACCTCTCAGTATTTAAGTAGCAAAGAACAGCAGGAAAGTTTATGGCGATATACTGAAGTTTGACTAAAAGTCTATTTCATTACAACAAGAATCCGCCGACCAAGACAAAGAGATCAAAACTGAGGCGTTAAAGTAAAATCCAAGTTTGAAGAGCCCCACACACAGCTGTTTGTCTGTGCTCTAGGGGTACATTGTGATGTATCAATGATCAAACAACGTAATGGATTGAAAATGGATGAGTGTTGATGACTGTCTAATAATTTAATTCAAAGTTTAAGAAAATGTCCATAACATGTAATACATACTGCAGCATTTTACAGAACGCATTTCATGTTTGTCCTCTAAATTTCTGTTACAGAAGTATTCTTTCTCCTCCGTCTGTACGACTATGATCGCAGTGGATTCTTGGATGGATTGGAGATGATGAAGCTGCTTTCAGACTACAACTCTTATCATTCACCCAATGCACAGACCAGTGAGCAGGTGAGCTGGAGTGGTTGAGGGTTTGTGTCTATTGTGTTCTTCCACGACTGCTACTTTGAAATATTTGTGCAAGCGCTTTTAACTACCAATGTTATGTTTTGTTTACTCTGACTACAGGTGGTTTCCATGGTAGACTCCTTGCTTCAGTCTCAGGATGTAAATGAGGATGGGCTGCTGACCCCATCTGAGCTGCTGTCTCCATCACTCAGTCACTCAGAGGTATACGATATACAAACGCAAGTAAAAACAAGTAATACTGCATTAAAGCATACTGTCAGTGTCAAGTGACTGTAAAATTGATATTTTGAGATTAAAGAGCAACTAAACTCCAACACCCCCTTTTCTGCTGAATACAAATGTCTCAATAATAATGCATTAGATTTTATATAGCACTTTGTCATTGACACTCAAAGCGCTTTACATTGATGTGCATTATTCTTTCACTCCACACACAGTGGTGGCAAGCTACTATTGTGGCAACAGCTGCCCTGGGGCAGACTGACAGAAGCGAGGCTGCCATAGTGCGCCATCGGTCCCATACTAGGCAATTTGGGTAAAGTCATGAACAACGACAATGACTTGGCTAAAGCGGGATCCCAACCCCCAACTCTTCAGTTATTGGACGACCCACTCTACCACTGAGCCACGGTGGTCGATGGGTATGAAATAGTGCTGTTGGTTGTTACTGGTCCAACTCTCAATATTTTAGTCAAAGTATTTTAATATGGCACATTTTGTTGTAAAATGTCAGAGTGACTGCCCTCTATGGGTTGAAACTCAGCTATTACAATTGATTTTTGCTATTGGCTGAGAACAAGATCATGTGACATTTTGGGACCATCTTGCATCACAAACAAGCACTGTTAGCCCCGCCCCATTTATAAAAACTATCACATGTGGGCTCTAAAATTTGTGGAGAGTAGGTTGGATTGAGAGAAATGTAAATTGAGAGGTATATTGAGTAATGAGTAGCTAGTTAACATAGCATAGATTGTTCATTGGAGATTTTATTGTATAGGCTGGGCGTGTCTTAACTGCTCCAGGAGCCCCGCCCATAATCAAGGAATTTTTTGAATTTCCCTCTTAGTGGCAGATCAGGGGAAACAGGGGTTTAGTTACTCTTTAAGTTTAACTAAACTTTTAACATTAACTCAACATGTGTGTTAAGTGTTCTTTTCTGTGTCGTTATTTTGTATGCAATGTTACTGCATGTTTTTTGTCTCAAAGGATTCAAATGCGTCCAAGCATGAGCGGGAGGAGAAAATAGGCGCGGTGGCATCCAATGTGAATGCTGGAGCCTCAGAGCCACTAGAAGACGGTGGGACGCAAGAAGGAGCTCAGCTTCAGGACGAAGAACAGCCTCAAAAGGAAACAAAAGCAGTAGGAAATGAAGAAGAAGAAAAAGCCATAGCAAACACTGACCATCATAAAGGAAAAGAAACGCCAGCAGAAGAGCAGCAACCAGTTCAGAGAATCCCAGTACATCAGGGGCAACCAGAGATATAACATTAGTAAATCAGCCACCAATCTAAGAATTAATGAATTACTTGAAAAGGTACTATGCTACACAAATATTTGTTGTTACTGTGCTGGGATTTTTTTCCCCAACTGATGCATTAATTCAGAGAAATTAATACAATCCAATATTGTTTTTCATAGAAAGCCAGATGCTGTCAATGTTAATGACTGGAAAGTAGAAAAAGATTTTGAATATTTTGTGTGTATTTTAAAAATTTCTGTGGAATAGAGCATACTTTCACAGTTTTTTCCCACCATTTGCTATGTTCACCATCTTTAGACACAAGTATTTCAATTACACATATCTTTGCTGTTGTTGTGGGTTAGGTACTGCTGCCTGATCTTGAGTTTGACTCTCGAGGTGGACCTTGGACTTGAGGAGTTTGCATGTTTTTCACACAGTCCAAAGTTTTGTAGGTTGGTTTCATGTGGGTCTGTTAGTGTGTGTGTGTGTGTGTGTGTGTGTGTGTGTGTGTGTGTGTGTGTGTGTGTGTGTGTGTGTGTGTGTGTGTGTGTGTGTGTGTGTGTGTGTGTGCGTGTGTGTGTGTGCGTGTGCGTGTGTGTGTGTGAGAGATGGCCTGGTATGCTTCCCTCCTTACACCTGATGTCAGCTATGTAAGGATGACAAATAGCCATAGAGACTAAATACATGAGTGGATGTGTGTGTTTATTTTATAATTTAATTTGCACACTTGGTGTTTATGGCTGATGGCTATGTGGCGGCTATATTAGCACAGTACTGTAATAAAAATTGTCTTCCTTTTAATTAATTTTTTCCCCTCGACAGCACCGGGAAAAAACAGGTTAAAGAAATTTGACTTTGATCCATTAAAGCTGTTTGGGTTAAAATGTTAGTTGTTTTTTCAATTTTAAAATAAAGTAACTAAGTCTTTTTTTTTTGTTTTGACAGTTTGTTGCAATATCATAATTTCAAAAGCCACATTTTTGGTTTATTATCAGAATTGACAACTAAAAGTAAATAAAAACAAAACTCTTGTCTGTTGTTTGTTCAACACTGACTGTAAAAACTGTTATTGCTACTGTAGCCGATTTTATTTTTCACAATATGTCATTATTTTATAGCCTACTCCCATTGTTTTTATCTCTTGTTTTCACATTTGTGAAGAGTGCATGAATTTATTTGCGCATTTCACGTCACAAAGTGTTCATAGGACAAATAAACCCTTTTACGACATGCTTAAAAACACTCACTTAAAAATGATTGCGAAACAACTGGACAAAACAGATAGAAACGCATTTATAATGTTAAAGTATGTCAAATCAAATTGGTGTTAGAAAAAAAGAAAGAAAAATGGGGTCAGTGTCATGTACTGAGTCTTCGGCGTACTGAAATTATATATGCGCATGCGCGCACATGCGCACTAACGGAAAATGTATTTTTGCTAAATTAAAAAAAAGAAAACAATTTTTTTTGTATAATTTTGTTTTCAAAGTGAACAGTCACGTGTTTTATCTGTTTATTGGATCAGATTAGGGTTATAATCTCAGTACGGAGGTAAACCCAGTACGTGACACCGGTACTCGTGGGCTGGCACGCAGTCGGTTGCTAGGCGACGAAACGACAACTGATGTCATCATGGCGGATAGTGGACAGAAAGCAGGTTTGTGTTGATACAACTACTACACAGAGTCTTTCCGAGTATTGCTCGGTTCAAACGTGGGAAAGCAAATATTCACCGACTGACCGCACTGTGCCTGTCCGTTAGAAAGTGTTCTGTCAGACTTCCGGAAGAGGATTAAAGCAGCGTTTGAAGCGTTTGACCACGAGACTAACAACACGGTGGACGTAAGGTGAGCATCAGCTGCAGAGGAAAGTCCTCAACTCTTACTTTTCAGTGCAAGTACAACCATATTGATAGAATGAATGAGCTATAAACACATTTTAAATCATCTTGTTTTGTAAATAAGTGGAATGAAACAGTATTTAGTGCCTCCTAAATAATTTTTTTTATTTGTTTATTTTATTTAATATTTTTTTTTTTTTTTTTTATCATTTACGGTCATCTCCCTCCTTATGAGTGACCAAGACTGACCATATTTCCAGTTTATATTCTAATATAAATAATTTCTATCATTATTTTGTGTGTTCTTGGTGTCATTTTGTTGTTGTTTGTCTGTTCATTTTAGTATACAGTTTATCTTATTTTGTATGTTTCTATAATGTTTTGGGGTATTTTATAGTGATCTTGTGTATTTTTTTCTCATTTAGTGTGTGTTTGTTGTCGTTTTGTGTGTTTCTTGTAATAGTAAGCATATTTCTTTCTTTGTGTGTGTGTGTGTGTGTGTGTGTCATTTTGGGTATTTTGTTATTGTTTGTCTTTTATCCAGTATATTTTTCTCTTATTTTGCGTGGTTTTGTTGTCCTTTTGTGCGTTGCATGTAATATTTAGTGTGATTATCATTTTAAACTAAAAATAAACATTATTAAACTTATGTTTAATGCTTTTATTTGTTCATTTTCCTCTCTCTCTCTTTCTCTCGTACTCCCTGTAGTGCCATTGTGTACCCCCATTTGAGAAACCCTTGCATACGCCATTAGTTTAGACAAAAAAATGCAATGGAAAAGTGTGATTATAATTTTTAACTAAAAATAAACATAAAACCCTATATTTTTTGTGCTTTCATTTACTAATTTTCCTCTCTCTCTGTCTCAAGTACCCCCTGTAGTGCCATATGTGGCATATGCACAGCTGTTAGCTCAAATTAAAAAACAAAATAAATAGAATAAAACAAGAGCACTCAGAGAGAGCTCCAAATATTCTCTGAGCCAGATTACAACAGTTTTCTGCAGTGATCCATTCACACTTTAAAGGATTGTAAGAAAACTATATTCCCATTAACCATAACTCATCGCTCAGCCTGCTGATTCAGATGAGTATATAAATGACCGCACCATTGGTATGTAGATATGTTACATATCCTTAAAGTCATCTCTAGCAGTAAATTGCAACAATAACACATATTTGTGCTCCTGCTTCAATCTCCTGCAGTCAGTTCACCTTAAAACCTTTTTATTACAACTTCTGCCTCGAATTTTACCCTATTATAGTTTCACTAAAATGTAATATAATACCAAATGTACACTTTAACATTTTACATACAAAGATTCTTCTTTGTGTTATTTGTGTTTCTCTAGGGACATTGGCACCATCCTCTACTCACTTGGTTGCTTTCCCTCTCAGGCAGACCTGCATGACATCATAGCTGAGGTCAGAATACGGAGTGATCATATCTAGTAAAATAAAGTCATATAATTATTTGTAAAGTCTTATTATATTTCTTTAATAAGGGCAGAAATACAATGACATGGATAGCCAGGAGTCAACAAGTGGTTTCCATATGTCTACAGAATGTTTGGTATCTGTCTGGATTGCTTAGGCATTTTTTACAAAAAAAACCTTGATGGCTTTGAGAAGCTTTTTTTTTTTTTTTTTTTAAATATTCAGAGGTTGTTTGAACATCTCTCATTGGTGCAGGTGGAGGAAGACCATTCAGGACTAATTCATCTGGACCGAGTCCTCCCAACAATGACTAAAATACTGCTGGAGAACAAGTAAGCTAGAATCTTTATGCCCCTGGCAATGACTATACTTACAATTTCCTTTCACACCATTTTTATATATATATATATGTTGTCAGTAATGAGACTCCTTTCTTCTTTAGGTTTCCTCCAATCCCTGAGGATGTTTTGCTTCAGGCCTTTGAAGTGAGAGCTTGATTTTTCACTCAGTCATACATTATTATATTCACTCAACACATGCTTATCTCAGCTAATTTAGAACAAATTTGACCTCAAGTGGGGTCAAACTTTGAACAGTATATTGGCATTATCATTTGAACATGTAATTAACCACCTAGTTTACAGAAGCATTCAGTAGTCTATTAGAGTATTCCATTTCTGAGTCACTTAATCCTTGTTTTCTGTTATTTATATTCTGATCACAGTCATCCCATGGCCTTCATGGATGATTGTTTGACAGGCTTTGTGTTTGACATACTTATCGTAGGTTGTAAAAGGCTCCATCCCTGCAAGAACCTGAGGAGCATGATCTGAGTGGATGTACAGAAACTTGTTTCCACATATGACTCTTTTTTTTACTGCTATTATAAAACACATTAGTTGTACTCAGGATTTAGTATGGTAAATTGACTTGGTTTATAACGTCCTTTATTCACCACTGCAGTAGCTCCAGCCAGTGCTTTGGGAGCGTTGTAGTTTGTCTTCTTCAAAAACAGCACCTGCTCATGAGACATAGAGGGGAAATCCCTGAATTTGACCCCCCAACCACCTGATTAAAAATGACATTTGTAGCTCCAGAGCCACCTTATGTATTATTTAAATACAACTATGGACAGAAGTATAATTGATGTGTTACACTGTATTCCCAGGTTCTGGACAAGGATAAAAAAGGATTCCTTGACCCTGAGCAGCTGACTAAGTACATGACACAGGAAGGTAAAGTCAAAGCTAAAGCTTTTGGTTTTCCGTTGTCACATTGAGATTTAAATGTGTGCTGAAATGACAAACACTGAATTTTGACTTTTGCACATATTGCTTACAGTTAACTAAAAGCTTTGTTGTGCACGTGTTCCATAATTCTACTCTTTGAACCAGGTGAGCCCTTCACTCAGGAGGAGATGGATGAGATGCTGACAGCACATGCTGACCGAGAGGACAACCTCTTTTATTACAAAGACCTTCTCGGTCAGCTCACCATTGACTCCAGCCTGTAGCAAGCACTGCCGTGGATAGATCAGTTTATGCAAATGTTTTCAGGCCAGCACAAATTCTGCAGGAAACAAATCTAAGATAAGATTTTTCTTTTAAACCTCAACTGCAGAAAAACGTTTGAAACCTGAGTCACTCGGGTTCATTATTTCCATGTTCTTCAGTAGAGCTTTGTAAATACAGTCAATGGACTAAATTTAGCAGCATAAGTGATCTGAAGAGTGCAATGTTTCTGAAAGTCATTTCCAATGGAAATAACTTGTATTAGAACAACCAATATAGACTCCTACCATGTGTCAGCACTGCAGCCATTCTCTTAAGCAATATATATCATGTGCATTATACTACTTTAAATAACCTGGCAACATGCAACATAAATTATAGAATGAAAGTGATAATGTTCGAGGTGTTTTTTTTTTTGGCTTGTGTGACATGTTTTTATAATTTAAAACAGCATTCCAAAAGGAGTAAACCTACCCGGCTTTAAAAAATAAACACAGCCATTAATGCTCACTCAGCATATTTATCAAGAGATTCTGCATGGAGTCAATATGCATAGTCACACAAACGGCTGTAGCTTCACAGTAAAAACCAACATGTTTCCTCACCTCCGACAAACACAAAAGGCATCAGCAGCACATTTATGTCTACAAGTGGCAGAATTGGTCTGTATTAAAAATTCCCTTTGCGTCATACACTAAAGCAGAATAATGCTCATTCACTTACAGCCAACAGGAAATAAGATTTGTCGAAACAAGGTAGATAATATATGTAGTGGTGGCACACTCATTAAACAATTCACTGGGATAGGAATGTCTGCATGCTTCTGTGCTACAATAAAACAAGGAAATATGTGATGAAAAGTGATTCAGCATTATAGACTAGAATGATATTGAAGGGAGGAAACATTACGTTACGTTTGAAATTATTCTGTGAGTCAAAAGATTTAAACATTGAAAATCTATGTGATCCACTACTTTCCAGTAATGTAACATGGTCAAAGTCCACACTGGGTGTTTGGTCCCTAAAACATCATAATCTGAATTTAAAAAAAAGAATCAAAGAGAAAATGTGATTATTAATAAGAAATGTGAACAGTAAAGTGAAACGTTGACATCACCATCAATCATTAACACACCCTAATCACAACACACACATCCACATGTAATGGGAAGAACCTGCAAGAGTAAATCTTCCTTTAAGAAAAACAGAGGAAACTTTCAAAATAAAGTCTAGTGACATCTTCATGCCTGAAGCTTGGCTCATCTGAACAACTTGTTCAAAGGCAGTTGAGGTTGAAGGCTGGTTCACTGGAGGAATGGTAGATTTCAAGTAAGTGACCTCGCTGGATAAACTTCATGCTAAAAAAACTGTAGATTTCATTATTTCTGAATCTTCCTGAAGTTTTAACTGCATAGAGAAGTCCATTCTGAAAACAAAGTATTCATCGCACAGCAGCATTAGTGCTCAAACATGACGACACTGCTAAAAACAAGCCAGTTCACTGTAGAAGGCTTTGGAAAGACTAACAGCGCTCATCACTTTAGTCCGAAAATGGCCCACAACAACTCCAAACATCACATGTATTCGAGTCATAAATAAAACACGCTTGATAAAACCTGCTTTACACTTATAGAAAGAATGTGCTTACAAAAGTGAATGAAGCATACATTGATTAAACCCATGAAGCTGCTGTCACCTACCCATCACCTAAAACTGAGAAGTTTAAGTCTGGCTGAAACGTTGAGCAGGGTCGGACCAGCTGTGGGGCGTTTCAGATGGGCTACAAAACCGCCTTAATGAGGGTTGCAGTACCTTTTCACACCAACCAATCAGAAAGGGTTTTAAAAAAAAAACGTCATTTCCACCACTTGACTTCCATCAAAGTCAAGTAGAAGTAACCCTAATCCTTACCCTAACCCTTTTTGCTGCTGATCAGATGAAATACCGATCAAAACCGGATGTTAACTTACAATTCAGAAGCAAATAAGAAGAAGGGGTGTTTCTGCCTCTGAAGGGGGTGTACCCGCTTACAAACCAAACGCCCCTTTTTGCTGCTGGTCGGAAGATATTGTAAAAGTTCCCTAATTTTTCTTCTATTTTCTTTAAAAGATCAAAATAGACTAAATTCATGGATTTATAATCTCTAAATAATAGATAGAGATCTCATCTGATTATGAGTCACTGCACTCAATCATCTGACAATAATCAACTCTACACCCATTTGCTACACAGCTGCTATGCTTAGCATAACCGATAACAGTAGCGAAAGTGAACGCAACACCAGCACAAGTTTCCAGGGACAAACTGCTGCTAACATTTAGTCAGCATCACACAACATGATCCAGTTGGTATCATCTAGATCTGCAGCACCAGCCCTGCTGCTGAGATGTTGTCTCCTCCACCTGCAGTCTGGTAAACATCAGTGCACACCAACACTGGAGCTACACAGATCTCATAGTCCTCTTCATTCCAGCAGCTGACCGGCTTGGTTTCCTGCAGAGGGATACGCTGGCTGCCTTCCTCTCGGCTAATGGAGAAGGAGTCGTCCATGATTAGCCGAGCTTTGCTCAGGTCGATGTCATTGGATCCGCAAACATGACGGTTAGCTGTGAGCGAGGCCTTAGCTGTGGCCGACATCGTGTTCTTCCACTGAGAGGCTTGTGTTACAATCATGGCCTGAAAAGCCAATGTGTGGACGTGGAGTCGGGTCAGAGGCTTCACCTGACCTTGGGCGCCGTTTGCCTCACTTCCTGCCTGGGCGTCTTTGGAGCGCTGGTTTAAAATGCGGTATACTTCTCTCATCTGGTCGAGGACTGTTGCTACGCGAGGATTGGGGTCTGACAACACTGTAATGTTGGAGCCTTTGAGTAAGCTCAGCAGGTTTGGAAGTTCCTGTTCATTCATCCCCAAAGAGTCGGCCTGAAAGAACAAAGTTAAGATGAATGATTATGCACCCCATTTATCTGTACGTGATACATAAAAAATGTGGTCTGGGGTTTGTTTCAGATTATATTTAGTTTTATACATGTAAAGCAATGGTTTAAACTTTTATTCTTCACCCATGACAAGAAGGAGCCACTGACATGGAGGAGAAAAAAAAAAAAAAAAAGAGTATGTAAATTAAATACCTACTGAGGGACACAAATTTGTTTACAAATGTAAATGTATTCAATTAACTTAAACAAATCCAACTATTTGGTTGCGCCTACATTTTTCTTCTAACATGCTCTCATTGTTCATCTTTGTATGCACCTGATCCTTTAGGTCAGTGATTCTCAACTGGTGCCCATGGCAAAATGTGGGTCCCAGGGTGAAACCAGTTGAGAACCCGTTTTAGGTGTTATGGATTAGTTTTGCTGACAGGAGTATCTCATACACACATTTGGGATGACGTAGTGAAGCAGGTCTTTCATGATGCTCTCTTCTACAAAACTGGCCATCTCAAAGTGGATGCCAATCTGAGGAGTGGATGAGGTCAATAGATCAGCCAGCCGAGAAAAGAGGGCTTCTCGCTCTCCTGGGGTGTAGAAAACAAACAAAAAAAAAAAACTGATGTAAGATTCAAAAACAGTATTGCAAAAGTGAAGAATAGGAGGACTTAAGAGGAAAGGGAAAATAAGAAGTTGGGGAGGAGAGAGTCATTTAAGGATTTCCCTTTTTATTTACCCGTCTTAAAGGGGAAGCTGTCCATCATTTGCAGACCACCAACTACAAGCAAATCTGGCTTAAACTCCTCAAGCTTCCCAGCAAACTCTTCCATGGCATCCAGGTAAGGGTTATGATCATCACTGTGAACGATATATCTGCAGGACAAGGACAGGGCGAGCGGTGGAAAAATAAACTGGGCCCTCCAGATTATTCTTTGTACTTTAAATAACAAATATCAAACAAACCTGTTGGCTCTCCGTGAGGTGAAGCGACCCCAACTCGCCCCTAATGGATACTCCAAAATCAGATGGATGTCTGGCTCTTCCACCTCATTACCTGCCACTGCACACACAAAGGCTGAGGTAATGAGCTTGTAATGACAGGGACCTACTTACAGCACCTACACTGTGTGTGTGTGTTTACGTACCTGTAATGTGTTTAGACAGGACATCATTAAAGTCAGCACTGAAACTTCCACCCAGCAACACGTCACATCCCTCAGCTGCCATGCGACTGGCCATTACAGGTGCGTTGCCACCTATAGACCATCTATTTTCAGGCAAGTCACGGGCGCCATCGACCAGCTCCGCAAAGAGAGTGTCATTTAGCATGAAACGCCTGCAGAAATCACAAAATACAGAAAATGAACAAAAATAACAATAAATTAACTGTTCTTTACAAAAAAAAAGCAACAAAAAAGAAGGATGAGAAACCTGAGTATTCCTATTTTCAGATTTGACCAGTGACGAGCAGTAACGCGTTAGAAGTAACGCATTACTGTAATCTGACTACTTTCCCAAAGTAATGAGTAAAGTAAGGGATTATAATTGAAGAAACAGTAATTTCAATACAGTTATTTTCCCACAACCAGGCTGCGTTACTAAAACGAAACCGTCTCGCTACTGTTTGTTGGGCATCTTGTGTTTTATTGCGCATTATAACCTAGTCTTTTTTTTTTGCATTATAACCCAGTCTGCCACCGTAGTGTCAAGCCAAAGACATAAGCGGCACAACATCATTGGGTAGCACGTCCATGCTGCTTGGAAGTACCAACGTTACTTTGACTCCGTAAAAAACGACAACATTAGCATCCGTTGTGCACTCTGCGTGGGAAGGAAACTTTTATCTACATCGAAAAATTCCACCTCAAATCTGACTAAGCACCTAGCACAGGAATGTAAAAGTCATTGCGAAAACAAGATTTAAAAAGAGACCGTTTCATTTGATTACATTTTTAACGTGGAACATGAAAAAGAATCGAATTAGGCTTTAAGATCTACTGTTTAATATTTTGTGCATCAAATTTTTTAAAAAGTAACTTAATTACATAAAGTGAAGAAATTAAAGTAACTAGTTACTTTTGAAAATAGTAATCAGTTAAGTAATCGGATTATTTCCTTGGCGTAATCACTAACAAATGACTATTTCCAAGTAACTTGACCAACACTGCATTTTACCACGTGTAGTCGTGACTTGTGATTGACAATGGTGCTTTTATATTATTAGGTGCTAGCCTAGTTGCCAACTGGTTTAGGCTGAACACAAGGGGAATTCAAGAATATTACTTCCATTTATACAAAATAGTGGGGAAAAACCTAAATTTTTTAGGCCAAATCAAAGTGTTGTAAACTCTAAAGAACCTGCACAGCCAGATTTACCTAAATATGTAGGACACATTCCCATAGAACTACTGTAAATGTTTATTAGGTAGTCTATTCAACTCACTGAGCTTTGATCCAAAACACAACTCCATGCTGAGACATTTAGTCCCCATGAGAAAAAACTAAACACATTAGTGTTGGCACAAACTCAGACTCAACCTGCCAAATTTGAACGTTGCTTTGTAGTGCAGGCCTCTGTACAGATCCAGAGAGGAACCAAACTCTTAAATGTTTATTTACTGTGCTTTAGGTATAGTTGGTCACTCACTCTGCAGCTGCTCCCGGAGCAAAGAAATAGGCAAAGCTCTCAGCCAGCTGCACCGCATTCTCCAAGTAGTCGTGATGAAGCGGCTGCTCGGCAGGAGAAACGCCCAACTTGTTGAGCAATGACACACCGTCAACAAGCAGGTCAACACAACCTCCAAACCCTGGGAAATGGGAGAGGAAAGAGATGTGTAATAAGAGCAATAATTACACATCATAAAAACACCCAGCAGAAGAAATTAAAAACAACACGAGACATCAAAGGAACCAAGTCACAGTGTCATCTGCTCAAGTGTCCTTAACTCTAAACATTCCCGACAAGTATGAGCACATAACAGATTTCTGCAGGAAAGAACCGAGTACCTGGTTTATTCATCTTTTAGAGAGTTGTTAGATAATCAGCTGCAAAGCTTTGGTAAAGCTTGACAGCTGATGTTAAATGTATAGTTCTGAAATATTTCTATCAACGTATACATTTTTGGTTTTGGAAATCAAATGGGGTGAAATATCCACCAACCCCTCCTTATCATGGGGAAGGAAGAGTGGTGGAGGTTGAATGTGGGTGATTCCCAGACAGGCACGGTTGGGGTTGAGGTGTAGCCTCATCTCCCACTTCTGACCCCTGTCATTCAACCAACCACACCCTCATTACATCTACACATAGTCCTCCAACAGGTGCTTTCCACACAAACACAGTAGTGACGGGGTTGTAGTTCATCCCTCATTCTGACCCCTGTAACATACCCACCACAGTGCTTACACCCCATACTCATTCCACACACAGTTTAGCACCATGTGTTTCCATGCAGGCAGACCTGCCAACACTGTACCATGTTTTTCTGCAGTCTGTGCTTTCCCGTAGTCGTCCTCTCTCTTTTTTCTGTTTCAGGTGTCTTAACGCTTGAGTTGGCAGTTCCTGATCTGTGGTTAGCGGCTGAACTAGTCTGTGATACTCTGATGTTCTCTCTCGCTATCCTGTTCTGTTCTCGTCTTTCTGTCCACTAGGGCAAAAATCAAAATCACGATTATTTTGATCAGTATTGTAATCACAATGATTTATCATATTAGGGAAAAATCTGTGTTTTTATTGCACTACTTTTAAACAAACAATATGTGCACAGTTTAAGCTTTAAAATGAAATTATAATTTTTTTTTAATTACAAAAATTAACCGAAGGATTTACTGTGATGTATTGACTCCCTGTCCAGGGTGCACCCCCGCCTAATGCCCAATGAGAGCTGCAGATAGGCTCCGACTTACCCCTGTGACCATGAAAAAAAAGAACAAGCGGGTCAGAAAATGGATGGATGGAACCCAAGAATTTAAAATGTACCAAAGGCTAAGTGAATAAATACACTATTACAAAGTGCAGAGCACGTATTTTAAATGTAAATATTGCCAATGATTTGGTTAATTTAATCATGGCAACCAAATTTGATTAAGTGTGCAGCCCTACTGTCCATTAACCATCCAGTTGAGGCAGATGGGTTGTAATCGGCTCTATATAAATAAACAGGGATCCCACATTTTTTTCACAATTATTTTCCAAAACATTTTACCAAATTTCCATGACTTAGTTCTGAACCGCTAACATCTATTCAAGACCATGAGAGCACAAAACTGAGCGGGTATTTCCAGTGTACTAGCGTAACAGAGGTCTAACAGTGCGCCATGGTTAGCAGCAAAAACGTAGCACAGGAAATGAAAGTTGTGTCCATCACTTACCCGTCATATAACATCGTACAATGGCGCATTACCTTTGACACCCATTTTATTATAAGATTACAATTTCAATTAGCAGACACTTATCCAAAGCGATGTACAACACAATGTGTTAGGGTTAAGGAACTTGATTAATATCCCATAATAAGAGCAAATGCTGGATTGGAACAGGTGTTCCTCTGTTTACAAGCCTGCTTCTCTACCTCTCCTCCCTTCTTTACTCACTAATCCCAAATATAAATAATAAAAAAGCAAAAACATTGAACAGGTAACAAATATATTTAATGTAGACAAACAATTTCAAACAGTAAATGATCATAAATAAAGTTGAACTTAGGTAGACTTCCTTTAAAGGAATGAATGAAATAAAATACATTTCTCTGGATTTCACTTAAAAGAACAGTGCACTTTGAACAAACTGTAACATACTGTAACAGCACAAGCAATATACAGTTCTTGGTAATCTAGAAGCACTGATTGAATCCTCTTTGCTTCAGAAAAAAAAATAAAAAGAATAAATAAAACAAAAGTGCTTTTCAGTTTTTTTTAAAAAACTTCTCTACTTCATTTCTTTTAATCTCATCAATTTCTTTTTGATATCTACGAGACCTGCTTTTATTTCTTTGGCTGAACGGTGCAGGCTATTAGACTTAGCAATAAATATAAGTTAGAGGGTTGTCTCTGCCTTATTTGCATACTCATCAACACGCCCTGTACTCTCTCAAGACATCATCACAAACTGATTCTTGTACTTGGTTTTCACTGACAAGTGTTTGCAGAATTGTTTTCATTTTAGTCACACACAGCTCTTTGTGTACAACCATTTGTCTCGAACCTAGACACTGCATGCTTCAAACAAGAGGGTATTGCACAAATTACATTACAATGAGGAAGGTTTTACAGTCCATTTTTAACAAACATCTGCCTCTCTGAGATATTCTTCTGACTTCTCAGTTTGGTAAGCGCAACCTCTGCTGCAAACCCAATCTTGACTTTGGAGGCATCTTTGTGTTCACTGGTTTGATCAAAAGGCACCTGAATAATGTTGTATACTGTTGGGAGACTCCAAAATCTTACATTATTAATAGACACTATGCTGACATAAAATATGCTGAAACTGCAATGTGCTTAATGGATGACACTGCGGTTTAGAAATATAGCAGGAAAGGATGAAGCGAGTGTCTTGTTAGAATGCAGAAAGTGTTTCCTTTCCTGTTGCAATCTGCTGAAATAACACCCTGTTGTGCAGTGGTAAATGTTAAAGAGAGTTTAACCGAGAACTAATAAGGTTCCACAGATCGGTAGAGAGAGAGCGCGCACCAGTATCCCCGTCGGCTGTGGGACCCGGTTATCCAACAATACCAATGTGGCCTTTTTCATAGTCTTCTCTTTGATGAAACGATCCATGAGCCCTGTAGATAGAATTAAGCAGATAAAATTATTTAGTGATAGTTGACTAGGTCATCATGGTCATTGTAACATTCTTCCAGTCATATTTTTTTTCCAAATTCCATATTGTATTTAAAGACCATAGATAGTAAATTACTGTCAAACACAGAGCAAAAATAATGTCAAACTAGCTTGGCCACTTCTTTCGGTAGGCTAAACCTATAACCTTGCAAAACCATTGAAGTGTAGCAGAATGCAATGGTCCTGTAATTACCCCCTGGCTTCTCTACCAACAGGGGAGGTGCCTTGTACAAGCACAAGCTATTATTCCAGCCTTAACATAATGACAAAACAAAATAAATCCCACACATTAAGAAAACAGCAGTACAATCTAATTTAATTTACCAACATCACAAAGATGAAACACCACCTCTAATGTCACGAGTAGAGCCTCCAAATTTCCGTTTTTATTATTTTTGCATTTTATTTTACCTGCCACAACCGAAGGGTTATGTTTAAAGCACACGAGATTGTGTGAATCTCAACAAGAATTTTCTAGCTCCTCGCCACAATTTTTATGCAGAAAAAAATCATTAAAATGAGTTATGAACCTAAAACATTAAGTTTGCATTTCATTTTTTTACGGGACATGGGAGAGTTACGCAGAAATCACGCAAGATTACGTCGTGTTGTCCGTTAGCATCAACGCTAATCATCCCGCGACACATTTTCTACAGCATATTAATCATTAAAATGGAAGATGTGATCCTAAAGCAGCATTTGTGAAACCTTTACTATTATAAAGTTTTGCATGACAACCCGTGCAGCCACTTGATGAGAGCGCCGACCCTCCCAATCTGAAGTGTCACAAACTGAAATGATGACCAACTGAACTACTACATTAATAGCTAAACCTGTCTTGGCAAATTTACATTTCAATGCAGTTATAATAATCTGAAACCCCTGAAATCACAAAACATTAATCACATTTCAGATGAAGCTCTGCATTCATTTTAGGTCACAGGATAACATGATCACGAGTCCAACTGCAACAAGCGGAGCTCTGTATTCCTACATTCACTAACTTTATACACCTTCAATCACACGTTTTCTGGTGGAAAAACAGCGAGTAAATGTTAGGAGAAAACTATGTTTATTTACCTTTGAGCAGCTGGTACACGTCCTCCCCCGTGAATGGCAGCATAGGTTTGTCGGTTTGGTACTAGACAAGGAAAGGGGTGACCTGCTTCGCTATGAATACTGGAGTTTTCACTGGGAGAAGTACATCTTCGCAGGCCTTTTTGATTTCTTAGAAGGAATTTATCTTTGGGTCTGGTAAGTCCTCTCTCACACGCCTTCACATTCTCAACCCATCCGTGGTGACAGATTTTAGCATGGGTGCTTCGCAGCCAGTGAGTTTGCTGAAGCCTTCTCTGGGCGTTGGACTGTTTTTGAAATGCAATGAAATGCCAATACATGCTTGAGAGCACATGACCCACCTCCCATTGGCTTCCCTTTTATCCATCGCGGAAAGCATTATGGAGTGTGCAGTCCACACGAGCCAATGTTGATAAGTGATTTGTTGATTTCGACAATTGAAGATTGAATTAAATCAAAAACGTTCCAATTAACATTAGGCCTGTCCATTGACAGCTGAACTAGATTCACCAGTCCCGTTTCAGAGAGAACATTTTGCATTCGCTCTACCATGTCCTGTGCAGTTACGTGTCCGAGAAATTCAGGGTCTACGTAGCAGGTTTTCACCTCACCACCATCCCAAATACGTATGTGTAAATCCATTTGTTTGAGCTTTGTTTAATATTTCATCAAACATCATTACATAGCCAGCCTGCCTGGTTACCTCTTTGACCAGGAGAAATTTGAATTAGGGGCGCTATTCCAAATGTTGTGAGGTATGGAGATTTGGTTTCTCCCGGAGTAAATGTAGAACCTATTTCACTGTTGTGAACAAAGCTTTAAAAACTGCAGCAGCGTTGGCACAAGAACTGTAGGAATAACGAGAATCCATCAACTTCTGAAACCAAAGCACTTCAGCAGACAGTACATTATTTAAGTCAGTAGACTGGCTGAGTGTCGGTTGTCTTTGTGCATTATTAACGATAGCCGAAGACCTCTCGTTAGCTAACTGCAGTCCGCGGAGTTAAGTAGGGGCTCACGCTTGCAGTGTGTTAAGCCCCCTTTTGGCTGTCACTGTGCTTTTCCCCCGTAGCGTGGCTAATAAGTGCTGCTTCCCCCATGTTGCTGATGTCAAATGATTTTTGACACAGTTTACATCCAGCACGGCCAGGGTCCACTTCTCTTTTTAGCCATTGTTGATATTTTGCATTTGCCAGCCACGTTCAATTGAATGTACATTTTCCCGGCAAGTTTCAAATACCCCTCTGATGCTCCCAGGCTCGTCTCAGCAGCGTGCAAACTAACCTGGAAAGGGAATAGACTGCACGCATCGTTTCCGCATTTGGCGTTAAAATGCAATGATATTAACGGTCACGGCATTCTGAATGCGGATGTTCGGGTGTTATAGTATGATGCTGCTGGTATGCAGCACTTTCACTTTGAGATAACGCTGAAAATCTTTGGGGTTTAATATATTTTAAACATTAAAGTAAAAAAGGCTATATTTCCAAAACTTTTCCAAAACAGACTGGAAAATCGTTTTTTTCAAATTCCATGACCTTTTCAGGAATTTCATGACCCTGATAAAGTTGTATTGAATAAATGTTTGTCTTTTTTCCCCGTCTCTACATTAGAATTGTGTTTTAATTTCAGTTCTAGTCTTAAAACTTGTAAGTCAGGTTGATTGGTGTTTAAATTTACAATAGGAGTCAATGTGTATTTTAGTTTGTTAGTTTTAAACTGCTTTGTGTCCTTGTTTGCACTCTAGGCTCCGAGACAGCTCTGTGATTGTTGTGTGAAAGTGAGTTTGAATGTGGCTAATAATAAGAGCACAGCACTTTGGACATACTACAATATAAGTGAGCTAAATATAAATGTATAGTGTGTCTATGGCCATTAAGAGAAGGAGCAAATTATTTTTATATGAGAAAAAAAAAAAAAAAAAAAAAAAAATCACAATTAAATGTCAATGGTGTATTTAAAAGGAATAAAGGACTCAAGTATTTCTAATTGTCATCTTTGCTATTCTTGCCACATAAACATGTACAGAACAAAAATGACGTAACCGGGTACTCCGTTAAGCCTTTTTATCAATACAAATAAAAAAAACAGAAATACACAACCAGCTTATTTTAATGTGGCTCAAAGTGGCTCTTTTCCTGATGAAAGTTACTGTCAAACCACAAATTCTCTCATTGAGAGAGTGAACAAAAAAGGAAAGAAAGTTGCATTATTATGAGCTAAAAGTAGAGTTTATGTTCCTCTCATGTGTTAATGTTTAGTAAATAGGCTAGAAATAAAATAATATACTCTTTCCAACAGGAGTAATCCCTTCCTGTGCTTCTTGCAAAACATTAAATCAGTAATACAACCACCAAACTGAAGAGACATCAAAAAGCTCGACATGTTCGTATCCATCCACTTAATGAGAGTACATTACATTATAATTGGTTAGACTGGCTGAACCTGTAATCTAGCTGGTTAAAGGTTTGACAGATAACATTACCTTTTTAACTATCTGTGGAAACAAAGTGCAATAGATAATAGATTAGCATAGAATTAAAACAAATACAGCCGTAAACACTGCAGAGCATAGTTACCTGGGCTTGAAACTCAGACTCAAAATACACAGTACTAGCAAACTTAAGAATGCAGTGTAGTAACTGGATGAACACATTATGTAGAATAGTAAAAGTGCTTCAGTTCAAATAAAAAAGCTGCCTTTAATGTCCACCTCTCTCAGTCCCAGAGTCTGACTGTCCCATGTTTACTCAAACTACATCAACGCTAAGGATCAACCAGTAGTCAGCACGGCAGATAAGATCGGCTGAAATTCAGCATTTTTAACTGCAGAGCTACTCAATTACAAATTCAGTTTGGCCAGATTTTAAAACTGAGACCTTAAGCATTTTCATCAGTCAATAAGGAGGAGGTAATGGCAAAATTCAAACCAACCTCAAATAAATATAACGAAATAATAAGTAATGTTTATTCATCATAATCTTCAATCATCAATACTTTTTCACTTCTGAACTATAAGAATAAACATTTCTCTTATGTAACCCAGACATTAAAACAAATAGTGCACGTTTATGGTGATAATAGATTTATAGTAAAAAAAAAAACAAAAAAAAAAACATATCTGACATAGGAACATCCAAAAGCGCATTAAAACCTTTTCTAAATGAACAAACATAGTAGCAATGCTATTTTTCGCTCTTTGAAATAATGCAAAATTATATTTTCGTCACAAAATTGTCTCTCCATTTTGAAAAGAAATGAACACATCACAAGGTGCATTTAAAGGTGTTAGTTTATACTAAAATACTAACTAACAATACAAGTAAGTTCACCATATCTAATATGGCAAATTACAACCATTTAAGACTTAATTTTTTTATTTTTCATTAGAAAGCACAAATAATTTTAAAAAGAGTGCACAACAAACATACTAGTCATATAGGGTGGAGCGGTTGTCATGTGCTGTGAGAGCTTCTTCCCTTACTCTGTCAATTTGTTCTGCTCTACAAACACATTCTAGGTTATTTTACACTCCTTACATGGGAAGGCTGTAACATTTCTATGTTTGTTGCTAGATGATTTTTTTTTTTACAGAAATACATTTAACGGATTTGGACTGAAGAATAACATTTCCTGCCAACAATCAGTCAACTTGTTTGGCAGACACAGTGATTCCAAAAGGCCTGAGGGAAGAACGAACAAGCTCTGCTGTTTACTAGAAAAGTACGTTGATTTAGCAACTCTTTCCAAAGTTGCCTCCTCAAGCTTTAAGACTGATAACTAGGTTGATTTGGTTCAAGTAAATCAAATCAATAGATTTAGTACATACATCCTGAAGCTGACATGCTATAATATTAATAAAACTATTTCTACAATGCACCATGATTCGGCTTTCTACTCCGTCTTCGCACTCCCACAACTAGCCCTGGTACTGTAGTCTGTGTCCTGGTGGTTGAAGGACAACCAGGACAAACTGTTAGTGACTGAGAAGATCAGAGCCCACTTTACATCAGTCATCCCTCAAAATACAACTATGCATCTAGGTAGGGATTAAATTCAACACATCAGCTGAGCAACAGTGTCAACAATAACCAGTAGAGCTGGGTCAAGGCATCATATCCATTCCAGATTTAGTTAAGGATATTTCATTTTACTTGGATGCGGAAGAGATTCTGAGAGATCTAATGCTGTAAATAGTAGAAAGTAACACTAACCTAACTAACTTGGTGCAGTGTTACAACTATTCATGTGTCACACTAAGCATTGAGCCCACAGCACTGCATTAGACACGGTGAAAAGTGCTTATTAAATTATACATTTTACAAAGTGATAACAGGCCATTCAAAGGTAAATCCATTCAAATTAAATAATCCCTTTTTATTCCAACCCAGCCCTACTAACTAGTGCATTGATCACACTTTATTCGAGAAGTAATGTGTGGCATCAATGAAATCCAGTAACAAAGAAATAATAACAAGGGAAAATATTATTAAAAATATCAAATCAAGTGCACTTCCTCTTTTAAATGCCATCAGATCATACGTTAACAATTAGTCAATCGCTATCGTTTCATACCAATTACCATAACTGGCATTAGAGCCAATCAATCTAAACATTTAATAAATCATTAGTAAGAAGTTCGAACAATAAAACTGATCTTTAATACAATCTGAGTTATAAGTATGTTATCATTTAATCATACCAACTCATTGGAGTGGTTAAATACCACCTAATCAAATAGTGAATTATCACACTAGCGTTGAATCAATTGTAAATAATGTTCATATCATGATCTGTCATCATCAAATCAAACCAAACCGTTAGTGACTTCTCTACTAAATACTGACTCAGCCATCACATGAATGATGGAACCTGATCTATACATCAATCCATGACTGGACCTCCCCCTCAGGTGAGGCTAGCTCTGTTAGCTTTCACTCTGCACCTACCGATAGCCACTCTTGGTCTGGCGACGTTGTTTATTCCCACTTTCCGCTCAGCTCGCAGCAGTGAAGACAGCACCGCGTCCAGCCGCTCGTCCAGCACCGCACGCGGCGGGGACTTAAGCCATAAAGCCAGTAGGACCACCAGCGCCGACACTACAGACCCGCATCTCCACCAGGACCACCGGCTCCCACCCTCCATCGTCTATGATGTTTGACTGAAGCAGCAGCACCGTCCGTGGGTATAATGAAGAAATATCTTCCGTCCACTCCACCAATCAGAAGCCAGCTTTTGGAAATATGCTCGATTTGTACGCCAGCATGTCCCGATGACAGACCGCGCAAACTATCATTTGCTGACAAAATCAATACAAAGAATATGAATTATTGAAGGTATTTTCCTCCAGAATAAACTAAAAAGGTTAAAGAATCTTGCTGTTGATCTTCTCATGTTTTTTATTTTCCCATTGGAATCCACCACCAAACAGTACAACCGGTGTGCGGTGGAGTGGAAAACGACCCTCTCTTTGATGGAGGCGGGCTGTAGTTTTTGCTGACATCATGGCGGAAGTCACAATCCTCTAAGATCTGACACCAATAGCAGTTTCACAGTGTTTATCACATTTATTATTAATAGTCATCCGAGCCTCAGATAAAGACGGCTCATACATACAGCGCCCCCTGCTGGTGAAAACCCGCCACACACCTTTAATTAGTTTCATGTACCTTTATGAATGGAGCTCAATTTCTAACGAGATCATCTCCATACCCGTTTCGAAGGGATTGGTGTGATTTTATTTAAATGTATTCAAGTTCAGCTGATGACATGGTCATGCAACTTAATGGGGACATGTATATTTGTATTTAAGTAGGGACAGTACATATCAATGAACATTCAAAAAAATATAAATATGTCAGATTATAGCCATCTGTTGTCTCCAGACAGGCTGATGTAATAAAATGTCATAATTAACAATAAAACAAGGCGAGACACAAAAGGATCACATACAGGACAAGGAACATAGGGTTAATAAAACACAGAAACTTTACATGTAAATGGAACACTGGGATCAGAACAACTACACTATCAAGAGAATGGACAGGATGCTGTAGGACAAAGAAAAGCAGTTCATCTCCACATACTCAGAGTTGGTCAGTTAAAGGAGTGCATACAATAAATTATTGAGTTTCATTATCTTCTTAAAAATAAAACAAGTTATTTAAAGTGTTGTATTGCAAATAGCCCTGAGTTGCCTTTAAAAAAATCACCTAAAGTGCCATAGTGCATAATGCAATTTATATATATATATGCCTCTTTCTCCAAAAATGTTTTTTTTTTAAGTGCTATATTGTACAGTATATGGCCTTAAGAATTTTTTTTTTTAAAGTGGTAAGGTGCATTGCACATAACCTTAAGGTGCTAATTTTTCTAAAATTGTTATTTACAGTGCTGTAGTGCATTGCACATAGCCCTAGGGTGCATTATACAAATATTAGCATTGTAAAAATATTAGTTTAAATCAATTGTGGTCACAAATCTGGGTTGATCTGAGCCACTCCTTTAAATGACTTTTAAAAGTGTTAAAGCTGTGGGCTTCCCTCACTGTGGTGGATATATGGAGAATTTTAGTTCCTAAAATGCAAAGCAATGGAACATGTGAGCTGGTATTTCTCCCCAATGTCTCCTTTTATATACAGTAGTCCTCGCTCACACTGCATTGATGGACAGCAACACTTATGGATGAACATTAAATGGACGGCATTTAATCTGAAACTATTTTATTATCAATGTCTGTGTGGAAATATAAAACCAGGTAGTCCCTTCCCAGACAGATACATCGCTCATAGTCGTAGGTAGCGTCACCCATAAAAGAAAATTAAAAGTATACGTTGAAGTTCCCTTTGAAAACTGATATTGAAGTGGTCCCAGCAATACTGCTGTGGGATGTTTTTTGAAATATGTATGAAAATTACGTGATGTTCTTTCTTTACAAAATCATTGTTATATTAAGGCCATTATATTTGTGTGTGCAACAGTCCTAAAAATAAAGCCCAATGAAACCTGCTTCAGATTTACCTGTAAGCTCAGATGACATTGGTGCAAATCTGTATATATTTCGTCATACACTTTTGTGTTATATCTTTATTTTTGACTTTCCTTTGGGGTTTTTCTTTATACCTGTATGCTCTTGTGTTAGATAGGCTAGTGTCTGCAATAAAGAGTAGTATAAAATGTAAAAATACATACACATACAATGACAAACATTTTGTCAAGATTTATTGATTTATGTCAAAAACTTCAGTCATCATGCCCAACACTGTTAATAAAGCCCTAGTTTCTCATTAAAATACACCTAAAAACGTACACAGTTTAAAGGCCTGATTAAAAAAAGTAAAAATGCAAATTCACATGAATGCTGCGATCAATAAAAGCATGCTACTGTAACACACACTTTGCTCTGCTCTCTGTGTAAAAAAAAATTGTCTGTTACATCATTTTTCATGGTTGCCAATATAATCAAATCTACAGCAGAGATAACCAGTTTAAAAGCATCAGAGAACAACATCACATGCTTGTTTCTCCACTTCTCTCCTTGTGTAACATCATAGAAGTGTTTGATCAGCTGACTTCCAAACACCCCCATCAGTGAAACAGCAAAGATTTGAACAAAAAAGTAGTTGAGTTCCTCTTTTCTGTTGAACAAATGTTTTTCATGTGCATTTATCATCAGGTTATACTACAGAGTAAAAGCGGCAGAACTAAAGTGGTGAGTTTGTTCTTCTGCTCAGGTCAGTGCAGGGCGTCACCTTCCATAGATAATGTAGCAACAGTGCAGCAAACCTGCGACAAAAACAGACAAACTCACAGCTTAAAATTTACACCAATCAGCCAATAAATAATGACCACCATCACTGTAACTCTAGGTCAACCACTGCTCTTGTAATCATTTTCTTTACAAAATATCCCGGGTTCATGAAGCTGTTTTTTTACCTTAAACTTCATTTGGGAATTCCGGCCACAATCTCCGACTCGATACCACAGTGATCTGATCCACGGAGGATTTTAAAGAATCCTAAACACAAAAAAACACACAAATCAAATAATCGGATTTCAAAGATTTACAACAGAACTACAAATAAAATCTACTTAACTAAATTTACGATATGATATACTGTTGTATTTTGAACAAATGCAATACTACAAAAAACAATAAACAAAAGATTTAATGCAGATGGCTCCCTCCAGAAAAAAAACAACAAAAAAATTACATATATTACTGCATACACATACTTTGTGTTCAAAAGGGAGTGGGTGGAAGTACAAACTTATAGTCCCACCCCTTTACCTAAATTACAGTTACAAATAATCAAGCATCAGCATCCTGTTTTCCAGCCATTGCTGCTGTTAATAACATTTATTTTGTCCTATCGTCATATGATTCTGATTAAATACACAAAAAAAAATACATTACACACTTTCAAAATTGTCATACAACGTAAAGTCATTTTCTTTATAATTATTTTATTTCCAAGGGCAAACTGTTCCACAATCTTATTCCACACACTGATATACAAAAGCTTTTCCTTGTGGTCCGCACAATCACAGACCTAAAATTAATTTTATTTCTCAGTTTGTAAGCCGAATGTTTTCAGATAATAATATATTCTTGGCCTTAGATACAACTTGAAAAGTTTGAAAAACAACTAAATCTGCAAATTTGAGTAACTTTGATTTATGGAACAAAATGAAATTTAAACTCATTAATTTGTATCTCTGTTTATAGATGTGAGCACAGGTGCAATAATCAATGTTTGATAATAATTTTGCATGTACAATACATACACCATATCAGAAGTTTTTTTTTTTTTTTACCACAGCCAGTTAAAAAAGAGGGTCTTATTGCTAGTGGAAACCAGGTAACTGTATCTTCTCACCATTGTCCCCCCAGTCAGTATTCCAAGAGTTGGCACATAGCCAGTAGGGAACACCGTCCTCCACCCCCCAGCCCAGGATCTTGATGGCATGGCCCCCCAGAGCATGCCCCGACACGTGCTGATACACACCTGGACAAAATAATACACACCGAGCAATCCAGAGGGTCAGAGGATCCACTGAGACAAAAACAAAGCTGCCATGTTTACGCCGTGTGTGCACTTTGTGCTCGTACCACTTTTATAGAGCGGGAAGTCTTCATAGACCGTGAACGCTCCTTCTACAGGGCCGTTCTTAAAGAGCTCAGCCTGGATTTCCTTCTCATCCTCCAGCACGTTGTAAGCAGTTTTACCTGAAACACAAAGGCCTGATTTAAGACCTGCTGTGAATATCTACGTGTGTGTGTTGTTTATGCACAAATTCATTTTCATTGACGTGGTAAAAAAAAAAAAAAACAATAATACCAAATGACCTGAAACATACTTACTTTAGGTAAATAAAGTTTTTTTTTCAGCCTTTCACCAACTAAATAGTTACTTAGCTTTATACTCAAACTGAGCAACACATAATGTTCTAATGTAAAATAATCTTTACATTCATTCAAAATAAAAAAAGAAAGTGTCTATTTGTACGGTTGCCGAAGTACAAGTACGTAGTGTCTTAAGGTTGGGGTTAGGATTAGGTTTAGGTTTAGGTTATAACTCAAAACTGCAACAATTTTTAGGGTTAGGGTTAGGTTTAGTCTTAGTCACGTGACCTAAACTGGCCAAATGGGGCACTGCGTACGGATAGAATGTCGATATATTGGTACGGCAACCGTATGAATAGCCACTGCCATAAAAAAAAAACCAGATACAATGACACTGAACAGTCAATGAGCAGAGGTGTATTCCATAAAGGAGGGTCAACATACCCAGCGATGGGAAACTCTGGGTATCTGATTCCATTACAGCTAATATGAAGTGGGTCAATCAACTCTGAGTATGTAAACCTTGGGTTACTTACGTGCACGCGCGCGATAAAAAGTCATCAATGGATTGACAATTACACAAACTACCATGGTAAGCACCCGGAAGAGAGTGATTTATTCACCCTGATGGGTGAAATAAGCCGGTGTTTGAGGAATATGAGCCTGTTCTAAAGGTGCATTCACACTGAACTTTAGTGACTATAGTGGATTAAATCACCCGTGATTAGTCGCTCTTTTTGGTCACTTTATCACTTCATCGCTTCAGTGACGTGACGAGCGGGGAACAATATGAATAAAATGTATCTGAGGAGACGTGTCAGCAGCATAGGATGGCTGCATAGAGAACCCTCCTGTTACACTGGATATAAAGACAGTGACTGCCGCTTGATATCGAATCACTTATATTGATTTTTAATGTAATATTGTCGCCAAAGTCATCTCGACGTCCAAAAAATGTCATGAAAAAAAAACTGAAGCGGGACGTAAACCCACAACCCATCGCTTTGAAAAGCAGTGTCATAATTCATTGCGCCATCATAATTCCACAGTTGTGTGATCTATAGATCACACAACAATGTTATAAAGAAAACTACTGTTTGCACAAAAAAAAAAAAAAAAAAACGTAAAGCAACACATTAGTAATGATGTGAACACGTCTGTGGTGTGTGATGTGACTAATGTGTTGCAGAGAAAAGTGTTAAGGTTCATTAAAGTGTTCAGAAATGGTGTTCAGGTGGGCGGAGCCAGGTAGAAACCCAGGGTTTCTTTGATAAAACCTCCCAGCGACCAGGTTTAGTTCACAGACAATGTTGCCATGGGAACATACTCAGAGAAGAACATACCTCACGTTTAGGAATGGGATACTCAGAGTTTCCCTCATTTGAGCCTGAATATACTCAGAGTTTGAGCATAACCCGCTTTATGGAATACCCCTCAGAACTATTCATGTGTGTGTTTTGGTATTTCTTACCAAAGTGCTTGTCCTTTTTGTAGCTCGGTGTGAATCCAGACTCGCATGACTTGACACATTCGGGCGTGCCACCTCCCTCTCCAGTGCACGGGGGTCTGCTGCCATTCACATGGTGCTCGCAGGGGGCAATAGTGTAGGGTCGACACCCTGAACGCACGCACACACACACACACAAAGTGTTTATACAGCTCTCACTGGTAGACCCGTAACACAAGGTTAGTATGCAAACTCACCAATATGAGAGTCGTAGAGTCCTCCAGAGACGAGTCCCTCATTGGTCCAGTAGTCCCAGGCAGCAGCAGGATAGCCACCATTACATCTAAAGATAGGAGATAATGCATCATCAGCAAACACACTGCACTTGTTCACCAACTTTCAACATTTTTGTCAGTAAAATGCACATTTTGGTTTATATACTAAAGGCATAGATTTTCCTTTTTTGATTTTTCATATTTAACACATTTTTTCATTGCATTTCTCCAACTCATTTTCTTTCATGTTTTGTTTATTCATTGGAATACATTTAATGAAAATGTATTCACTAAAGTGTAATTATGTATCTTCATCTGTCCATCTTTCATGGGAAAGAAATACAGAACTTAGTGTGGTCTGTAAGGGTCAACCATTATAGATAATGGACTGGACAATCATGTATAAATGTCTTCATCTCTTCATATTTGGTGGCTTTTAGAAACAAAAATCAGGAAACACATGCTGCTCAAATACAGTATTTGTTTCTGACTAAAAGGTTTGTTTTGTTTTCACATCATCATATTTAAGGCGTGTTTTGCATCGTACTCCAAGTGTTCACACTGATCAGGAAACAAAAAGGAATGGCATTTGATATTTGTGTAATTATTGTTTCATCCAACACTAATCAAACCCATTTATTCACTTAAATATCTTCTGCTGGTCAGAAACTCAACACTTTACATGAGGGCTTTATTGAATAAACTAAAAGCATCAAATCACGTGTTTATCAGAATCGGAAATACTTTATTTATCCCAGTGAAAAATTGCTTAGGTTACAGCCGCTCAAGAAATATTTTAAATAAAAGAACAAACACCAAACAAGAAGAAAGGAAACATACATAGTTAAGTAACCAAATACCACAGCACACATTACCGGAGTAAAAATTAAGAAAAGATAATAATCAAGAATTACTTCAAATAAAAAATAAACACCAAACAAGAGAGAAAGAAATAGAGAAAAAAAACGTACATAATTAAGTAAAAGACTGTTAACCTTTAGCTAATAAGGGCCAAAAATACCAGTGCACACATTACTGTGGTAAAGGATGAATAAGGTGTGCTCCCCCAGCAAACAAAGCGCAGAGGATCGCACTCGTCACCACAGACTCGTAAAACATCCTCTGCATTTACAGACTGATACAGACTTCACACTCCATGCTTTGCTTTGAGATTAAAGAGTAACTAAACCTCTGCTTTCTTCTGAGCTGCCACTAGGAGGGAAATTCAAAAATGCCTTGATTATGGGCGTCACTGCTGTAGCAGTAAGACACGCCCAGTCAGGCAGCCCACAGCTCTGTGTGCAGAGACAGACATACACACAATGATGCGTCTGTACACACACACATAGCGAGTTCATAAGCTGAAGTTTGTCATTACAACCACAGGCACAACAATCACAATGTAAAGCTCACATACAGCCTTACAGACACCACTCAGGATCAAACAGCCCTGCTCTCCCACCACCTCTCGCACATAGCAGTAAGACGTACACACACGTCCGCGCACACGCAGAGACAGACGGGAATACGCACATAGCATAGATGTGTCTGTAAATACACACATAGCTTGATGAACCCTCTGATTAGACCAGAATCTGCTCTTTATAGAAGCACAGAGTCATAAACATCACCGCTACAGCGGCTGTATCACACGGAACACAGTGGACTTCCTCATTAAAACTGTCAATCAATGCTCAATGAGGGCTGTGATTGAAGGAAATCTTCCTCACAGTTTGTATAGGAGGGGCGGGGCTAACAGTGAAAGTTGATGACGCAGGAGAATCTAAAGAATCCGTTTCAGCCAATAGCAAAACTCAGTTGTAGTAGCCAGCGTTTAACTCTTAGTGGCCAGTAACTCTGACATTTTACAACTAAATACGTAAAATTAAGATACTTTCACTAAAATATGAAGAGTGCGACTAGGATTAATAAACAGCACAACTTAATACACATGTATTCAAAGAGTAGGATAGTTGATAGTTGATAGTTGATTTCTCCTACCCCATGCCACAGTCATCACAGCAGGTCAGCAGATCCTCAGCAGAGATCTCAACGCTGACCTTGGCGTTGCTGTGGATACATATACGGTCAGACATGGCCTCTGTAGCTCCAAATGCCTGTATGTGAAAAGAGACACAAGGAGTTACACCAAATAGGACTAAAAAGATCAAGGGGGAAGTTACCATAAATGTAAAGGTTTTCAGTGTCAAAACAACTTTGAAAAGTTTTTGTATGCCAATTTGTGGATTAAAATTACAGAACACAATGAGTGTGGAGCTAAAACAATGTTCAAAAGAAATGATTTTCACAAGGTACAGGAATGAATCTGATCACCAATCACCAGTTGTTTTTTCCTATTTTCATGATTAGCTATGGACTATTTGCAAATATGTAGATTGTTTGTTTAATGATAAATGAATAATTCATTGTAGTATTAGTTGTACTTAAAAAAGCATCGTTAGTGATTAAAGGGGTAGGATTAAATAATTTACACTTCTTCCTACTCCTTTTTGCACATTCAAGTTGAGAAGTTTAAGTGTTTGTGAATCATATCACTGGTCTATTTCAGTTGTAATTCATTTTTTCATTTTCTAAACTGATGTTCTTTTATCATTTTTGAAAATAAAGACATCAATCAATCTAAAGGGAAGTTACAGGTGACCATACTTTCACAAAGTTTATATGCTTGTCCTCACCCAGCAGGACCCACAGGAGCCCTGGTCTCTGATCTCCTTCAGGGTGGGACAAGTTGGCCACTGCTCTCTAGCATCAAACTCAACAGGCAGCTTCAGGTCTCCAGCGAACTGAACCCTGTGGAAGCAAAGGAGGTTTATGTTAGCTTACTGGGTTCTACTGGAAGCACTTCTTCAAGCTGAGTGTGAATAAGTCTGTTATTTTAATGCCAACATGTGACTTGGGCAAAGAGCAAAGCACTTGTCTGAACTTTAATATTGCTGACATGGGAGTTAATGGATGAACTGATATGCTGTCACAAGTTAGACTTACATGATTGGTAGTTTGGGTCCCTTCAGCACGGTGCCACAGAGCCTCTGGACGTAACTGTAGTCCACGTTATGGAAATTGTGTCCAGCCTGCATGAGGTAGAAAAAAAACCCCTGTAGTTATTGAAACTGTTTTCTTGTCAGGCAGAAACACTTGTGGCGAGGGGAATCAAATGCTCACCTTCCATGTGGTATTGATTTTGTTGATGTAGTTAACCATATCATCGGACATCGGCCGAAGGCGAGGCATGGCATGGCTCAACGACAAGAAAGCCGCCAAAAACAGGAAGGCTGGGTGCCACATTTTACCTAAGAGCAAGCAATCCCATTGGTTACTTTAATTAGGTGATACATGACCGAGGAATGTTAGGAAATGCATGTATAGAGAGAGTATAGCCAAAATATGTTTGAAATGTGTAGAAACCAGAGGCAAGAATCTGTGACTTTAACCAGGACAGAGTTCATTATGTCTTCTAGATTCATGCAAACTGTATGAGTTCAGAGCTACAGTAAGATTCATACTTGCTACACTGTGTGATGTGAATCTCATAAATATACAGAGAAAACAATAAAAGTAACTGAGGTTCCTGTGTTGCTCCACTTTTTTGGTAAGATTAAATTAAACTAGATTGATTTGACAGATCACAAATGAACCAAAGGACAGAACGGATCATCATATGATAGCAAACAATATTAATTTATCAAGCCTTCCCCAACCTGAACGGTTCTTTTCAATAAATATCCCACTTTATTATAGATTTTAGAATAAATCCCTTTAAGGATTTCCTCAAATATGTAGAAATGTTTGCAAATGTAGAATAATTAATTTCTACATTCTGACAAATTGTTTATTATGAAACAGATTGATTTATTTACAGTATGTTCATTGAAAAATACATGACAAGAGGACCTTGAAAAAATAACTGCATATTAAATCACAATATTGAGGAAAAAAATAGAATCGCAACTAGATTAATTTCCAAAATCGTTCATCCCTAGTATCCAGTGTTATTTTTTTTTTTAGAAGGAATCCAATGTTCAGATGTTACAGTTTTCAATAAAGCAAAAAAAAAAAATTGCTTCAAAGTCACTGACAGATATTTTTTTTAGAAAAAGCCTGTTTTCTCAGCTTTTTGCTCTGAAACTGGTGATTTGTGTAAAACTTGCTCTATTTACTGTAACTGCTGATTACAGAAAAAACAAACAAGCTTTACTTAGGTAGCTGTCAATGTGTGCACTTTCATTTTTTTTTTTTAAATCAAAATGTGTGTACACAGTACACACATTCCAAGTGCTGAAGTAGCTGAAACTTGTTTTTTTTTTTCCACTGTTCAACCTGAAGGACAGATTTATTCAAACACGATGAACCACAGAAAGAACAAAAACACTTCAGACCAAATGATACCTCTGTGCTATGCAATGCATACCATTCCCACTTAGACACACTGCTACAGTCACCAGACCACTATAAGAGTTTACATAGCAGATTAGACATAGTCTCAAAGGTTAAACCTGAGAGTGAAACAAAGACAAACACACATACACACAGAGGTCACAGGGAGCACAAAAGAGAATAAGTCAAGAGCCCAGACTGCATCAGCACACAGTCACCTGATTTATAGGGATGTCCCGATCCAATATCGGCCTAAATTTTTTTCAAATTCATTTTTGATTTATTCTATTCAATTGTAGAATACTGTAGATATTATGTTGAAGGTTAAAATGTATGTAACCAATTGTTTAATAATAAATGGGTCAGTTTTTCTCATCAGTATGTATGATTCGTGCCGATATCGGATCAATATCGGTATCGGCCGATACGCAATACTGCAGTAACGGTATCATATCGGAAATGAAAAAGTTGTATCTGGACATCCATACTGATTTAACAAACAGGCTATGACACTGTTGTTCAGCCCTTTTTACATAACGATAGTCACTGTCACTTCCCTAAAGTGGTGCAGAAGTAAATTTAAATATGTATGTATTTACGTCATATCATTTCCGTGAAGCCTGAGTGAAGGTAAGATCATATTACAGTGCGACTCTCAGACTACAGACAGACTCACACAACTTATTTTTACCAACTCGTGCTAAAAATCAGGCCAGCAGTAGCACCCTACAAACCTAATGAAGACTGATCTGGATCTAACCTAAGAACTTCGAACAGTATAAGTCGAATTAACCTTGGTATTTATTTGGTAGGGTTACGTTTGCCACTTGTGGGTCATTTGAAAAAAAAAAATACTACAAATTTGTACATGTGTAACAGAAGAAAACTGACAACTTGTCATCAGTAAAACAGTGTGTGCCAGCCTGTTGACTACCATGCAATCAAAGGTATTGTCTTCTTTAAAGCTTAAAGGTCTTTCTCCACTTTAATGTTGTGACAACAGACTGTGCTTGTTAATAATTCTACATTTTATATTGTGAATGTATTGTAAAAAAAAAACAAACACCGATAAGCAGCAATGACTTTTACAACATGAGAATGATGATACAAAAAGTTTTGTGACGTGAAAAATGATTTGGATTCTTCAGAACTGACCTTTACAAATATAAGAATAGAATACCACACAAGTCATCACAAACCTGTCCCCACAAGCATTGAACTGCTGAGTCATACATGTCCTCTGTTTTTCCATCAAGAAACATTCTTCCACGTTTAACTCAGTGACAGTTGACTTCCACTGTTTGCCCACACAGTTTTAACCAACTGTTAAATGGTAAAACATCTTATGAATTTATCCTCTACTGGGGGAAAGGTAAAAGAGTTTAAGTGATAAGTGTAAATGGGTCATTTTTACACTTCAAACAATGACCTGAATCAATAATGTTAAAGTGAAACCGCATAAAACAGACCTTTGCTTCTTCAGGTCTTATCTAGTTTCAGACAACCTCTCCCCCACTTGAACTGCAACAAGTGTTTCTTTCACGTCTGCACCTGTGATGTTCTGATTTAATGTGACGAGTAGGAAGCAGAAAGGATGGAGGGACTGAAACAACACAGGGTGGAGTGGGGGCTGTCCGGCTTTGTGAAGGTTGTGTCTATTCGAACCATTTGCAATGAGAAAAACTGCCTTTTAGTATAATTGAAAGCTTCAATAAAAGAGAACCTGCAATGGGAACACTTTGGTCTAAAGCATGTCTCACAATGTGAAAATATATAGTAAACCCGTAGAATGTGGGAAAAGTGAACACTTGTTGATGGTAGAATATAAAATCATACATCTCATGTATATGTAACAGCCATATAACCTGCACAGAGTGTAAATAACCTGTATGACCTCTTTAAGATTAACGAGACTCACACACAACACACAGCACTGTGAGCACACACAGTCGTACCAGGAAGGGTTTGAATATCTGTCATTTCACAGTTTTCTAGTTTAACCACAAGCTGGGTTTTCAAAAATGAATTATAAAGACAAATAAAACTAAAAATGCAAGATTCAGGAACATTAGCAGACAATTTCTAAAAAAAAAAAAAAAAAAACAGCCGTAGCTATTTATACGGAAACTGTCTAGCATATTCATACAAAGCGCCCCTCATTGGCAACGTGTCAGGTGCACCACGTGACTTCAAGTTCCGTCAGTTTTATTTTAGCTCATATTTATTTTTAGCTACCCAGCTAACCCTTTTAATTTAGCCCTAATCCTAACCCAGGAAATACCCAAAAATTTTAATTTTTTCCGTATATGTATTTTTAAAAGGTGGAATTTGCTGTGTTAGATATGTTAAAATGAAAAAAATATGTATGACAACAGTGGGATTCGAACCCGGAAGGAAAAATTATTGAGTCAGGCACCTTAAACCAGGGGTTCTCAACTGGTCTCACCCTGGGACCCACATTTTGCCACTGTCAATAAATCGTGACCCGCTTTTTTTTTTTTAGAATTCAACCAACCAAATGTAGTTTTTCAAAAATAGCTGTTGAAAACAGGCATATGATCTTTTTTTAAAACATAAATCTATATATTTTCCTGTGCAACATGCATTTCACAGCATGCCTGTCAAAATAAAAAAACAAGTCCAACATGAGAGACATCAAGTATTTATGTATTTTTGACCAGACGTCCGCGACCCACCCAGTACAGGTCTGCAACCCACTTTTGGGTCCCGACCCACCAGTTGAGAATCCCTGCCTTGGACCACTCGGCCATCCTGACATGGTGAAAAAACACAGGCACACTATATAGAAAAGGTCCGGAAAACGTACCCATAGTCCCGTGGGCTATGGATACGTTTCAGTATTCGTAAACACTTCGAAAAAAAACCAAAACAAAATAGCAAAATAAAATAAAATCAATTAAGAGTCTAATATCAACAACCAAAGTTTAAAAAAAATGTTCAACACATACAATAAAGTAATTGAGATTTATAATGAAACAATTATGAGAGACATAAAAAGCAATGAAGGGAAAAAAGTAGTTTGTCAAAACACTAAGTATATACTTGTATGTGATGGTAGATAACAAAAAACATCTAAACGTACAAGTTCATACACCCATGCTTCAGTAAATAAAATACAAAAAAAAAAAACACTTTTTCTTTTTTTTTTGTTAAGCACTTAGAGATGGATTTGTTGTAAATTGCGCTATATAAATAAAGTTTAATTGAATTTAATTGTTTCAAAGGGAACATGAACTGTCAACGTTTAGCTACAGTTGTAAGCTAACACACACAGGAAGTTGTGCCCATACATCTATGTCTGCAGTAGCACTGTTGGGAACAAGATGGCAGAAAAACCAACAAACACAATGTACCGTACATACAATCACGGCTATGGTGATCAGTGTTGTGCTAGTTACTGAAAAAAAGTAACTAGTTACCGTTACTAGTTAACTAATTAACAAAGTAACTCAGTTACTATTTTGATTACTTACACCAGAAAGTAATGAGTTACTGGAAAAAGTAACTTTTGAGTTACTTAGAATTAAAGAATGTATTATTTATTTTGGGTCATTTCAATTGTGTCCATACAGCTTCATATTAGTGATGTAATAATATAATAATCCACTGTTGATCAACTGCTATAAAACAACCATAAATGATGTGCATATAACGCACAAAACAGCTGCTCCAAAATTAAATTAAATTTAATTTTTCAGCCTGAGCACAGTAATGTAAAGTAAGCTGTGCATATTCCAGGTGCACATTCTGCTGTTGAAAATGCTGATAAAAAATAAATGTGAAAAAACTAATTCACAGCATTTTTCTCAGCTAAACAAGGCTAAACATATCAGGCTAATGAGCTGCTGTTAGCAGTGACTCAGCAGCACGTGATGTAAACAGAGACACGCTTACAATGCTTCTTCTTCTACTGTTTTACCGTGTGTGGCACGGCATCCTGCAAAAATATGTAGCGCCACTGTAAACAGGAGGTACACTGCAGCTAGCAAAGTAACGGTAACGGCGTTATTTCTTCAGAAATATATTGCGTAACAGTACTAGCTACTGTCAAAAGTGACGTTGGGGCGGTCCAACACTGCTGAAACCAACTTAAAGATGACATCAGCCATTCAGATTTAACGTCACTTTGTTACAACAGCTGAATAAACACAAGGGAACCTGTAGAATGTTTTTCTTCTGCCTGAGGAGTCAAACTACAAACCTAACGAGTGGTAAACAGTGACAACATAAAACCATGGTTCACTCACCTGTAGCTTTAAATCCTGCTGCTACACAGTTCATAAGCAGACCTCTGTCCTGCTCGTTCTTTCTTTGTCTGTCTCTGCTTCAGGTCATCCTTTAGTACCACACTAAACACGTGAATGAGTCACGTGATCTCAGCTCATGTGACGGTGCTGTTACCACACTTTGATCTGTGGGCGTGCTGCTTTATCTAGTGACACATCTGATCCTAAAGGACAACACCTATTACTGACAAGTATGAATTTATTTCATTGAAACACTGGTTTATTGATTTAAAATAATAGAGGAAATATATACATTTAATCTGCAATACCCAAACCGAACCGTAGTTGGCACTAAGGTTCCCCGTTATTATAGATCAAACAAAAATAGCTTACTCATTGCTTTGGGTGCGTTTAGTGAAAGTTTTCTATATCACAGTTTTTGGCATTTATGTATAAAAAATCAAACAAAAAACCAACAACAACAAAAACAAAAAACAATAATAATAATAATTATTATTATTATTATACATCAATTTTATATATCACTTTTTGGACACTCAAAGATAGTGTCAGGGTACGTATTTCGGTTAGTATTTCTTTTCTTCTATCTTTCTTGTATGCTGCTGGTCCCGAGAAACACATGTTGTTTTACGGTAACATGAAAATGACAATAAAAAACCTTAAACCTTGACTGTTTTCCAACCTTTATTGTCCCATGTGCCCCTTATTAAGAGTGTCCTGATCTGATATTGATGTCGGATATCAGAAAAAAATAAAACAAAAAAATGAGTATCAGATTATATCTGCCTCCATCTAAAAAAATTGATATAACCACTCCGATACACTATTGATTTTTATTGGATTTATTGACGTTATTTTGCAGGATCTTCTAAAAAAAAATGTTTTAATTCCATTTTAGGATATTCTTATGTTTAAATTTAAAAGTTCTGTAACCCATAAGTTCACACCACATTTGTAATTTTCTCATGACTATTGTTCTTTGTTTGAATAATATCTCTTGATGAAACCTTTTCTAACATTTATGATCCATGCTGATATTATATCTAATATTGGTATCAGCTGATTCTCAAGGAATCAATATCTGTATGTATGGGAAGTGAATGAGTTGTATCAGGACACCCCTACCTCTTATCCATTTTGTCATAATGCAATTAAGTTAAAGTTATGTATTGTTTATTTGTGTGAACAGGCACGTCTAAACTCTTTCCTGTATCTGGTCCAACATTAATCTTGGATTTAAGCTCTTTATTCATATATTTTTTATGCCCTTTTACATTTTAAACTTCACATTTTGAGGTATTTTAATGAATTGTGCCACAAATTATCATCAATGGATGAAGAAAAGGTTTTTAATGTTAGAAATTAAATGGATAAATGTTATTATTTACCTCCTGAGATGTGATCAAGTACCCCCAAAGATACTCATACCCCTGGTTGGGAACCACTGATGTAAAAGTAGCCCACGTCAGTCCTACAAAGGTCAGAGTGCAAGAGTATAAGAGTATGGGAAAGCTGCACTGACTGTAATGTTAAGCTACTACTAATCCGTATCACAGTGTATTTATTTGGATAATATAAGCTCAGTATTGATCAAAGACATTCTGCATAATGTATTACAGACTATTTTTTATTCTAAAGTTCAACTGGTGCTGGTTTCACAATAAAATATCAGACCACAGAGAAAAGAAGCCGTTTGTTTCCTTTGTTTCTCTTCCCTTCTTGGGTCTGTCACCTGACATTTAAAAAGATGATGTGGTCAAACCAGTGCAAGCATAGCACGCCTTTTTGAAATTAGAGAAGTGAGAAATGTAAACTTAAGTCTGACAAAGGTCTCAGACTTCTTTCTGCTTTAGTATGAAATGTTAATAGTTTATCAGAGTATGACCTTATTTAATTATTGGTTAATACAACTAGACAGGAAAGGTATTTTGTTTGCGGCTTAACAGTATAGACTAATTCCATCATGCAGAAAAAAAGGTTAAAGCTTCAAATTAAGAACCGTTACTTAAGATTGTATGTTCTTTCACCAGATTCCTGCAATAGTCTATAAACAAGCATTAGAAATGGACTTATTGTATTTGAAGTGAATTAGCGTACAATAAATAGGTGACCCAGTAAAACAGGAGTACACATTGTACAGAAGCTAAAACAAGCAGGTTAATCCAGCACTGTTTGCATGAAACAATGTGTTTATAACCCATTTTTTACTTCCGTAAAAGGAAAAGTGAAAGATCTCGTGTGTAGTGTTTTTGTGGTTGAATTTTCTTTGGAGTAAAATCAATATTCAAGTTAACGCCATTAAAATAGTAAAAATGTTAAAATACCAGTAAATAATGAAATGTTTCAACAACAACATTTTATTGCTAAAAAATACAGGGACATAGAAAATTAAAAAAAAAAAAAAAACATGCAGATGAGCAGCGAGCACATCACAATGTTAATTAAAAACCTAGTTTTAAAAATCTATTTAATTTGTCAGCATTTTACTTTTTTATTGATTTAACCCTTTAGGCTTAGGGGGATAATAGTAGGACCAGAGAGTGAGTGATTGAGGGGGGGTGTCTGATTGGCAGAGGTAAAAGTAATGGATTACAAGTACTCACGTTACTGTAATTGAGTTTAAAAGAACGTAACGTAATTAGTTACATATTTTCTACACCTAACCGTTACTGATGTTAGAATAATTTATTCTGATTCCAGTGTGTTCGTTGAATAGGAAGCATAACAGTTCAAATTCTTAATTGACCTTTTATATTCCCTGTTGTGCAGGAAGCAGTTCAATACGAGATCTCGGGCTCAACCACACCCTTCTAAGAAAAATGCCCAACACTGAGTCTTGAGCAAAATCAAAGAGGAAGAGCCTCGAGCATCATGTGCAGGACTAATTTATGTTTTTCACTTCCGTCATCCGTTCCTCAGTCACTGTGATAGTGTGTAACCTGACTCCAATAACTAATACAGACATTAACAGTGTGGTTGAGCCGTTATAATCTTTTCAACATGTTATTCAACAACATCACAATGTTACAAAAGACATCTCAATTAATTCAAAAAGTGAGTTTTTAACTGTTTACACAAAGATTTCAATAATGCCATATGTGGCATTGACCTTGGCCATTCCAAGGAAAAAATGAGTGGCTGCAATAGCTCAGAGTGGAAAATCACAAAAAAAATGTTGAAACAGGACATGTTTACCTGCTGCACTTGTCTTTGCCTTAAGCAATGGTTTTAGCAATGATTATATGGTTAGATCAACACCCAATTGATTATTTAAAACCTTCACTGAGTAAATTAGTATTCTTTTGCTTTAAAAATGATCAACAGACATTGTAAAACTACAAATAATAAAATGCATTACATCATACCCGACCAATCAGATGAAATGCAGTGCACCACGTTAAAACAGCATTGAATGCCATGTTATTTTCTCTGGGGTTTTTTTAGAGTTCATAAATTTAGTTATACTTTTTTTTTTTTTTTCTTTTAATTGATTTCATTGGTGTTATTGTATTTTTTTTTTTTTTTAATTACATTTTGACAAACCTCTTACTTTTTAAGTATAAACATTTCATGTTTACACTTAAAAACATTAAACATGGGGTGTGAAAGTAACTAGTAACTTTTACGTTGAGTACTATTTGAGCTAATTTTTAACTTGTACTTGATTTTTTTTTATGTATGACTTACTTGTACTTGTACTTGTGTCCAATGTAAATCAAGTAACAGTACATCTACTTGAGTATGATATATCAGTACTCTTTACACCTCTGGTGATTGGGTGTAGCCTTGCTGTCTGAGACACACTCCGGAACAGAAGGTGACGGTAATAATCCATTAAACTGGATGTCAACCGCCGTAAAACAAGAAGAAGAAGAAGAAGACGGAGAACTGCTGAGTTAAAGTAGAAGAAGAAGAATGAGCGAAGGGGATACACTGATGTCTCTGTCAGTCTAATATTGAATGTTATTAATATCCAGCCTACAGACGGAGTCAGGCCACACCATAATAGTCCTAAAGCTTTACTGGAAAGTGAGAGAGCACAACACGGTGTCAGAATACGGAGTTTCAGACACAGAGAGGCTGGAGCAGAGTGCTAACCGAGCTAGCATAGGAGCTAGCACCACCACGCTACAGGATAGAAAAGTATAGAGAGTTGGAAAAAGTGGAGGAAATGGAGCAGTTCAAAGCCCCGTCACCACTTTCTCTCACCGCGAACCTTTCTGACAACTGGCACAGCTGGGAACAAAGCTTTCGGCGGTATATAGCGGCCTCAGGGGAGAAAAATGAAAAGGTAAAGATTGACATTTTACTCCACACCATCGGCGAGGATGCACTGGAAGTGTACAACACACTGACGGTTAGAGCTGATGGAGATGATCCGACAATGGAGGATGTTCTTCAAGCCTTTAAAGAGTACTGCAGTCCTCAGAGAAATGTTGTCTTTGAACAGAAACAATGTCGGTTCCATCAGAGGACAGCAGAGACATCAGTGAACACATGTATAACAGAGCTGCAACAGAAAAGTAAGGACACTGAGTTTGGAATAAGTGGGAATGACATGCTCAGAGATAAGCATGTGTTAAGCATCACAGACTCTCAGCTTAAAAATAGACTGATACAGGATAGAGGTCTAACGTTATGCAGAGCAACAGAGCAAGCAAAGACTCCGTTACAAGCCATCGAGACTGAACATAGAGTGCAAGAAGTCCCAGCGGATTCTGAAATGAAAACGATCCTTCCTGACAAGAGTCTCCACCATAACACCAGTAGACAATTGGGTTCCCAATCTGTTCCAAATACAGATGAAACAGGAAAACCTGTGCTGGTTGTCTTCATGCCAATAGTTCATCTGCAAAGATTACAGCTCCAGCAGCCGTCAGTCACTGATTGTGTTTTCACTGAGAGGAACAATGTGGAGCAGCTGCTCCCAGAGCGTCTTCACATTAAGGAGGAACCAGAGATACTCAGTGAAGGTCAGAAGGAAAAGCAGCTTTGTGTGCAGCAGGAGACAAACACTGCTGCTTGTCCTGTTAAATGTGAAGATGAAGAGGAGAAGCCTCAGGGCTCCCAGCTACACTGGAGACAACCAACGGAAATGAACACAAAGGTGGAACCTTCAACCTGCAGTTTGAATGAATTAATAAAAAGACAACCTATAGGAATGACCAGCCAAGGACCAGAAGCAGCCCAGAACCCAGATCTAAGCAGTTTAGTACTACAAGGGTCTGATGAATTGGAAACAGACTCGTCTCAGACTGAAGGTAGCGAGGAGGATGACGAAGACTGTTGGCAAGAACGTCTCTCCAAAACACGGATTTGTTCAAAAAAGAAGGTTCAGGTCAAAATGGCATCTGAATGTGTGGGTGGTAAGAAGAAAGCATCACTCAGTGCAGCTTCAAAACTAAGAATCCACGAATGTGACGTCTGTAGGAAACGCTTTGTGTGTACGTCTTCCCTGGAGACACACATGAGAATCCACAATGGGAAAAAACCATTTAAATGTGATTTTTGTAGTAAATGTTTTAACCAGAAAGTCTCCCTTAAGCGACACATGAGAATCCACACAGGAGAGAAACCATTTCAATGTGATATTTGTAGTAAATTTTTTATTGACAAGTATGAACTTAACACACACATGAGAATCCACACTGGAGAGAAACCCTTTGAATGTGATGTTTGTAGTAAATGTTTTAGACGAAATGATCACCTTAAGTCACACAGGAAAACCCACACAGGGGAGAAACCATTTAAATGTGATAGTTGTAGTAAATGCTGTTATAGAAAGTCTGAACTTAAGTCACACATGAAAGTCCATACTGGAGAGAAACCCTTTGAATGTCATGTTTGTAGTAAATGTTTTACCCGTAAGGGTTCCCTGCAGTTACACATGAAAATCCACACAGGAGAGAAACCATTCAAATGTGATGTTTGTAGTAAATGTTTTATTCAAAAGATTCAACTAACGTTACACATGAGAATCCACACAGGAGAAAAAAGCATTCAAATGTGATGTTTGTAGTAATTGTTTTCAGCTAAAGCATCACCTTAATTCACACAGGAGGGAAACATTTTGAATGTGCTGTTTGTAAGAAATATTTTAGCTGTAAGTTTTCCCTGCAGTTACACATGAGAATCCACACAAGGAAGAAACTATTCAAATGGAATGTTTGATTATGGAAATGTTTTGAACTGGAGGTTCACAAGAGAGTCCACACATAAAATAATTTGAAATAATAATAATTTGAAATGTGATTTGTAGTAAATGTTTTTTTTACAAGTTATTCATTGGCTTTTAGTGACATAGGTTTAGGTGTAGTTGGAGTTTTATATAGTAGTTCTTTCCATAAGATAACATAATAGATTTTGGCAGAAGTTTTATCATTAGACAGTTTATTTCTTTTGTGTAAATGTTTACTGTCAGTATTGCTGTTAACATTTTGTTATTTGTTAACCTTTAAATATTAAAGAGTCATCTGTGTTACATTAAATAGGTTTTCTCTTTAATAAATAATTTACACTTCTATAGTTCATTTGTTTTTTTCACAAATTGCACAAAAACAGATATTTCTTTTTTTTTTTTTTTTACCTTGTTTGCACATGCTGTTGAAGGTTAACACTACAAGAAGTGCAATCTTTTAACAGCAATGCATATTTTATTATTGCAATTAAATAAATGAATTTATTTCATTGCATAATTGTGACCATCACCAGCCCTCCCTAGGGAAGGGTAAATACTTTATTAAAGGGAGGATGTAAAAAAGAGAGAGGGCAGTGTTACACCAGGGTGAGGGGGGTGGGGGGGGGGGGAGTTAACAGGGAGGAGGGATACAAGATAGGAAAACGAATGGGTGGGGAATAATCAATAAGTTTCAAGTGATGTGATGTGAAATTGTGGTTGTGTATATTGTGCTTATTGTTGTGTTATCAAGCCAGTCTGGTGACCAGTGTGCGGCTTAGGAATAATGGTGGTGGCTGTGAGCAGAGGAGGAAGTGAGTGGAAGTTACATAAAACAGGTATTTGGGAACAACGTGTCTATGGTTGAGCCCAGTATGAGTGTTATCCCACAGCCCGAGGCCAGTGCGTCCATGACAAATGTGAATCCAAGAGCCGCTACTGCAAAACCCATAAGCCGCCCCCGGGCCCGAAGAAGCAGTCGGGCCAGCAGAAAGAGCGAGAGATCTAGGGGCCCCCGGCGACCACCCCACGGCCAAGCAGCCCCCCGAACGCCCCCAAGGTCCCAAGCCGAGAGGCTGCCATTGCCCCCCCCCCATACACACCCGAAAAGCCCCCAAGGAGCCAAGGACCCAGCGCACCACGCCACCGACTCCAACCCCCAACCCCCAGGCCCCCCAGCCCCCCACCACCACCCACACCCCCGCGCCCAGCCCCCCGAGGGGAGGGCCCAGAGAGCCCCCCGCCCGAGACCTCAGCGGAGGAGCCAAAGCCCACGCCCAGCAGACGACCAGAGCCACGCCGAACGGGCAGCCGACGGGCCCTCGCCGGTGAGCCCAGAGCCAGCAAGGACCCGACCCCAGGCCAGGAGGACCCGGAATGGATGCAGCACCAGGAGCAGCCCGCCCAGGGCGAACGACCACACCCCAAGCCGCATAAGGCACCAGGGGGCCGCTGGGAGTCCCCCCGCCGGTCCCCAGGCACCCCAACCTAGCCCCCCCGGGCGCCCCAGATGCTGATGCCGCCCGCGCCACGAGCTTCAGTTCTTTAAAGCCAGGGCCCCCTCCAGAGGCCAAGCCAGACCGCCCCGCCGGGATGTGGCGCCCTAATCTAACCCCGACACTCTGCCTCACGGGGGACTGCCCAAGCAGGGGCCGCACCAGAAGGTATGCAAGGGCGCGGCACGCGCCACCCGCCCCAGAAGACCCCCGCCCGGACCGGCCCGGCCAGCCGGCCAAGCACCCCGGGCCCCAGGAGCACCCCCAGGGACCAGGACCCCCCAAGGGCAAGCCCCCCGGGACGCGCCCCCCACCCCAGCCCAGGTCCCGGCCACAGCCCAGCAGGACCGCACAGCCCCAGACAGCACAAGGCCAGCAGCCCAGGGCCCGCCGCCCCCCGGACAGCGCAAGCCACGAGGCAGCGCCCCCCGCCGGCCCGCGAGCAACCGGCGACCCCCACCGCGGGGACGGAGGCACCCCAACGGCACACATCCAGCGCGGGACAGCAGCCCCCAGCCAAAGATGCCCCGGACCCACCCACCAGTCCGCAGATGGCAGGACATACCCACCAGGCGGCCGAAAGCAACCTCAACCATCGGAACAGCTAACGCCGCCCCCCCAGTAAACAGCATCATCCCGAGGCGCCAAACAACCCTGCCCCAACCCCGGTGAGGACACCAGCACCCCCCCAGCACACCCACCCCCCAAACCGGCGAGGCAGGCCGCCCCGGGCCCGCACACCGCGGGGCCCGCCCCCAAGGCCACCAGGAGACAAAGCAAGCACCAAGCCACACCCAAGGGGGAGAGGCACCCCCGCGCCCCACCCGGCCGACACAGCCCGGAAAGACCCCGCAAGGAGAGACCCCGGCAAAGCCCCCCCGAGACCCACCGCCACGCCCGACCGCACCATCCTGATGTGCTTTTACTCTATGCAGTGGCCAGCCACCAACAGAGGGGCCAGGCCCCCACCGGAGAGGCCCAAATATGTGTACCAACCCACCACCCTGTTATGGTGCCTCTCCATTCCCCAATGGAGAGGCACTTCCCGATCCCCTGTGTGAATGTGTGTGTTTGGTGAATGTATGGGGTGTAATTAAAAGAAGGGGGATGAAGGGGAGCGGTGCTCCCCCTCCAGCCTCTGTGGATTTATGTGTATGTGGTGTAATAGGCCGGAGGGTGTAAATGATGATACACCCTCCGGGGGGTGACATGTTGAGATGCAATTAAAATTGGAGGGATTAGTAGGGCAACTAGAGGTGGGAGGGCCGCCCCCACGCCACTACATAGTAACACAGGTGGCGGCCCCCTCCACCCCCCAGCCCCACCATCCAGCCCCCCAAGGGTTGGGTATTGGTGTGTGGTGCATTTTGTGAGTGAGCCAGACCAGCTGGGAGTGGGGTGAAGTGAACATGTAGGAGGCCTGTCCAGTGTGAGCCGGGCCCGTCCGCGTGGCGGGCCACGCGAGAGGGTAGATGGCGCAGACGGGCAAGTGGCACTGCGGGCCCCGGAACAGCACAGCCGGAGACCCCCCCCCACGGCACCCCCCAGACCGCGCCGGCCCCGCGGAGCACGGCGACACCCCCCACCCCCGGGCACAGCCAGGCACCAACAACAGATATTTCTTGATTCTGCATTTAGATGTTCATTGTAAATCTTAGTGAACTAATTATTAACGAATAGAGATCTTGGGATCTATGTGAAAGTGGTGAGCAAACTCAACATGGGTTCAGTGGTCTATGTGTGTGCCCAGGCTGTAGGAGGCATCCTCACTATAAGCCTTTTCACAGTCTGGAACTGTGCATGCGCGACCTGGAGGGGTCATAGGTCGAGAGGGATAGAAATGTCAACAAGCTCGTTGTCTCTGTTTATATTTCCACCCTAACTGTGTTTGTAATTTTAGTCCAGAGGTCTATAGTGTTTATATTATTAATATTACACATATTCGGACTCAAGGAGGGACCAGAGATTTTTGCTGGTGCTACTTTCTGCCGATCCGAGCACTTTTAAAAAGCAATGAGAGCAGCTCAGCAGCAGTATCGAAGCAAGGCATTCCTCTCGTTTCCACACAGGTTATCCCTGGTGCACGAAAACATCAACTACCTGGGTCTCCAGCGGGCGGAATTCGGATTCTACCTGGGAATGATGCACATATCTGAGCACTTTGTGTAAAACAGATGAGAGAAGCAGTATTAAAGCGACAGATCTCCCTTACTTCGACACTCCTTCTCCCAAGCTTTTATCTTATAATTATGTATTTTCTATGTTTACCTATATTATTGTTAGTTTATATGTTTTTTGACTTGTGTAGTTGTTTTAACAACTGTAAAGTGTCTTTGAGTTTTTAAAAAGCACTAAATAAAAGCGAGCTGTCCGAGTGTGAAAAGGACAGTATGAGTTCTCACTTTGAAAAAGTACATTTACCAGGAACACCATGCATTCACTAACCATGTCCATGATTATTTTTATTAAGCTATTATTTTAATTCCCTTTACAAATTTGAAGGAAGTGCACAAGATGGACACCAAACAGCCCGATAAGTGAAACTGTGCTGATCAGCTGATTGGCCACTTTTTAAAAAGCTGAGAAAAACCTGAAATTTCAACACGTAGCTTTAGCAGCTAACTCTGCATTTCTGCCTTGGAGATCGATACCACGTTTCCACAAACAATCTTTCAAGGAATCAATGCTCCTATGGGAAAAATAATGCAAATCTCTGTCAGACTTGTTGTCAGCCAAGGCAAGTTTATCCCTCTGGACCATTGAACTCACACGACAACTGAACGAGCGCGAGATTTCCAGGAGTGTGAAAAGGCTTATCAGTTTTTCCTTCCGTCGTCGCTAACTCCTCCTACACCGTTTGTCCGATTTTGACAAATAAGCTATCAAAACGTTCCCGAGATTTATGCTTGTACTTTTATAATTTATACGTTTTTGAGTTATTACATTTTTTGTGAAGCCACATTGACTTATTAACGCCAACCTCATTTTGTGGAGCTGCTCCAGTTTTTACCTTCAAATCTTTCCTAACAAATTATGAATTATTCAACCTTTAACATGTTTAGCCAAGACATTCAACCCATTTCAACCTTTTTGCTAATGTTAAGCTATTGCTAGGTTAATGCTATTTCTTGGCTAATGCAAAGTTAGTGATAATGCTAGGTTAATGCTAATGTTAGGTAAATGCAAATGTTGGGATACTGATTTTGCGAGGCGAATGTTATTGCTAAAGCTATTGCTAGGCTAATATTAATGCTAAGCTTATGCTATGCTATCACTGGGTTAAAGTTAATGCTAGGTTAGTGTTAATGCTAGGCTAATGTTGATGTTAGGTTAGTGCTAGGTTAATGCTATTGCTAGGTTAATACTCATACTAGGTTAGTGTCAATGCTAGGCAAATGCTAAGATAATGCTAGGTTAATGCTAAAGCTAATTAGTCAGCTAGCCAGTGTGATGCGGGCCAGCCCCTGCATCTTCTCATGCATTTTCTTCAGGAAATACAACTATTCTAGTTCACATTGTATTTTAAGGTTAATGTCCAGTCCTGCATCTCATAACAATAATGATAATGCATTGGATTTATATAACATCTTATTTTGGTAACTCAAAGCACTTTAAGTGGCATTATTCTTTCACTCCACACTTAATGGGACAATAACCAAAGAAAACGTCTATAGATCTTTTCAAGCCTTGAACGAAACACTGACTTTATTTTGTCACATCAACAGCACATGTAATTAGTCACAACAAAGGCTGGCAGCAGCTGCTTGTGGGTATCATGAAGTGATGCATGTTGAGCGCTATCGGCTCTCTGACCAGCTTCAACAGAAAATCATACAATTTATAACAGTAACAAAATATTTTTTATAAAAGGTGAGAATAGAAAATAAAACACAATAGTCTGAACATTACAGTCTCATTCCTCAGATTCACACGAAAAGCATGACGACAAATGTACATACATGAGAAAAGCGTGTGGGTCTACAAGGCAAAGCAGTGATTCATAATCCAGCCCAGGCATCGCTGCAGTCTGAAGCTTGTGCATATTTTCTTCACTTTGCTGGCTTATTGCTGTTGCGTACATTCACACGTGTGGTAACATCTATGATGTACAGGTGTGTTTAAAGTAAGTGCTTTCTTTCTCTATGGGTGCTCCTCACTCTGTGTGAATGAGTAACATGCAGTGACTATCAGCAATTGTTTGTTCCAAAAGCTCTCGTTCACATCAAATCATCACTGTGTTCCTCATGTGCTCAAAAAAGTAAATAAAGAGGAATTGTAGGGTTTTTATGAAACAAAAAACAGACCAAAAAATTTAAATGGAAGACTGGGGCTGCCAAAAGCCTCTCAATTAAATTACATTTACAATTCACAGATGTAAATAAATTCATAAAATAGCTTATAAATGCACTGATTGAACTTGAGTGTCTTAGCAGTCCAGGGCAGGACTGTTAACATCATTGCTTCTTGTTATATAATAGCTACAACAATAAGTTGTAGCTATTATTTGTCTTTGCTACGTCATAAAAAAACCTAAGATACAATTATTCTTTTGATCAACTGAGGTAGAGGCCTATCAACACCAAAACATAACGTTTTTCACTATCTGTGAAAATCAGTGTTCAATAAATGCTTCCATAACAGTATCGACTGGGATTATAATATTATTTTCTGTTTACAATGATTAATCTTTTCATTTGTAAAGACATGTAATGTTTCACTGAATCTAACGCAGCTCATGAAACGAAACAAAAGCCAATTATTACCGAAGCCAAATCAGAGGTGTTATATTGTGTTAGGAGTCATGTTCAGTTAGTTTTAGTCCAAACAATGACATTTGTTTCATCGTTTTAACAAACAGAAAACTACTGAGATTGTAATTCAGCACAAACGCAACTTTCTCTTTTCATTAAAACACTTCTTTTCCTCTATCAATCATTTATATTCTTTTTAATAATTCTTAAGTGAAAACGTTTTTCCAGTTAAATGATTTGATAGAATTTCTCTTTGTTTTGATTCTAGATGATTAGATGAAATCATACATGCCACAAATATTAAATGATATAAACAGATATAGAGGTCACCAACATTTCATGTATACATATATGAACACAAACCTTTACCCTCTCTTATTAAAGTTCCTTATTGTTCTAATTCCCTTTTTACAATGGAGTCAATCATGCAACAACCACAATGGAGACGTAAAATGCTGCAGTAAAGATATAGCAGAGAAGCATTGCTTACACATAGTGTGGATCTTGGTCCATACAGTTTTACAGTCATTGAACATGAGCTACAAGTTTCCAAATGTGTGTCAGTGATGTGTGTAAACTGGAACACTGTATATAGAAGTCATATAGGAACTGGCTAAGTGTGTGGATTTGTAGAAAACTGTTAAACAAAATTCAAGTTTTTATATTGTTTTGAGCGATCCTCCTGCATTTTGATTATATACACTGAGTACAGAAAGTATTCAGACCCCTTTAAACTTTTCACTCTTTGTTTCATTGCAGCCATTTGCTAAAATCAGTTCATTTTATTTCTCATTAATGAACACTCAGCACCCCATATTGACAGAAAAAAAAAACAGAAATACAGAATTTGTTGCAAATTTATTAAAACAGAAAAACTGAAATATCACATGGTCATAAGTATTCAGACGCTTTGCTGTGACACTCATATTTAACTCACATATGCTGTCCATTTCTTCTGATCCTCCTTGAGATGGTTCTGCTCCTTCATTGGAGTCCAGCTGTGTTAAATTAAACTGATTAGGTCTGAATACTTATGACCATGTGATATTTCAGTTTTTCTTTTTTAATAAATTTGCAAAAGTGTCTACATTTCGGTTCTTTTCTGTCAAGACGGGGTGCTGAGTGTACATTAATGAGAAATAAAATGAACTTTTTGGATTTTAGCAAATGGCTTCAATGAAACAGAGAGTGAAAAATTGAAAGGGGTCTGAATATTTTCATACCCACTGTATAAAATATATTCTGTGCTGTCACCTTGCAGACAACATGCTGTTGTAAACGTTTGGTTTTGTTTCGTCTTTAAGAAATGAGCCTCAAACAGGAGTTCGCCTTTTTCACAAAGCTTTGACAATGATTGGACTGCATCAGGTTTTAGATTTCAATGGGTAACAGTGATGCCTATTAGCACCTTGAAGCTCTCATTGTACTTCAGTATTTTTTTAAACAACTAAATACAGAATTTTTACTCTGTCTATCACATTCTTTAGTGTTAAGAAGCGTCTATGAGTCAGCTACTCCATTACGACAGTGTTTAACCTTATTATAACCTGCCAATGAGCAACATGACCCACAAGGAGTTATTTCTGCTGTTTACCCGTCCTCTATGCAGCTGCTGCAGCAACACTGCATTAGATGCTTATGCAGCAACATGATATATAATTTAATAAGCTGATAAGTGTACCAGGGTCACCTGTGGTAGTTTTTTCACTTGTGATGTCACACTGTGGATCTAAAAATACCAGGAAACAAGCTAAACAACATATCTATCCCTTTATAACTGTGTTAAAAAATAAAATAGGTCTAAATAGCTATCCTTAGGGACAGTGTTCTGAAAAAAATCTTTATAATGGTTTTGTTACAGTGATATACATTCCTTTAGCCTCATTCAGAGGGCCAAAGTTGATACATTTTTGTTTCCTCCCTCCCTTGCTATTCCACATTTTGTAAAAAGTCAGCTCCATTGCATTTTCCCCCCAATAATACGTCATAATGGGGAAACTCCTCCTACCTTACAGAAGAATGATCTCCTCCCTCTCACACTACTTCAGAGTTAAAACAAACATAGCGAAAACAGGTTGATATTACAGTTAATATCTTTACGTTCAGTTATATAGATAAAAATTAGAGCGCTCACAATCAGTTTCACTTTTAGTAGCCGTTATACCACCTTGTATCGCCTATATGGGATGATGACATGTTTGTGACCCAATGCGATGCAATGGTTGAACAAAACAATGGATTGTCTTAAATTGACTATTTCTGTGGTCAGAAAAGGTGGAGGAGAAGGAAGACTGTTAATAATTTACTACTGCTGCTGCTGTGATAAACACACATGCTGAAGCAGTGTGTGTGTTTACGCCTACTCATGCATTTGCACGAAGGCCCCAAAACAGCCTGTTTTGAGAAGCTTCATGAAATTGACTTTTTTGGAAAATAAACCTCAAATACTACTGTATGTTGTTGGGGTTCTTAGAACAATCAGAGATAGGTGAAAAACAACATAATACTGGACCTTTAAAATGACAGTATTCATTTTCTTCACCCTAAACCCCTCACACTGCTCGCTCTCTACTGTTTATAATCTGCACCATCTGTTTGCGAGGAGTTTGGGATATGACTGGAGTCAGAGGGATGATTGGAGCACCAGGGCCACCAGCCACAGGAGTCAAAGCTGCAGGAGTGGAAGCTACAGGGGTTGAAGCTGCAGGAGTTGAAGCACCAGGAGTCCCACCAGGAGTCCCACCTGGTGTCGTTCCAGGAGTTGCAGGAATCACAACAACAGGCGATGGACTTTCAGCTCGCGGTTCCAGCCGTGGGGTTGATGTGATGAAACGGGCCTCTCTGATGCGGTAAGGACTCCGGTAGCTGGAGATAGGTGACAGCTCTGAGCCCCAGCCCAGGTAGCTCCCAGTGGAGGGAGAATGAGCATCAGCACTGAAATATAAGGTGGTGTTGGCTTCTCCAAGAAGTGTTGGCTTTTTCTCTGGAGAACTGATCAGCAGAGGGGAGGGACGCTCAGGGGACCAGCCGGGTGTCTTGATGTCCAAAGAGCACACAGATGACGAGGCCTCGCCCTCGTGCACGGTGGCTGGGTTGCTGCTAATCTGTTGGAGACTTCCTGTTTGTTGAAGTGATGAAAGTGATGGTGAAGCGTAGGCGGCACTGAGGAAATCCTCATCACCTGTGAAAAGAGAAGTACATTACTGGAAACATCTAACAGTAGATAGCTACAGGATTTGATATATCTGCGTGATGCAAAATCAGATTTACAGGACATTATTAGAAAGGCAGTAGATAGAACAGTAACTCGTAATAAATCACACAATTTTTGTGATGTAATGTTACATAATTTAAAAATTCATATTGAAAAACCAATGCATATTCACAAAAATACTGTATAGAGCCACATCTATAGAAGTTTGTCAGTTTTTTGTCGCACCAGTGACAGCTGTCTGTGTTACCTTTTCCCTCTGATAATGCCACACTGGAGTCCTCCTCTCCCGTCTCTTCCAGAATAACCTCATGAACAGGGATGATTTCTGGAAACCCTCTCACATCCTGGATGGTTGTGGGAGGAGCCTTTCTCACCGGTCGTGCTACCACAGTGCTGGGAGCTGGCTTTGAAGGCTGGACCACCTCCTGGAGAGGGACACAGAAAGCTGAGCCTCAGAATGCGAATCCATCAGCGCAAAGTCTACAAATCTATTCCAACTCCCAATAGCATTTCTACATATGCAGGAAAATGTTCCAGCTTTTGATTTGAGAAAAGCAGCATGTCTTGCCTGTGAGGCCTGGATGACCAGTGGTGGTGGAGAAGGTTGGGAGACCGGCTGAGGAGCTGGTTCAATCATAGGCTGAGATTGAACAGGTGGAGGCTGATGAATTAAAGACATGTAGAAGAAACTCCTTAAAAATATTAGACTTCACATGTAAACTAATGAGGATGGGAGAAAACAACTAACCCTGTGGATGCAATAGTCATCAGGGAAGTGGACCTGCTCAGACAGACCCATCAGTCCTGCCAGCCCACCATCACCATATGCAGACCAGATCCTTGACACGTCCCCAGTCTTTAGAGCCAAGCGAATCAGGAGCCAGTGATGATGCTTCCATCCCTCCCATTGGATAGGGAGATCCATGATGGTCCCGCCTCCTGATCAGAACATTTACTTTACCTTTTTAGAGACTATTAGTGAATTAGAATGATTTCATTTCAATTTAGAGATGCTGGGAATCTGTCTAGTTCACATAAAGACAAACTAGTTATATAATCAGAAAGAGGAGATCATGTGCCACAATTTCAATCAATCTATCATTTGATCTGATTCCTTAGTCTCTATTTAACCACAAATAGGAACAGACCACAATAAAGAACAAATTAACAAACCAGACAGTGTGGCATGGCGATGAAATGTGGGCGTGACTTTCTCCTCCAGTGAGAGAGTTGAACCACGTTCAGTACAAGCTCCTCCAATCCCCCTGTGCCGAATACTCTGAAAGATCTCAAAGGACTTGGGATGGAGAAAACGATAGTAAAGCACCAAGGCAATCACTCCTGGTAAGGGGGGAAAAAGACATCTTTAAAATGCTTCACTGTGACCTGTGAGGATCAAACTGTAATGTTGAAAGCCTGCCACTCAAAGTCCTACCGATGAGGAAACTGCAGAACACAGCAGCTGGGATGCCCACAGTGTCCCAGGACACCATGGTAAAGAGCCAGGATGAGGCCAGAAGAAGAAAAGCATTCTCTAAGAACATAACCTGATGAGAAAAACAGAGATGTTATCTGTTCAACCATAAAACATTATCAGCAGTTTGCATTTACATCAGGCTCTCATCAAGGTGATAAAGTTTTTTTCTTCCATCTGCGTTAACTCCTACACTTTTTGTCCGATTTTGACAATTAACTTATCAAAACGTTAAATTTCCGAGATTTATGCTTGTACTTTTATAATTTGTAACCTTTAAAGGGGCAGTGTTATGAACAAATAACTTTATAATGGTTTTGCCTCATTCAGAGGGTAAAAGATTCCTCCCTCCCTTGCTATTCCACATTTTGTAAAAAGTCAGTTCCAAAGGGGCGAGTTGGATTTTTCTAGCGTTGTGCAGTCACAACGCGAAAACTCCTCCTCCTGACAATCCTGGCTCCTCCTACCCTATAAGAATGTGAGAATGTGAGCTCCCCCCTTTCAAACTACACTGTGGTTTAATATGGAATATACTTTATTGTCATACATGTAAAGTTACATATAAGAAATGTGGTTTCTTCATTTAACCCCTCCCTGAGGAGCAGTGGGCAGCCACGGTGTAGTGCCCATTGACCAGTTCCACTTTTACTAACCGTTATACCTCATCGTATCGCCTTTGACTTGATCTGACATGTTTATGACCCAAATCAACACAACGGCTGTACAAAACAAATGATTATCACCTTATATGCACTATTCTTGTGGTTAGGAGAGGTGACGATGACAAGAAAGTGAGTCAGCAGTTTAATACTCCGGTGAGTGTTTGAAAAAGCTGACTGCCTCGCATGCACGCGCACGCACACGCACACACACACACTAATGACTCTGCTTCAAGCAGTGAAATACTAACTTGAGAACACTTAGTTTAGCCACGTCTTTGGCCTCTGATAAAAGCTCCATTATTTATAGTCAAAGGGTGAAACCTCAGGTTGACACAAACAGCTTTTGTTGGACTCACAATCACAATAGCTGCTTAAATAGCCATGTGTTTTACTGTAATATGCAGTTTTATTCCTGAAAACAATAACAAGAGTGTGTAGATAGCAAAAGTAAATCGCTATTGTAATAACGCTGTGGTGTGGAGTCTGCATCTACAGACACGCCCACTCATGTACATGCATGAAAGTTTTCAACCTCTTTCAACCTTATTGCTAATGTTAATACACTGCTAGGTTAATGCTTAGCTAATGCTAGGTTAATGTTACTGCTAGACTAATGCCATTGTTAGGCTAATGCTAGGTCAATGCTATTGCTAGGTTAATGCTATTGCTAGGTTACTGCTAGGTTAATGCTAATATTAGACAAATGCTATTGCTAGGTTAGTAGGTTAGTGCTAAAGCTAGGCTAATGTTAATGTTAAGTTAGTGCTAATGCTATTGTTAGGCTAATGCAATTTCTAGGTTAATGCTAACACTAGGTTAATGCTACATTAATGCTAAGCTAATGCAGTGTGACGCGGGCCAGCACCTGAATTATCTTTTACATTTTCTTCAGGAAATGCAAATATTCTTGTTAATCGATGAGTTACATAAACTCGAAAGGTGTGATGGTCCTTATAAAAGATGTACTTTTTCACAGACTTACCAGGTAGAACCCGGCCATGCGATATCTGGACTGTCCATACTTCACATTGAGAAAAAGAAAGACGTGAATGGCTCCCAGAACAAGGTTGAAGATTCTCCATCGGGTAGTTGAGCGTATGATGTTGGTCTGCTGAGAAACCATCCAGAAAGTTGCCCCTAGCCAGTGCACACCTGAAAAATACCAAACAAACAACTGTGTAAAAGTACTCACTACGTCAGAATGGATCACATACACAAACTCACCAATGACTCCCAGGATCCATTGTTTAAAGATCCGTGTGAAGAGCATGAGGACAGCAAACCTTGAGCCCAGCATACTGACCTGCAGACAATCAAAAACACACCAAGTCAAAGGAAGAAGTAACAATACAGCTGCAGCCAAAGGACAGAAGGCGTGGGTAAGCTGACCCTCCACAGCAGACGACAGAGAATCCCAGAAGGAGTCATGTGTAAGTGACCCGGTCTGATGAGGAAGCAGGCTCGGGCGTACAGCACCAAGGCCCAGCCCAGGGAGATCAAACACACGATAAAACACACCAAAGCTGGAGGAGAGGAGAGAGGCATGAGACACTGTAAATAAATATCACACAAAAGATAGTAGGCTGATGGAGAGACATTGTCAAGTCAATCTCAATTTTGTGCTTTTCTTGACTTGAAAAGAACGTCTCTTCACATGTTGTTGTTTCCTGGACTTCACTCAAAGAACCAGACCTTCAATTACTTCTTTCTTTTTATTCAAAGATTAGTTTGTAGGTAGGTACATTCGCTTAGGTGAAAAACCTCAATAGGAAAATACACAGTACAAGAACAGTAAGACAACCGTTCGTTCCTTGAAATCAAATTTAGCTTTTTAACTTTGTAACCTTTTCCAAGTATTTATCTTAGTTTTTACACTTTTAAATCAGTATCATTTTTTCTAAACAAGGTTTTCCACTTTTAATCTTAATCAATGATGTTAAATTATTTGTATTTTAACTAGCATTTTAACAACCACATTTTTACAGTATTTAACATGTGTGTATAGTATTTATTTGCCCAGTCTTAAAGAAACAAATCAAATATTTATAATTATTCTACTTAACCACATGTTTTTCAACAAAATCAGATGATTAAAAGTAAGTGAACTAAATACTTAAGGTATTTTTACCAGTTTTAAACCACATAATTTACTGTATAAGCAATGTAGATCATTTCTAAACTAAGATAACTACTTCGTTTAACCATTTTATCTTAACGTATTTGTATTTCACATTAACCAAATCTAGATTTTACTACACAGTTAACATGGAACCTGAAATAACCTTAATACATCTTTAAATTAAACAAGTACATCAAACTCCAACATTTCTTGAATGGCCTATTAAACAAACTTGCCAAACTTTACAAACAAATAAACAAGAAATGCATTCAAGTTAGGATTCCATGCTAAACAATGTTCAAGTCTAAGTTTCCTAATTGCTTTTGAATGAATTGTCCAAACAACAGAAGTTTATATGAAGCCCGTGGTTATTTGGAGGCTCTTATTAGCTGTCCATCCAAACAAGTCTTTACATCAAACTTAGAGGGTAAATAATGCTTTCCTCTGTAGGCTGCTAAGCAAGCACTGCCATTGTCCCAGTTCACCCACAGTGACTGGTTTGTGTCATTAAAAGAATCAGGTGTGCACACTCACAAGTGGGAGGGGATCCACCTGGCCCCTCCCCTGCTTAGCAAGGGGGAAGGAGGTAGCTTACAGGTAGTTTGACAGAACAGACATCACACACAGAGGGGTGGATTCACGAAAGGTTTAGTGGTATTAAAATCTGTGCAAACGTCACTCCACGCGCTAATAAGGAGTACAAAGCCCAGGAAATCAGGTATGGCTGAAAAGCAGGTGCAAACACACACAGAGATAAATGCTGCAGTAAATGTGGACAGAAAACACAGCGGAGATGAAAAAAGGCCCCAGTTGTGTGTGTCTGTGTGAGAGAGAGAAAAGAAGCTGGACATGCGTACATCTCTCCTCCGCGGATCACTGTCTCACACACAAGCACACGATCAGCTGTGCGCATGCACCCATCCGTCACTCAGTCACATCAACGCACATTTCTCCACTGCAGGATGAATAAAGAATATCTATCTATCTATCTATCTGCTGTAATTCATCCATTTTTTATTTGTTTCCTCCACTAACACCTCCAATTCTGCTGTTTCGCATTTTTATTTTCGCTTCCGCACACTCATGTTCACCCTCCATGTTCAACACAAGATGTACAAAACACTCATTTAAATAAGTGCGGTCTGCACCAGTTCTTCACGTGCACTAATCATTGCTGCAATCTTAGTGAATTCCGTGCAGCAGGTGAGGAAACTGCATCACTAAAGGATTTAGGGAAGCAACTGGTTTACCACCCTTTATTTCAGATTTTAGTGAATCCGCTCCAGAGTGTATTTAGGGCCACAGTACCATGCTTGAGAAAATGAGCAAATACCATTGTACTACAAGGACAGCACAATGAATTAATCCACAATTGCTTAGATATTGTTAGTGCCTTACATAGGCCTACTGTACACATTATCTATTTATATGAAAGAGCAAACCAGGGCACTATAATATTGAACTTCTGCCTCACCTGTTTGTTGCCTCCAAAGCAACCAATGGAGGCAGTGAAGATGTGTCACAGTGTATTTTTAATAAACACTGAGCTAAAGAACTATTTGCTAATTATTTTGTCACAATGCAACCTAATGTAGTATTTTACCCGGAGACTTGATTCCTATATCAGTGCAGATGAGCACGTAGGTCTGCACTAAGGTCTCGGGAAGGGTCACCACCAAAGCTTCCAACAGACGCAATGCTGACGCATCGGCTTGCTTCATGATGTCACCATAGAGATCGTACCCTGACAGACGCATGCATTCCCACAGCCTGGAACACATAAAGTAAACATATGTAATAATTATAAAGAGACACTTGATGTTTTGAAAAAAAAAAAAAAAAAAGATGAAGCACGACCTTTTGAAAAGACCCAGGTGCAGTATGTGTGTCCAAGTAAGCGACTTTCTTCGAATTCGTCCATCTGAGAGGTACCATAGATAACTGAGCCACTGAGGGCACCAACCTGAGAAAAACATAAAATTACAATCAAACTGTATATATTCATGAGCTGGGATTCTCCTCTGCTGGTGTAATTGCTGATGTTGCAGAAGCAGTCACCTGGCAGCAAAAACAGAGCAGTAAATCCAGCGAGGTACGCATAGCAGTAGTTGTGTCCCACCCACAGATAGTACACAAAGCAGTAGATCACTGAGGAGAAATAGGAAACAGGCACATTTCAGAGACCAAAGCTTTGACACAACCACATGATTATAAGATTTGAAGAATAATATAAAAAAAAGAATTACTCATAAAATTAGAGTGAAAAAGAAAGCAGACACTCAAAAATATACTTTAAAATATTGGTGTCCCGATCTGATATTGATATTGGATAACGGTCTGATATTAGCCAGAAACGAATATCGGATTTTATCGGACTGCATCTAAAATCTCCGATATATATTATATTTATTCAATTGTAGAATACTGTAGATATTATGTTAAAGGTAAAAATGTATGTAACCAATCGGTTAATAATAAATGGGTCAGTTTTCCTCATACCTACTGTTGCTGACTAGGTATTTGCATTTTCTAACATTCCACACTACAAAATAAGTCATAAAAGTATGTATGATTCACGCTGATATTGCATCGGATCAATATCGGTATCGACAAACAAACAAAAATGCAAGGCTGCAATATCGGTATCGTATCGGAAGTGAAAACGTTTCTATTCTTCTTAGGAAATGGAAAAAGTTTTGTGATATGGGACCTTAAAACAAGCTTGTTCACTCTGTTGACATTTCCAACCTAACTGTGTTTGTAATGTTATTCCAAAGACCTTTAGAGTTTTAATAGTGTTTACGTATATTATTAATATTACACATTTTTGGACTCGAGGAGGTAACCAGGGTTTTGTCACTTACGGCTGATCCGAGCGTTTTTAAAAACAGCAGCAGTATGGAAACAAGGGCAGTCCCTGACCTCCTCTGCTTTCTGCTGTATTTTCTCTATTTACCTTTATTGTGGTTATTTTATTTTATTTTGTTTTACTTTTGTAGTTGTTTTAACAACTGTAAAGTGTTTTTGAGTTTTTGAAAAGTGCTTATAAATAAATGTTTTGTTATTATTGATGGTGAAGCAAGATTTCCGGGTGTGAAAAGGACAATAATTTCTGTATTTGCGGTCTAGGGAATACGGTAATTGTTTATCATTTATCATTATTAATTTGCACAAAGTGTATATTCTAAATGTAATATTTGCAAATACATACTGAATTTTAGCTAAAACACTGAAGAAAAGGTGGAGCAAAAGGCGGGGTTCAACTATACTTGATGAATAATGTGCACTTCAATGCACATTATGTTTGAAGGTAATTAACATCTGATACAACTAACATAATAAAGTATATTTTTCGGAATACAAATATATAATCAATATTTTTTGTAAATTACTAGTTTGTTACCGAACTACGCGACAAAAACTCTTTTAACTATTACCCAAATTTACAAAAACATTGCTTGGAGATGCCGGGGATTGAACCCGGGGCCTCATACATGCAAAGCATGCGCTCTACCACTGAGCTACATCCCCGTTCCACTGACACTGGAGATGTAAGGAATAATACATCATTGCGCATACACGTACTTACTGCTGACGTCCAGCTCACACTATGTGGACATAATAGGCAAGGCAAGGCAAATTTTTTTGTATAGCGCATTTCATACTCAAGGCAACTCAATGTGCTTTACATGATAAAACATTCAATTGTTTAAAATCAATAAGAACATTTAAAATCATCAGTGAAATCAATTTAAATCATCAGTAAAATCAATTTAAATCATCAGTAAAATCAGTAAAATCATCAACAAACACATTAATAACTAGGCAGAAAAAAAAAACAAAAAAACTAGGCACAAATGGACAGCAGCTGAGAGAAAGACAGACAGACATGTTAAAGAAAGACGTGGAAAGATTAAAAGCGAGCACTATATGAGGATAAGCAGAAGAGTCTTAAGTTTGTAGCTCTAAAGGAAAAGAGGTTAACCCTGTGCACTAGCTATTGGAAATAATTCATATATTTACATATGCACCGTTTGGTTAGGCTTTCTGCTCAAATATTCATTGAGTTTACAACAAGCTGTTATTTTTCTGATTCCTGAGTGCTAAATTTTATTCTTGTAAATTATTATGAAAATCCTTTCTTAATCTTTTGCCAATAATGTGGCAATCAACACAAACATATTCACAGTTATATACACCCTCGCTAATAAATACTGTCAGTCCCATATCAGTTTTTAAACTAATGGAAAAATAAACAATATATTTTATATTGACTGAATTTTATTTTATTTATTTTTTTCAACCTATTATGGAATAGAAATATCTGCTTTAAACGTCTTAAAATATCTACAAATTATTAATGTACTGTCAACAGCCATATGTGATTATTTGAGGGCCCAACAGAAAGCAAATACATGAAAGTAAATTAAAATATTGGGGATACCATGGATTTATATTGTTGTTGTTGTTGTTGTTGTTGTTGTTGTTGTTGTTGTTGTTGTTGTTGTTGTTGTTGTTGTTGTTCAGCCCTGGGCTTGAAACATATCCAGCCCAGTTCATCACTGACACAGGCAAACCCAAGTACATTAAATTCTATTGTCAATTAAAAGACTTTCATTTATTTGATATTTTTGTCAACAATACTTTTTCACCTAAAAAATATTCCAATGTAAACCAAAGCAAGCTGCCTTAAACAATAACAAAAATGATTCACATTTTTAATTTAAGTTTCCATCCTGAAGGTTTTACCTGATAAAGTAACACACAATGCACATTAGGGTTCATATGTCTGGACAAAACTGCAACACTTCAGTCTGTGGATTATACTGTCACATAATACACATCTCAACGCGGGTCATCTAAGTTCCATTGACCTCCTCAGCTGTTTATGGGCCTGCAGCTCCTGCTCCATCCATCCCTCCCTCCCACACATGCAACCTGAACCCTCAGGCAGACCGGGCCCCATCCTGGGGTCCGCCCTGCCCCTCCACAGTCCACAGACCACCTCTAAAAACAGTGCAGAATGGTCACTGCATGCTGCTGACTTTCCTCAGAGGACATCTTAAAGCTGCAGAGACAAGGTGGAAAGCCCAAACATGACTCAGCACATTGCCTCGATTATTCATGACAGGACAAAACACAGCAAAGTGACGCCTTGTGTCTTTATGTGCACATTTAACGGGACGTGTGAGCTGTTTGATCAACTGAACTATGAAACTCACATCCTCATCCACGTTGACGACCGATCAAGTCAAACACACACCTATGCATCATTCAGGGCCACCGTGCGTGTGTGCGCGTGTGTGTGTGTCCCGCGCAGGACTTACGGGCCGTCCTCTCTGCGACAACGAGGAATGCGGTGAAGGCGAACACGCACACTTGGCAGCATGGCAGACAGCCGCCTCCGTGGCTCTGCGGGGCCGTGTAGTCCCTCATGGCCGCACCATGCAGCGTGTGTTCCGCAGACGGGTCGTGGTCTGGTCCCGGTCTGGAGTTGGAGCTGCCGCAGCCCGCTCTGCTGTGCTGTGCTCAGTCACTGCATCCCCGCCCTCCCGTTAAAGCTACAGCAGGGTGGAGCTGGTGATGGAGACATCACTGCAGGACCTACATGATCATCAGCGTTTATAGTTAATATTTACATACAGATACATTATCTGCTTTACGGTGTAAACCTAAAGATGACCTGTGCTTTAATTTGTTCAATACTGTGCACAATCAGAATCAGAATTCCTTTATTAATCCCAGGGGGAAATTGCTTTTGTTACAGCCACAGAACACGTAAAAGAATAAAAACGTTAACAAAGAAAGAATAAACAATAAATAAGTTTATAATTAAGTAAAAGACTGCTAAAAATAGGGATCAGAAACACACACATTACAGTAGTAGAAAAAAGTAGGATAGATAATAACAATAATATAATAATAATATACAAATATATACCAATATGATTCAGATATTTACAAAAATAATACAAATACACAAATGTGATTTAGATATGTACAACAATCAAGCTGTGAAGTCACAGAGATGAATTATAAAGTTTGATCGCCACAGGCAGGAATGATTTCCTGTGGTGTTCTGTGGAGCACCGTGGTTGGATCAGCCTGGTGCTGAAGGTGCTTCTGTGACTGACCAGCTCATCATGGAGTGGGTGGAACTCATTGACCAAGATGGCCTTCACCTTGTACAGGCTCCTCCTCTCTGTCACCACTGTCAGAGAGTCCAGTTTAATCCCCACAACGTCACTTGCCCTGCGGATGAGTCTGTTGAGTCTGTTGGCGTCTGCGACCCTCAGTGGTCTTCAACCTTTTCAGCCCACGACCCCTGAAATAAAGGTTCCAGAGACCGGGGACCCTCACTGTACTGTACCTGAAGGTGGTTGAACACAGACATGAACATTGAAGGTGGAGACAGGGCCATTTATAAGGGAGAGGGGAGAGATTTTTGGGGCCCATCCATAAAGTCAGCAAAATGATGGTCCATTGTTCTATGAATCTGTGATAACCACATTTATTTATTGATCTGAATAATATCCACTGTTAACCAGGAAGTGTGTTATTATTTACACCTGACTATAGTCATCTTAAAGATGTAAATTATTGTTTTAATCAGACATAAAATGGGTTAAAAGTGACCAAAAATGGTGGAAAAGATGTTGAAATGGGATTTTAAAAACTACAGAAATTGGTTAGGGTGGCCAAAACTGGCAAATGGGAAATGCAAATCATGTATGAGCATGGTTAAATTGGCAAAAAATAAGCATGAAATATGGTGGAAAGAGATTAAGAGTGACAATAATGGGTCAACATATTAGCTGGGAAAAGTTGTAAAAAGGGTTTATAAGAGTTGGAATGTTGAAAATTGAAAAAAAAAATGGGAAAAAAAATGCAGAAAAGTCACTGAAATTTGACAGAGAAGTGGCACAAAAGGGAGTAATGTAGCAAAAGTGATGAAAATAAGTAAAAATATGGCAAGATTGGTGTAGTTGCCAAAAAAGGTTAAAAATAAGCAAAAATGGGCTCAAATTGTTCAAAAGAATTCTTAGTTCCTTGAAGGCATTGCGACCCCCTCCTAGTGTCTGGGTCCTGACCCCAAGGTTGAGAACTCGTGTCTTTGACTATTACAAGTCAAAGGCAAAGCATAAATGATACCAAACTTAAAATTTAGTTTACAATTATATGTAATTATGTAAACAATTGTATTCTTTTTTAATCTAATATTTGAATGTAACAGTAGAACAGTGGTTCTCAAACTGGGGTCCTCCAGACGTAGCTTGTGGGGTCCATGAAATAATTATTAAAAGAAAAAAAAAAACCTCTTATTAATGTGGAATTATTACAAAAGTGTATAACTACATGGGGACTTATGCACCAATAAAACAATCTTCCTTTACATGTACAGTATATGGATATATAAATGTACATATGCACATATTTGGTTCATTGGCAATATAATAAACATATTTTATGTTATAACTTGTACAGGTAGTCTTTAGGTTCATTTATATGACAAAGATCTTAAATATTTAAGTTGGAGGCTTCAAATAATAGATAATTCCAAAGGAATGGAGGGCAACAAAATGGCAGTAATTTGTGTTTAATTGACATAATGATTATAAGGGATTCCTTGATGTTCTTCTCTATGATGAATCCCTGGATCCAAATAGTTTGAGAACCCCTGCAGTAGAAGTTTTTTTTTTGTTGTTGTTTAAAACTTGCTGAGTGGTGGTTTGCAACGCTACAACACAGCTAAAGTCATAGGTTTGATGTTCAGTTGTTTTGAGCGGATTTTGCATGAGTGAACCAGGCCTGATGAGGGATGATCAGCTACAGTCTGTTGTGTTGAAGCAAGGCAACATCTAAAGCCTGTAGGACAGGAAGTGTTGGTACTATGTACTGTTTTAGATTAAAAGAGGGACTTAAACAACTCATAACAATCAATGATTTAATCACCAGACCTTGTATGGCAACACCATGATTTATTTATCATGTTCAAGGTTTTCTCCTACCAAATTCTGATCCCCAAAACTCATATTTTTAAGAACAAAAACCACATCAGTGCCAGATTATGTAATACTACTATAATACAAATCTTAAAACGCCAAAGTTGAAGAGAAATTAGAATTTTTTTAATTGCAAATTTAACCCTGAAACTGAAATTATTAAAAATAAATTAAAAAAAAATAAAAGCCCCCCACCACCCACGTAAGCACATTTGGGGGGTGTCTGTTAAGCTCGTGTATCTAGGGATCCAGTATTGTATACAATTATTTTGATCAATTATTTTGCATCTTTTTCATCAGAGGGTAAAGGTAATACTCTTTGGTTACTGTTTGTTGAAGACATGACATGCATGGCCATTACAGAATGGGGGGGGGACACAGCTTGTTGCATCTAATCACTCAGTAGTTTGTGTGTGGTTACTTGTCATTTATTGTCTTTTTAAATCAACATCTGAGTTAAGTTATTGTTTCTGCCTTCTCATGCAGTGGCAGGTTGTGGCCACCAGGTGGAGCAGCAGCTCTAACACACTGGTCTGTTCATAAAGTCGTTTTTTTGTCCCATGGTTTCCGTTTCTCGTGTTAATGATTGTTAACCTTTGCAATGAAAACTACCGTCGTTTAGCCTTGTGCTATTATTGTAAAATTTTAATCCTGATTAATAAGATCTATGCCTTTAACTGATTATCTACTACATGACTTGAACTAAATCCATGACCACGCCAAGAAAACAACTGTAATTTACAGTAAATTGTTTCCGGAGTTGACGACTACATCTATAAAATAATGAACCTTAATACAGTTTCATCGTTTGTACAATTTATTACACAACTTAAAGGGGAGCCATTGCTTGTTAAACAAGACTTTCTCACGTTAAGCTGAATCGTTAGCTGCCAGCCTGCTGAGCTGCTCATCTCTTCTTGATTTTTAATCCAAAGGTTTGCAGCATTTAAGAGCACCAGTGTGGATGTGTCTAATACGACACTGAAGATGTTCATTCTTGGCCTTGAAAAAGGATACATATTAAAGTTCTGCAAAACAATTATCCACAATCGATGCGGACTTAACAAATGATGCTATTTCATTTCACATATTAGTGCAACAGTGCCATTTCATGGAATTTTAATCATGTATTATCTGCCTTAAAAAGCTTCAGAGAGATCAAGTTCCCGGAGTCGGAGCAGTCTGAGGTGTGTAGATCATTTTGTAGAGTTTGCCTTTATCCCTCATATCATAGTCATCATGAATTGAAGAGCTCATGCTGTTTACATGTTGAATTACGAGTTGGGGCAACATCAGTCTCAGGATGTCTCAGTAGATCTTGGGAGCAATGGAAACCATAGGCTGGGTTCCTCACATTTGTTTTACTCTAAATCTCTCAGTCTGACAGTTTACTTAGTGTCAGTAATATCTGTTGAGACTTTGGGTGACTGTGCTGATGTCAGGTTGTCCATTCATCCAGATTTCACGCAGAATCCTCTCTCGATCCTCAAGCCTCTGGGCTCGGTCCAGCTCTGATAACACACAGAAAAATGTTGATGAACATCACAAACTTTCTTCTCTTTAACATTTTTTCACATCCTCTACTGTACAGCAGGAGCATGTGTGTGTATGGCAAGCCCTTTTAACATTTAATAAGATATCTGAAATTGAATTGCAGATATCTGCAATTCAATTGTTACATGTAAAAATGTAATTGCAGATATCTGCAATTCAATTTTGACATGTGGCAATTCTAATTCATGATATCTGCAATTCAATTGTTACACGTAACAATTGAATTACAGATATCTGCAATTGAATTACAACATGTCGAAATTGAATTCTTGATATCTGCAATTACATTTTTACATGTAACAATTGAATTGCAGATATCTGCAATTGAATTACAACATGTTCAAATAACATTGTAGATATCTACAATTAATATGGTAATTCGGACTACATATCCGAAATGACGTCATTATCCCGCCCACATATCCGAAATTAATATGGTAATTTTGAGTACATATTCGAAATGACGTCATTGACCGGCCCACATATCCGAAATTAATATGGTAATTTTGAGCACATATCCGAAATGACGTCATTGTCCCGCCCACATATCCGAAACTGCATTTCCACATGTTGTAATTCAATTACAGATATCTGTGATATAATTGTTACGTGTAACAATTCAATTTCTGCAATTCAATTGTTACATGTAAAAATGTAATTGCAGATATCTGTAATTCAGTTTCTACATGTCGAAATGACATTTTGACATGTTGAAATATATTTGTTGCGTATGAAAATGGCTTTACAGATATCTTGAATTAACATTTCAACAGGTCAAAATTACATTTGAACATGTTCAAATGTAATTTCCACTAGTGAAAACTAAATTGCTACATGTCCGCCAGACTTATTAAATGTTAAAAGGGCTTGCCATAGTGTGTGAGCATGTCTGACCAGAATGTGTAGCAACATGTCCAGACATCCGAGTCAGCTAATTTACAATGTACAGACATTTAAAAAGTATGTTTGGCGTGGTTTTAGTCGTTTGATTCATTAAAGCAATTTATTTCTAGAAGTTCATTTAAACTTTTAAAAAGACTTAAAGCTGCGGTATGTAGAATCTGAGACTTGTATGGAATCAACCACGCTTCCTCACCCCCCTCTGTGTTTTGAATTCACCGTCCTTCACCAGCCTCCTCGTAAACATGCACAACTATGGAGCTCTCAGCACCAGTCTTCTCAATGGAGATTAGTGACAAATGTAGGGACTTTATTTGGTGTTATTGGAGAGTTTTCTGACGTTTTAGAGACTGTGACATGAAAGCACTTATCATTCTTTAGTTACTGTCCTCATGGCAGCGGGTGCTGCCCTGAGTTCCTCCCCCCCACAAAGCTCACACAGGTGCCCTCAGCATTCCTAAAAGTCAAAGCAGACCCACACCACTCTGCATCCAGACTGCAAATGAATTGTGCATGTTCTCTCCACCTTCGATATCTTAGGTTTACATATGGTTTATCTAATCTGTTATCACTCTCCCTCTGAAACCAGTATGACAGACAGCGCGCGATCACGGACATCTCCTTTGAGTCCATGTGTACCTCCATGCAGTCCGTTCCGCCTGAATATGTTTGGGCCTTTAGACTGTTGCTTCACCACGTCAGTCTTCCCTTTTTCACTTGCTTTGCTGTGTAACCATTGTGCCTCACACCGCTATATGGACTTCTCCTGCTGGACGGTCCGCCATTGTACTTTACTAGAAGATTGGACATGAACGTGCATCAACTTTAGTCGGACAGCTTCAAGTAACGCCCAAAATACCTCATAGACCACTCTGTTTGTAAAAAGATCTATGATTGGCTAAAAAAGTAGCGTCACGCTCCTGGATATCTAAAGCTCAAATACAGAGCCACGATAAGGAGCAGAGGTACAGTGTCCTCTCAGAACACTTTGAATTACAATATACTCAAATGTTATTATGGATCTTTTGACCAAATTAACCAAAAAAACTTTTACTTACTGCAGCTTTCAGAAAGACTTTTTTTTTTAAAAAAAAAAAAAAGCTTCTACTGGGAGTCGAGGGTACAGCAAGAGGGTTTGATTTTATTGTGAAATTTGCCTCTATCCCTTACCTCACAAAACTCCATAAATTCTAGTGTGTGTTTTTAGCACACAACTGTAATTAAAAATAAATTCAGAGGTGTGTTGAAGTTACCCTCAGCTGAAGTGAACATGGATGCATTCAACAGAGCTCTCTCAAAGCGCCTGCGTCTCCGTGCAGACAGATCCGATGTCTCGTCCCATTCGTCTGGTTCGCTGTCCCCGCTGTGTCCAGTCCCTCCTGGGGCAACAACGACCATGCGGTCTGGGTTAGTGGCCGCAGAATTATGATGGGGACAACTGTGATGTCGCCTGTGGTGATGTTTGTTCCTATGACGGTTGCGATGGTGGCTGCTGTTGCCAAAGTGACAGTCTGCTCGACAATGAATCTGGAAGACGATGGCGCAAAGGGTGACAAGGAGGCCGACGCACACACCCCCGAGAAACACCAAGGCTGTCCTCTCGGGTTGGTCTTGAAGAGATGAAAAGATGAATTAACACTTTTAATGGGGAAGAAGGGAAGAACCTCTCAGAATAAGTATGACATTTCATCCTCTCATTCTTCTCACAAAGCCAAACAAACAATATGGCCACCTTGTATCATTTGGTGTCAGTGACTGATTTAACCATACCTGCAATGAAGGTGTAGGCAGCCAGTAAGTTACTAAGCAACGCCATCTCCTGGGAGGACACCGTCACCTCCAGGTTTGGGCTTCCTGTTGTTGGAGCATTCATGGTTTCACAGAGAGCTGAGATAACAGCTGCTGAGGCCAGGGAAGCTCCTCATGGCTCTCCTGCAGAGGTAAGACTTGGTGCTATAAGAATAGCAAAGGCAGGGAAGGAAGAGGGAAGATGAATAAGGAAGTGGAAGAGTAAAAAAGTAAGGAGTAAACATTCCCTTCCATAGGTTCTATTCCTAAACATAAAAATATTATAAATTCATTGGATTACAATCACTGTTATTGGTTCACTTCACCTGGCATGTTCTGAATTATTCTCATAGAATTCATGATGACGTGACAGGAATGCCATTCAAGCGATTGGGGTTAATTACTAGTTAGTTACTAAGCAACTTGGAAACGATGAGTCCTTGTCAATATCAACATGCCTTAACAGTGTTTCAGCTGAGCTCACAATGAAAAACAATAGATATACATAGTAGCCCTGGTACTCCACCTCACGGAATTCATCACAGTGTTTCCATTGAAATTGCTTGATATGAGAGTTAAACGATAAGACTGTATCAGAACACATACGTTTTTCACTGTAATACTGAGAGTAATGCCATCCAGAGAAATTATTTGCTCTGATAATTTGTCTCTAAGGCATTTTGGAGCAGATAAAATCATTTTGGTTTTGTCCTGGTTAAGAAGGAGAAAGTCCCTGTTTCGAAACATATCCTAAATAAAGGCTCAAACATACTCCACGCACAACGGACCGTCCGCACACCACAGCGTAGTAGTTTCCATTAAAATCCTACATTTCCCAGATTTTTTAGCGCTTCTCTGTAGTCCTTGTACTCCTGGGACGTGTTTTAAAGGTGTCGGTACTTTCGTAGCTCGTCTGCCAGTGTCTCCTCTAAGCTCGTGTTCATCTCTCCTGCTCTGTTTAGCCAGGAGGTGAAATGTGGGTTGGTGTTACATTTAATGCGGGTCGACACAATGCTATGCAGGGTTTTGTGTGACACCAAGTACGCAAACAACTCTGCGTGGTTGTTAAATGTGAGCTCTGTAGTTAACTGGTCTGGCAGAGTGCGCTGCAGTGATCCCAGCTTCTGGTCAGACCCACTCCACTCTGCAACCCAACTGCAAAATGAATTTGTCCATGTTCTCTCCACCTTGGATATGCTTCTCTTATGTTTACGCACAATTTATCCTGCTTGTTCTCACTCTCTCTCTGAAACCAGTATGTGGAGCAGACTGCACACGGTCACGGACTCCGTTCCTTCCAAGTATGTTCGGGACTTTAGACTGTTGCTTCACCATGTCGGTCTTCCGTTAAGAAAGAAAAAACACTCAGGATAACAATAGGTTTCTGACAGCTTGTGCTGTCTGGCCCCTAATAAAACATCATGACATTTCTGAGAGGTTCCTTTGGCCTCTACAATGATAAAAAAAAAAGTTCCTCAAAGCACATTTTAAGGGAAACAAAACTCATTGTGGGTAATAAATATATTCACAGGTTGGCTTTACAACAGCTATATCCACTGTGAACACATGGACGAGGGGTTAGGACAAGGGTTGTTTGTGAAGTGTCAAGGAGGCATCATATAGACACATCATGCTCCAGCACTTTGTTTCCCCTGTGCTTATAGTAACAGTGTTTTATTCATTATATTGGGTTGTTAGCTATGTGTCCAACCCCAACCTAGAGAAGTGGATTGCACCTAGTCAGGCCTCTACCTTCAGACCTGTCCAACTTGGGTGTCCCACCTGAAGACTAAGCTCCTGCTGGTATCTCTTAAGGTCACTGAGGCACGCAAACCCCCTGACCACAATAAGGTGGCAATAATAAAAATATAATAACATCAGTTATAACATATATCTTAACTGGATGGCCTAATTCTTAAATTAAGTTTAACCCAAAGGAAGACTTCACACAATAATCAATATTTACAAAAGAGAAAGGTAGTAATAATCAAAAAAAATACTTCTCAAACTAATTTATGAAATACAACAGATATATAACACAACATTTGATGTTTTCTTTTTTTAAAAAAACATTTTTTTAGGGCTTTTTTTGTTTTGTTTTTTTGCTAGCAACCGAACAGTTCAAAAATCTCTTTTCTCTCCAATCTTCTATTTTTCCTCCACGCCACTCTACAACAACAGTTTCCTATTTCCCTTTGCAAAAACCCTCACAAATTCATCCATGTCCAAATTTTTTCTTATGGACTTCTCATGGGCCAAGATCACCAAATTCCTCTTTGTGTGTGTGTGTGTGTGTGTGTGTGTGTGTGTGTGTGTGTGTGTGTGTGTGTGTGTGTGTGTGTGTGTGTGTGCTGACCAGCCTGTGAATAGACACACAGTGGAAGAAGCTGATACCATATCATCTTCGTGTCCCCTTTTCGGCAGATTTTCCCGCTACATTTTGTCAACTCGTAATGTATTAATTTTGTGAGTATATTAAAAGATGTGCTTTCTCAACTGCTGAAATTTTGATTTGTGGGGGCAAGACATTTATTTGAGGGGGCGTTGCAACCTCTTGCCCATGCATAGAGCTGGCCCCGGTTAGGAGGTTCAGAAAGAAGCAGCCTGGGAAAGGACGTCTGTCAAAGAAATGAATGCAGAAATTTAGTAGCACTTGACTTCATTAGCAGATCCTACAGTTACAGTATATAATATAATGGCAGTGTTTCAGTAATCCCATAAGATGGAAGAATACTAAGTGCAATTCAAGACTTTCTGACTTCAGGTTGGTGTTGCTGCCTTTACAGGAACCGTCATCTTTGCTGTGAAATCACTTGGCCTTTCAACAGTTTCTCTTCAAATTTATCTCAAACACATACAACTAAATAAGGATAGGTCAGGCTGTGCAATAGGTAGAACATCATTTGCACCTGACAAAGCACAAAATGTCAATTAAAAATAATGTTTTTAGCATTATTACTAAGTAAGTTTGCACTCTCTAGATTTTTAAATCTGCAGCTGTGTTGTCCTCCTGCTCTATAGAGGCTGAAGATATACCAAAAGCGTAAATCTGAAGAAATAAAATTCTAAAAATAAATTAACGTGTCTGAAAAGGTCGAACTGCCATAATTTTTGCTTTTAAGTGTAGAATTGGAGCAATCTTCAATTTTATTTGTTAGCACAGTGTGGAACAATGTGCATGCTAGTCCCATGTATTACTGTTGATTAGCACACAATTTACCTCAAGTGATGCCATGTAAAACTGGGCACTTCACTGTTCAGTTTGACTTGGCTTGTGGCAGATCAAACGTGTCATCATGGCTGAACGCAGGAAGATATAAGCTTACAAATAGACTTTGGAGCACTTTTGAATTCACTGACTGTCAGGGTCATTTTGCCTTGTTGTGAGGAAATGCTGCTGGACATGAGTGCCCTTCTCCCTCCAACTCTCTCCTTTTCCAGGCTTTGGGTTTAGCAGCTTATATTACTGTGTGTTTGGAGTACAGTGAATAAGTCAAATATAAGGATATTAACAGAGTCATTTTGTTAAATTATGTTGTGATCCGTACAGTGAATATTTAAAATGAGAGCAGATTTGGTCCCTTTTGTCTTGGGAGAGCATCTGTGTGAACGTCTGCGCAAACGTGCAGAGATCATGTGAGCAGGCGAAGCAGATGGTCCCCAGCGTCACAGTAGGGAAGTGTAGTGAAAAGTCACGCCATGACTTACTAACAGGCAACTGAATATCACAGTTATGTAATGACATCAGCGTGAGACATTCAGCCTGCAGCCAGCTCATTACAGTCAGTTACACTGAGCAACAGCCAAGACACTGTGTACAGATGACCTTACATCACGTGGCAGATCTGTCTATATTCAGCGTATAACCTCTATCTTTGTCTTTTCAAAACAAAAGTTTTGGATTGGCACTAATGCGGTTGCCCCTGGGACTAACAAGAGGACATCTAGCTCTCGCTTGGGCTCACTTGGCAGCTTGGTTTATTTTTCTTAGTGAATCTTAGATTTAATGACTGGCACAAAGATACATTTTTATTCTATGTTTTTTTTTTTTTTTTGTCAAATCTGAAAGCTCCCAGTCATAGCTCCCTGAACTTCAGCGTCATTATCAACATAGAACAAGCACACTATAGCTCTCATGTAATAGAATCATTGCCAATGAAAATATTACAGAGAAAACAGTATTATGTCGAAACACAACCTCCCTCCACCACACTATTCCCTGATGTTCCTATTTTATTTTTTACAGGTTTTTCAACCTCTTGTGACAAAAATGCATGTTTTTTCAAAATAATGATTAAAAAAAGATTATTCTGCATTATTGTGACCATCGTTAGCCCTGCATGAGGAAGGGAAGATGAAAATTATTTCAGGGAAATAAGTAAAAGGAGAGTGCAGTGCTACGACTGAGTGAGTGGGAAAGAAAAAGGTAAAGAGGTTAGAGAGGTCAGGACAGAGAGGCAGTATTAGCATTACTACAATTGTGCAGTGGAGTGAAATCTACTGTACACACACTCACACACACACCTGGGAATATAAAAGTACATCTGATTCTCTAGGTATTTGTGTATTTGGGTTATACAAACGCACACACATCCACCTGTATGAACTATTATTATATATACAGTTCACTTCTTCACATGTTCCTTTTGATTTACACCTGCCGACGTGTATTTGCCAGTGTTGACCCCAAAACATTTCAGGTGTCACAGAAGATTGACAACACTGGAGGCTCTTAGAGGAGTTATTAAAAATGCATGTGTAGCAGATTTACTAGATACTTTGGCTTAGGCAGTAACTTAGGTACACAAGAGCACTCAGAGAACAAAAACCTCCACCGAGAGCAAAATCTCCTCTTTGGCAGATATCGGCTGTTATCTGGATCAGTGATCCTGATCATGGTACCATGATCCAAATGGATCAAATGTTTTGGCACCTCTATATTTTATTCTTGAAATATTGCCATGAAATGTGCAATCCATATCTCATCTAGATAAAACTTGGTGGGATAACTGAGGAACCAATCTGATATAAATGGGTCAAATTTCATCAAGATTTTTTAAATTTAGGGATTGGTCCATTTTTTCAAACTGATCCAGAATCAGTATTTTTGATCCATCCTTGGTTAAAGTTCTATTAGGTACTTTTGATGTGATACAGCTAACAGACAAACAAACAAATGAATAAAAGCTGGTGAAAATATGGCCTCCTTGAGGAAGGTAATGATTGGATGACTATCACAGTTTACTGTAGCCAAAGACAACTTATTGAATCAGGTCTGTTGTCTGATTAGGAAAACACTATGGTCTTCAAGATGGTCTTCACCTAGCAGCCTCAGTAACACCAGCATAGTCTAATCGTCCTCTACTGGTTTTTTTTTTTTTGGCTCCAAAGAGACACATTTACTCCCAAAGTACATAGATAAACTCCAATTAACCAAACATGTCTTGTTTTTCTATTGAGTCCAATCTTCCTCTCCACGCCTGTGCATTCATTTCAAATTCTTATGTGACAATGGCTCTTTGTTTTTCTCCATGTGGTTATGAAAACTGTTCAGTGTCCCGGAGAGTTTAGTTCATCTCCCACTGTAATCTGCAGCAGACACACACTCCTGTCCTGTCACAGTTATCCCTCACCTCACCAAAATTTCACTTCAGGCGACTTTCTCTCCTTTGGTGCACCTGAAAACAACACTAATGTGAAGTGACACTGGCCCTTCCTGCCCTGCTGTGCTGTGCTCACTCAGTCTGAAAGCGACTGTACAGAGAGTTTACAGGCAAAAGAAGAACAAAATGCAAAAAGACAGAAAGAATTAGAGCTGGAGTAGTCTTGGTACAGCTGAGAGGGAGTGAAGATATTACAGAAACATGCAGAGCATTAATACACTTTGCATCAGGAGCATCATCAGCACGAGCAACGGAGACTGGAGCAACATCCTAAACAGCAAGACCTCGCTTTGTACTCACGTTTTATTAATTCCATGTTCCCGTGTGTTTCCGTCCCTCTTCTTCTTCTTCTGCTCCTCTCGACACTGCTGCTCTGCTCTCTGCACTCCTCTCTCCTCTCCCTCTCCCTCTCTCTCTCTCTCTTCACTCCTCCTATCTCCTCTGCTCTTTGCCTTTCCCCAAAAGTAAACCAAACCAATGTTAACAGGCCAGCATAATTACACGTCCAAACCTTTTCTGTCCTCCCACTTTTTGTCAGATGATCCCAAGAGCCTTTCTCTCCCTTTGCTTTTGTGTAGTATGATTATTATTATTCTTTCTGTATCTGATGCACAGGCAGCTCAGGCACAAACTCATTTCCACAGAGCAGTTTTATGTCTACATTTTTGTTTTTGCAGCTTCTTTTCCAGACAGAGAGGCAGAGTTCATCTCCTGAGGGCAAGTGAGACATGAAAGCTTCCGACAGGTCGTGCAAATCTCCCTCCTGCTTTCTCCTTGCTTGATTATTTTCCTCTCTTGTTTCCTCTCTACAGTTTTTTGCCTTTCACTTTCTCAGTTACAACACATACCATAAAACCAGAAAGTTACACAGCTGTAAATGGTCTCTCGGGCTCACTTGTCCATTTCTCACCATGAGCATTTAGCTTGAAGGGAGGAGAAGTGAAGAGTAAGAGCAAAGTGAGATTATACTCAAACTCGCACGTATCCGAGTTATTTTAGAGATGAACAGTGTTGAGATTACTGGATCACGCAGACATTTCTTCTGATGTCATTTGCCCATTGATCTTGTCATCTGTACCTGGTTATTTTTCGATCGTGACCCCATTTTACTATTAAGAATTTCTGGTGACCCGGATATATATATATATATATATATATATATATATATATATATATATATATATATATATATATATATATATATATATATAGTGCCTTGCAAAAGTATTCGGCCACCTTGAACTTTTCGACCTTTTGCCACATTTCAGCCTTCAAACTTAAAGATATAAAACAGTAATTTTTTGTGAAGAAACAACAACAAGTGGGACACAATCATGAAGTGAAACGAAATTTATTGGATATTTTAAACATTTTAACAAATAAAAAAACTGAAAAATTGGGCGTGCAAAATTATTCAAAATTGTTCAAGGGGGCCGAATACTTTCGCAAGGCACTGCGAATATATATACTGTATATATTTATATATTTTTTAAACTGCATTTTAGCTGAACTAGATTTATATTTCACAAAGTGAAAGTCTAGAAATACAGTTGTTTAGGATTGTGTGTTGTTTTAATTTAAAAAATTAACAACATTTTTCAGAAATTTCAAGCGACCGCTCACATGGGGTCCTGATCCAAAGGTTGAAAACCCCTGATTTAGTGGTTCCTAGAATTAGTTTTTATCCTTTCCAGTCATCTTACGGCTGGGGTGGGACCAAGAGTGACACTTTATTTGTTCATTTTCCACTTTCTCTGTTTCAGTACCCGTTTCAGTGCCATCATTTACCCCTCGGGGTACATGTACCCCCATTTGAGAAACACTGCTCAAATGGGGGTATGATAGGGTTGTCAGAGCTTTTCTTCAAGGACTCAGAGTGAAAGAGTTGACATTAATGAGAGCAGAGATTAATTTAGTGATGTGTTACTCTGCTATCGTTGTGACGGGGTTAACGTGTTCTGTTGAGTCTGCTGTAGTGAGCATAGTGTGTATACTGACGGGTGAAAGAAGTCACTGGAACACTATTATTATTACTATCATCCTTTTGCTCTGCACTACAGTGTGAGCGACTTAATGCATTGTTAGGCAATCCAAAGTTTTAAATGTTATTTAGCAAAAGCTTTATAAGAGATGCTGCTTATGAATCTTTTACCAGCTGACCTGTCAAGCTGGCAGGTTATTTTTGTGCTGATGTTATGCAACAGGAAAAGCATGAAAACGCTGCTGCCAGGAGGAAGGTCGACGGAATAATCCAGGGCAATGGTTGCAGATTAAAAAATTAAAAAGACTTTGCTTTTAGTGTGTGTATGTGTGTGTGTGTGTGTGTGTGTGTGTGTGTGTGTGTGTGTGTGTGTGTGTGTGTGTGTGTGTGTGTGTGTGCGTGTGTGTGTGTGTGTGTTGATGAAGACCACCTCAGCACTCTCCTTCCATCAGATGTCACCTGATTGTGGGCGTGGCTAACCTGAGGCCTGACCTCTGCTGTTCACAACACAGAATAAGGCTTTTTGTTGTTCTTTGCATGTATTGGTTATTTAAACTGAATGAAAGCTACTCAGCATGATAACGTACTTTAAATTAAATTCATCACAACTGCAACTGACAAAAAGTAATCAACCAGCCAGGGTTGGGGTCAATTACATCTTTTCAATAACAATTAGACCATAATACCGGTATGTGGCGCACACAGCCCCGAGGTGGTAGAATCACAGAAAAACTGCCCTACAGGGCACCGCCCAAGCAGGAGCCACCCCACGCTGCACGCACAGGCATGCAAGGGCACGACCCCCGCCTAGAGCGGCCAAGCCAGCCGGATCCCAAGGGGGTTAATTGTAATTAATTATCAATTACGTGATTACTATTATAATTGATCTCAACCCTGCAACCAGCACCTCCATGACCACCACAGGCAGGTGCTGACGGTTGGTTGACATGGTAGAGATTTCACATTTGGCCATTTTTGATGTTTTTTTGTGCACCTATTGTGACTGAGGATACTAAGCATGTCACACCCTGGACAGCGCACCAGTGTTTGAGAAACCAACAAGATGTGTCCACCAGTGGAACTTACTTACTTATTCTCTGGAGTTACAGTGACACACACACACACACGCACACACACAGAAATCACTATCACCTCATCACCCTCAATAAAAACAGGGTCTCCTTTAATATGGATGAAAGTAATGAATATTTGATGAGCCACTGTACTGACTGAACTGCTTCTCCCAGTGTTCCCAGCTCTTTGTGTTACTTTTGGTTTATCCATGTTCACTGTCCTGTCTGACTGAACCCAGGATCAGCCAGACATTTTGGATACATGCACTAGTTTATAAATCCTGTAACAGATGTTGATCCAAACGGTAACAGTGGGACCCTGCAAACACCTGCATTTTAAGAATTTGAGAGAAAACGGGCTGGGTTGTCTTTGAAACGTGGGATTACATTAAAACTTAAATGTGCAAAATATATTTGATGTTTGAAATATCCACCTCTTTTAAAAAATGTTTTAATGACTCATTTCTGCTTAATCAAAAGGGTCGTATAAAAAAGAAAAGGAAAATCCCTACGATTTATTGCACACCAGATTGTTCTGATTTGTTTTTTTAACATTCCCATTGAAAAGTCATACACAGAAGTCTAATAAAAGCAGTTATTTATCAAACTGCAATTATTTGGGGTGTTTTTTCCTTTCCAAATTCTGCCTCTCATGTCATACCTTTAATTTGACAAACAGAAGTTTAAACATCATCTAAATGACCTTCCACAAAGCACATGAAGGGTTTTCACTTGAAAATTGAAGGCAATGATATCCTTATGGATAAAGAAAGAAATAATCTGATTAAAAGTGCACATTGGTTTGAGCTTGGTGAAGTGATGAAAATACTTTTTATGACCTCATACATGCTCACAGTTTACTCAAGATTCATCCAAAAATCCTTGTGATTGAAAACTTATACAGTTGATTTGTAGTATTACTTGTTGATGAAAACATCTATTTCTGATATTGTAACTAAAATTGGAAAATTGACAGATATAAAACACATTCCATTAGTTCTGTAGATAACTTAAAATAAATGTAATCAGGAAATTTCAATATAGATGACACATGTATTGGAGTAAATGGGATTCAGAGTGTATCAGTGTGACTGATGGATGGGTGACCTTTGCTCTGGTGTGTGTGTGTGTGTGTGTGTGTGTGTGTGTGTGTGTGTGTGTGTGTGTGTGTGTGTGTGTGTGTGTGTGTGTGTGTGTGTGTGTGTGTGTGTGTGTGTGTGCGTGTGTGCACTGACTGGACTTTCCTACATGTGCGCACACCTCTGTTTCTCTCATCCGCCTCTGTCGCTATAGGCAACCTTTACTCAGTGAAGGGTTTTGTCTGCAACACGGACCTTTGATTATTCCACAGCTCTCTTTGTATTTTTATCTGTGTGTGTGTGTGTGTGTTACATAAGACAACTGTTCATGTGACGATAATCAAATCATTCCCATGACTAAGTCAAGTGGGACCGAGGGCCTCTCAGACTCAAACTCTGTGCTCGTGTGTGCGTGTGTGTGCGTGTGGTAACCCTTTGTCTGTATTTAACATTTTACACACAGAGCTTTCTTACCTGTTTCAATTAGTGTTTTCCCCATATTTGATTATAAGAATATCTTAATGCTCAACCACTTATTGAAAAATAAATCTGACGTTCTAACTGATCATTAGTTGTGACTCTTTATCTGACCATGTAGAGATAAGCAACTTTAATCACAGTGGGGGCCACAAAAATATAGTATCTGCACTTTGAATAATGACCAATCAGAGCACGAACCTGGTAAAAACAACAACAAATGGTTTAGTTAGGCAGGTAGCATCACTGCAGACCCCTCACACCCTGCACACAATCTGTTCTAACTCCTCCCCTCCAGCAGACGCTACAGATCACTGTACGCAAAAACTACCCGCCATAAAAACAGTTTCTTCCCCCAGGCTGTCAGTCTGATCAACTCTAAACAGTCATAGAGTGTCAGACCTGTTTCTGTTACTGTAAAATAACCATGGAACTAAACATAACTACCCTGGATCAACCTGTCACTGAGAATGTTCATGGACATAATATTTTCATTTAAATGTTCACCTGCACTACTCATCTATGCACTACTGCACTATTATCTTATTATTCCTGTATTTTTATTTTATTTTGTTACTATTATTATTATTATTATTATTTTTATTATCTTGTTATTTTATTTAGTTTGCACATATTAGTCTAACTACTCTTATATTTATGTTTATACTTCTTTTTTATTTATTTTTATTTATTCTAGTTGATTGTTATTATTTAATGTTACACTATCTGAGAGAGCACAGGTCACCAAGACAAATTCCTCGTGCGTATTCATACACTGTTGGTCAATAAAGTTGATTATGATTCTGATTCTGATTCTTATTAGCTTGTTGCTACCAACTTGAATAGGTACAGATCACCAGCTGCTACTGTACATGTTTTATTTTATTAGAATCCCCCTCACATTCCCATTAAAGAATATACACTTAATGTGCTTATATGTATTTAATGTGCTGCTGGGTACTTTTTCGGCATTTGGATTCAGTTTGTGCATTTTGTTTTAGGAGCTGCCAGTTGCCCGTGTCTGAGGTAGACCAGGTCTTCACTGCCACTTTTTTTAAACTTTTATTTTAAATAGAGAAAAAAAAGTTGATTTGATGCTCGGTTACTATAATCAAAGGTAGGAGCTGGATATGTAGGCACGACTAAAAGCACTACAGCCGTCCCTGGTTTACTGTATGTTTGTGACAGCCTGTACCCATACTCACAAAGTACCCTAAAAGTAGCTCTTAGAAAAATTTGAGAATAGTGAGGAGGACTTTTAAGAAACAGAGAGGATATAAGATATTATCTATGACAGTGATTTAATAAGATACTACCGGCTTATATTTATAATAATAATAATAATAATAATAATAATAATAATAATACTAATAATACTAATGTGTTTCTGGTTGGTTTTTGTTTTTTTGCACCATCCACCATGTCACATTCCTTGTGTTGTTTTAAATTCTAATTGGCAATAAAACTATTCTGATTTTGACTTGTCTCACACAGAATAATGTAATAGCAGTCTTGTATTGATGCGCGATTTGTTCGCTCCCTTCTCTGTGTGCTGTCATCTCCGCCCTTACTGTGATTGCAGCTCGTAGCAGCACTTCTCACTATCTCACTTACCAGGAGCGGATCTAGAAAAAAATTCAATGGGGTGGCAAGAGGGGGGCAGGAATTTTTTAGAGGTGGCAACATATAGCAGACGTACATAAAGCATACTGAAAGGGCTGGGTATCGCCAGGTACCTATATTTTTTGCCCATGATAACGACACTGCGATATTCAACATATGGCGGGAAAATGAATCCATGATACATCACGATAAATTACAAAACATTGTCAATCAATTACGCAAATAAATCAATGTATAAATCAACCCATTTACGAGCACGGACCGGCTGAATCCCTTCTTCAATCCAATTCTTATCGTCTTAAAATTAGCATCATTACTATAACGCTGTGCTTTCATTATTATTTCATTTCCTCATATATAGTTCATCATTTTACCCAGAGCTGCAAACTTTTAACCTCTGAGTGAGACTCAGTGGGATCGACCACATTATTGACATTTAGGACGACACATAAAAATGTTGCTGGTCAACTGATTTGGTGAATGCTATTCTGATCTCCTACAGTAATCATTTAGTAACTAACTAAGTATTGATCTTGTAGCATTTTAGACATTTACAAAGCGTCCAATGCCTTTACATGCTTTACCAACACATAGTGAGGTGACCAGATTTATGAAAAAAAAAAATATGGGACAGATATTTTAAAAGCTATTTGGTCCAATCTAGAACAGTATAGGTCTACCTGTACGCCTAGGGGTACTTAAACACCTTGCAGGAGGACCTTGAAAATATTTATGAATCCCAGACAGTGCTCACCAAATATTTAAGCAAATATATTCATTAATTTACATTATTAATGCACACTTTGCTGAATTAATTCCATGATTACACATTTCTTACTGCAGTAAAGGTATGATCAGTTGATTTTATTCCCCATTCCTTACTAAGAACACAGTGTGTGTTTTTCCTTTCTCTAACAACCAATCACAGCTCTTAGCAGACTGCATTATACCCAGCAACAGGGTCAACCACACCTCCTCACTAAAATACACATTTCGGTCAACTCCTTCCTTAGAGTTGTTCTCAGAAACTTCCTCAATCACTTTTAAGCCAAGATTCCTTGTCAGGAATGTTTAGGCTAAGTTAGGAGCTCTCTGAGAGGACTGGGAATGAACACAGGCACTGATGCTGAGCCTTGGATGTTTAGTCTGAGGTGAGCGCAGAGCGCTGATTGGACAATTCAGCTTCACTGTGAGATCATTTTAAGTATTTTTTAAAAATATCTATGACGAAATGGGTCAACACAGTCCATCACTTAGAGGCAGTAATGAGTAAATGTCTCCAAAAGGTGAAATAAAGTCAATTAATCCTACATTTCTCTCTCCTGTTTCAGAGCTTCCAAGCTTATTAGGACCTTGAAAACAGCTGAAATATTAAACAAATCAATTAATGTATAATCATGACTCTATTGCCACACCTACAGCCATGGAACAGTGTTTGATCACCAGAAAGACACTTATTTCACTGAATTGTTATTATTCGTAAACCCATTGTTGGACATTTGATCAGATTCTAGTAGGGCGACCATGGCTCAGGTGGTAGTGGGTCGTCTTCTGATCGAGAGGTTGGGGGTTCGATCCCAGTACCTGACTATGTGTCGAAGTGTCCTTGTGCAAGACACTGAACACTAAGTTGCTCCCAGTGGTCGACAAGCTCCTTGCATGGCAGTCCTGTCCCACTGGTGTGTGAATGTGAGAGTGATTGGGTGAATGAGCTGATATGTAAAGCGCTTTGAGACTGCTTCAGTGTGGTGATAAAGCGCTATATAAAATCAAGTCCATTTACCATTTGTATATAATTAACACCATACACGGTTTCAAAACCGTAGCAGAGTATAAGCATGTTTTGTCTTCTCACCTTTATCTGATTGTGACAGAGATCATATCACCATCAGCTCTTGTCATCACAACTACTGCTGCACACACAACTCAGATTGGTAGGTGTGTGTGTGTGTGTGTGTGTGTGTGTGTGTGTGTGTGGTAATTAGGTCAGAGCACAGCCACTCTATGATTACATAATGACTATTGGTCCTGGAGTCACTGAAGGGTAAAGGACTTAATAGCTATTGGTGTGCAGCACCCCTGATTCCACAATGAGATGCAGTGAATCTGAACATAGACACTAAACAGGAACCAGTGAGTCATCAACTCAAAGCTCTAATACTTTTCATTTGTTTACCTTTTTTTAAAATAAAAAAACAGCAACTTGTGTCTCTCAAATCCACTATTACATCATATTTCCTCAAATAAATAAAACACTGGATCATAACAGTTTGTCTTTTTCTAAATTAAACGTTTTTTCCCATGATGTACAACTCCAAAAGAATGTTCTTTAAAGTTCCTTAAACCTAAATATATCTTTAGATCAGGGGGTCACCAAGCTTTCTCAAACCGTGAGCTACTTTATAGGTACTGTCGTCCAAAGGACTAGCAGTTAGAAAAGCACTTTTTTAATACTTTAACACACTTCTACCAGACGATATTCACAACCATGTGCGCACACGCAGAATGATCCGTTGTGAGTTATGAACATGACAAGCAGCTTCATGTGTCGAAAGTGCTAAAATCACTACTGCTAATCACTTTAACTTGCACACTTGGAGCAGTATCAATGATCACTTCTGATGAGAACATGAAATGGAGATGCTGTTCTATTGCAAGAAACAAGTGGTGAAAAACAAATTTAACTACTGACAAGGACTTTATTCCTCCTGTATGACAGACACCAAAGAAAAACACATCAAAGGAGACTGTCCTTCAAAATGTACATCTTAAATAATGTATATATTGTATATCAAAAGTGCCTAATCTAATCTTGGTGAGGAAGATCTTTATTAAAGTTAAATTGTGTTAGATTGGCTATATTTTTCAATCTATTCCCAGAGACGGTCTCTGGTGGCTTCTGTAGTGATGCTCCTCAGAGTGATATAAAGTATAGAGGCAGGGTACTGGCCTGACTATCATTTAAAATGTAGAAGAACAAAAAAAGTATAAAAGAGGCACTGTGAAACCACCCAAAGATAGAGGTTTTACAGTTGATCCCTGGAATTGAAAAGCTGAACTTTTGCTGGTTCAGAATCGGTGTTTGTGTACGACACCTTATAACGGACGTCGGCGACTGGCGGCACGGCCTCAGTCAAATTTTTTACGGCCCCCAAAGCAAATCCCCATAACATATAATTCAAGAAGACGGAAGGAACATGAAGTCAAACATAATACACAAAGTTCACAAGAACAGATGAAAAAATTCCAAAAGACTCATAAAACATATGACAAAGAGACAACAACCACTTCAGCAAACAAAATGACTTCAAAAACACACAAAACAACAACACACTAACTGAATAGCTCCAAAGACGTACAAATTGCCAACAAAATTATGGGAAAATACAGGAAAACGACAAAATGCAGAAAGTGACTCCAAAAACACACAAAATTACCTAAAACTGACAAAACATCAAAACCACAGACAAATAAAAACCCTTTTTCCCCACTTGCATTAATGCTCAGATTGGTCATTATTAAACATGCTGACATGAATGTTGATGATGTGGCCCTCGGATCAGATACAATCACATTTTTGTGGACCCCGCTGAGAAAGACAAACACCTCAGAAAGTGGCAGTGATGGCATGAAAACGATTAAAGCGTGACAAATTCTGTTGCGTCTGTGGCCTTTTAATGCAGAGCACAAACACATGAGAGGACGTTCCAAATATAAACACTGAAGGGAAATTAATCATTTCCTCTAGCGGTTAAGACACGAGTCTAACTACCTACTCAATACCCACTACCTCTCTATTCATTATTCTCTCAATCCAACCTAGTCGCCACAGATTGCAGTCGACAGGTGCTAGTTTTTTATAGAAGGGGCGGAGCTAACTGTGCTTGTTAGTGATGTAAGAAGCCACCAAAATGTCACAAACCACCATTCTCAACCAATAGCAAAATCCGATTGTAATCCAGGTTGCAGAAAGGCAGCGTCGGGGGCAGCTAAGTGACGGCAGGGGTCCTCAGGTAAAGACGGGAGCATCCGAGCAGAACGCCAGTATTAAATAGATGGTGCGGCTGATTAAAAATTAATGTTAAAACAACCCGTACACATCTCTAACTCCCTTTTGTGTCTAACAATTATGACAGTATCAATTAAAAAAGCAAAAAAACAACAGAAAATTCCTCCTACGTTGCTGAAAATGGAGCACAGGGGGCGCCATCACCCAACAAAATTACATCAACAGAGCTGGCGAGAACCCTGATATATTTATATATATATAAAACATAGCACAACCCAAACCTGCAACACAATGCTTCAGTGAAAACAAAGATACAACACAAAGATAATAATGTAAGACTAAAACTTTATCACGTGCTGCAGTATTTAACTTGATTAAGTACTACCTACATGTGCCATCTGTATTTATCGTTGTGAGTTTGAATCCTGGAAAGTAAATCAGATTTTAGATGGAGCTCATTAGTGACGAGAGCTCCTGAGGGCCCCTCACATGGTCTATGCTACCTGGTGCCCACAGGCCCCATGTTGGTGACCTCTGTTTTACACAGTTAGTGATTGGACAGAGTGTTTAGTTTAATTTGAACATCTTTAATTTGCTTTTAGAAACCCTGATTCAGAGTGAGGACAAACAGCAGGTTAGAGAGTCCAGAGGGGAACGCTGGAGTCCATGAACACAGTGAGCAGTCAATGCAGAAGAACTGTGGCAAATTTAAAAAAAAAAAAAGAAAAAATGTCACTGAAGACCCAGATACAGGCAGGAAAGGTAGTCCAGTGTTTCCCTTAAAATTAAAAAATAAAATAAAATCAGAAATATAAGAGTTAAAAACAAACTTCTGTTGATGAGAGGAACAGCAGGCCTAGGAAAAGGACTAGAGAGCTAGTCTACAACAGGCTACACAGGGTGTCCAAAGAGTGTCAACACGTTTCAATAGTTTTACACAAACACATAGAAACCTGAGCAATCCTCAGAGATCACACATATCACGCTCCTAACCTTTGGATAGTCACACGCATAAATAATGAAATAAATACAACACTTGGTTTAAAGCCGGACAAAAAAAAAAAAGAAAGAAAGAGAGAAACAAAAGATAAAGAATTAAAACCTAAAATATACAGCTGTAACGGCCCCAATCCTTGAGTCTTTGTAAATGTTTGTAAAATTACATTTTACAAATTAACATTTTTAAGCATTAGACATGTTGTGAGGCACATAGTGAAGGACAACACTTTAAAAAGGCAGACATGATGAAACGGGAAAGAACAATAATAATTATGGGAAACAAAAAACCAAGATTATTGCGAACAAACATGTGGCTCCTCCTTTATCAATGCAGCTTTCCCCCACTATGAAAATAGTTTGCAAACTTTGCCCTCACACAAAAAAACAACAACCATCAAATCAAAACAGGGACGCCCAAAGAGATTTAAAAAAAAAAGAAAGAAAAAAGAAGTGGAAGCTCCAAAACAGGCAGCATCAAACAACACAGAGGAACAAATGATGCGAATGAGATTTGATTGAGAACAAGTGAACAGAAACAGATCAGCAACAAAACCACAACAGTACAAACCATTTTTCCTTTGACAGTTTAGATAAAGCAGGAGTTCGGTCAGTGTGGACCTGTTGAATGGATTCTCTTATGATGACATAGAAAAGTGTGAATGCTCCCAACCCGTTTCAGCTTATCTTGCAGAACTGATCAACACAGAAGGGTCTAAATGATGCCAACCTGCATGTGTTTAAAAGGCACAACGTCTTTTACTTTAAACATCCAAGATATACAGTATTACGGCAACAAATTGTAATCCTACAGATTAGTCTGCTTTAAGTCGCTGCTTTTTCCCGACTTTTAAAAAAAGGATAGATTCCTTTTTTTCCCCCCAACGCTTCAAAAAGGTCACTTCAGATGATGTCACTAAGGCTCTATAGGAATACTCCTCAGACATCCGAGGAGGTCAAATGTTAAACAATGTTAAAATTCAAACAGTTGGTGTGTGATGAGAAACAATCTGCTGGTGTTATTATATCAGTGTCTTTCTGGCCACCTTAAACAAACCAACCATAACCAGACAAGATCATTTGCTGCCAAAGAGCTGCAGGTCCAGTCGGACCCAAACTTCTCCAGTTGGGACCTCGTGCAGCAGGAGGCGACGTGTAACAGAACCCTTGTTTTCCAACTCTTTCTTTATGGTTGCCACGGGAATTTCAGTCCGACCCAGGAAGTCTGAGACGGGAAGAAAAATCATGCATGTGAACGAGTGGATTCTCATCAATTAAAGATCATTTTATAAAAGAATGAGAATGGCCTGTCTCATGTTTGATATTAGCTTTTTGCCCATATTGTCCAAAGATAGATTTCCGATAGCGATAAAATAAATAGCCCCCCCCCCCACACACAGGGGGACAGATATCATATATAACTAGAATATTTGCATTTCCTCAAAAAAATGCAAATGAGGATGCAGGTGCTGGCCTGCGTCACAGTGTATTAGCTAGCATTCATATTAACGTTAGCTAGCAATAAGATTAGCAATAGCCAGCATTAACATTAACTAGTAATAACTTAGCTTAGCATTAATATTATCTGGCATTAGCTAGGGAATGGAACTGAAAAATCAAAGCAGTTTCACCAAAACTGTAATAAGTCAAAAAGTTTAAAAGTTAAAAATGATAAAAGTACAAGCATTAATCTCGGTAACTTTCTGAACGTTTTGATAGCTAATTTGTCAAAATTGGACAATGTAGGAGGAGTTAACGCATACGGAAGAAAAAAAACGATAACGATAATAATATGCCTCCTGCATCATCACTAATAACTCCATGGAAATATCAGGTTAAACCTAGTTTTAATGTGATGCCTCACTGGATGTATTCCACAAATAAACCTTATCTGTGCAAAATACTAATTCAACTCTAGTAATGCAAAAAGTTCCATATTCATTTTTAATATGTTGTCTCAAGCAACATTTTATGGCTAATATCGTTGGATAATATCGGAGGGCCAATAATATAGCTCATCTCTATCTGTCTCTGCTGGGTCTTAATAGTTTGCTTCACAGCTTTAAAATCAATGGTAGGAGGAGAATGAACAGTGAGTAAACTGACCATCAGGTGAAAACTGGTCTCTTTCAAAGATGGCGATGGAGAGGACGTCCTGGTAAAGGTCTTTAATGTGAAACTGACAGTTAAAGTTCCACTTAGGGTTCAGGGTGTCGTTGATGGTCCTGGATGTGAAGATCTGAGGTCCCATGGTCACCTCACAGTACGGGTTACTTTTCCCTGCAGGAGGAAGCCATCATGGTGAGCAAGGTGAAGAAAAATACCAGGAAAAGTAGATACTGATGACAAAGGGATCAGAATCAACTTGTTAACTCTACAATCAGGCTGTTAAACCTGGACAGGAGTTTCATGGACTTATAGATTTGTAATATTTTTTTATTGTATCCCCTGTGGACGCTGAACTACATGGTGGTTAAAGCTGATGTAAAATCAGCATCTCTGTCATTGTACTGACTTTTGTTATCATCTTTGTCTGCTGGTATAAAGGCATGTATGGCCTGGTGTACCGCAAAACTGAATTGCCTTTTGGTAAAAATAAAGTTTTCTAAATCTCACATTTAAGCGCAAAGCCGAAAATTTGGGAAAAGTTATATTTTAAAGGTGCAACTACATCCTGTCACATGACTGCCTTCATGCTCACCGTTGGGTTTTCCTGCCTTTAATTCAGTAGCTTCCAAAATGGTGACAAGGAGTCGACCAATTCCACTGGTTTTCACTGCTCGGGCTACGAGCACACAGTCAAAAGACAATTGATCAATTCATTGATGATGGATTAAATGTTAACGTAAAGAAATTCATTTGGCAGAACAAACCTTGATAGGCCTTATCTCTCTTTTTTTTCTCTGTCTCAATAAACTCCTCAGACGCCGCTTTGATCTTATGAACCCATGATGTCCTGAAAACATGAACACACACACATTCACAGTATTAAGAAAAAGATCCTCAAACACCTCAGGGTGTGTGCAGAACTGACCGTTCTTTGATGTTGTCAGTCTTCAGGACGTAGACTCTGTCGATGTGGGATATGTGGAAGATGGGCTCGTCACTGGAAGGATCTGGAAGCTTCACCAGGACTTCATTCAGAAGCACAGGCTGCAGCACAAAGCACAAGCATTGTGCGTCACGCATGAAAACACACAAACATCATGAATAGCAGAACAGGCTGATGAGGCCTCTCACCGGTTTGTACGTCTTGAGCTGCACGTTGTTCTTGTTGCTGAATAGTTTATCGAGACCAGAGGACGTGAACTGTTTGGCCGCGTGTGTCAACAACAGGAAATCATTGAAGAGAAAAGCCCAGAGTTCCTTGTTGCTCTTTACCTTGTACATCTGAAACAGAAGGCAAGGCAAGGGAACTTTATTTCTATAACACATTTCAAACACGTTGGAATTCAATGTGCTTTACATCAGGGGTTCCCAAATAGGGAACGTACGCTTGGGAACGTGCTCCTGTATCCCTAGGGGTTCTTGCAGGGGGTACTTGGAAAGATTTAACAATTAATTTAAAAATAATCGAGAAATGTTTCCAGTTACTTTTTTTTATTTTTTATTTGTTTTTACAAAGCTAACGTACTATTGCTCAATAAATGACTATATTTTCTTGTAATTTATTGAAACAGGATTATTTTATGCTGTAGAGGCCATTTTATCACACTTCTGACAGAAGGAGATAATAACTAGCTACATTTTACAAAGGAGACTGTATTTATGTATTATTGAAGAATTTACATAAAAGTTGCATGGTATTAAAAAATTTTAATAATTTCCACTCATTGATTTGAACTTGTAGATTAAACCTGAGGGGGTTTAGGAGAGTCTGCTGTTCCACATATGAAAAAGCATATGAAAATATGGAGACGATAAGTGGGGGTACACATGATTTGACAAAAAGTAAAGGGGGTACACGGGACAAAAAAGATTGGAAACCACTGCTATACATGATTAAATGTTAAACATTTAGACAACATTAAACAGAATTTGAAATCAACAATAAAAACATAATAATAAAAAAAAAAACTGACTAAGCAGTAGAGAAGGCAGAAAGTGGTTGACCTAATCTGTTGTTTTGAGATCCACAAGCATGATACATGGCACACAGATCATCAACACACAAATTAGTGTAAACCAGGGGTCACCAACACGGTGCCCGCGGTCCCCAGGTAGCCCACATGGACCACGTGAGGGGCCCTCAGCAGCTCTAGTCACCAATGAGCTCCATCTAAAATCTGATTTTCTTTCCAGGAAGTTAAATATATTTGACAGATGTAGTCAGTACTTAGTAAAATTAAATACTGCTGATAAAGTTTTAGCATTAAATCAAACATCTTTAAATGTTTATTTTCACTAAAACATTGTGACAAATGTTTGTAAGTGTTGCAGATCTGGTGCATGCATGGTCAGTGGTATGTTATTTATAATATGTATGTATATATATGAGGTGGATTTTCCATAAAATGGTATGAAAATGAAACAATTGCATAAATAAATTAAGTGTTTCATGTTGTAAACTCAACATTTCCTCCTTTTTAAGCTCCTGCTCGTCTTCTTTACTATCTTATCCACTAACTAATGCGAAACCCTGAAAATGTAGTATTTAAGAAGTGCTTTTCTAACTGGTAGCCCTTCATACTATACAGTACCTATGAAGTAGCTCAGTTTCAGACTGGTTGGTGACCCCTGGTGTAGACCAACGTGAACTGAATGAATTGGGACAATTAGGACTTTTTCCCATGTTGTTGCTCATGAGAAACAACCTGGCAAACTACATGCCAAACTAACTGTTGGTTACAATCAAGTAGATTATAATCTACATATAGATTATTGTTGTAATTTGCGTTATATAAACAAAGTTGAATCTCAGAATCTCCAATTCCTTACTAATGTATCTATATATACAGTATGTAACTGTTTCCATACTTAGATCAATAGGCTCTAGGACACTCACCTTCCCACTGTGCAGCAGTTTCCTGGGACCCAAACAGTTAGTGAGAGAGTTAAAGGTCAATTTCTGTGAAAAGAAAAAAAGTGTGAAAAAAACAACAAAAACACATTTGTTTGGATAAATAAAAGAAACTGAACAAGCGAAGTCAAATACCTCGATGATGCCTTCACATTGTACATGATTCTGAATCCATTCCAGTCTGTCAGAGTTCTCTTTTTCTCTCACGCCCTCATTCACCTGCACATGGGCTATCATTTAGTACCAGAACAGGGCTTTCATAAAAACAAACTGATGAGTAAAAACAACACCAACACTGTAATGGCTGAGAAATCCTAAATAAATGAACCTGTTGACAGAGTTCCTCTGCTCTCTCCAAAGCTTGTTTGAGTGGCCCTCGGTCAGCGTGGCCCTCTGCAGTGGACTCCAGGATCTAAAAACAGACACGCATGAACAGGTTTTTCTTAATAATACAGACTAAAGGTTGGGTATGGTAACTACAGCAGACGCTCTGAGGAGGCTAGGAGCTTACGCTTTTAATGTGCAGTGGGTAACGTGTGATTCTCTGCATGGGTTTCAGCAGGAAGCTGGACAGTGGCATGCCTTTACACCTGTAGTCTGTGGCGATTTTCTGAAGAGCAAAAAGGAACAAGTTTGTTTCTAAATGAAAGAACAGAGTAAATGTAAGTGTCTAAAGATCAAGTAAAAAAAAAAGGTTGGAAACCGCAGTCTTTTATAGCTTTAGGAGCTTTCTACAGACATAAAACTTGATGAACGTATGGTTCTTTGATTAAGCAGTTTCAAAACCAAATCAAAAAAACAAACAGCGTGGCTATTTAGTTTTAATGATTTAAAACCAAAACGGAAATACCCCCCCCAAAGAAAACCAGAGATTTTCTATTTTAAATTAAAAATGAGAAAATGGCTAAATCTTTTATATTTGTATATCTAAAGAGCTTCTTACTTCTTCCTCACGTTCTCACCTTCAGGAAGTTCTTGAAGTCCGGCTCGTTGTCTGTACGAGTCTGCAGCAGTGTGGCGCCGTTGATCTGGCAGGAGCAGAAGCGTATGTACGGCTGCATGTGAGAAAGCTCCGAGGCCAGAATGTCGCCGATCATCTGCACTGGCATTTTTTCCCCTCCCGTCTTCTTACGATCATGTAGCGCTCTAAAAGCAAAGGAAGCAGCATATAAACACAAATACTTTCATATTCTATATATGTTAGCTGGTGCCCATATAAACAGAATATTAAAAAAAAACATTTATGTAGAAAGTTACTCCATTATAACTCTCCTGTTTACTCTCTTCTTCACCCACAAGATGTTGTTTTTGTGTTTTTATACACAACATTTTCTATACAATAATTTATTAAAAAGAATAATATCCAAACAAATAAAAGCTCTTTGCCATGAGAAAAAACCTTTCTTTTCAGAAGAGAGGTTCCTAATTTTTTTTTGGATCATGATCCGATTTTGATATCAAGAATTTCTAGAATTATTTTTTATTCAAGTTTGTTATACTGTACTACTACAGAGTTGCCAGTACTAGTAACAAGTTGTGCCAACTCAGATCTTTTTATACTGCATTTTATTATTATTAATAATATAATAACTAGCTTTATATTTGACAAAGTAAAAGAATAGAGTACAGTTGTTTAAGATTGTGTGTCGTTTTAATTTGTAAAAGATTAATAATTTAAAAAAATTCCAAAGTAAATTTTAAATCAGTAATTTAAATTTTCTTTTTATCGATTACTAGACATTTGACCCCATTCAAACTCCAGGTGACCCCACATAGGGTCCAGACGTCTATATCAGCTCTACGAGTGTGGACAACTGGTCCTAAAGTCCTTTAAAATAATAATAACTACAATTAGCATTTCCTGAAGAAAATGCAAGAGAGGATGAAGGTGCTGGGTTGCATTGCACTGCATTAGCTTAGCATTAGCTAGCATTAACCTAAATTTGTATTAGCATTAATATTTGCATTAGCATTAACTAGAATTAACTTTAGTTAGCATTAGCATTAGGTAGCATTAACAATAACTAGCATTAACATTAACACAGCCTAGCAATAGCATGAACCTAGCGTTAACATTAAACTAGCATTAGCATAACGTTAACATTAACCTCGGGTTAGCATTAGTCTAACATTAAAACTAACCTAGCATTAGCTGAACATTTGCAATAAGGTTGAAAAAGGTTGAAATCAGGGGTGGGGAACTCGTGGGGACTTTTGGGCTGCGTTCACACCGAATGCGTCTTCTGAGGCACCGGAGGCATATGCCACGCAAAAACGTTTTGCAAGATAAAAAAAGTCCCCATTCGCTTCATATGCGTGTTTGAAGCGAAGCCCCGCCCACCAGCAACACATCCAACTCGGTGAGTTTCACTGCCTGCTGAAGCGAGGAGCTGCGCTCCTTTTTCTCCTCTCATTAACATAAACCACCAGTGAAAAAAAAAACAAAGTGATTAGCTGCTAATGCTATCCTAGCTCAGTGCAGACTTTCAAAGATGAAAACTAAAGAGACATCTAAAAGTCTTAGGAATCAGGCCCTAGAGAACTGGAGTTGCCCACCCCTGGGTTAAAAGTAGTAGCTGAACATGTTCAAGGTTGAATGGTCAAAATCAGATGAACGATCTATAAAAATAGAGAAGATGCCTCCTGCATCCTCACAAATAAAACAAATACCGACACTTACTGGACAAGTTTGGTGTTACAGGCCAAAAGCTCCTTCCAGTTGACAAAGATCAATGACATCTCTGCTTCGTTCAGTCTGCCAGACTCCGACATTGGCTTGTAGAATACCTAAACTCACACACAAGCGGGAATACACACTGATTAGAAGAGTTTTTACATTTTATTTTCTTAACCTTAGTAACTTTAGTGATAGATTTCTGGTGACCTTTACCTCCAGCACTATCTGCAGGTCTTCCACGTATCGCTCCTCAGTCTGAATCAGCTCGTGAATGTAACCCTGGCGCTTCTTCTCCTGAGAGCTCAGTGAATCCAGGCTGTTCAGGTCTGCACACCCTGTAATTCACAACGCATGCACACACAAACGCACAGACCCTTTATGGAAACCCAAGCAAACACCAGTACAGCAGCAACAAGAAGCAGCCTTTAACCATGGTATTAAATCAGCACTGCTTTACTGCCTCCTGCAGGAAGGTTTTTGCTGACAAAAATTAAGAGAAAATGAAAAGAGGGGGAAAAAACCCTAAAAATAAAAACTAAACTAAAAGCACACACAGGCACAGACTTACCTGGAAAAACACCCCCATTAGTCCTGTGTGATGACTCAGACCCTGTTCTCTGCTGTTTGTCCGATAATTCATCCTCACTGTCCGTCTCCTCCCAGAGATTTAAAAAGTGAAAATTGCTTTGAAAAGTCATCACTTTGATGTGATTTGTGGTAGTTAGTCACTATTCTGTTACTCCACTCTCATTTCATCTCTTCTGTCTGGTTGGTTTGTCTCTCCCTCTGCCGTGTAATCGGCTCAATCATGATAAATCTGTTTTGACCAAAACAAGAAGCAGAATTCTTCGCTGCTGTTTACTATTAAGACCTAAGCATTGCCCAATATATTTACACACGCACTTTCTAATTGTTTAGGTAATACTTTAATCAAAAAAACCCAGGGGGAAAAAATAACAGGTTTATGGTTTATAGAGCAGGTCTATACAAAAATAAAGTGCATCAAATATCTGTGTATTTATACATATTTAGACAATAACCAAGTCTCATTCACAATACAATGAATAGAATGGAATATAAATCAGTGTGATAATGGCTCTGCTTTGCTTGTACCTAAATGTTTGTAATATTATGATGTTCCGTACACAAAACCAAACCTAAAAAGCATTATGCAGCATGGTGCTGCAGAGATAAGGAGCAAAGTCCTCTACTAATGAGGAACTGGAGGACATTCACTTTCTACCCATTGGGTGTGTGCGCTGCAGGACGTGGATGGAAGCTCTATCAGTCCATTCAACTCTAAAGGGGACATCTTCCCAAGAGAGGGTGCAAACCATTTCTTTTTATATATATTATTACACTGCAGAGTGTTACTGTACGGCTAAATAAGATTTAAAGGGCAATAATTTTCTGGTCTGATCCAAAGGAGAAAACCCTGCGTTGTCCCTGATCTGTTGGGGTCATTATAATTGTAATTGCGTAATTGATAATAAATTATATTTATGGCATAGTGGTTTTCTTAAAAAATCTGTTGATGTTGTAATTGTAATCGAGTTTAAATATTGGACTTTGTAATTGTAATTGCCATGACAATTCTATAAAAATTGTCAATTTTAACGCAAAACCCGAGGAACAATGTTACAGTTCTACGTGCAGTTGTACAAGTATGTAGTTATTTATTAAAATATGCTTCATATCAAGCTTTACCACATTTTACCATTTAAAAAATATTGAAATCTAGGGGTATAATGACACAAAAAAGGCTCAGACGCCCACACCAAAAATATTAAAACCTATATTTTCATTGATTAGGAAGCCTAACAAGGAAACCAATAGATAGGAAAGAAATTAGATGATAGATGTTTTTAGTGTATTTTACAGCTGATTTAGGACTTGTTATCATAAGAGATGCTAACAGAACACTAACACAAGAGGAAAGTTAACGTTTATTAGGTTATTTATTTCAGGCTCAGTAATTGTGATTAATTGTAATTAAACTTTAGTAATTGAGAAGGTAATCGTAATTTACCTTCTGAGGATAAAAAATGATTGTAATTCATAGGGATGTCCCGATACAACTTTTTCATTTCCGATATGATACCGATATTGCAGCCTTGCGTATCGGCCGATATTGATCCGATATCAACATGAATCATACATACTTTTTACTTGATCAAGTGATGTCAATCAAACAGAAAACAATAGTCAGCAACAGTAGGTATGAGAAAAACTGACCCATTTATTATTAACCAATTGGTTACATACATTTTAACCTTCAACATAATATCTACAGTATTCTACAATTGATTAAAAAAAAAAAAAAAATTGGGGGAAAAAAAATAAAATAAATAGGGGGAATCCAGAAATTTTAATCCAATATCCGATATTCGTTTTCAGGCTAATATCGGACCGATATCTGATATCGATATCGGGACACCCTAGTAATTTAATTGTAATTGGAAAAAATGCTGGTAAACTGTGATTGTAAATGAATTGTAATTGAACATGGGTAATTGAAAACGTAATTGTAACTGATAAATGTAATTGACCCCAACCCTGACTACTACTTTACTCGATATTACTTTTTGAAAACAATATTTCTCATATGAAGGAGACGAGTTAAACGTCTTTGCTTAATGGTGGACATAAGAGCGATAAGTGACTGTCCACCTCATCCTTAGACCACAGTGAGATAGTTGGCCTTCCTGAAGTCAGGAAGAGGAAGTGAAGGAGGAAGGTCTCTTTAAAGGCCTAGAAGGATAAGGACAGAAACCGAGGAATAAGAGGAGCCAAAGGAAGAAGTGGAGAATGGAGATGAGGAGCACAGATGAGAAGGTGATTAAACCTCAAAGTAGGATGAGTCAGACACATGAAAGTGGGCGGGGTGTTAAGAAGCCCCTGTGACGTGCCTAAAACGCAGTTTTTTCAGTCGTCAGTGATTTGTGGTTGATGGTTTTCTTACACTGCTGACTGGGGTCACAGTCGGCCGTGGTCAGTTTGACATAGTTGAAGGGGAACAAGCCGGTGGCGCCGTTGATCTCTCCTTTCCACCAATCAGGATTACTCTTGTCCAGAACATTGATCAGTTGTCCTTTGGAGAAGCTTATCTCATCCTGGTTGGCCGCTGAGTAATCGTAGATGGCAATCACCTGACACACTGCAGCAGAGCAGGAGGGTCAATGCTAGTGTTCATCCAATCTTTATTTATTTACAGGGTTCCCACACTTTTTTCACAAAGATTTTTCAAAACTTTTCCAAAATATTTTACTAAATTTCCATGACTTAGTTCTGAACCACTAAGATCTATTCAAGGCCATTAGAGCAAAAAATGAGCGGGTCTTTCCAGTGTACTAGTGTAACAGAGGTCTGACAGTGTGTCATGGTTAGTAGCAAACGTGGCACAGAAAATGCAAGTTGTGCTTATCACTTATCTATTACATAACATCGTAATGGTGCATTGCCTTTGAGTCCCATTTTGCAATACTTTTTAAATAAAGATGCATCAGCTATTGAATGTAACATTAAACAACAACTAAGTGCAACCATGTTTAATTATAATATTAACATTTCAATTAGCAGACACTTTTATCCAAAGTGATGTACAACACAAGGTGTTAGGGTTAAGGGACTTGCTTTACGTCCCATAGTAATAGCGATGGTTGGATTTTAAACATTAAAATAAAATAGGCTACTTTTCTAAAACAATTCTAATATAGTTGCATTATTCCATGACTTTTCAAAACTGGAAAATCAGCTTTTCAAATTCCATAACTTTTCCAGGAATGTCATGACCGTGGGGACCTTGTATTTACATTTACTACACTTTGATTATGCTCTCCTTTCTATCTCTAGGTGTGTGTGTGTGTGTGTGTGTGTTACCTGCTTGTGATGCTGGGGTTGACTTTCCACTGTTAGATCCCAGGATTTTAATATTACTGGCAGGAAACCAACCCTTCTGACGTTTCTTTCCACGAGCCTGGAACCCAACAACAGAAACCGATATTAGTTATCATCATCATCATCATCATCAATCTTTATTGCAATCCTTAAACAGCGACATTGACTTTTTTTTTTTTTTTATAATTTGACAATAGGTGTGCTGTATATAATCCAGTACAGTCCTTTTATGTTGCTTTTCGGGGTCACTTCGGAGAGGTTACCGATCGAGGAACACAAACTAATTGCCTTTGCAACCCTTTTAGCTCGATGTTTAATTCTTTTGAAATGTAAGGATGACGCTCCTACAGCAGTGGCACAGTGGATTAAGGATGTGATATCTACTCTTAATTTGGAAAAAATAAGATGTGTGATGGGGGGTCAGGAGGGGAAGTTCTATTGGGTGTGGACAGACAACATTGGTTCAAGACTGATTTTAAACCAACACTGGCTGAAGTATTCATTTATATTTGCTATTTTGTTCTCTGTATAAGATGTGGTAAATGTATGTACATTTGGCTTTATACCTTTGTATTTTGTTTCTTTTTATTTTTCTTTATGTGACAATGAGTTCTAAGATGTTTCAATGTGGGGTGGGTCTATGTTTCAATGTTTTTCCAAAAATTCAATAAATATATTAAACACAAATAATCCAGTACAGTATGTTTTAAACAATGTCTTTTTTAAATCAGCTGTGCAGGCACCAAACTTAGGTACGAGAATATTAGCCTGTGCATACATAACACGACATTGTCTGTATATACTGTATATATCTGACTCACAGGTGTCAAACTCAAGCCCCGGGGACCAAATTTGGCCCTTTAAAGCATCCAATTTGGCCCTCAGCAAAAAGCAAAAAAGTCAGAGAAGCCATAAATCATTGTGTAAATTGCTAACTGATTCTGTTGCAGATATCTCCAAAATAATACACAAATTCATTGAAACACCACAATACTAGCAGGGCTCACATTTTTTTCACATTTTTCACAAATCCTGCAGGTTTCTTCAAATATTCCCAAATTACATAAAAATTGGTCACAAAATGCAAGGGCTGATATCTGTCACTTATTGCTTTGATATTGTCAGTGCCTTATATATTTTATAATTTATTATAAATAATGATTAAAATACAAATTTTCTTGCCTAAAATCTGTGTCCCACTTAAGATAAACTGCTCTGTATTTGGCCCCTGAACTAAAATGAGTTTGATACCCCTGATCTGACAGATCATCAGTGATAAAATGTCCCAGATATGTAAATTTGTTACACACATTCAAATTGATGCCACATAATACAAACTGTTTTCATAAGAAGAAAAAACGCATTCTTTGACGTGATGCTATCCAACAGAAGCAGACCGTGCAGTGATGTCACTCCACCGCTGAACAAACAACAAAATGTAAAATTGGTATAGTTGACCTCTAACAAACAGTGGTTTGCTTCTGACCTGCAGCTCTCCGAGCCACCAGCCGGAGGAGTTTTTGCCGAGGATGAGGACAAGCTGGCCGTTTTCCAGAATAAGCTGGTCTGGGCCGGTGGGGGAGTGAGGCTTTATCACCTGGCCAATCTCTGAACACAAGACACAAATACAACCTGAAACCACTCCAAAGTACAGCTTTTCCTATCGTGTATAAGATTTAGTTTTGAGTTTTGAACAATACGCATAAATAACTTATAATGACATCACCTATCTTCCTTTGTATGATATTGAAAATTCAGTGACCTTGGACAGCAGAAATATGTGCAACTCATTTGTGTGTGAAATCCTGCTCAGCCAGCTCATGTGTTTACAAAAACAGTCTGACCTCTCTTTGTATGTTGGTTAGCTCTAATGCTGGCACAGAGGCAGAGCATCTACTCATAATCCAACACTATACTGTTTACAGTTACACACCTGTAGGGGGTCAAAAGAAACACCCCAGAGCGCAGAATCAAAGATATAGAAAATTTAACAACGATAGAGACATACTGCAGACTGAGATTACCTGGCTTTTTCTTTCCAGATGTGCTCGATGTCTGCAAAAAACCCAAAAAAACAACAAATACAGAGACATTCCTTAGATACAAGCTTTAATCGGCACGAGTGAATTAGGCGTCAGTGTGTGTGGTGTATCCTTACATCAGTCTCTTTGGGTTTGACGTAATTGCTGGGGAACAGGCCTGTTCGGTCGCCTCGAGAGCCATGCCACCACTCTCCCTCTCTCTTGCTCACCAGGATCACATCGCCCTCATTGAACGTAAGGTCACTAAGCTCTGGAGACTCGTACGTGTACAACGCCACATATTCTGTGCATTAAAAGAAGATACTGTATTTTTCACGACATCTATGTTATGTACATTTTAAATAGCAGTGAGCAGCAACTGTGCAGCCTGCTTAGAGCATTTCCCAATAGCATCCACATCATTACAGCAGTGCTATCATCTGTTACAATGCAGACTTAAACCAGAATGCCTTTCTGATACTGTGAGCTACTTCATAGGTACTGTATAGTTTGAAAAGCACTTCTTAAATACTACATTTTGATAGTTTAATTTGATTTATTTTCTAATTTATGTCTGTCCCACAGTCGTGTATATTTGCACTATTATCCTACGTTGTTATACTTAATGTGTGCTATTCTATTTTTGCTGCAACTTGTGAATTTCCCCTCTGGGGGATCAATAAAGGTCTATTCTATTCTAGTTAGTGGGTAAGATAATAAGGAAGGCTAGTTTAACTTAAAAAGGAAACAAATGTTTATGTTTCAATATGCAACACTTCAGTTTCTATTTTACTAGCTACTAACAAACGACTTTTAAATTATTGTGAAACGTAACATTTGTAAAATCCACCTTGTGTTTTTAAAAATATATCTTCTATGTATAACACACCACTGACCATACACCAAATCAGCAGATGGTAATTTAATGCTAAAACTTTATCAAGTGCAGCAGTATTTAACTACTAAGTATTAACTAGCGACAAGAGCCCCTGAGGGCCCCTCACATGGTGCCTATGGGCACCGTGTTGGTGACCTCTGGTCTATAGACTATTGGCTCATATCCCCAGCAGGTTGCCGTTTGTTTGTTTAAAGGAAAAAAGAGAAGCTTGGTAACAGCAGATTGCTTAAATGTGGCAAAAAACTACAACTAAAACCACCATTATGTCCGTTTCTTAGTAAACATGATTTTAACATAGATGTAAGACCTGACAGCCCTAATGTATGAAGCCTGAATGATTAATATTCCACAGAAACTCTTGGGGTACCTTCAAGCTGAGTCCCATCACTGGAGTCAGCGTCAGCAGGGAGGCTCTTCAAACTGAGAACAAAAGGAATTTATTATCTAAACATTTACTTCACAAACCTTTGAGTTCAAACATTAACTAAAAAGATTGACAGAACTTTTTCATGCAAATGTTAAGAGGTTTAGATCAGGTTTTTTTTCAAACGTGCAGCCTTATCGTGTTGTTTATTAGTCAGCCCTTGTAAACGCAGAACGAACAAAAACCAACTGACAGAACATCAACTCCTGCTTCACCTTTGCCTGATAATAATAATAATACATTTTATTTGAACATCAGCGCATTTCAGGTCACGTATTACAACATTGTGATTTCCTGGTTAAGTTTAGTCTTTCTTTCACCAGACTGGCTCAATAGATTTCACCCCACAACACAATATGCACAATTATAGCATCAAATTACACTTTCAGCACAACCAAAATAATTCCTCTTACCCACCCCAACTCCTTCTCCCCTGTTCCATCCCCCCCCCCTCACTACGGTGGAACACTGCCCTCTTTTTTATATTCTCCCTTTATAAAGTATTTCTGACTCATTCTTAGGGAGGGCTGGTGATGGTCACAATTAAGAAATACAATCCATTTATTCATTTCATTGGAATAATAAAACATGCATAGATTGCACTATGTATAGTGTTACCCTTCAACAGCATGTGCAGACAAGGAAAAAAAAAACCCGTCTTTAAAAATCAAGTTTGTTAAAATTTTGACTAAGTATAAATACCAATGACCTGCATAAAACATGTTCTCTGGTCACACTATGAAGTACAAATTCAAGTTATTTATTGGTCAGAGCACATTTCTTCTTCTGTTTTCTAACTGAGGATGTTTTGAGAATTTTATTTACTTGTTTTTGGTAAACCTTAAAAAAAATCATTGTTGGCAAAAGGAATGACTGTGTAAACAGATGAAATGTGGCCTCTATTTCCTTCCTGATTTAAGGAATGTAATCACCTGATGACCTGCATACTTTAAATTCAGGAACTTTCACCGTACATAAGAATGCATCTACCTGAACAGGTATGTTCACATTACTCAACAGGTTTACTGGTGACTAAAATATGTCGGTTTGGAAAGCAGGAGGGTGCATACCTCATGCCGCAAGGTAGCAATAAGCTCATAATCAAGTCATCAATGTAACCTGTAACCCAACAGCATTGATTGTGGTATATATCTGTATTATAGTTGTACATTTGTATTTCTAGAATTTTTTTCTACTGTGATGTGTGCACTTGTATTTCATTCTTATTTTATTAACAGTCTTGTACTTTTATTATGAAATTATGATTTCATTATGTACATTTTTCTCTTTCTTTCTTTCACGTTTATTCTATTTATTCGTTATATTTATTGAGCCTCTGTAACGCAAGTAATTTCCCCCTGGAATAAATAAAGTATTTCTGATTCTGATTACCTTGTGATGAGTTTAACCAAGGTGCAACAGCTTTATAAATTACTTTTTGATACACTTTCTGGAAAACATCCTCCTTACTTTGGTTAACACTTGTCTTAAATAACTAAAATATGTGCTCGAGGACTTACTCTGAGCTCTCTTCCTCGCCCAGCAGGGTCACATATGTCTTGGGGAACCAGCCCTTTTCACCGTTCAGCTCTCCCAGCCACCAGTTCTCCTGCTGCTCCAACACCTGAATCACATCGTCCTTGTCGAAGTCCAGGTGGTTGTCTGTTTTTGCCGTCCAGGAGCACAGCGCCTGGGCCAGCACGTTACCTACCACCTTCTATTAAATAAAAAGACATTTCAATAATGATCACGTGGTGAAGGGAACTCTTCAGTCCATGGCTTCACTGATAAACCTTTACCTGTCCTGGAGTCTCGGATGGTGCAGGATTTGGAGAGTGAGTTGGTGTGAAAGCAGACTTTGCTCCTGCAACCTTTGCAGCCTCGAGGGCATTGGAAAGCTGTGACTGGAGGGGCAATTTAGCTGGTGATGGTGCAGCAGTGGTAGTGGCTGCACCTGATGGGGTCACTCTCTCCACATAGCTCTCTGGGAACCAGCCCATCTTTCCCAGTCTGCTGCCATACAGCCAGCCCTCATCTCGCTCAACCGTCTCATCCACCTGAGAGGAGAGGAATTTGTATCATTACTGTACTATTGACACTCACTAATCTGTTTACATCTATATAATAGAATATAGCTGAGCACTGTGGCTATAGTTTAGTTCACCCTGATGTCGAGATATGGCTACAGCAATCATAACTAAGAATGGTAGGCATGTAATAGAATATTAAAATATATATGTATATCAAGAAAGAGATTCACATTAAAATGGTTAGTCAGATCCAAATACCCTTAAATTAAATCTAAATATTACTTAAAAGGTATGTTTTTTTAGAGAGAGAGAAAGAGAGAGAGAGAGAGAGAGAGAGAGAGAAACAAAAAAATTGTCAGTCTTGGTTGAACTTTCTGAAAAACTTTCTGAAAATTTTAAATAGATTTTTGAAATTGTTTAAAATTAAAACAATCTTAAACAACTGTATTTCTATATGTGTTCACTTAGAGAAATATAAATGTAGTTCAACTAAAATGCAGTAAAAAAAAAAAAAACATGTCTGAGCTCAAACATGATCAAAAACTAATTCTAGAAAAAGAAATGTCTTTAGGGTAGCCAGAAATTCTTGATATTAAAATGGGGTTAAGATCCAAAAAACATGGAACATGGATTCAAAATATAATGAAACTTGAGCCAAAAAAGTTAGAGAACCACTGGTCTAGTGTGTAACTCTTTTGGTTGGCCTTGTCCACTGGCTTGTGCAGTCATAACCTGATCAATTGCTGGCTTGGTGAAAGAAACATCAATAATTACAGCTTGAGTTATAGAATAAATCAAGACATTTGTTGTTCAGTATTTGCAGTCCAATATGGTAGAGATGCAATGTTACAGAAGACGATACCTAAGAGAATGCTGTAAGTCTTACCTCAACTATGTCCTCTTCATTAAAGCTGAGCTCTTCATTATTCCTTGCAGTGAAGGCGTAGAGAGCTTTGAAAGAAGAGAGAGCAGCAGATTTCCTGCGCTGTCTGTTCCTTAGTTGACCACCTGATGGATCATCAGGAAAATTAATAAACAGTCAACTTAAAGGTTAACAGTGCAATCGCTACAATGGACCAGTTAACAGTAGATAATAGGTTTTCCTTGCCGCCATGATGAATTCATGTTGGGTGTGGGACACATATGTATATGTGTGTATCCATAAAATGAAGAGTCCGTCCTTAAGACTGCTCTACTGTAAAGTGTCTTGAGATACCATTGGTTATGATTTGGCGCTATACAAATAAAAGATTGATTGATTGATTGAAGAGAACATTTTTATTGGGATGAAAGATATTCAGGGTTTGGTAATCCCATTATTTGCAAAACTGCTATGATTTAGATTCAGTCTCAATGATGATCAAATCTACTAAAAGCTATCAGCGAACAACAAGCTACAAGTACATCTGTGCCGTCTGATTTTGAATCTAAATAGTCATAACTGAATTTTGAACTGCAATAATTATATTGGTATTATATATGGTAAACATTTACCATTAAGAGCAGGTGTTAACATCGGTGCAATCAAGGAGAAGCGATCATCCAGCATAGTTACACAGTTATACTTCTTTGGTCATGTGACACAGATGTAACAACAATAGTTGCATCTGTCTCTGCACCACCATGATGTCCACAAGCAGTGATGGTGCTTGGGTACGTTAATTTACACTTTCTTTACCTTTGTGTAAAGTTGAAAAAACTGATCAGCTGTAAATTCGAATTTACATAGGGATTAATTGCTTCTCCATGGTTACCAGGATGTTGATCCTGACTCTTTTGCAGTTGAAGGTTTTGTGATAATGAAATTTGGTGCTAAAAAAAACTAATCAGTGATAAATGTTTTGATTAAAATCAGATTGACTTCAATCAGTCAACATTGTGTCAGATTAGGAACTTCCTATTCTAAGACAAAACCCCAAAATATCGTTGCCTATCATTTACATTCTCTAAGCTTTTTTTCTGTTTTTTGCATCAGTCATGTAAATGTGTAAAAAGTTTAGAAAAACAAAAATTTGATTTGATCTAGAATATTCTCAGTAAAAAAAATGACATAATCTAATAAATGTATTAATAGCAGATTATTTCTAAACAAACGGTTCAGAATTGGAGAGGGAAACATTTGTCTCACCCTTCCGCTCCTCCAGTCCCTTCAGCATTGCCTGGATATCCAGCCTCCCACCTGTGCTCGACGGCTGCTGACGAGGAGGCTCTTCCTTCCTCTTCCTCTCCTCCTCACCTTTCCTCCTCTGCTCTTCTTCCTCTTTCCTCTTCCTCTCCTCTTCTACCTTCCTTTTCTCCTCCTCACGCCTCTTGCGCTCTTCCTCCTGTTGCTGCTGAAGCCTTCTCCTCTCTTCATCCCTCTTTCTCCTGTCTTCTTCCTCATGTCTCCTCCTGTCCTCCTCCTCCTGCCTCCTCCTCTCTTCCGCATCTCGGACTGCTGCTTCCGCCGCCTTTTGTCGCTTCCTCTCCTCCTCCTCCCTCACACGTCTGCGTTCCTCCTCCTTCCTCTCCTCCTCCTTCCTGCGTCTCTCCTCTTCCTCTTTCCTTCGTCTTTCCTCTTGTTTTCTTTCCTCTTCCAATTTCCTTCTCTCCTCCTCGAGCTGCCTTCGTTCCTCTTCAAGCCTTCTCCTCTCCTCCTCGTGCCTTTGTCTCTCCGCTTTCCTCCGACGTTCCTCCTCTTCTCTCTTCTTCCGCTCTTCCTCCTCTCTTTTCATGCGTTCAGCCTCCTCCTTTGCTCTCAGATCTCGTTCAACCTGCTCTTTGGCTGCCTGGATGAGCGCCTGTCGCTCCCTCTCCTCCGCTTCCCTCCGTTTGGCTTCTCTCTCTTCCTGAAGTTTCCTTTGACGCTCTTCCTCTTCTCTCCTCAGTTTTTCCTGCCTCAAACGCTCATTTTCCATCTTAATACGCCTGTGAGTGTAAAGCAACCATTTATCATGATATATTCACGTATAGAAATCTACTTCTAATAAATAATTTGAGACACGTCCTTAAGATACCTCTGTTCCTCCTCCTCCTCCCTGCGCCTCTTCTCCTCCTCCATTCGTTTCCTCTCCTCCTCCTTGTGTCTCCTCTCCTCCTCTTGCTCCTTTTTGCGACTTAGCTCCTGGCGTTTTTCTTCTTTGACGCTCCGCAGTTTTTCAAGGACTGCCTGTTGCTTTCTTTGTCTCTCCCTCAGCTCCTGACATGCACAGAAACGCACACAGCGGATGAAAGAGTAAGCAAACGTCTGAGTAAGAGGAGTAAGGCTTAGTCAGCAAGAAAATAATTATCTTAACTGCGACCTTCTACTCTTTAAACCCTCAAAACCTAATGACAGTCAAAGATGACATCCTTGTTTGACCACAGTTCTACAAAAACCTATAATCAAAAGAAGTTAAAAAAATGGTGCGAACAAAAGCACAATTTTTTTAACCTGCATCTTGTAGAAGCTCAATTTTTTTTTTAGATTTTCATTCAAAACTAACATTTAGATCATGTTCTATCAGGTCCTACCTGGATCTCACTGTTGTACTGGTCCATCTCAGCTAGTTTAGCTGCAGTGTCCTGTTCCAGTGCATCCCGCTGTTGTTGCAGCTTAAAGCAGTTTGCCCTTTTCTCTGTGACCCCCACCATTAGGGTGGATAGGGTTGACGCTGCAGGGACATTATAAAAACAGTCAAATATTTTGAAATAATATTAAATGCCGGGTCTTATAATCATCAAAGGGATTTTTTTGTACTTTGTAATGGTGTGAATACTGCTTGCAGTCTGACTGCTGTGGTTTCATTCATCAGTACTGACCTGGTATGTTACCCACACTCATGGTTTTCAGTTTCTCTGACAGTCTCTTCTGCTCTGGAGTCAGCTGGTGCAACTTCCTCTGAAATTCCTGACCAAAAGTATAAAACAAATTTTAGGAGTAAACATTCATACTTTAAAAGTGCATCGCTTGTCCATGTAACCAGTAACATATACGCATTAAAACAATGAATGAATGAATTAATTACTACGACTGCTGGCAAAGAAAACCCAAGGGAAATGAAAACAGCTCCTAAGCACAGACCTCCAGCTGTTTCTGCAGGTTGTAAATATCCTGTTGCTGCGTCTCTTTTCGCTGCCAGTTCAGATCAAGCTGCGTTTTCTGAAGCTTCCTCTTGTTCTGAATGTCTCGCAGCCGATCTGAGATCTGACGGTGCTTGTTACCCTGAAACACGAACAGACGGGTGAGTAAAAGAAGGTGACGTCAATATCAAAGCTGATCATCTGTCTTTTCAGCTCTCACCACAGCCTCCAGCTCCATCTCCAGGCTCTTCTTCTTTGCTTTGAGTTTAACTATTTCATCCTGTTCCTGTACTTTCTTTATCTGGAGCTCGCCTCGCCGCTTCCTCTCCAACTCCTCTTTCCTCTGACGCTCCAGCTCCCGCTGTGCTGCCTGGAAGTGACCAACACGAGAAAATTGTACACAGCATCTACAACAGACCCTCGGCCTAATTCAATGTGGCCCCCTCAAATAAGTACATAAAATAATGACGACGACACACATAATGAAAAAAATTCACACAAAATGAGAAAAAAGTACACACAAAAACAAACCATTTGTTATTTCTTGTATAACTGTTCAGATCAATAATTAATTATTCTAAATACTAACATGACTAATAATGATGGCCCTCAGATCAGAGAATCAGACGTTTGTGTCGTTCGATGTAATCTACTACATATACAATATTTATATGATGAAGATCAGAGTTTTGTTCAAAAATTTAGTTTAATTTAACTTCATTCTTAAATAAACAGTCATTAATATGTGTGACTAGATGTTTTTGCACTGTGTGACAAACCTTAACAAGGCACCATTTATCTGACAATGTATGTAAAAAGCTCTTTGTAACAACTTTCACCTCTTTCCTTTCCAACTCCTTCTGTCGTTCCTCTTCTCTCTGCCTCTCCAGCTCTCTCAATCGCTCCTGCCTCTTCTCCTCTTCCTTTCTCCTTTGTTCCTCTGCCTCTCTGGCCTCCCGCTCCCTCTTCTCTCGCTCCTCCCTTTCTTTCTGAGCACGCCGTTCCTGCTCCCTTCTTTCTGCCTCCTGAAGCGCCAGGCGTCTTTTCTCCAGCTCTGCGTTCCCTTTGTCCAGGTTGGCTTTGAATTTGTCCTCAAATGTCACTAAATATGTAAAGAGGTAAAAAGATGTAGAACATATTTCTATTCCAGTTTCGGTTAATGTCGTTAAATACACAAAATAGTGTTACTGTAAATAAAGAGTTTCTAATCTTTATTTGGAAAAACAACCATGATTAAAGACTGTGAAATTAGAGCAGATAAATATTAGTTAATAATGAACAACAGAGCTTTTCTTGTGAAACAAACGGTAAACAAAACATGATATAAACATAAGCTGGATGTAAACCAGTAAAAGAACATGAGCACCACAAACATTCCATTCACATGTTATGTATCACAATGATACAAGTGGCTAGTGTCAGAATAAGAAGTGTAAATGATTCTTGCAAAAATCAACAGTTTCTTTGAAAACCACACAGCTGCACAGAACGCTAGCACACAACACAGCTGCTACACATGGCTACTCCCTGTGTGTTGTTCTGTAAGCACTCACTATTGGGTCTGGCTTTCTGTGGCGGCTCTACGTCAAAGTCATCCATCAAACCTGCATAGACAGAAGTGCTGGATCCATTCACTGTAGTCCTGCAATAAAATAAAATAAATATTCCGATCATTTTGGGATATTTTCAATGTGTGAAGCGGTTTAAAATGTATGTTTAGTGTTGAAATGTTAAATGCCTTTTACAGGGTTCTTACTCAGGGTGTCCACATACCTTTGTGATGGTGGCACCAGCTCTGTTGGTAGGGTGATTGGCAGCGGTTGTCCACACCTTGCCATGTCCACAAGATGCATTGCCAGAATAAACTCTTCAGCTTTTAGCTTCCCATCCTTATCTACATCAGCCAACGTCCTGTCAAAGGATCCAAAATATGCATGGATTTAGGTTTATTTTACAGTGGACAACCATGATCACACCTCTTTGCTTATGTTTACATGTATTTGCGACATAACATGGTATAAAAAAGATAACCAAAAATGTGTTTAACATGTAGGCTACACAAAACTTTTCTGAAAAGAAAAGGGTACAAAAATGGTGAAAGTTTATTCAAATTAACACGCGACAAAACAAGTTCAGACACACGCAAAAAAATAAAAATACAGATGTCTCACCAGATTGAAGCCAGCTGTGTCTGTGTCAGCATCGTGGTTGCCATGGCACTTCTCACCTGCTGACCTGCGAACATATGAGATAAAAAATAGGGAACAAACTTAACACCAAGCATCTGATTTGTGTAGTAGTTAAAACATGTAACTAAAGTGACAAACTCAGTTAAATATTTCAACTGACAAACAATGTGCATATTGACCATGGAAGTGTGTTTATCGTTGGATCCTAATTTTAATTTGACATTTGATTTAAAAAGCAAAACACAAGATAAAGTAATAAAATAAGAAATAATCAGATACTGTGACATTTAATCACTGCTTTACATACAATAATGTGCAACGTCATCCAATGCATGTGTGCTTACATATGCTTTTCAGGGATCATGCAGCATTTAAAAAGGAACAGGTTGAGCAAGGTGTGTAGAACACAAATTCACACTTGACAATAAGTGTGAAACTGCCCTGGCATCTTAACACACCTGCAATCAAAGCTGATACTTCCTCAGCACTGACTAAGGCACGAGGCATTAAGCCAGTATAAACAGAGGAAGGGCCACCCTTAGGAAACCATCAGCGATTCTTGCATATGAGCGTTCAAGCCAGTATTTCTCTTAGACTGATTTTGAGCAACATGTTCACACTGTACACATAAACGGTACCAGTAAGGAATCCAATCATCTGTTTATCCAAGCTGTTGAACTGCTGCCTGTATTTGAGTCTGGAAGCGTGTGGCACAGCCCAGTCACTGGGAACTGCAGACATGGGTGTCATAAAGGATGGAGATGAGAGGCTAAAAAAATAAAATAAAAAAATAACAAAGATTTATACGTATTCATAAGGAGTAAAACAAATAATAATAATGATAAAGGATAGTTCTCCTTGATGCCAGTTTGTCATATTTACCTTCCAGGTCCTAAATCCAGCAGGGATGGAGCCTTGTTCATTCCACCAGTAGAAGATGAGAGTCCAAGTGGTGACGGGTAGGATGCAGATAGAGGCAGACCTAAAGCACACACATTTCACTGCCAAGTTATATTCAGGACAGTTTATTAAACCTCTTAACAAAACCTTCATCACTGTCAATACTTGTATATTTTCAACTGAAGCTGACAGCTCTCTGGGAGCTCATTAAAGCTTTGTCTAGAACACAGTGGTATAAATTAAATAAATATTTTCTGATTTAGATTAATGACTCTCCAAGCAGCCGTTCCTCCTGAACTGTTCCTTACAAAAAGACAAACAATAGCGGGGAATAATGCGAGAGAAACTTAAAAAAAGAAATAAGCATAATATGTACCTGTAACTAAAGATCCAGCAGGAATTGGTTGCAGGTACTGAGGTATTGCCATTGTGCCGTTTGGCAGTGTTGCGTTTCCCACAGAGGGCATCATGGGCCTCACTGGGGCGGAGGCCATTAGCGGGCTCAGCCCTGTTGCTGTGGGACCCAAATGGGAGAGGCCTGTCATAGCCATGGATGGTGCGAGTCCAGGGGTTGCCATGGTGATAGGAGTGAGCATGGTGTAGTTTGCTCCAGACATCATGGGCATGGTAGACATGGAGCTCAGACCTACAGCCAGGACAGAAGTCACATATCAGACTATATATTAGTTCACATTGGTCAGTCAACAGATTAGGTACATAGAATAGGTTAGAAACATTTACAAACTAAATACCATATTATTTTCTCAATAAAATTAATATTATCAGTAATGTGTTTATATCAGTGCTTTTGGTTATAAATTGATTTTTAACTTTTATTATTCTTTTATAATGTTGCTCCTGTTTTAAATTCACCTCTGTTTTATTATCCTCTGTGTGATGTTGCTCCTGTTGTTTTAATTTCACCTTTGTTTTTAGAGCATTTTGTGATTTTTATCTGGGAAAAATCACTATATAAATAAGATGTACTTACTTACTTACTAGTGTTTCTCAAATGGGGTAAGTGTACCCCTAGTGGTAAAAGAATAAAAAACATGGGGATTTTAAAATGTGTATTTTTGGTAAAAAAAAATGATGTATCACAAAATGATTAATAATAATGATGATGAAAATGTTTTTGATTGGAACATGAACTGAAAATATAAGGGTAGAAAAGATAAAAACTATAAATCTAAATCTAAAGTGTCTGTGGAACAATCAAAGCTGCTCACACAGACACTGAGGTGGACACTATTACTATGTTTGAACCACATGACATCTGACCAGTAATGTGTATATATTCATGAACGAGAACAGATTGATGAGTATTTTATGAAATGTATTTTCTGTATTGATCTTATAGTGAGTGTTTACAAATAATGACAGATGTTGAATGAGACGATGTATTTGTCCAGATGTGTTGCTGTAAATGAGAGGTGTGAATGTAATGTACAGGTGTGCAGCTGTACATGTGTGTGCGTGGGTCAGTGTACGTGCATATTCTGAGTGTTCTTGATTGATTGTTCTTGCACATTTTACTATTGTAATTGATTGCTTGTTATTGTATGTTTTATACATGTAACCAGGAACTACAGATGGAAACTAGCTGTTTAGCTATAATCTGGTGTAGAACATCTGTGTCTTTTATCATCTTAATGTCTCTATGCATTGTCCCTTCAAATAAAGACAAAAAAATAAATAAATCAGGAACCACTAAATACTGTTTTATTCCACTTATTTACAGTGTGATTCTTTAAAATGAGTGTTACCATTCATTCATTATGCCCTATAGTTGTTTTTTATAGTATTCTGAGGAGAATATTGTACATGGACAAAGGCGGTGCTTCAGCCAAAAAAGTTTGAGAACCACTGGTTTAGATGATCAAAACAAAAGTAACATACCATAGGTGGAGTTGCTGAGAGTGGGAACAGCCACTGGCGGCTGCTTCATGATGATTGGCAGTGCTGAGGGAAGGTTCGTACCCTGGAGCTTCAGCTTTACAAGTTTCATGGCAATGGAAAACTCCAAGCGGTCCATTTTTCCATCTTTGTTCATGTCAGCCAGAGCCCTGAGAGAGAAAGCACAACACCATGAGACGATGTAAAGTTATGAACCAACCAAAAAGCTTGATTTGATTTCTCAGAGAGCTTTTTACTTTAACAGCATATATAATTCTCACCATATCTCAGCCAGCACGGAGGCTGGTAAGCCTGATTGGAGGAAAAACTTCCTTGCCTGGTCCCCTACAGAAAAAGAAATGGTTAAACTAGAGTATAATTGTCATATTAGCATCTTAACAACTAAATGGGTTTTCCATCTCGTCAATATGAAATACCCTAATGGTGCAGTCGCTATATTAGCTAATGATGAACCAAGTTGGAAAACAATAAGCACTGTATAGTGAAAGGATGCAGTCACAGAGGTGTGTACCTGAAACATAGCCATGTAACGGGGAGAGGGTGTCAAACTTTTGGTCATGTTTGTTCCTCTCCTCTGGAGAGATTGCCCACACACTTGGAGCACCTAAAGAAAGGAAAAACGCTATCATGATACCATTCAAATTGATCATGTATAAAAATTGGTCAAGATAAACAAGCTCCTCTGCCTTGGAAATATATATATATATATATATATATATATATATATATAATAATTAAACCCTAATCTAAATACTGCAAACAAGTTGCAGGTAAACTTCTATTCATGAATTGAAAGTAGGGCTGGGCGATATATCGAATATACTCGATATATCGCAGCTTGTAGTCTGTGCGGTGTTGAAAATGACCATAGCGTTAAACTTGCGGACTTTTTTTTTTTTTTTTTTTTTTTTTTGAAATGTCATCTTAATGACAACATGCACAAAAGGGCACTATTTGTTTTAAAATATTGTAGTGGCATTATGTACAAAAAGTGCACTTTAATTTTGTGTTTTGAAATGCCATGTGAGTTGCATCCTGCACTAATGTCTTGTTTTGAAATGTCTCTGTGACAATTTTGCACAGAACGTGCACTTTCTGTTGACAATTTTATGTTTGAGCCACTCACTGTTTAATAAATACAGTTATGTCAACTTTGACTTAGTTGTGATATCCCCTTTTTTGCATGAAAGTTTAAAATTGGCATATATTAATGCAGTATGATCAAGAATGTTTTAATGTAGACATATAGAATCATCATACTGGTGTGATTTTGTGCATCAAAGTGTTAATTCAAGGGTAATGCAAAATATCGAGATATATATCGTGTATCGTGACATGGCCTAAAAATATCGCAGTATTTATAAAAGGCCATATCGCCCAGCCCTAATTGAAAGCTGACAAGTTAAAAATGATTTACACAAATGTACAGATGAGATAATGGAGAAGGTCAAGGGAAGCTTCTGGGCCAGCTACGGACTGGGATTGCACTGGTATTGACAGAGATAATAACGCTCTGTGTTTCCTCTGATGCTGTGACTTAGAGAACACACTCAGGCTTTCATTGCATGCACAGTTCAATCCACCAGAGATCATCATAGATATGTCATTATAGATTAGATCTTCTATAACTTTGGAAATGTTGCTAAACCATGGAAAAAGAAGGGGGGGGGATATAGATCTAAAGAGTTAAAAAAACGTCAAAGAAAAATGATTCATACATGGAGCAGTAAAGAGCATTAATGGGAGGAGCACTAGGAGTTAAGTGACACAAACTAAATGGGTCTTCTTACCATTCATGTTTGCATGTGGAGTACTCCCAGTGACGTCCTCAGCATCGGCTCACAGCCATCTGCAAAATACACATTCACAATCCAGTCAAGGGTCAATAATGCAGCTGAGACTGGACAGCACTATCTCTAGGGGCAGGGCGGGGGTAAAACAGGCAACAAGGGGATCTGTGAGGGGGCTTGTGGTCGGTCAGCAGAGTCTAACAGGGCTTCTCCTGTTCGCTTCAGTCAGGAACTCTATGGAAACGTCCCAAACCACGTGGACTTGATTTAGGACCAATCCTCGCTGACTGTGCAGAGTCCAGACAACCGTGTGGCACATACTTCACAGCCAGCTTGATATCACAAGACCAGAATTCTATTAGCAACATCACCCAGTGCATGGATTTAAATTATAATAATAGATATCACAAAAGCAAGCAACGCTTCAATCAAATCAGTCAAACGCCCCTTAATTTTGTCCACAGTAAACTTAAATAAAGTGCTGCTAAAGACAACAACAGGACATTCAACTGCTCCGCCCTGTTTAACAAGATGGCTCACTGCATTTTAAAATGCAATTAACCATTGACTGCTAGTGTACCGTCTGGTCTGATTAAGCTGTCGTGAAACCTATCATAACACGGCTGTATCTTGACTTAGATGACGTGAGCCAATCTGAGATACTCTGTAGTTTAACTGTTATTCATGCAAAAGAGATCTGTGTGAAAATGACATTCAGAAATCATGAACTGCCACTTTCATTGAAGGGAAAAATGAGTAAGTGCGACTTGTTAAGATCAAACATTACAAGCCATTGATAACAATCACATACTGCTTGAGGTATTTCATTATGTAATAAAGTAGTGAAACAAATACTCCATAAATACAGTTGTACTTCACAACTCAGCTTACACAAGTGATTTCAGAACTCGCTTTCTATGTCAGTTTCGTCATGCTTTCTACACAATTTTGTTGAGTCATGTTGATAACAGGATGGAAAAGGAACCAGTTGAACGCTGTCAAAACTTGTTTCAAGAAGCAGAGACAGACATTCCAACTTGGGTAGGACTGGCTAACACTTAAAACATGAATATATATAGATTTATTTCATTTTGATATTAAAGAAATATAACAGGGATGTCAAATAAGTGGAGCTCAAATCCAGCCCATGAAAAAGTAATAAATTGACACTGTGGGCCAGATTGAAGGTACGTATTTTACATCAAGTGAAACATGCATTGTATTAGTTTAGTTAATATTGTATTCATTTCAAACTGCAAACATTTATATATAAGGCTTTAACAAATAATTCTGATGTAATGGACTTTTCATAATGCTAAAAGTATTCTAAAGTATTACTGTCATGTGAGAATATAATATAGATGAGGATATTCTGTTTTTGAATAGCATTCCTTTTATCCAAGTTTGTAAACTTCAGTTTGTGAAGTAGTTCTACTCACTGAAAGATCTCAACTAGAAAAGGCTTTGTTGCTGTGGGAGGTTTAGTACTTATTGTGTGTTTCTAGAAGTCCAAACAGACAGAATCAATATGATGAAACTTGTATGATTAAGAAATGGGGGTGGGATTCATTAAGTCTTTCTTCTTCCCACTAACATTTGAGCAGACTCATTATTACAATTATAAGTGTACATGAATCATATCTATTATTTTGAACATCTGGTTGCTTTTCTCTGTTGGGTTTCCTTGTACACAAAGAGTTTTTTTGGGTTTTGTTTTCTTGTCCCTGCTGAAAAAAAAATTTAAATAAATTAAGCCAGATTTTCTGCACGTGGAGAACATGCAAACTCCACACAGCATGGAGGTCCAAGTACCAGGAATCAAACCCAGAGTCATATACGGTGCTAATCACTAGACAACCATGCATGTTTTAAAAATAAGAAACTAAACATTATATTATGTACAAGTGTTGAATATTTAATTGATCATATTCTGAAGTGAGATTTATATCAAGGAGGTAGTGTGCCTCCTTCCAGTCTCACTAAGTCACAGGCTGTTCTGTTTATCTTATTTAATGCTATGGAGTAACAGGGAGGAATCCTGTGGTCAGTCATAACTTAGTACATGTGTAGACAGAGACACATCAAATGTACCATACAAGGCCTCTTTGTTGACAAAAGACTGATATGTTGGTTGTTTTATGCAGGGTTTGTCTCTATATTTATAGAACTGATTTTTGGCTGCAGCACTGTGCTGGCTTTTGAAATTCAGCCACTAAAGACAACCTTTTTTCTTTAGATTTAAGACACACAATAAGATTGGGAATATCTGAAATATCAGGAAAAAAATAAAATGATAAAATCAGGCAAGGAATTTAAAACTAAACTTTGGTTTTGAGTTAAATTCCCCAAAAACTTAAAGAGTAATAACACCCTGCTTTCTCCTGGCCTGCCACTAGGAAGTAAATTCTAAAAATGCATTGATTATGGGCTGAGCAATTAAGACACACCCAGTCTATACTATAAAATCTCCAATGAACAATCTATGCTATGTTATAGCTACTCATTACTCAATATATCTATACTCTATTCAGCGGGGCTAACAGTGCTAGTTTGTGAGGCAAGATGGTTTCAAAACATCACATGATCTTGTTCTCAGCCAATAGCAGAAATAAATTGTAGTAGCCAGGTTTCAACCCATAGAGGGTAGTAACTGACATTTTACAACTAAATATGCCAAATTGAAATACTTTGACTGAAATGTTGAGAGTTGGACCAGTATCAGTCAACAGCATTACTTCATAAACCTTGAAGAAGCACCAAAGCAAAACTGGCACATGAGCAGTTGTGGGGAGAGGAACTAGCTGGGCTACCGCTATTAGCATAACTCCAAATCCAAATAGAAAGATGTCGACGCAGGAGGATGGTTAACGTGCCCTTAAAGGTCCAGTCTGCAACTCTCAGATCCCTCTCAGCGTCTCTGCCGATGACGACATGGTTATTTGTTACCGTGTGATTGGCTAAAACAAATCATGGTGGACAGGCGCTTCGCCCAAACAGTTTCAAGCATTCTGTTCATGTCCCTCCCTGGTTCTGAAAGGATTCGCCAGACACAAACCCAGATTGATGTGGAGAACTCGAGTTAGAGGAGGGGCTAAACATCAATCTGGCTGTTGCCAGGTTACTACTTCATACCCAAATATATTTGTATACAGCAGATTAAAGTGGTTTTGGCGTTTAGTTACTCTTTAAAGACAGAAGACAAAGAGAGTCCTTAAGAGCCCGTATCATTACTCGATGCTTGAAGTTAATTAGAGGCATGTTCAGCACTGTTTCCTCTCAGTTTGATTAGTTCTTCTTATTCAGTCAGCAGACTCAAACAATAAGGTGGAAGAGGATAAAGGAGGAGAGAAATTCCAATCTTTCAACTCACCACTTCCTGCCTACTGGTCTATGAGCAAAAACATTTCCTTATCCAGCACGAGTTGACAGGGGTGACCATGGCATTTAGCAGAGAAACAGCTCTGATAATGACATCATCTCTCTGGATAATTATGGGCTTCATGGCTATGAATTATTTACTTGAGGATAATATTAAAATGAAGGGCTGTTTAAGCAGCACAGGCAAACCACTGATCAGCTCATTGGAGCAGTGTTTAGGAGAAGATACATGAGATAATGAGAAAAACCTAAAGAGAATGAGAGTAAAAACAGGTACAGTTTCTGTGTGGCGTTGTTGACCCTCAAGAGGAGAGAAAACATCCACAGAGAGAAAATTTACTGTCTGCCATCTGTCACTCTCTCCCCTCCCTCTCTCTCTTTCTCTTCCACTCTCCAACCATTCACTCATGTGTCATTCGCCCCTTCTTCAGTTTCAGCATCTTTATTTCTGCACGTGTCCTTACACTTACTTGAAAACATTGGTGCAAAGAAGTGAATACAATATATCCCTCCATTTTTTTTTAGAATACTGATTCATTAGTTGAGAAAACAAAGATACATACAGAAATAATATTAAAAGTTGGACAGTGACGACTTTTAGATAGGACTGAAACAATGATGAATAAGTTTTGTTTGTTACTCAAACAGATATTGCCTATCACAATATAAAATGTTTATTTATATAGTTCAAATAGGGCTGGGCGATATGTTTGATATGAAACACATATCATGATACATTTTCCAGTCGATATCAATATTTATTGATTCGATTTTTTAAGGACCAGAAGAAAAATAGCCACATTTAAATACTTTTTTTTATTTTAAATGTAATATTTACCATTTAAAAATAGGTCAACACAACTATGGAAACAAAAAAAATTAATGTAAATGTAGTGGTAAATGTGCAAATATAAACTTATAAATAATGAATAAATAATAAATAAATGCCAAATCAAACAAAATGTGCAGCTGTTCTTCTGCCTACATCCCCCAGAATGTCTTGCGGTTCTGTTTAATTTATTTATTAATTTAGTTCAGTGAATTTATCTAACATTCTATCGCACATATTTCCTATTGATATTGATCACACGTCTATTGTGATACAATATTGTTACTGTTTTATCGCCCAGGCCTAAGTTCAAATCAAAAATTGGGTTAATATCATGTTTATAGTTTTATACATAAAATCGCCAGCAATGAGTGAACTGACTGGTCATGTTAAGGCTCCAGTTGTAAAATGTAACCTCTACTAATGTATAAGGGTGTCCCTATCCTATATTGGATATTGGTCCAATAACAGCAAAAAAATAATGAAAATAAATATCATTAATTAGTTTTTATTGGATTTTTTTAGGTTATTTCTCAGGGTCATCTTCTATCTTATTTATTTTATTCAATTGTAGAAAATGTTTAAGGCAAAACTGTAAGTAACCCATTGGTTATTAATAAATGGGTTTGTTTTTCTACCTACTGTTCCTGACTATTGTTCTCTATTTGAGAAATATCACTTTATCAAGCATTTCTAACATTACACACGACAAAATAATCAAAAGCATGTATGATTCATGGTGACAAGGTATTGTATCAATATTGGTATCTGCCAATACTGAAGGCTGCAATATCAGTAACGGCAATGAAAAGTGATAAATGGGAAATCTGTGGATGGTTTACTTTCGGCTCAGCGTTTTCAGAGTGGTGGATAGATAGACGGCTCCATGAGGAACTGCCCAACCGATTCAGCTTCAACTCCTGACTGAATTCAGCTGCAGACGCAGATTTGCAAACATCATGCAAATCTTTCTGAAATTGCTTACCTATGCACGCTAACACACACTCAGCTGTGGGCAGCAAAATGAAAACAGCTCATTCACTGGAAGCACTGTGATGAATTCCCGGAGTAGAGGTGGAGTACCAGGGCTCCACCAAACCTCCAAAGCCTATTTGATCTATACTGTACAATGAAGGTTAAAAACAGTCTGAGATCTGACAGAAAACAGACATTAATCTGCAACAATTAGATACTGTACGTACAGATCTATCCTAAATAGTCACTAAAGTGGTCCCTTTACCCACATAAGTGTGCATATAACACTGTGGGTGGCTTTTATGATTTAAAATAACATCAAATTAAACATTTTAAATACATTTCACTGTGTTGTTATCACCATGTGGTTGCAATGAGAATGAGCAGTTACTTAGCTGCTCATTTTCAAAAAGCTGTTAAGTATTACCGTACTTTTCTGCTTCTTAACCCATACTGGTTAATGGTAGGCCAGTTCTACTTCCCACACTTATACACAAGTCCATGTACTGTTGTCAAGGTTTAGTACTACAGAAATAGACACATGACTCATACTGCCTGTAGTTTCAACCTGTTGTTAAACGGCTCCTGCACAGTCATGCAAAGGTGATGAAACATGCACGTATTTGCTAACTAAAAGCTCAATACAGTGAAAGTACCATTAAGACTCAGGACTGGGAACAAAAAATGACAAACATTGAGTTTGAATGCGACATAAAAATCAGTCAATATCAGTCTGCAAAATTTTATATTTGTCAATTCTATGCATTGTTTGGGGGGAATAACATGTCAATTTCTGATATTGTCCCAAAACATGTTCACTGTACACATAGGCATCTGTTGGAGTTTTTCCTTTGCAGTCTGACCTTTTATTTTCCCCTTAAACTTCCTAAAGGAGCATGCAGGCACGCACACGCACTTCTTAATGTAAGAGGAAAATTTATGTTAATGCTACTTTTGACTGAATGCATTATTTTGTACTTTTATATTCTTACTTGAACTTTATTTTGGAATTTTGAGTTGAAGAGCAATAAATATTGCAATGTTAAGGAATTCATGTTTTTTTTTTTTCATTTTAGATATATAAATCAACATGTATAAATTACTTTTAGTCAATTAATGGGGAGATAATCGAGTCGAATCAAACTGGAAAAAATGAATCGTAGGCCTGGGCAATATATTGAGATTCAAGATATATCAAGTTTTCCATTTTGGCAATATAGAAAATTCCAATATCGCCTATATTGATATTTTTTTTATCTTATAGCTTTTGCTACATCTCAGAGCAGCATGAAAAGCACAGTTCGATGGATTGCTGAGTGCGTCCTAACCCAGACCTTCCCCTAAACAAGCCACACTACAGAACTCACTCACACTTGCTGTCCCTTATAGGACAAGAAGCCAAACGTGGGACATATTGTGCAGCCTTTTGTTAATAAATGTGCCTGTGTAGCATTTTTCCATCAGCAAATTTAACCTAGAAATGTTTTTCAGATTTATATTGTATATGGCCATTTTGAGAGAAAATATTGAGATATTGGTCCATATCTCCCAGCCCTAGGCCTAAATTTGTTTATATGTAACTTCCTTTTGATCCATACTGTTCATGGACGTAACATATTACACATGATCTGTTACAACAGGTGTGATGTAACAAACGTCAACAGGAGTTGCAAGACAAATGAAAATCCATCTAAAGATGTATATTTAGTATTACATTAATCTTTAAGGAGATTTCACTATTTCTAAATTCATTGTGAAACACTTTTAGCTAAAGTTATGTTTGACTGGCATGCAATAAAAAAATAAACTTCACACTGAGGAGGTGTTGACCTATTTTTCAGATTCTATCTGATTTCTGGATTATGTAAACTGCTTAAAGTGTACATGTGGACTGTCCTTGACCTGAGCTGCTTCTGGAGCAGCTTTGAACACATCCCTTACTTTTAGTCTATGTTCACCTGCCCGTGAATGTTTTGACCCGTATGCTCAGTTAAGTGTAAACCTTGTCCCCATATGAATGACAAACAGGACAGATGACACCTTTAAACTATTTTCTCCTTTATAGACTGGTTAATTTTTCAATCATATTTCATAATTCTCTGCTTGTATCCTAACAGGATAGATACACAGTGAATAGCTGCTAGTACTCACTGTTAGAAGGCCCTGGCTGCGTGGTGAGTTATCCACTCTGAGCTGAACGTTGGCTGTATAATTTCTGTGGCTCCTCTTCATTGCCCAGCGTTGCCTGGCTGGCTGACTATTGGCTGATTGATTTTCAGCTGCCTCATTCGCTGACCTCATGCTATTGGCATCAACTGGATCCACAACTCTCTGTTTGAAAGCTCTTACTCTCAGATCACATGAAGGGAGAATCATTTGTGATCACACCACACTTTTAACGTGAAGCTTTTAATGAATGCATAGAGCAATACCAGGGTTCCTACAGCTTCAGTCCAATCAAGTTCAAAACTTTTTATTGACAAATGAAGTTAGAGGTGTCCCGATCTGATATTGGTATCAGATATCGGTCCGATATCAGCCAGAAAACAAATATCAAATTTCATCGAACTGCATCTAAAATCACCAATATAAGTTCTCTGATAAAATGTTCCGTTCCAGCACTTCTATCCATAGGTGACTGTGGTTCACACTCCAACAAAGTAACTACTGTTGTTGACTATTGTTCTCTGAGTAACATCACTTGATAAAACCTTTTCTAACATTCCACACTACAAAATAAGTCATTGATATTTTTTTAATTAAAAAAATAAATAAATAAATTAAATGTATGATTCATGCTGATTTATATCGGAAATGAAAAAGTTGTATCGGGACATCCCTAGATTTTAGTAGACCAAAGTTCCTGAGGTCATCTCACATGGTCCATGTGGGCTACGTGTTGGTGACCCCTGCTCTAAAAGATCTTCATAAAACCTGAATTACAATAACTGATCTGTTTTAGTTACATTTTGGTTCATGATAGAATACAATTGTGATAAACTGGTTATTCTTGACCAATATACTAACAATGAAATGGACTTCCAGTCCTCTAAAACTAAGGTTGTTGTGGTTAGGGCTGAACGATTTTGGAAAATAATCTAATTGCAATTTTTTTCCTCAATATCGCGATTGCAATTTAATATGTGATTATTTTTTCAAGGGTGCTCTTGTCATGTGTTTTTCAATGAACACAAGCAATAAATCAATATGTTTCATAATAAGCAATTTCAGATTTATTTAAACTTTAAATAAATATAAAATATACATTTTGAAGCACAGATTACAACAATAAAGCAAACAAACCTGTGGCTTTACCTCTTCAACATATTTAACTAACTTCACATTTCATGAAACATGTAATAGGAGTGTGACAATATCTCGATACGGCGATATATCGCAATAATTTTCCGCACGATCGATTATCGATATGCTCGCGCCAAGTATCAATTTTTTTAATATTTATTTTTTTCAAAACCTTTTCTGCTTTTTCACTAAAATGTGCAGGTAGGTTTTCACTGTTTGTTGAAGGAATCAATATATTGTTTACTGGAATACTGCACTATAATTTTGTCACTGGTAAAAAAAACCCTATTTTTTATTTACAGAAAGTACTATTGGAGATACTTATTGGTTTACACTGGTATGTTGACACTTATTTACAGAAATTTTGCACTAAAATAGTGTCACTGCTCATAGAACACTTTTTCAATTCATTGTCTTTCAGAGATACAAAATAAAAAATTTATTTTTTCACTTAATCTTTTTTTTCTTGTTATGTCAGATTATTGTAGACTGATTTATGACCAATATATCGATAATCGCAGTAGCGTCATATCGTGAGATAATTGTTATCGTGAGCATTGTATCGTATCGTGAGGTATCCAAAGGTTCCCACACCTAACAAGTAAACATGTGGACTGCACTTCTGAAACACACTCTGAACTTAACAGGACAAGACAGGACAAGAAAAAAAAAAAACTGCAGCCTTTGCGATTAGAAAAATCACATTTTATGATATTGCAATAATATCGCAAATGCAATTAATCGTTCAGCCCTAGTTGTGGTACACTGTAGGCCTACAGGTGTGAATCAGCACAATTTTCTATCCAAGGCTGATGTTAAAGCACAGTGTTGTCCTGAATCTACCCGACCATGGTCAGTTCTTCATTAGATTGTTAAAACCTGGATCAAGTTAACCTACAAGAACAATCTGGACTTGAGAAGTCTCAGTAAAGCTACACCAACAAGAAACTCCAGTTGATCATACAATGTCTGGCAAAAAGAGAATAAAGAAGCAGCTTTACTTTACAAGATACTGACACGTTGGTTGTGTGTGTGTGTGTGTGTGTGTGTGTGTGTACTGATAGAGTTGCATTCCCTGATCACTTGTCACTGACTACAACCTGTCTGACTAGTTGGATGAATTGAGGAGGCTTCTCTTCAACTCTGACCCATTTCTCAGCCGTGTTCACCATAAATAATCATGTTGTAAATGTTCCTTTCCCCCAGCATGTAATAAATATAGCTTCCTCATCTAACAGAGTCCATCTTATTTCTGAGTAGAGCAACAGAAGCATCACCATTAAATGCACTTTAAAGATGCTTCCTTTGACACACCGCTACCACAACAGACACACGGTCATTTAACAACACAAATACACGAAAAACACACATTAAACCCCTTTGGAAAGAGCTGAAACACAACTATTACAAACTAAACTCCCACCCACGCTTTGAACAGGATACTTTTGGTGTACGTACCTCTCTCTCTCTCTCTCTCTTCGCGGTCACTAAACACGCTAAGTTCTGGTGGGTTTGCCGGGTTTCCCAAGTACCGAACCGGACTTTCAGGTCCACGTCCGCACACACCGCAGAGGTAGTGGGACACGGTGTGAGGACGGAGAAGTTTAGCAGCACCGGAGCTCAGAGGACCTGTTGCTGACAGTTGTGTGTGTCACACCAACAACATGGCTGACTACCAGTACTCAGTGCTCACCACAGACCCTAGGGGGCGCTGTTAACCTCCTCTACAGTCAGTGGAGAGAGAGAGAGAGAGAGACGACCTCCAGCCCCCACAGACCTTATAGTTCCACTACATTTATGTATATATAGATAATCGGCCCATACGTGCATGAATATATACACATGTAGGTGTTTGTGTACATGTACAGTACTGTACGTATATATATATATATATATATATATGTACTTGTACAACCGAACGCATGTGTGTGTATATTGATATATCTAAAATTATGTACATAACCTTAACATAACATTAATAACTTAATTGTAAATTTTGTTCTACATGTGTATTTTAAAAGCCTATTTTATAATTCTATTTTAATCTTATTGTTTTGCACAAATGTAGCTAATTTATAACATTTAATCTTTTCGTGTGTACATGGTTCTCAACACTTGCTTTGGCAATGTAAACCTGTTTTCTCATGCCAATAAAGCTGTTTTGATTTGAATTGAATTGAAGAGAGATATGTGTCTATCTATCTATCTGTCTATCTATCTATCTATCTATCTATCTATCTATCTATCTATCTATCTATCTATCTATCTATCTATCTATCTATCTATCTGTCTATCTGTCTGTCTGTCTGTCTGTCTGTCTGTCTGTCTGTCTGTCTTTCTATTTATCTATCTATCTATCAGGACAGGACAACTATCACTTCAACCATAATGACAAAACATTTTATACAAAGCAGTAGGGCTGGGCAATATATTGAGATTTAACATATATCGAGATTTCTATTTTGGCAAAACAGAAAATTACAACATCGCCTTTATAGATATATATTTTTATTAGCTTAATTTATAGCAAAATACTTGTTTCAGGAGTCGCTGCTGGTGCTTCTTCTCAGAACAGCATGGAAAGCACATTTAGATGGGTTACTGCATCCTAAGGCTGCCTTCACACCTCAGGCATCATGAAATGTTTGCGTGACCAGATTACATACAAAGTCAATGGGGTAGAGGGGGTAAGAAAACCTTCTCCTGTTGAGTGATGCAGTCTGATTCGCGTGACAAGAGCGTTGGTCGTGGCATGCGCGCTCCCGATTTTTTGTGACATTCGTCATTTGCCTGAGTTGAAAAAAATTGAATTCCAAGTAATGTTTTGTGTTTGTGTTTTCTTGTTGACAATGATGTCAGGCCATCTACATGGATACTGGTCTTTTCACCCATTTCCACCCCTACCCCAGTTCCTGAAGCAAACAGTGAAACTCACCGAGTTGGATGCATCGCTGGTTAACCTGGTGAATCCAGGAACGGCGGCGTCAAACGTTTTAACGGCACTTCAGCTTTCACACAAGGTAAAGAGCATCGACTCTCCTGGGGTCCTCCATAGTTGATGGTGAAAAGAATGGGAGTCTGGTTAGCAGCGCTTTTATGTTTGCTTCAGACACGCATATGAAGCGAATATAAGGAAAATGAGGTATTTTTCATCAGCAACAAAATTGTCTTTATGGTCAGACTTCATTTGAATTAAAAGTTTTGAGATCATATTATATATCATATTATTGGCATTTTGAGAAAAAAAACATCGAGATATGAGTTTCGGTTCATATTGCCCAGCCCTGGCTATAACGCTGAATGGTTTATTGTTTTTAATAAGTGCATGATTTAAAAAAGAAAAAAACAAAGCAAACAACCAAAAAAAAAAAAAAAAAAAAAATAAGTAGAAAACAGTCTTCATTGTTTATAAAAAAAATAAAAATAAATAGTTTCTTTAATGATAAAGTCTCTGAAATTTGTCTATTTATATTTTTAAACTGTTGTTCTCTTATCATTTTACATGTTCTAAATAAAGACATCAATAAATCATCAAACCATGTTTTGTTTTGTTGGTTTTTGTTTTAGTGTACAGGTAATTCGCTTTTAATTTTTTTTTTGGTATACTCTAACCGAATGTTTGGATTTCTTTTGTTCAAAAAAATTACTTAAAAAAAAAAAAAAAAAAGAAATCTATCTAACTATACGCTTGTAGTTTTATTGTACTACAATACCCACAATACAGTGGAAAGCCAGCGTCTGTGCTTTACGACGTTTTCAAACGATTTTCGACAATTGGTGGTAAAAATACACAGAAGAAGAAGAAGAAGAAGAAGAAGAAGATTTTCGACATACGCGTTCGTAGGTTTAACGTAAAGCGTTTACTCGCTGTTTAAATGTTAGTGAAGAGATATGTTTAACAAGAAGCCTCGGAGAAACTTTCGACAGAGGAAAAACAGCTCCAGTGATGAAGATGAGCAGGAAAGGAAGAGCGGAGGAGCACCAGAGGAGAACCAGAGTGTTTCTGTGGTGGTGAATAAACCGACTAAAGCTTCTCTGAGCCGCGGGATCTCATGCAGCTCCAAGCGGGAAGCTACGCCTCCGAGGCCGGGGAGCAGTGACGAAGAGGACGGAGGGGCTTTGGAGCGGACGGAGGAGAGCATTACAGATAAAGAAGGGACCAAAATTAAAACAAACGCTATTCTTAGTTTCTCTGACGATAAAGAAGGTACGTGGAAAAAGCTGCTTTATTACACTCGTTTACTACAGAATAATCTGAGGGGGTGTTTAATTAAGGATGTCACTATTATTGATTTGTCAGATAAATAATTACGATTGTAGGGATGATCACAATTCTATTTGCATTAATTGATTTTACACTACCATGAACAAGTAAACTCACATGAACACTCATATAGGTATTGAATATAAATGTATTTCCATCTTTAAATGCTCTCATAACAAAATACATCACCAATGTAAAGTAAACAAAAAAAATTACATAAAATGATAGTAATAATCCCATTGAATGTGCTGGAGAACAAGAAAATAAAACACATTTAAAATATATATTTGAATAAATGTAAATAGAAGTGATTATATTATGCAAATATTTTAACTATTTAAAGGACCAAATATTAATCATCATGGGGGATTCATATATATTAAATATTTAGGATATTAAAATCATTTTTGATCATTTGTTTGTCTTATTTTATGTGGCCAAAAGAAAATACCGATCTGTTATTTAAGTCCTTTGATTATATTTAAAAGGGATCATCTTCTAATCTGGTCTTCTGATTCTTTTCTGTTTCAACAGGTGGAGAATCAACCTTTCAGTTAAAGAAATCGTCTGATAAAGCCGTGCTTTTCCAAGTCAGGAAAAAGAAGGAGACTTCACTTACCACGACCACCCACAACAAAGGTACCTGGGACGTATCACAACAGCGTTGCGAGAAGAGCCCACACATCAGAAGCTGTGGTTTCTTGCACTCAAAATGCTCTGTTTTGCTGCTGGAGGGAAAGTTAATACTGATCAACATTTCTCCACCTTTCTTCCTGTCTTTCAGTGTCAGTAGTTGAAAGTGACCCATCATCAAGCCCTTCCATAGAAAATGATAGTCAACCGACTTCACCAGAGATTTTAAGCCAAGATGATGATGAGAACAGCGCTTGTGAAGATAAATACAGTCATGATGGAGGTGTTGGGTCTCCATCAGACTTTAGCCGCACTGCTACTAAGCCAGGTAAGTGTTGGTATAATTTTATTTTCAAAGAAAACGAAACTAAAACTTTGCTTTCTGTTTCTGAACGTGTGTTTGTATGTTTTCTTTTTTTATTTAATTATCTGTCTGTGTGTTTTGTCAGCCATCAAAATCCCTAAACGTGAGGAGATTGAGGCAGCAAAGAGACGGCGGCATGCTGCTCGAGTGCAGAAAGACTTCATTCCCATCAGTAAAGATGGCCAGAGCTCAGCTGGCAGCAGCCCAGATCACTGCAGCAGGGATGGAGCAGATGATAAAGATGAGGATGAGGATGATGATGATAATGAGCCAGATGATCACCAGAAACGAATCGAGTTTGCTCCACGATGGAAGAGCATCCGGGAAAGGATTGCAGAGAAGCTCGGTAGGTGGAGCAAAATGTTTGAATGAAATGTAAAATATGTGCTAGCACTGGTCCAGCTTCAGGAATATAACATGTAATTCTTAGTTGGATCCTGCTGGTGTGAAAGGGATATTTTTTGATTTGTGTTTTTTTTTTTTTTTTTTTAATTGAGGAGGAAGTGATGGAAGCCTTTCAGAAACTGAAGAGGAAGAGCAGGAACTTTGGGAGGAGACACAAATTGGGAAAGGAGTGAAAAGACGACCAGGCGAACAGGTCACACACTTAACTTGTTCTTTCTGTCGCTTTTTCTCCCTTATCACCATGTAGAGATTATCATCTTGTTTTATTTAATTTGTCATACTAAATTTTAGCGTACTTTACTTATTATTTGTCCTCAGAGTCCATCCGGCAGTGAGTCTAGTAGCTGCAGCAGCATTGGGAGACGGGCTAAGGAGAGGCATAAGAAAAAAATGGCTGCCTTATCAAAGACTCTCCCTGTAGTCACTATATCAATGGTAAAGAGGAGAATCACTAAGAAGTGAGTATTTTCATTCAGAGGGATTTCTTTCTTATGCTTTTTATATTTATCTGTCCATTTTAGAGTTAGTATGGCCAGAGAAAGCACTGTGGCCTGATAACTGATCTAAAGCATTGGCTGTGTGTGCTTCACTTGTGTTATTTTCAGGTTGGACTCTCTCACAGAAGTCTACAGAGCCCGACAGGCGGAGCTTAGGAGGATGGAGGGTGATGTAGAGAACGCCAGGAGTTCTGCGGAGTTGCTGGAGGAAAGTTCATCACAGAAGGCGCTTCAGTTTTACAGATCCATGACCCTCTATGTCCACAACCTGGTGGAGTGTTTGAGAGAAAAGGTCATTGCGATTATTTTTCTTAAATGATTACTTTAGAAGAAAAAAATTCTTCAAATCATAATAGAAAATGTATTGGGGACCCCTGGTTGATTGTAGGGCTGCACAATTAATCGAGAATATAATCGTGATCACGATTTTGTTTGCCACGATTAAATTATCCGGATTGTCGGCAACAATTACATTTAAAATGTGGGCTCTGCTTTGTATCTAATTAGTCACTTTGTCAACCAGTAGTCAGCCAACCACCAGGGTAAAAAAAACACATGTTAAGCGACCCTATAGTGGCAGCTTTGAGTCACTCTGTGGACTGATGAGAGCTGTGATTGTTTTCAATGAGCTGCATTTTGTGATAGCCCAATATTTTTCAGTATAATTTTTATTTAAAGCTTCATTTTGCACTGTAAACTGTTCACATATTGTGTGTTTTAAAAGTAGTGCAACAAAAATACAGATTTTTTTCCCCTAATATGATAATGATAAATAATTGTGATTATAATCATCATGATAACAATATTGATAAAAATAATTGTGATGATCATTTTGGCCATAAATCGTGCAGCCCTAGTTTATTTTGGTATACAAGTATCAGTGTTGGTATACCATGAGAGATACATTTACTGCCATTTTATTTATTTTTTTTATCATTTGTTTACAAAAAAGAAAGCGAGAAATCAATTTAGTGACTGAAAGTCATTTCCTCACTTCAGATCGTTGAGATCAACTCCTTGGAGTTGGAAGTGCACAGTCTGCTGTGTGACCAGATGGAGGCGTTGATGGATCAGAGACGAGCTAAAGTTCAGGAGCAGGCAGAGCGCCTGCAGCAGCTCAGTTGTGAGTAATGTCTGTACAAAGTGTCTGTAAATCAGAGGTGTTTAACTGGTCCTTGAGGCCTCAGCCTGTCATGTTTTATATCAGTGGTTCTCAAACCTTTTTGGCTTGAATACCCCCTTTCTCTTATTTCTGAATCCAAGCACCCCATTTGTCCAACTACATTTTGTTCAGAATACTGTGAAAAAACACTATAGAGCAGTGATGTCAAACTCATTTTAATTCAGGGGCCGAATATGGAGCAGTTTGATCTCATGGGCCACAGATTTTATGCAGTAAAATGAGTCATTTCAACATTATTTCGTCCATTTTGCACTTCTACGTATACATAAAATACAAAATATGTAAGAAACCGACAACATCCAAGCAATAAATCACAGATATCAGTACCAACAGGATCTTCACTTTAAATTTCCTAGATTTTGTGACCAATTTCTATTTAAATAAGGGAAATATTGTGTTATTATTTGAGGAAAATTGAAGGATTTTGTAAGAAGTTTTGGTTTTTTTCAACAGTTTAACATTAAAAATGACTGAATGCGTGCGATATGAGCACCAGGAAAACTGTGAGCACCTGCAAATTTTGTTAAGTATTATTTACACAATGATTCACGTTTTTTTCTGTCATTTTTACTTTCTCCTGCGGGCCGAATTGGATGCTCTAAAGGGCCGAATTTGGCCCCCGGGCCATGAGTTTCACACACGTGCGATGGCGCATACTGATGGAATTAATGAGTGATTGATCACACACATTTTGAAGACTCTTCTATTTATTTTTGTTCTTACTGTTTACTTTTCTATTTTATGGTGTTGCTGCATCGTCTGAATTTCCCCTATGGGGATCAATTAAGGTTTCTTCTTCCTCTTCCTCCTCTTCTTCTTCCAAGTGGAATGAAACAGTATTTAGTGGATCCTAAATATAATTATTCCTACAGTTTTGATCATTTCCGGTCCCTTTCCCATTCACCCCTTGTATTTTCAGTTCATGTTCTAATCAAGTTCATTCCCATCATCATTATTATGATTATAATTTTTAACTAAAAATGAACATAAACCCCCATATTTTTCAGGTTTTATTTGCTAATTTTCCACTCTCTCTCAAGTACTGGCGACCGTGGTAGAGGGTCATCTTCTGATCGAGAGGTTGGGGGTTCAATCCCAGTACCTGACTATGTGTCGAAGTGTCCTTGGGCAAGACACTGAACCCGAAGTTGCTCCCAGTGGTCGACTAGCGCCTTGCATGGCAGTCCTGTCCCACTGGTGTGTGAATGTGAGGGTGATTGGGTGAATGAGCTGATATGTAAAGCGCTTTGAGACTACTTCAGTGTGGTGATAAAGCGCTATATAAATCAAGTCCATTTACCATCCATTTACTGTTTTGTATGACTTGAACACCTTATTCCCTCAGGGGTCTTGTTATCAGGCCTTTCAGTTAATGACTTGTTGTGTTCAGTATGTTGGAGCTGGGACTTGGACACTTCTCTTGTAAATATTCCTGAAGTAAAATACTAATATTAACTGGACAATTGCAGATAATTCAGACAAGCAGGAAGGAAGTTCATCCAATGGAGCGGACCGACAGTGGTGAGTGAACCATGACTACTGTAGAACTGTAATTTATGTGTATGATACAGAGAAGGAAAGAAACATGGACACTGTGTCTTTCTTGCAGTGAAGCAAAGACTAGTTTTATAACTGATGAAGACTGTGGTATCCCTGAGGACACAAAGCTTTCAGCAGAAGATGAAGATGAGCTTCAGAAGAAACTATGTACTGTGGAATTCATACTATTTTCTAAATGTACATCTGTAAACCAGTAATCTGTTTTAACTGGCCCACTGCATGTTAGACCTGCAGGATATGGAGCAAAATTCGTATCTTGATATTTTTTCTCAAACTGTCGATATACGATACAAATCTCGATTTTTTTTTTTTTTTAATAAAAATATATCTATATAGGCGATATTGTAATTTTCGATAACGCCAAAATAGAAAACTCCATGTATTTTTATAGTGTGTTGTTGGAGTACATTTTTGGGTTTTTCCTGCCCTTTGTGCATTTTTGTTATGTTTTTGTGTATTTTTCTGTTCTTTACATTTATAATGTAATGTTTTATTTAGTGTACAATAAGTCTTGTAATATAACTGCTCTCTGCTCTTTATTCTAGCTGACATCCTGCTGAGGTCTCGAGAAGTGTTTTCTGACGTCCAAGAGGAATTCTGTGACGTTAAAAAGATCCTGTCTCACTTTGAGGAGTGGAGAACATTATACTCGGACTCCTACCACACTGCGTACATCTCACTGATTCTGCCAAAGCTTCTGCATCCCATCATCAGACATCAGCTGCTGATGTGGAATCCTCTTAAGGTGAACACACTGAAACACAGAAGTGCAAATATATGAGGACATGGTTGACATTACACAGCGGAGCAGCTCTGTTTCATTAAATGTAACTGTCTGTCTGTCTGTCTTTCGCTCTCTCTCTTTCAGGAAGACAGTGAGGATTTTGAAAACCTCCCGTGGTTCACAGGCATTGAGACTTTTTGTCACGGACATGGCCATGAGGAGCTGGAGCACACAGACAGACAGACGCTGTCTAACGTCGTAGAACGAACTGTTGTACCAAAAATGACAGGTAACTAGAAAATTTGCATTTCCTGAAGAGAATGCAAGTGAGGATGTAGGTGCTGGCCCACGTCATTGAACACTGCATTAGCTTAGCATTAGCATGCATTTGCATTAGTATTAGCTAGCATTAGCTTACATTATCATTATCCTTATCTAGCATTAGTGAGCATTAACATAACATTAGCATTAACATTAACCTAGCATTAACACTATCTAACATTAGCATTATCCTAGTGTTAGCGTTGGCCAAGCCATGGCATTAGCATTAGTATAGCATTAACATTAACCTTGCATTACCTCTAACATAGTAATAGCATTAGCATAACATTGGCATTGAACTAGCATAAGCACTAACCTAGCATTAATGAAACATTGGCAATAAGGTTGAAAAAGGTGAATGGGTTGAAATTGTTGAGAAAAGGTTGAAATATGGTTAAAGGTAGTAGCTGAACATGTTAAAGGTTGAATGCTCAAAGTCAGTTGAAGAATGGCTGTGGATGAAGGGCTTGAAAGTTGAAAAAGCTGAAGTTTCCAGTAGAAATGAATGGGAAAGGAAAAATGTATTAAGTCAAAAAGTTTAAAAGTTACAAATTATAAAAGCGATAGCATAAATCTCAATAACTTTCAGAATGTTTTGATAGCTTATTTGTCAAAATCGGATAAAAAATGGTGTAAGAGATAGTAAGGATGTTTCCTCACTAATAATGAAATGTCCAGACAGTGTACAAAGACAAAATATCATAGCTCAAAGTAATTCAGTGCACAATTATGTGTGTGTGTGTTTTTTTTTTAAATGTGTCAGTACTGATGCCTGTGTGTGTACTGGTTTTGTAGCTATAGTGGAGCTGCAGTGGGATCCTCTATCACACCAACAGTCCGTTTGTCTGTCCAATGTTTGTCACAAACTGAAGGAGGACTACTCCATCTTTGAAGGAGAGCAGAGTAAACCTGTCAAGGTGAGTTTATTTATTATATACACTTAAATTATTCTACTACTACCCAGAGGTGTAAAGACTACTGATATATCCTATTCAAGTAAAAGTAAGTCATACATAAAATACTCAAGTACAAGTAAAAAGTAGCTCAATTAAACAGCACTCAAAGTAAAAGTTACTAGTTGCTTTCACTTCCAATGTTTATATTTGGTAAAAAATGTTGCCATGGTTCCCTTGCATACAGTAAACATCTCATGTATAAACTTAAAAAGGAAGAGACCAAATCTTGCACAATTGGAACTTAATTTATTTTCCTCAATGGCATCTGTATAAAATAAAAGGTTTGTAAAAATGTACAATTGAAAATTTATAACACCAATGAATTAAATTCAAAATAAAGAGAGATTTCCACTCTAAGTATAGCTACTGCACTTTTATGAAAGCTAAAGCATTCAATGCCAGTTTGGCACCGTGCATTACGTTTAATCTGATTGGTCGCCTTTTTGGTGATACACTTGATTGTTGTGTGGTCATTTAATTTTTGGTAGTGTTCGATGATCATTTTAAAACAAAAACAAAATTATAGTTTACTCAGTAACAGTTGGGTGTAGAAATGTAATGAATTACTTTACTTCTTTTAAGAAGTACTTAAGGAAAAGTGAAATGACTGATTTAGAAAAGTACAAGTACCCATAAAAGCTACTTAATTATAGTAAAACTAAAACTAAATTTAAGACCAGAGGAGACCTGGCATTCCAGGCTGTAGCTCCCAGACTCTGGAATAACCTGCACCAGTCTCAGGGAGCTCAACTGTGTGGACACTTTTAAAAAACTGCTGAAGACGTCACTTTACAGAAAAGCTTTTAGTTAACTGGATTTTAATTTTTATTTGTCCTTTAATGTTGCTGTTCTTATGATATTTATGCACTCTTGTTTTATTATTCTATTGTGTTGCACTTGTACTTTTACCACAACTCTGTACAGCACTTTGTGATTTTATCTGCAAAAAGCGCTTTATAAATAAACTACTTACTTACTAACATGAGTACTTGTAATCTGTTACTTTCACCTCTGCTACTTTACTTGCTAGTACTTTATTATTATTGTTATTGTTATTATTATTATAGCCTGTTGAAGTGATAATGGGCTGAGCATTTCAAGAAAAGCTGTTTCCTGATATACATTTGTGTGTGTGCGTGTGGTCACACAGGCTTTCATGGAGACTGTTATCCAGAGATTAAGAAGTTGTGTCGATGATGATATCTTCATTCCCTTGTATCCCAAAAAGTCAGTATTATGTGTGTCTTTGAGCATTAATGTCATTGTCCTTTTACTGTTAATATATGGTTTTGTTTGTTTGTTGCTCATTTTAGTCATGCTCCTGTCTTTAAATGTTGATAATGTAATAAATCTGCTGCTGGTGTATTATTAATGCAGGTTGCTCGAAGACAGGTTGTCTCCTCAAAGGCGTTTCAGAGATCAGCAGTTCTGGACCGCTGTAAAGGTATTTTTGAAAGACACATGAGTCCCAACCATTTTCTGGAAGAGTAATTGTTTACAAGCTGCTCATTTATGTTTTTTCTTTCTGATTTTGAAATTGTAAGCTGTTGGAAAACATGGGACTGTTTGAGTTTCTGCTGCCAGAGCCTGTGTTGAAGGAACTGATGTTGGACAAGCTGTTGAATCGTTATCTGATGATCACTTTATCCAGTCAGACACTGAGCTGGGGAGCTGTTGATCCCTGCACAAAGGTACTTATGGACTTCCACTAGAATCTGCATTTTCACTGTTTTTTATTTGTCATAAAGAGATGCTTTAGTGATTTGTGATGGCTTTTGGCGATGAATGAAGCATTGTGTTGGGATCTGTTTCACTCCATAAGAGATCCCATTTTTTCCCTGTTTCTCCTCAGATTGCAGATAGTCTGCCACTCTCCTGGTTTAAAGGTGAGAGCAGCTGTTTGCCTCAGCTGCAGAATTTCAGAAGCCACATAGTTCACAAAGTTCATACCATCTGCAAAGAGCAGCAACCTAAAGATCCAAACACCAGGTAATCGCACAACATCTATTACATTTACCAGTTTTATTACAGAATGAAAACAATGTTTTGACTTGGTAGTTATTTTAAACATTTCTTTTAAAAACATGTCCTTTCCCCACACTGTAAAAGTAACTTTTGAGCACCATGTACCCTGTTTACTGCAGGTCTGCTGTGACTGAAGCATTGAAGGTTCTCGGTAGGATCCGTTGTCATGAATCCATCATGACTTTAGCGCAAAAGTATCGCTATGAAGACGTCATCTACTCGCACCAGCTGCTGAATCAAGACGCCACATGAAGTGACTGATGAAAGTTGAATACAAACATTGAACACTTAATGTGTTGTTTTTACAAGACTCAATTTTTCCACAGTTAGTAATCATTTAAAAGTTAACTTTATTTTCAAATAAAGGTTTGCATTTTGAATATATCAGTGTGGGGCTTCAATTTTTTTATTCTACTTTTGACTCAATTATTCCACACATTAGAGATTATAGTCAAGTTGTTCACATCTTTATAGCCTCATTAACTATGATTGGCATATTTTCTAAAATTTGTCTTTTAGAATGTTATATTGTAAGAAATGGCTACTTAAAGAGAACATGCAAAGTACATTAGAGGTCGAAATGGAGGTGATATCGGCTCTGTGACACTTTATTTTTAGGTTTAAGTCCTTTGTGATGTATCTGTAAAGCACTTGTGTCAATCCTTTGATATTTGCAGAATAATGATAATGTTGAATTTTAATGTATTGTAGCTCCAAAATGTCCTGAGATAAATCAGAAAGCACAAATGTACAAGACAGTTGCAAAAAAACAAACCCTAAATTTATTTATAATGATACATTTAAAGTCTAGACAAACGGCAAAATCTTACAGAGGATGAAACAAAAGGTTAGAACAAAATGAAAACCAATTAAAGCAGAAATTAGACACTTGTAGACATTGAGTTGGTAGCAAAGGTTAGACGAGTGTTTCAGAAGTCATTTTGTCCTTGTTAAGGAATTAAAAACATGGAATTGTGTACAGTGCAACTGCTTTACTTTTAAGATGTATATATTGAGTCAAAAAGTAACTTGTGATGCAAAAAAAACAAAACTTTTTTCTTTATTAGGCATATATTTCCCTTGTAGGTGGTATTGGGTCACACTTAACCTATAACTGCTAGTTATCTATAGATACTGTATATGAGTTGTTTTACTGCAGAGATGGAAAACTGCACCATTGTATTACAAGCAGAATGTTAATACAGCCATGCCAGAGGATGACATGGAACGTTGCTGTCAACAGGAAATCAAAACACTAGTGCTGCTTCATCATCTAAAATTGGAAGCCTAACAGTTGCCGTTCTGCTTATTATTGCTGCTCAGCCTGCAGCATTGGAGACAGGACGACTACATGACAGAGAACTGGATGCCGTGTTTGTTGAGGCGATCAATGAGTGTAGTTTTGGCAAAAGCAGCCCCTGGAGTGTAAACTCCTCCCCTGGAAAAAAAAACAGATTTAAATGAAATAAAAATCAAAAGCATTTGATGCCAAATTACTTATACAGAGCTAGATCTCATCATCACACCGTCAGAATTAAAAAAAAAAAATGACCTTGAAACACACAGGTACCTTTAAAGATTTACCTAATCTGACCTCTTGTGATAATGGCACTATTGTTTCTTCATTAACAGGAAGGTTTTTCACCAAAGTGAAATGAAAAGATCCAGGATAACAGGATGAGGCCTGGTTTACCTAATTAATTTCTGACCACATTGCTTTTTTCTGTTTGACCAAACTCAGATCAGGCTGAAAAGTGTTTAGGATAAGTGCATGTTGAAGAAAGCTGTGAGGTAGATCAAACATTTACTGATCAGAGACGTGAGGACAAATGAGTGAACAGCCATGAGAAATAAATACTGAGATGAAGAGGACGTGACGATTATATAAGAGAGACTAAAGAACCGTCACAATAAATAGGTTTATTACCCTCATAATTATATAGTACAATTAATAATATAATACGGTAAGTATCAATAAAAAAATAAAAAAAATACTTGCAGTCCCATCCTCCAACTAACGGATTATACTAGGAGAAAATATTCAGCTGTGCATTTACTGACCATCTAATCAAGTAAACTCACTTCTTGGGTAAACTGGAGGGCTCGTTGAGCATTGTTAAAGCAGCCTGTACCATGGCGATGGGTGTGGCTACGTATCCAGGCTCTAAATAGCAAACAAGAAAAACAAGTGAGAAGAAAATGCTATAATACTTGTTCTTTAAAGCAGGAGTACTCCCACAAGCATTTCCTGAGCTGTTCAGTGAGGAACAATTTGTTGCTACATTATACAGCTATAAACTTTTGGATTTTTCTCCCATTTCCTGTTACCTGGCCCTTGAACCAGCACACGGATCTTGCCGTTGGGGTTTCCCTTGGAGGGGTCCTGATCCTCGGAGTACCCTTCTCCACAAAAAGTGAACTGGAAGGATGTACCATCCATCTAACACACAAAAGAGTGTTTAACACATGCTTGAATACCAAAATGTTATCAATATTATAGATGTGGTCAACACTTTACCTGCTTTCTTGAAGGCCCGGCCTTGGAAAAGGTCCCAAAGGTGAATAACTCTGGATACTGATGATTATGTAGAAATAAAAAGACATGTAACACACATAGGAAGAGTGCTTTAGCAAATGCATTGTTTTAGTTTACCTTAATGAGCAGATTGCGTCCAAAACTGAACTTAACCAACAGCCAGAACATCATGCCAGCAAAGATCAGCTTGGCTACGCTAACAACACCTCCCACTCCTGCATATGCACCATACTGGACCTGCAGAGGATCAGAGGTCGGATGCCAGTTACACACACACAAAGTGAAAAGGGTGAAACGTTAAGAAGATAGCATTACAGGACGACATCTGCACAAATGCTAGACTCAGTCACAATGCTAGTTAGCAGAGCATCCGTTCTAACTTTGTCTCTACTAGGGGTCTAACTTAGCATTTCTCAAACTATTGTCCTGGAACCGTCAGACCGACACACAACTAAACTAATTTAAGTTGTAACATGTCATCAGAAGTGCACACCGAAACAACTATTCGACCTGTGGAAAATAAATTCAACGTCAGAAACTCTTCCAAAGATTAATCCAAATATTAATCAATAAAAAAACAATGCATTCAAAGAAAAACGTGTCCCATATTCCGTATGTGAATCTTTCAGGAATAACCATGTCATCCATTTAGCCAAAAACCATTCACGAGTCATAATGTTTGTGATTTGTTGACCTGTGAAGCTTGATGTTCTTCCACCATAAAGCGCTGACTTCTCTTCACAACAGAGGGATCTGAGCCCATGAAGGGCACGGTGTACTGCTGGATCTCATTACTGAAGAACAACATTCCCCTAGGAAGACAGGAAAAGGTCAGAGCAGCAGAGGAAACAGCATCATCACATATGAACAAACAGAAACATGAGGATACTTCTGGATACCCCAAAGTGTTGTAGAAGAATTTCCCTTAAATTAGGAACCGGTTTAGTGATACTGACTTATCCATTAGTTTCTAAAGTTTGGGGCTTAACAATGCCAATTGAAGGTCTATTTATTTAAATAGCTATTGTATTTATATATTTAATCTGAAGTATTTAAAGTGACGTTTTGGATCCTAGTATCACTTTACAAGATGAGTTCAAGAGAAATTGTACAAATTGTAAACAACCGTTCTGTCAAATCAGAAATAAAATATTTTCTTCATATCAACTTTTTCATAATGAATTAAAAGTACCTGCGTTTCAGCTTTGAGCCCACCGTAGGAAGAGGTTTGTGATTGAATTTTCTCCTCAAACTCAGGAGCTTCTGACCGTCTGCAAAGCCATAGATGGCAGACTGCCATGTGCCGTCATGAATACAACCACCCTGACACATGAGAAGAACAATCACACAAAGGAAGCATCGATAACATCAGAAAAAAAAAACACTTTAGTATATATTAGTCACACAGTAATATATGCATAAAGATAGTGTAGTTTCTAGTAACATACATCAGGTCCTGTGCTCACGGTCAGGAAGCTCTCCACTGTAGTCAGTGTACCTGGGATTCAATGCAGAGAAATAGAAAGTAATATATCAGAATCATACCTGTCAAGTTTTGGATTTGAAAATAAGGGAAGTTTTCTGGCGCCCACTACGAGCCGTCCCACCCGCCCAACCAAGCTCCAGTATCCTTTATATTTTAAGATATGTGTACAAGAAATCTAAAATACCCACTTGTCAACCACTTAATAAATACAATTATGTGATTAGAATCTGGTAGGTCGACCTTTATTAACATTGAAATGCTGTGAACATTCCTACTAGGGCTGGGCAATATGGACCAAAACTCATATCTCAATATATGTTCTCAAAGTGGTGATATACAATATAAATCTAGATAATTTTATCAAATAAAGTCTGATAAAGACAATTCTGGGTTAAATTTACTGATGCAAAATGCCACACAGGCTCATTTATTAACAAACAGCTGATCAACATGTGCACTTATTAATCCATCTAACTGAGCTTTACATGTTGCTCTGAGAAGTAAAAGCAGCGACTCCTAAAACTAGTATTTTGATACATAATAAGCTATTATATATATAAAAATATTATAGTTTTCTATATCGCCAAAATAGAAAACTCAATACATCTTGAATCTCGATATATCGCCCAGCCCTAATTCCTAAATTAAAACAAAAATTTCACGTTGCTTGTCTTTACGTTAGACCATAACATTTTATTTTCATTATATATTTTCTTTTAATTTCTCATGCTCACTCACGTATTTATTACAGACTTTACATCCTTTAACACTTTCTTAAAGTAGTGTATATTTGTGGCGGTTGTGATTGGATGATTTTTCATGGTGACTTACAGTACGTTGTTCCTTCCGCTGTGGTAGACGTTAAAATTTCAGTTATTAATCTAACAGAACGTGTAACTGTGTCACATCCTGATGCTCTTTAGGAAGGTAAACTCTCTGTCACATTTTACAACGTATTTACACAAGTTCTTTGTTTTTTTCACCAGAACGTCTTCATTCATCGTCTCTTTTCTGAGTAATTTCCGGGTTTGTTGCCGCTGTCAGCACTAATCTTGCGAGAACTGCCACTCAGGCCATTTCAGGTGGAAGTTCTCGCGAGGCTAGTGATGCATTCAGTTTAGTAAGGCATCTTCTAATTATTATTTCTTTAAAATACGGGATATTTACGGGAAAATACTAACACGGGAAGATGGCGGGAAAGAGGGGTAAAATACGGGAGTTTCCCAGCCAAAACGGGATACTTGACAGGTATGATCAGAAACATCTCATGCATTGCATTTGCGTTTGTTGTAGTGGGTGTGTGCACATATGCCATGGAGGCCATGTAAATATACCCATGAATTGGTCCCTGGTGAAGACGACTCCCATGTCTGCAGGAATGGAGTCAAATCCACAGCTCCCAATCACATACACTCCACTGTCAGCTGCCTGACTGTTGTATTTAAACTGCATACCCTCAAGAAACTGGAGACAAAATAACACACGCTCAGTTTTTTAAAGAGTTCTAAATGACAGCACTTTCATTTTCCAAAACCCTTACCACCATTTACAAGCTGCATCAATTAGTGTTCAGTGTTTAGTCCTTTCCACCACTTTAAAAACCTGACCTTAGTTCATGTTTGTTAGGTAATACTGAGCATACCTGAGGCTCTCCACAGATGTCGATATGGTGAGCTCCGTTCTCCACACAGGCTTTGACCACAGGTTCACCGTAGAATCTGTACTATAGATAAACACAGATGCACTCACATTTAAACCTCACCTTTGCTTTTTTTGTTAATATATTTACATATTTTTATTTCCAAATTCCTCTGTGCACCAATTTCTTTTGGTTTACATTTCATATTTTGCCCTTTGTCTAAACCTCGTTTAATAACTCGCTGAGCTGCTGCGAATGCCATTCTCTGATCCTGTCCAACTTGTTTATCATGCTAACATGGTGGACTCACACAAAGACTAAATCCAACAAAAAACTGCTGCTGCGCACCCCATAGAACTTAAACTGTATCCATTCCTGTCCATTTTGTTCTCCTTCCTTCATTGTGATTTCCTCTCTTTAATAATAAGTTGAAATGAATGTTATAGCATCTAAAAACCTGCTGTGCTTGTGAAGGCCACCAAACACAACCTCAACCCCAGTGGAGGGCATACAACTAATTTAGTAGCTTTCTTTTTCAGATTACTAGCAAGAACACAACTTATTTTATTATAATCTGAACAGGAAGTAGATATCACTCAAAGTTTCAAGTGCAAAAAGCCTAAAAACATCTCATTGTTAAAATTCCTGCTTGTAGCTTTTTCTTTTATTCGTTTTTTTTTTATGAAATTCACAAATTTTCAACTTTGAACAACGTTCAGGATCCCATCACACCAACACTCCATTTTTTTTTTGGTTTTTTTTAAACTTTCTTACAATAAACAATGGTTCAAATATCACCGTTTGTCATTGCTCCAGTAACACCAGTCTGTTTATATTTGTCTCATTCATGGAAAGAAGGCTGAAGGAAAAAACAAGTGCTTATTGTGGTTTCACGTGAGTACCTCAATTTAAATCCTCTAAAGCAAAGTAGTGGTTCCTACAATTTAGAAAAAGATTTGCTACATAACATTAGGCAGTTGCAGTGGGAAACAAATGTTCACTGTTACTTATTCACAACACTAATGGTTGTGCTTTGCAAGTCATTAGCTTACATTGTTTAAATGCAGGCTCGAGAGCACAAGCCATTGATTCCAGTGAGCCATGGCAGAATGAACAAATGTTCAGAACTGTTGCTGTGAAATGTGAAGGACATTGTAAACAGGCTCACATTCCCATCCAACAAAGTGCGTTCTTTTCTTCAGAGCTTCTCTTTTGCTGGTTCTGCTTCAGGTGGTGCATATTAGTGAAGACGTTTTCATCCAATCAGGTTTTAGTGGTCATCTGTTACCAGGGTCACTCATATCTGCTCTAGGCGTGAAATGAGCCTTTTGCGTCAACCAATCAGATTCAGAGATGGCACACCTGGGCTAACAAGCTAGCTTAACTGTCAGCTGATCATTCTCAGACCTCTGATTATACGGCCCTGTTTTCTGTTTGTGGTTTTTAATCCATTTTTATGTCGTTATGTATCATAAAGGGGATTTGGATTTGTTATCAGTATTGTATGATCCGAGGTAATGTACAGCGTCTGGATATATACAGTATATAGAAACTATGAGTGACATCAGTAGTTAACTGGATCTAAGGCGCACTGCAGGTTGTTATGCTGGGAATACATAAGATTTGTAAGGATCAACACAGAGTTTGCAGCCAAAAATCAAGACTGCAGCACAACACCAAAGCACAGCAGGACAATTCCAAATCCTTTGGAGGAACCTCAGTGGATCTATAATAAACAAATACTGCACATGGAAACACAACTTCACAATGGGAGATTAATGAGGCATCCATTGCTGTGATGTTGGACAGGACAACATTGTGTGAGCAATGCATCAGAAATGTTCATATTTGAACTGCAGCTCAATTTTGTCCACATGCTCAGGATTTCTGTTTCTTCTTACTCAAATATGAAAAACTGGGAAATAAGCTAAAGCCAAACATCTACATGAGATCATAGGCAGAAGCAAACATGGCACCTCTCTGTTAGCAAAAATTCTAGATAACATGGGATGAAGCTAGTGTTGCCGAATTAAGACCTAAACCCCCCGAATGCATGTGTTACCATGTACTTACTGGCCCCACACAGTTGAGGACAATGACAGCCTGTTTGCACATGGCTGCTAAGGAGTCTGGTTCTCCTACATCAGCCACAAGGATATCCACTTCTGTCCTCAGCTCAGGCTTACCTGAACACAAAAAATACAATTTTACCATTTCATTCTCTGACACCTCTGGTAATATCTGGCAAAACCACAAAGAAATGAATTTTCTCTTATTACAAGATTAAAATCTTCTGCCAATGGAAATAAATATCACATTTTTTTTTTTTGTAAAATTGATCGAGATTTTTCATTCAGATCATTTAGGCTATTTTCAAGTTATTTACCAGTAAAAGAAACCAGTGGTCTACTGGTTAAGGATTCTCACCTGGGGCGGAGCTATATATGTAACTTAACACAAGAGGCGGAGCTAATAACTGTAATGTAATACAAGGGGTGGAGCTAATATTTGTAACATAACAAGAGGCGGAGCTAATATTTGTAATGTAACACAAGGGGCAGAGCTACTAATTGTAACACAAGGGGCGGAGCTAAAAACTGTAACAAAACCCAAGGAGCGGAGCTCATACCTGTAAAGTAACCCAAGGGGCGGAGATAAGTGTAATGTAACACAAGGGGCGGAGCTAATAAGTGTACCGTAACAATAGGCAGAGCTAATAAGTGTAATGTAACACAAGAGGAGGAGCTAATATTTGTAATGTAACACAAGGGGCGGAGCTAATAACTGTTATATATAACAATCGACGGAGCTAATATTTGTAACGTAACAAGAGGCGGAGCTAACTGTAACGTAATACAAGAGGGGAGATAATATTTGTAATGTGACACAAGGGGCGGAGCTAATAATTGTAATGTAACACAAGGGGCGGAGCTAATATTTGTAATGTAACACAAGTGGCGGAGCTAATATTTGTAACGTAATATAAGGTGCGGAGCTCATAACTAACGTATTACAAGGGGCGGAGCTAAAATTTGTAATGTAACACAAGGGGCGGAGCTATTATTTGTAACGTAACACAAGGGGTGGAGCTAATAACTGTAGCGTAACATAAGAGGTGGAGTACTTTTCTATATAGCCAGAATATAAATCTTAATACATCTTGAATTTTGATGCATTGCCCAGGCCTACTAAATATGTTCTGACAACAATGCCGCTCGTAAAACAGGCGCAGCAATCGAAAGAAAGTAACTGCATTCATTAAATCTCATTGAATGAATCAGCAGGCTGTCTGCTGCCCTGAACAGTGAGCTGGTTTGTTCCAACAGCTGCTTAATAACTCCCATGTGTATTTTGTTGCATTGCCAACCACTGTCATCTTTAACAATAGAATAAACAATGGTCAATCATAGCAACACTGCAATAATGCACAAAAAATGATTCAAGGTGTTTTGAAACTAAATTATTTTTTTATCCTATAAAGAAAGTGAAAGGAATGACACTACTATGAATGTGGAATAGGAAATTGACATTTTACAAACCTTTTTTGAGGTTTAATTTTCAGTTTGAGAGGCCAGCAGTATTTGTGCCTTTAGGATTCGCTTTCAACTGCAAATCATGAACCGATTTCTTAGGCTGCATTCAGAATCCAGGGAAATGAGCCTCAAATCTGATTTTTTTGTCCATATGCGACCTGTATCCAATCTGTTAAAGACAGTTTGAACAACACAAATCCAATCTTTTCAAATCTGACCCAGGTCACTTTCATATGTGGTCCTAAATCCGATATGCAGCTGATATTTTGCTGTGCGACTGCTGTCTGAATGGCCAGGTTGCATTTATCCAACCTGTACGTCATCAAAATGTGATAAATGTCACCAGTCTGCATCTCTAGAGGAGCGGTGGGGAAAGTAGACAGTGGAAGGAGAGTGAGGTCTTAGAATTAATAAATATTTATTAAATTATCCTAATCAGAGACACACACATGCCGAGATATTTAATTCTATAAATAACACATTGCGTAGTACCTCATGACCTCTTCTGTCCATGTGGGTCAATTTAGGGTCGCATTATGTTCATACTCTAGAAGTCACATTTATTGTGAAATATATACAAGCACACAACACAAATCCAATTTGCACATTCAGACCTGCTGTCTCAGCGTAGCCTTAGTTATGCTGCCATAGGTTTAGGTTGCAAGGGACATTTTCTATTGCATAGAGCACCACTTACACCTAAAGTTTTAGATGACATTTTCTGTCTTATGGTTCCAACACTGGCCAACTTGCGATTTATTTATGTTCATGTCCTTTCATTCTGTTCTTATCTTTCCTTTTATTTCAGTAACTCCAACAGGTTGACACACATGGCAACTTGATCTAATCCTGTTCGAAATGAACAAAATTAAAATGCAAAAATACAACTGTTAGTGAGGGAATGTTTCATTTACTATATATAGTCAGTGGATCATCAGCTATACTTTGGAATATTGGTCACAGTTGAGTTCTGATAACGTTATCTTCCAACGCTGTCATACAGGGAGCAGTGAGCCAATCATATCTCGACATTATTAAACACACCATAACTTAGGCCACAACCTTACCTGTTCACTGATTACTGTGCAATTTAACACCTGACCTTAGAGGCACTAAGGAGTCCACTGTGCTGTTTAATTTCAATATTACATGTATAAGATACATAAATGGTAAATGGACTTGATTTTATATAGCGCTTTATCAACTTTATTTACTACACATTCTTTCAATATTGATGCACAATACAGAACTTATTAATAAATCACCAATTTCTGGTTCCCACCCCCACCAATAACACGCTGGTGGATAAATGTATAGGCTACATTAAACGGTGATGACATATAAATGTAGTTCACGTGCTCACTGAGTGATCAATGCAGTATTAGTATGTCCGAGCCTGATCTGTTCGGTACGTACTGAGGACTCCAGCGGCCTGCTCCAGGACTTTCTCCAGCTTCTGTCTGCTTCTGCCAGCCACGGCCCACTTCAGGCTCCCTCCCGGTACCTCGGACGCAGTCCGGGCCACCTCCTCCGCCACGAACTGGCCCGTGAAGCCGGAGGCTCCAAAGATGACCAGGTGATACGGTCTGTTGGTGGATACTTCAACACGGGCCATGGTGAGAGGAGACACTGACAGACAGAGTGAGACACCAACCGAAAGCAGCACTGAGCACTGCGAGCGCCGAGGAGACTTAACCCCGCCCCCTCCGTTTACTTCCGTAACCCAGGCTGTAAAAATTTAAAAAATATATTTATTTAAAACCCAGTTACCGATAGCACCAAGTAGTCAGTGATCATCAAAACAGTGATGAACAAAAGACACAAGTCTTAGTATTTATTATTCTTCTTCTTCTTCTTTGCGTGTCAGAGTAATTCTGTCACGTGATAATGACGCAGGGGGGTCAAACGTCGCTCAAGGGTGAGCGCTTTAAAAAAAAAGTGGGAATGTTTTGGTTCTGAACACGTTTTTAGAACTTTTAACGGCTCAAAACATAGTAAAAAAAAAACAAAAAAAACAAACAAATTAGTTATATAAATACACACACCTAAAAATAATTAAAACTACTACACAAAACTATTATTGTTTTAAGTAATTAGTAGATAGAGAAAACAGATACTAGGTGTTCGGACTACTGCTTTCTTAAACTATTTGTTTTTTAATCATGAAAGCTCTAAGCAATGCAGAGATGGTTAGCATTATTCGACAAAATCATAATTCCAAAAGTTGGAATAAAATAAATCTAATATAGAAGTGGTTTTCAATTATTTAGTGCAAATAAAAAAGGTTGTTTTAATTGTGTGATATTATGTAGTCGAAAACAATCCATGCTAATTTTAGGACGATATATTTGAGAGACTTACAAAAGGGATTGAAATTGTTTCAGAAAGATTACAAAAGGGGTCTAAGTCGAAAAATTGACATCTGCAAATACAAAGGAAAGAAAATTCTTGATTGTGATTTATTAACCTGTTTTTCATTTGTTTGTTTATAGATAGATAGATAGATAGATAGATAGATAGATAGATAGATAGATATGATTTATTTCAGACTCGTAGTCCATACTAGAAAGGGGGAAAAACTATATATACAAACCACAGACAAAATAATACATTGTTTTGTTTTATACATAGAAACATTTTGTCTACATGTCGTCAGGTCTCAACCACTTCTGATTGGTCCTTGAGATTAGTCGCCTGCAAAAATGTGGGGTTTTAGGATTTCAGCATCTAAAAGTAAGTACATGATATTTGGCCTGAAAAAGAAAATTCCACAAATGACTTTGTATTTATATGGAAACCAGTTAGAAAAGGTAAAAGTGTTTAAATTTCTCGGAATGTGGATGGATGAGAGGCTAACATGGAATACGCATATTGAAAAGACTGTTGGTAAGTGTGAAAAAGTTGTTAATGTACTTCGTAATTTGGCTGGCAGTGACTGGGGAGCAGATAGGTCAACTCTGATTATGATTTATAGAGCAATGATAAGATCTGCATTAGACTATGGGTGTTTTGTATTTGGGGCTGCGGCAAAAACTGTGTTTCAAAAGCTGGACAGAGTTCAAGCAAAAGCCTGAAGAGTGTGCAGTGGAGCTTTTAGAACCACGCCCATACCTGCACTGTTGGTTGAAATGGGGGAAACATCTTTAAAAATTAGAAGGCAGAAGCTGGGGCTCCAGTACTGGACCAGACTAGCAGGACTGCAGCATAAATCTGCGGCCAACTGCCTCTTGGAGGATTGTTGGGAGTTTGCAAAAAGGGAGGGAAAAGCGCATTTTCTGAGACATATTTGTCAGCTGGCTGGTAACGTGGGTTTGGAGAATGGGAGTGTTGCTGAGTTAATGTGGTCCCCTGTCCCATTCTGGCTTTTGCCAGAGCCGGACGTTCAATTGGGCATGTTGGGGCTGGATAAGAGTTTTGTTTGTGGCCAAGTAAATGAATTTGTGGCTCTATATAAAGAAACGGCTTGTCACATTTTTACAGATGGGTCTAAGGATCCGAGATCAGGAAAAGCCGGTCTTGGAGTCTACATTATGAATAATGAAATTGGGAAAAGTATGCGTGTATCTGATTATGTATCTGTGTTCACGACTGAGTTGTTAGCCATTAGGTGGGCTTTAGATTGGATTGAACGAAATAAACCTGAGATGTCGTATATATATTCGGATTCCATGGCTGCCTTACAGGCAATTTCTGACCATCCCTCCGGGGCTAGGATAGATACTGTGGTAGAGATTTTGTGTTGCCTTCACCAGATAGAGTTGATGGGGTCTAGTATTGTTTTTTCCTGGATCCCATCTCATTCAGGTATTGTGGGGAATGAAGCTGCTGATAGGCTAGCAAAGAAGGCTCTTCTCGAGACGGAAATTGAATATGTGGTCCGATTGGGGAAGGCTGAGTGTGTCAGTGTTTTCAAAGCTACTGTGTATCAGCAATGGCAAAGGGAGTGGGAGAATGAGTCTAGAGGGAGGCATTATTTTAAGTGTCAATCTTGTGTGCAGGGCACTAGACTCCTGTGGGCAACTTGTCGATCAAATCAAGTTAAGATAACCAGATTAAGACTGGGGCATTGTGGACTAGCTGCATATTTAAATCGAATAGGCAAACATCCGGATGGATTATGTCAGTGTGGGCAACTTGAGACTATTTCCCATGTTCTATTGGCCTGTAGATGTTATTCTGTTGAAAGGGGAACGTTTTTTAAAGAACTTTCAACTCTTGGGCTGACAGTGTTTTCAATAAAGTCAATATTTGCACCAAGAACAGAGTCGATTTTAATAGATAAGGCAGTCGTGAGGTATCTCCAATCTTCCAACCTCTATTTGAGAATCTAAAATGGAGTGACTCTAAGTGAACAGAAGAGGGCAGCATTACGCTTCTTTCAGTGTACAGCCTGCCGGAAACCATTAGAAGAAGAAGAAGAAGGTTAGTCGCCTAGTAATGACGACACACTGTGCGTCTTGAATGCCACCGGAGTGGTGCGTGCTCTCTGCAAGGACGACACGCAGAGGCCCAATGTCACCGAGAGCATGGAGCTAAAAGCCAAAACTGTGATACTGCATTGATGCGGACAGGATCCGAGGTATAAACTCTTCTATTGTCATGTATTTTGGTCTGGTTACAAATTATGTCTCTGTTTCGTCTTTACGGTGAACGTGGTTAGCGCACGGCTAGCTAAACAGCGTGCATGGTAATGGTCATATAAAGTTGGAGGCTTTAAAACGACTTGATCACTAACTTCGATGCACTTGCGGTTAAATAGAATACTCGGTTTTTGTCAGCGTGAAGGTTTTTTTTAATCTCATATTGTATCTCAGATCCACGTGATGAAGGACGTAATACGCTGTGTATGAGACAATACACCATGAATTTAAACTCGGGTCAACATCCTAACACCAAACAAACTGTGTACACTCCTTAAATCTTTATGGACCTCTCAGCGAAGGGCTGTCAGTTAATTTATTGATATTTCATATTTGGTACTCAAGGCATATTGTGCTGTAAAACACAAATAGTTGACTGTGTTTTGAGGTGTTTTGAGGTAGGGATGGGCGATATTGCCAAAAAAAATTCATCCCGATAATTTTAGGTATTTAATACAATAACACAATTTCCTCATTTGAAACAAAATTATTTTCTAAAAAAAAAAGCACATGTAAAGCAAAAATAACTCCATTAGTGTTTTTACTGCTGCTAAATCTTGTTTCATTTATCTGATAATGAGTTACATAAAGTTATGATTGATAAATAACTCTGATTTCCTGTAATTAAACCTGATCAAGCTGATGATTTCATAATTCAGTATATTTAGGTGTAATAATCTCAATAGTTACATTAGTGTAATGGGACCAGCTTTGTCTTGTTAACACGTGAAATATAACTAAAAAATATTGCGTTTCACTAATTGGGAGGGATTAATAGTGACATTGTTATTTATGCTAACATTTATTTCACACAACGTGTGACATGCTAGCTTTTATCCTTCCATAGTGAAGTATTAAATCTGACCATAAACAAATCGATGGTTCTCTGTGGCTTTAACCAAGGAGCGGCCCATGATTTATCGCAGCACGGCAGCTTCAGGTGGCCGAGACGAGCACCTCACAGACAGACGGCGGTGTGTGAAGGGGAGCGGTGACGGTGCACATCAGAGCTTCCATAAACAGTGTTCCGTTTCAGAGAATACTAAGTTGATAACAAACAGGGGCAGTTTTGGTCCGTGTAACACGGTTTTTTTGGGGCATTCTGTGCTAAATTGAGGGACAAATGGCCCATGGACTTAGCTAATTTCCGACATGGGAATTTATCATTTATATCGTTGGATGACAAATTCTCACCAGTGAGAATGTTTTTGACGATAAATCATAAACAATAAAATATCGCACATTCATATTTTGAGGATACTGGTCCCCTTTCTAACCGATGACTGCAGTGCACAACTTTAACCCTCATGCTGCTTTCAGACCTCCAATGTTCTGTTTCTGAACAGAAGTTTCTGAATGACGCGACTTTTTATTGGACACTGAATGGTTAAATGTGCCGTGGCTACAGGAACGTTAAACGAATCCGTAGACCACCACTCATTTGATACATAGCACCCCTCGTTGTGGAGAGTGTACAGCATAGACATGCATGCTAGTTAATAGTTGACTTAACTGGCATACCGTAGTTTTGTAGTAAAGATTGACAAAAACTCGAGATATATTTGCTAAATGTTTTAATGTTTTCGTGACAATATTAAGTTTTTCTGCAACAAGCAGTAGCTGAAATAACACGTCTTTTAAAATTATATAAAAGAAATGACCTAACATTTTTTATTTGAAATAACAGCAAAGCATAACAACAGGTCACATGTATTCTGTTTTTTTTTTTATTTTGCAGAAATGCTGTACTTGAATTAAGTTAACAGTAGCATTACCAACTTAGCATCTGCATTGCTTCACCCCATGGAAGTAAATTCAGAGGGTCCAGCTCTTATAGTGGGGTCTCCTAACCCTCTTCCCCTGGTCAGGGGTCTGCAACCTTTACTATACAAGGAACCATTTAACCTCATCTCACCTGGATTAAAGTCCTCCTGGAGCCAAAAATAACTTCTCAATGAAGATAATACAGTGAATTAAATTCAATACAGTTAAAATTATATAGAATAATGTTTGATTTAATTTGATTTTATTTATAATGATCATGTAAATGGAAACTTAAAAACAGTTTAAAATAAAATAAATTGACATCAAGAAATAAAACAGTATCTTTTATCTTCAAATTCTTACACATCTAAGTTTGCATGAACACAATGTTATATAAAGAAGTTTTTTTTTTTTTAGTAAATGTATTTGAAAGGCTACAAAAAGTAACTTGAACTCATGTGATCAACACATGCTATTTGCTCATTTCTTGCCACACATAAAACATGCATATTTAACCTACACATTGGTGGTTAAATGAATCTGTTCCCACATTAAAATCTCTATTTTCTTCAAGAATAGTGTTTTTGTTGGTTTAGTTATCTTACCAGGGATTTAAAACTTAAGGTTAGCCACAGGTGCAGGAAAGTTGATGGTCTGTAGAAGTTGCAGGAGGTGAAGTAGGAAGGTGCTGAGTCATTGCACAATGTGATTTATTTTAGGTTATCTTGAATTTATTTGTCATTAATCATTAATAGCCTCTGTAAAAAATAAGTATTTATATATACAGTATATATATATATATATATATATATATTTTAAAAGCTATAGGGAGCCATTGCAAAAGAGTCAAAGGGCCACAGGAGGCCCCAGAACTGAAGGTTGCAGACCCCTGCTCTGAGAGAACCACAGCTGAACATCTGTCCTGGCATCATAGTCCATCAGTTCTGGTCCCTCCATGCTGGTTCTGATGAGCGTGTACGCTCTATCACTACACTTTGCATGTTTTTCCTTTTTACTGCTGCTCTCAATGCGAGCACGCTCTCACTGAAGGACTCGTTATGTCTGGCTCCGTTCACGGACCGCGCGCACTCCAAGGGAGCTCATTGGTGTTTATTAGGGATGTAACGATTCAGTCAACTCCCTATACGATTCACGATACTGGGATGACGATACAATTCTCTCACGACACGATTTATTCTACAAAATGGGACTGTAGTCAAATGATGACTGAAAAATATTCCTTTATTTTTTCGGGGGGAAAAAACTGTATTATTTTTCTTTTATTTTTCATTGTCAAAAGAATCCCTTGATAAACTATTCAAAACAATGCAATTTAACTAAAAATAAATCTTGAATGAAATAAATAAAGGAATAATACAAATGAAGACGAAACCTATTAATTTAAAGTCTGGTTCTATAGTAAACAATGAAAAACTGCATAATAGCTTTTTTCTTTTTAAAAGTGCAACTGAAAATGTATTTTGTGCCTTAACAATTGGACTTAAAAAAAAAAGTCATTGCACTGATTTGCGCCAGATATTTGTTTGGACCAGCAGAGGGCGCTGGTAACCCAGTGGTCGGTTGGCATGCAGAAATTCTTGCAGTGAAGAAGAGATGCTATGCTAGCAGACAGAGCTAATAGAAAAACGTGACTTTTACAGATATTCACATAATTCTACAGATATTCTTCAGTGCTAAAGGGGCAAGGAGTCATTTATGAACATTGCACTGCGTTCAAGCCAGTCTCCACTCCGAAATCCTCGGTCAACCTAGCCGCCAGCCAATTTGCAGTGCCTGTTTATAGACGTTTTTACGGTAATCCCGCAGCGCGGAGAGAGAAAGAGAAGTGCACTCTGTGGGACGTGACAAAGCGCTCAGCCGCTCCGTATAAAATAACGTCACCCTATACATATTTGCACGAATGCGACCAGATAAAATTTTCACTCGCACACACTGAAAATATACTCGCATATGCGACCATTTTGGTCACAGTCTCGAGCCCTGGGAATAGTTAAATATTCTGTCATTCAAACTTGCTCTGCTTAAATACAGAACTAATGGGTCCATTGACATCATATGCTAGCTTGATGTCTCTGTTTATGAACTGCGCTCAATGCAAAAACAAACTTATTTTATTATAGCTTTATTGCCTTTCAGCATTTGTAATTCTCTTCTATCACCTCTTTTGTTTTTCAGTCTCTTTTAGGAGGTGACTCTCAAGGGGACCTTTAAGTATTCCTTTTCCCCCTACTTTGGCCATCAACCTCTTGTCAGCTATGCCCTTCCAGATTTGTAGGACGTTGGAGTGGTTTCTGAGGTCCAGTTCCTGCCACACAGTCAGAAACCGATCTTGTTTACGCGGCGCGGCATTAGCCCCCGTCTGCCCATCCGGGATCTGTGGTTTTCAGACTCAAGCGCTTCACAGAAGGGCCTACAGCCTTGACTCACACTCCCTGGGTCCTGGTCGGCCCTCGCTGAGTTCCAGCTCCCAGCAGCCATGTGTGGAGAGGACGTCCCCGTCATCTGGACTCACACAGAGGAACCTTTCAGCGGTGGCTGAGCCGGTACACTTCTGTCCTAGATTTACTTTGTTTAATATGCCTTCCTCCTGCTGCAAACTGGAGCTAATGACCTTACCAGCAGGGTTTTGCGATTGAATGACATTCTTAAATCTATCTTGAATCGAAATTGTCTTATTGGACCAAAAAAAGTTATTAAATTAAAATGTATTAGTCCAATAGTTGTGCATATAATAAAGTTACATATGGTGTATGGGTCAGGTGTATTTACAATTTTAGCTTGAACCCTCTGATTTTGCTCTATGACCTTAAGTAATACATTTAGGAAAGAAAAGGAGATAAAGTTGTAATTAACACAGCAATATTTTCTGTTGGTGTTTCCTTAAAGGGCCAGCGTCGCCCACTTAGCCGATATGACTTCCTGAACATCGGAGTGGTGGATGAATACATGCATCGTGTTCAGAAGTGTAAAAGAATCAGGCGCTTCATAATTGATCCAGCCCTGGCTGATGTAGTTGCACATCATCTGGAACCTGAACTACAAGATACTAAAGCTATTATCTTTGATTGTGACCCAGGTATGTTTTCTAATTAGCTCTTTGTTCATCCAACACAACACATAATGGGAAGTAAATGGAACCATTTTTTAACTTGATTACCAAAGGAAAACATTGCTTATGTTATGTCGGTCTGCTTGTTTCAGGTCCTGGTGTGCTAACGAGGGCTTTACTAAATGCTGGAGCTCAGAGGGTTGTAGCTCTTGAGAGTGACCAGTTATTCTTACAGGACTTAAATGTAACACAAACATCTTTTTGCCTGAATTGGCTTTTCTCTCTCTACACCAAACTGACAAATTTTCCTATTCCTTAATAACGTTGTACATGTGATTTATTTCCTGTTTTCCCCTAATAATAGTGAACTAATTAGGAAATGTCATTTTTCCCTCTGTAGCAGCTGAAAAATCTTCTCGATGGTCAGCTGGAAGTTGTTCACTGCAACTATTTCAAATTGGATCCGATTGGCTATGGCAAAACAAGAGCCCCTATTATGCACAGTGATAAACTGTTGACAGATCTGGGAATATCAGAGGCTGCTTGGACTGATGGTGAGAGTACAGTCTGGGTTTGGAGTTGCTTTATGAATAAACAGTACATCAAAGGTTGTGGCTCATAATTTTGATTTTTTTGTAGATGTCGTCGTGAAGGTGGTTGGAATTTTATCGGCGCGTGATCAGCGCAGCTGGCTACTGAAGACGATTTACAATTTGTTTGAACGCTTTTCCATCTTCAAATACGGAAGAATCCAGTTCAACGTCTTCATGACCGAGACGGAATACCTGGTAAACCTGTGACCTCAGAAAAGGCCAATTTTTGATTATTGGAATATTAATATATTTGGGAAATCAGCAAAGTTTTTTTATTTTCCCTAATCAGTTGTCTGGTCAGGTGTTCCCTCCTAGCAGTGTAATAACCATTTCATTTGTTTTTGCGACTTCACCGGAAATTAATGTCAAACTATTTTCAAATGTTCTTCCATCAGAAACTAATGGCACAGCCTCGTGATTTGAAGAACTACCGAGCCCTCGCTGTCCTTTGGCAGATGGCCTGTGATATCAAAGTCCTACATAAGGTAAAGTATGCTTCACACTATTAATGAACATACACAATTAGGGCTGCTCGATTATAGAAAAAATAATAATCACGATTACCTTAGTCATAATTGAAATCGCGATTATTCGTCAACCAAAAAGTTATGTTTTTTGTTGTACAAAACAATGTATCATATATTATTTACACAAATAAAATCCTTCAAACACTAAAATCAAGTATGTTCACTTTTGCACAAAACAAAACCCTTCTTGCATTCGATGTGTCTTTGCTCTAGGTTTTCATCATCAAACCCAAAGTGTTCCCATATCAGAGAATTTGACTTGCTTTAGCTTCAAGAGGGACAGGGTGGAGAAGCTTGCATGCATTAAACAACTCAAAGTTAGTACTAATTAGAGGTGGACCGATATAAGATCGGCCCAAAAGAAAAAAATCGTTTTTTTTTAAAAAAAAGTATATCGTCTTCCAAAATTGGTTTTAGATATCGGCTAAAAAAAATTTTCCTTTTATAAATTGGTATTGTCCTTTATTAATACTAGTGGTTGAACCATATGGGATTTTCAATCATTTTTTCCCGTGTGTGCCAAGCTTTAGTCTTTGTAGATATCCTAAATCGTAAAAGTTTGTTTTATTTAGAAAATAAAACATATGTATTTTATTTTTTGTTTATTTAAATATTTTTTTCTCAATTGCTATTTTTGTAATCATTGAGTGTAATAAACATAATTAAATTTTGATTAATTGCACAGCCTTATACACAATACAGTGATCAAAACCAGTGTGGTTTTTTGACAGCTGTTTTAGTTTTATTAATTTTAGTCATTTCAAAATGTGATGGTTTTAGTCGACGAAAACTCAAAAAGGTTTTAGTCTAATTTTATTTTATTTTTATTTTATATATATATATATATATATATATATATATATATATATTTTAAGTGTTAGTCTTTTAACATTAATTTAGGTCAATACATATTTGAAAGTGGAATGAAGAATTACTGGTTGTACTGAAGGGAGAGAGACGCGTGTGGACAAGCGAGAGAGGGAGAGCTGTAGACCCTAGAGTAATCGTAGCATGATACCAAAGTTGGCCCAATGATTAGAGGAAAAGTGTTAGTTTAGTTTAGCAGCAAACGTTTAGTGAGCAACAGTTAATGTAATAAAGGCTGCAGCTTCTCTCAGACAGACCTGTGTGTTGCTCTAATGCTGCTGCTGTTAAAGTGACGAAGGTTAAACCTGGAGTGAATGACGGTAACTTCAGTGCTTTTTGGAAACTGTCATGCTGCTGCACAGGAACGGTTACCTGTGGATCATTTAGTCGCTTCTGACCACCAAGAATCAGAATCAGAATCAACTTTATTGACCTAATGTATGTTATGCACACGAGAAATTTGACTTGGTGAACTGTGCAGAAGCTGCCATCATGCTCCAAAAATGAATTTAAAAAACTCAATTGAGTGTATGTGTGACTAGTGATCGCAGTGGTGGGTGACTGAACATTGCTGATAGATTTTTTAGCTTTTGACAGACATATTACCCCCACAATAGGTAAAAATGTTGTGCATTTTGAACATCTGACACGTCAGTCACTGACGATTTTGTCCAGTCTCATCCTGTCAACGAAAACTCAACCAGGTATCGTCATGATTTAGTCATAAAAGAGCTCGTCGCCGTCTCATTACCATCATGACAAAAAGGGGCGTCTTAAAAGGCATTAAATTCATGAATCAAAAAATAAGGTTTTGTCATTAAAATGTTTTAAATCAAATATTTCAAAAGTCTTAAATAACACATAAGAATGATTTTATGATTGTAATTGGTCTCACATTTCAAAATAAATGTTAACATTTATACATAATTTAATGCAACATTGCACAATCACGACAGTGGAATCAACAACAAAACAGTAGCATAGTTGCTTTTATTGACATGGGGAAATGTACTTTTAACAGAAAATTGACTGTTTAATGAAGATTTTTCTTAATGGTGGTTTGTTTTTTTTTTTGTTTTTTTTTTTTGGTTTTATAGATTTTTGACTTTTTGTAGTCATCTTGTGTGATTTTGATTATTTTAGTCTGGTTTTTTTGGTGAATGTTACTGTAATTTTGGGTATTGTGCATTTAATTTGGTAGCTGCCAGTTGCACGTCTGCACTAGACACTGGAAAATGTTTGCTTTAACCCGTCCCTGTGTAATTGGTGTGTTATTTTCCCCCCATCGTGTTTACTGTGAAGTTGGTCTCAAAATTAAATTTCAAATGGCAGTGTTGAATTGAATTTGACTGAAGCTGTAGGAACCCTGAATAAACAAAAAATTAAAGGCTCAGGTTTGTCCTCACCTCTGTCCAGGAACCCTGTGAGTCCTTTGTGGTGTCTAAGCAGAACACAGGAAGATCTAAGATCAAGGTAAGACTGAGGCCACTTAAACCCTCACGTATGAGTCTGATGAATGTTTCTATGCTTTTTACATCATCTTCTATCTTCCTCTCCTCAGCATTCTAATGATCGCCTCTGCCTCGTGCGCATGCAGCCACGTGCTGATCTCTTCTCTGCAGGCCTTAATACATCCAACGCCTCTACTCTGCTGATAATGATCAAACAGTGCTTGGTTAAGAGGAAAACCAAACTTATTGACAAGCTAAAGTATGCCATGCACAACACATTAATGATGTTGACACAATTTCTATGCTTTGATATTTTGAACTTATTTTTCTTTTCCCCCCCACCCTCTTTCTTCTAGTCTGTGGTCTCCAAATAGTGGCAGTAAGATCATGTCTGAGATGGGGTTACTGGAGAACACTCTGACTGGTCACTTAAGTCCGGAGCAGTATCTGCAACTTTTCCAGCGAATCGACATGTGTCAGGAGTTCAAACAGAGCTGGTTGTACGATGAGGTCATGGACAATGAATTGAGGAGAGGTTGGGGCTAAATCATCACCAAACCGCTCATATGTCGTGAGGATTCACAGAACTGAAAAACTCTATGCAGACAAATGTCTAGTGTACTGAGCATGTATTTAAATGAATTTTCTTTAATTAAATTAAGAAAACATGTACTATGTATGATTCATTCTACACTGTACTATGTACCACAGTTTTGTTTTCAAATATATTTACAAGTTTGTTACAAAACTATTGTCCACATCCAGGATCCCTCTTTGGTTTTTTTTTCTTTTTCTTTTTTTTTTTTTTTAAACATCTGCATCTTGAAATTGCTCCACAGATGATCAAGATGCAATCAGCAGTAGAGATGTGAAAAAGTTCTGAGATACCCTAAAACCATATAAGTTACTAGCTTTTTGTCCTGCAAATGGATTTCTTGCATTTGGAAAACAGAAATTACAATGAATGATTTATGAATATATAAAGGTATAGGTTTGTTTGTGTGTACAGCAACTTCAAGAATACACTGATGGGTTCTTACTGTAAATGCAATTAAGATTTGTATCATTTTTTACAGAGCATAATATTGTTCATGTATGCTAAAGGTCAAGTTTTTTAATTGTCAGGTTTGTTGGGATACATTTAAAGCCTTGCTAGATTTTTTTCCCAAGGTTAACATAGAGATAACTCATCAGTGTGAAATAAATAATTTTACACCACAGTCAACTTTGTGATTTGAATTTAAACCTCATGAATACATCAAGGCCTGCTCTATTGACTAAGCTATAGCTATTTACAATATACTGTATTGTATTTCTTAGCAACATGGCTAATTAGGCCCTTTTTCATTTTTTTTAATTTTATTTTATGGGCACATGTTGATCTAACAAATACCATTAAATGAGTGGAGATCAAATCTGGCCCTGGAGACCCAATGCTGCTTGTTTTAGATGTTCCTGCTCCAGCACACCTGGATCTGATGATGGTGTCATGTAGCTCAACACCAATCTGATATTGAGCTCTTTACTATCAGGTGTGGATACAGACAGTGTTAGCATTAGATTTGTGCTCCCCAAAAATCAAATGTTTATATCAATCCTAAATACAAAATGAAATGTAAAAGATGATACGAAATAGAATGAACTCTGTTTTGGGCAGTCAGTGTGTTGCCATAACTGGCAGAGATTTATATTTGCATTGTTTGCCAAGTTATGGAAAAATAAAATAAAATCTGATAGTCTGATCTGAGGGCTACTATCAAAATTCATGTAAGCATTTATAAAAACTAATTGAAGCATAATTACTGGAATTAAAGAGTTTTGTGTGTAAGTTAGTGGTTGTGTATTATTTTTTGTGAGAAAATCTTTACCAAAAATAGATGATACATCATATAAAATTCCATTAAATCTTGGTGGTGGGGATCCTGATCAATATACGATTTCTAAATTTGAAAATTAATTTATCAATATTGGCAGATTAAAAAAAAAAAAATCATATTTTGGTTCTTAATCAAACGATATTATGAAATTTGACTAAGTTATGTTGGGTTGTTTCCTCCATCCCTCGTTTGAGTTTCATCTGGATCAGATCTTTATATCATATTTTATTGATAAAATACGCTAGTCATTTTGTGTTATTGGTAGTCATTTTGGGCCTTTTAAATTATAATTTTGTGTATTTTTTGAGTCATTTTGCTTGATTTTTTTGTACCTTTTTTTGTTTTTTTTTGTTTTGGTAGGCATTTTGTGTATTTTCTTTGGGAGCCACACAAAATTAAATGAAGGGCCCCTGAGCCGTCAATTGTCCATGACTGTGTTGGGCAGTGTTGAGCTTGAGTTTTAAAAAAAAAAAAAAAAAAGTTCAACAGTGATCAATTAGGATTAGTCAGTAACATTATAATTCAGTGTTGTAACAATATAGATGTGCGCTGGTGCTGCCCCTGCCCCTGCCCCTGCCCCTGCCCCTGCCCCTGCCCCTGCCCCTGCCCCTGCTCCTGCTCCTGCTCCTGCTCCTGCTCCTGCTCCTGCTCCTGCTCCTGCTCCTGGTGGTAATGCTGAGCAGACACAAGATGGCGGCAGTGCATCTTGTTGCTGGGTCTGGTTCATGTGAGTCAGAACTGATGACAGCAGCTACACAAACCCATGGCTCACAACAACACCTCTGTGGAGGTGTTTGAAACCCCAGTCTGTGTAGCTCAATATTATACGTCATTAACAGTAAGTACAATTGATTTATGCTTTTTTTGCTGTGGAAATGTTATTTGCGGTGAGGGTGCACACACAGGCGGCTTTACTCGACTAGTGTTCGCCTTGGTTCACTCATTAGCAACACTGGATCCTAAACGGTACATTACCAGTACTACCAGTGTTGTTATTGGAACAGATAGTGAAAGTGATTATTACCTACTGCCGAGTGTATCTAGCAATTTGCTAAAGTACCCGGTGTTATGAATGTTCTGGTCCCCGGTTTATTTTGTATCTGACTTCCGGGTACGTCCTCTGTCTAACGTAGCATGTATGCAAATGAAGCCTTTTTCGCAAAACTTTAATATATTATCACATGATAAGACATGACTCTTAATACATATAAATAGTTTATTATTATTATTATTATTATTATTATTATTATTATTATTATTATTATTATTATTACCATTCAAAGATACCAGATCGCCATGTTATGATGATCTGTAGGTTATGACCAGTACTGTAGGTTGGGTAGTGCGGAAGTGCGTCACTACTTAACATGAATACCAGTAGATGCAGAACAACAATGAAAGTCAGCAGATTAAATGTACTAGTTAAACACAGCACATGTAATTAACCTTAATGAATTAATTTGTACCCCTTTAAACCTCTGATTTGACCTGGAAACACACAGCAAATGTGTGACTGTGCCAGTGTTGTACTGCTGACATTGCATTTTTGTTTGTACATTTGTTTTGGTTTGCTGTTCCCTATTTGTGTGACAATAACCAAATTAGGTGGCATTAGGTGACATTTAAACAATGTGGGTGTAGACGATCAAACCGATGCAGTGTTGGGTTAGTCGGTTTGTACGGCGGGTTTTCTGAGCACCTGATACCTCCTGATCTGCTCCTCACCTGGCCCACCTTTCATTTATCATCAAGTGCACACACTTTACAAACTCCATCATTCATTTGCTTAGTTAGGATGTTTTAAGTCAGACTAAAGCCCATGATAAAAACAGCATACTCAATATATCACTGCCTGTAAGTTAGGTCTATCTATGTCCTTGCATGTCCTAAATGTGACCTTCAACTGGTTCTTCTTGTCTTTGGCTGAAATCCTTCTCCATTTGCCCCTTCTTTTTCCTTCTATTATTAATGGTCCCATGTGGTGTAAGGCTGCCACTTACTGAGAAGAGGAGAGGATGGATGGATGGATGGATGGATGGATGGATGGATGGATGGATGGATGGATGGCTGGATGAAGCTTACGCACACACACTGCAGGCACGTTCTGAACCCATCTTATACAAACCCTGCGGAAACAAACAGAGCAAGCCATGGAAACAAACTAGTGCGGGGATTTAGGAATAAAAAAAACAGAATCGGAATGCCAACATTTTTGTAACGGTTCTGGAACCGGACGTACGGAACCGGTTCCTATTTGGAACCGGTTCTCGGTGCCCAACCCTATTTACCGGTAACCTCTGCCAATATGTAGAAGTCCAGAAAAGGCCTCAGCACCTTCTATATTCGTTAAAGTTGCTTTGCTTAAATCCTGTCTTATCCTCTCGCATGTTGTTCTTAAATGAAATTGAAAATGTAACTTGATCTGTTCTTCTCTGTGGTTTCACTTTATTATCACCACCATTTCCCATCTGCATGCTATAAATCCTTCTATAATTTGTTATATTTCTACATATTTCTGTTATCGTTCATGTTCTGTTGACATTGTAACTGATATTTAATTCCAGTTATAAAAGTGGTTTATATATTTTTTTCGAAACATAAAAAGTAATGAAGTGATGGATCTCAGTCTTTAGCTGAGCTTTTCTATTCAAGCATGCATATTTCTATGCACTATTACATGTTGAGTTAGTGGGCATTAATCAGTCATCAGCACTTATATCTGATATAATCTGTAAAGTGTTTGTTTAGGTTACATAATCCTCCCATTATTTAATCATTGCATGCCACTTGTTGTATGCACACCTGCTCTTAGCACACGTGTTGTTTCCTACTCATGCAGAAGCTTCCTTTATTCTATCAATGTTCATTGGGGTTTTTTTTTTTAAAGGAAGGGAATGATGTTAAACTTGTTCTGTGTACCTCGCTGACTCACTGAGAGTTGAACGTCTCCAGTGTTGGCCATTCTTATTGTCTTCATGGACGCCTGCTCTTCCTTATCTATGTAGGCTCCATTAAGAGCTCATCACACAGCCTGCACATACACACCAGCTGGATGGTCGAGTGTTACGGTGGAGCCCAATGGATCATCATGGTAAATAATATTCCAGCTTTCCTTTTAATTTGATTGATGTAAGAAAAGAACAGCTGACTATTAGCAATGCTTTTGTGCAGAGGTGGAAACTTTAGGAACCTTATGATTGGATTAAGATTGTAGGGACTGTGATTTAATATGAATTGATTAACAATGCATCTCAATGCACATTTTCACAGCATTTATTCGTGTCTCACCGTTCTCACTGATGAATTGCTGTTTTTAAGAACATAGCATTTGCATTCAGACGGGTGAAAAATTGACCTCTTTTACCTTTTATTAAACCAGCAAAGGAAATGTATAAACTGTTCAGTTAGAGCTGCACAGTAAAGTGACAAAGTAGCAGCTTCCTTGCTTGTAACACATACAATACAATACATAAACACTTAAAACAAAAAAGGGTGCTCTAAACCACGGTTTTTCCACCACTGTGCCATGGCACAGTTGTCTGCCGTGACAGAAGGACTGTTATGCTGTGGGAAAGTATTCAATTTCACGTAATTATTATCAAAAACATTTTTGAAAACTTGTTCATTTGTGATTAAAGAAAATAAATTTATTAAAAAGAATGGCCCCTCCCCGTCCCAAAGCGAACAGACATAATAATAATCTATTTATATATTATACATTATAAAATTATATAATGTGAAAAAAATACAAATAAACAAAACAATATTTAACAGAATAAAGTTCAATTGTAGTTCTAATCATATTTAATGTTTTTTTAAAACTTACATGACGTGTATCAAGTATGAAAGATAATAAAATAATTAAATAATTCCTATTAAACATTTTTTTAAGAATGACTGCCTATTGTTGATTGCACTTTTTATTAGAAAGAAGAAATATGAAATATCAAAACTTTTCTTTGTGTTTGTTTAATTCCTATTCAAGGCACTTTGATAAGAATGACTGTATATTGTTAAAAATAGGCTACAGTGTTAATTATGTTATAACATTTTTGGTTGGCGTTGTGCCTTGGGATTCTTTTCAATGAAAATATGTACCTTGGATTAAAAAAAAAGTTTGAAAAACACTGCTGTAAAATATTGTTATGTACAGTTGATTATAAGCAGCTCAACCATAGTGCTTCAAAATGCCCATTAACATTCCTTCTACAGTATTTTGTGTAAATGCGTTATTTGAATTGTATGCATCGATTATCGATTACCGTGTCTGAATGATGAATGATGCATTGATGGATTGATAGTTTCTCCCACCCCTACTCTTGTGGGTGTTTGTGTTTTCTTGCCGGGGATGTCTGAAGTTAGATTTTAGACTGTAATGATGGAGAGAAAAAAAATCAAAGGATGTTTTTATTGCTGGTAGTAGTTCCAAGTTTAAGTATTTCTTTTCTTCCTCAGGTCAGCTTGAGAAGGAGGGCAGCATGAAGTCACAGGATCATGAGGGCGGAGTCAGTCTTTGTGATAACCTGCTGGACTCCACAGCTCTCACTGTCCAAACTCAAAACCTCAATGAGGCAAACACACTCATACAGACACAAGGCCTCCCTCCTTCAGGAGCTGTGGAGGGAGGAAGGTGTGGCCTCATCCATAGATCGTCCCCAAATAACAATGGGAGCAGGGAACAGGTGGAGAAGAGGAAGGTGGGAGACAGTGATCCAAGAGGAGAGGAGGAGGAGGATGAAGATACTGATGAGGTGATGAAGGAAGATGAGGAGGAGGAAGAATCAGAGTCAAGTTGCTTGAGTCACTGCCAGTCTCCAGACACTCCAATGACAGACTCGTCTTATTCAGAAACAGGTAGGATACAGAAAGACTTGCACTGGTACCAGTTATCTTTAAAGACTGTGTAAAGCAAATTCTGACCTTTTCTTCTAAACACATTAAATAGGTCATAAATATATTCCTTAAAACATGTAAAAAGCCACTCAACCATTTCAAATGTAATTGTGCAGCTAGGCTTCACAAACTGTGATTCAAATTTCTGTGTTCAGGATTTAATGGGCGGGTCAAAAATGATAGCCTCATTACGTAAAGGAGCCCTCATTAGCATAAACCCGACCTGATTGCTGAAGCACACCAATCTTCCGCTGCCTCCAGCGGGCGCGATATGGCCCCTAGCCGAAAACAAACCACATATTCGGACTCGGGAATAAAACACGTCAGCTGGTGCCACATTTTCCATCAAATGAGCACTTTTATACACTGCAATTTTGTTTTTACGCCTCTAGCGGGCGGAGTTTTGACTCATGCACATATTCGGTTTTGAGATGCACATATTCGGACTTGGGTGGAGCAGACCTTTCTGCTGACTTTTGCAAGCACTATCGATGCTGTAGGAGCTTTCACATTTCACACTCTCGCCCATAGACACAGTACAAGGAGGCGGTGCCCTTCCCGCGTGTGGGCGTGGTTCCATCTTGTCTAACTGACACGCCCCCAGCGTCTCAGAACAGAGAGAAGTGCTTGTTTTTCCATGATTTTGAGACCTAATTTTTATATACTTAAATTTGGCTCAGTGGTCAATGACACATTTCTGTGGTGTGACAAACTCATAACACACATTTATTTCTCGTACTTGACCATGTGGGGGCAGCACAACACTAAAACATCAAAATATTCATATTATTATTAATTATTTACACAATGAACTATAAACATTAGCATCTGTTTGGAGTTTCTCCTGGGTCCTCATAAAACTATGTATCTCAACAAAGAGAACATGCTCTGCTTTCACTCACTTTACTTTATTCTGTCAAGAAACTTTTACAGTGTTGTAAATAACAGACTGAATGTCGTTGTAAAGGCAGGCGTTGAGCTCAATATTTAATTGATTATTTTTGTTCTTTTAGGCCTACTGTTGTTCCTTGTTTGACTATTATTTTGACAGTTTTATTGTATATGGCACGTCTATAATAACAATTATTTATCTCTTTTAAAATGCAAAACTAACAGTTTTCTTTGTACAGGCTAGTAATAAACAGTGACGTACTTTAGCTTCCACTTCCAAAAATGTTTACTCACAAGTAATGCAATTTAATTTAGTCAGATTAACTATCATTCATTTTGTTCATTTTGTTCCCAAAATATGTACAGTAATTACAATTAAATCCAAACCATTTTATTATTACTGTCAAAACTGCCTGAGTTTTACTCGGCTTTGTGACAGGACATTGCAGATAATTAATTTTTGTATACGTTACATTATGAATTATCTGCATTCCACCATTTCCCTAAAAAGCAGTGATTAACTGCAGCACAGCTCCAAGAGAGTATCTCTCAGTTGAATGTGATGTTACAGGTGGGGTTTTCCAATTACCGCTGGTTTGTGTTAGCTGACTGGTTAGAAACCTGCCTCTCTAACCTTTAGGCCACAACGGCCTGTGTATTAATAACTGAGCATTGACACATCCTTCTCCACATCAGTAGGTGGCACAATAAGATGTTATTATGGCCCTTTGCAAACTCTCTGACTCAATAGAAGGTGACTGTTATTTATAAAAATAAACTAAAAATGTGTCAAATTATGTTTGAAAAATGTTGAATGGATTGGGCATTCTTGGATAAACTAAAAATTAAAAAGTCACAATACTAACTTTGAAGAATAAGGCTTTTATAGTAATGGTGTTCCGATCCGATATTGATGCCGGTCCGTATACGTACTGTGATAAATAAGCAGTTTTTAGTAGATTTATTGAGGTTATTTAATATTTTTCATCTTTATTTATTTTTATTCAATTGTAGGATGTTCTTATGTTTAAAGTTAAAACGTATGTAGCCCATTGGTTAATAATAAATGGGTCAGTTTTTCCTCATACCTACTGTTGTTGATTAATGTCTTTTGTTTGAGTAATATCACTAGATCTAGCCTTTTTTTAACATCCCACACTATAGAATAAGTAATGAAAGTGTGTATGATTTGTGCTGATATGGCATCGGACCAATATCGATATTGGCCAATACGCAAGGCTACAATATGTGTATTGTATCAGCACACCCCTGTCATATACATGATAGCTGTACAATTGCACAACATATTTGGTGAAACAGAAAAAAGCAGCACTGAACTCATGGTGGGGCTTAGTCACCAGTGTAATGCTTGGACTTTGAGTGGTCAGCAATCTGGATTAAGGTCATGGTTTGTGACGCTGCTGATGTCATTGTGATCACATGAACAACAGGAACGAGGGGGGGGCCTCGATCAGACGGTGGGGTATTATGGGTAAAGTGGGAAAGAAGGAGGAGGAGGGGGAAACCAGTCAAGACTAAGGTCCTCTCCATTGTCTCTCTCTATTATTTGTAAATTCTTGTTCTCTCTGATCAGTCTTTTTCCCCCTCTACAGGTAGTCTGTTGGAGTCCTCGTGTCCTCTCAGCTCTGGGACCAGTCAGGAACCCTCATCGCCCACCATAAAAATGGCCAGCTCTGTGGAAACGAGCCAAAGTGATGCAGATGTTGACGTCCACACCTCTGACCCTGCACCCATAACAACCTCCATCACCTGCACAGACGGACCCGCCTCCACCCAAGGGCCTTTATGTTCAAGCTCTCAGACCACAGGCTCAGACCACAGGCTCAGCCACATGGACCCAGCTGCCTCAGAGTGTATTACACAAAGTACGGACATGGTTGACAAAATGATCCCATACACACAGCCCACCTTTGAATGCGGACCCTCCATAACACAAGTGTTTAAAGGTTCATGTGCAGGAGGTATCACCTCAGAAGTAGAGACAATAGTCCTAAACACAGGATGTACCCCCATTATTACAGAATCCTCCTCCACCTCAGGACCTGTACCTTCAAACTGGGAACACATTAGATCTGCTCCAGTGACCACGTCTGCCCCAGTCTCCACCTGCAGCACAACACCTATTCCAAGCTCTGCTCTGCTGGAGTCTCTGGAGCAGCTCGCACTAAGAGGAGATGACCACCAACTCCCATATTACCTTCACCAGGTAATATCTACATATCTACATCTGCAATCTGTGTTCATCATTTCCCATGTTCACTTTTCTATGTAATGCCTTTTTTCTTGTTCTTTTTAATTCGTTAAATTAAAGTTCACTATTTATTCATCCATCCTTACATCACAACCATCCAATCAGAACACTCCTCTGCACCCCAGGCATGGGAGTCTTCTAGACACACTCTATAAAAGTACACGCTCTGTCAGTTTCTATGAGCTTGTTTTTTTCCTCATACACTCAAATTTGCGTGACTGAACACGTATGTGACAAGGTGTGTCTTTTTTTTTTTTTTTTTTTCCCCCTGTCAGTTTTATGTCTCCACTGAGCACACGTGACCTTTACTTACTGCAGATGTTCATGGTGTGTTTGTGGGGATGAGTTTCTGATTTTGAGTACAGCATAGGGCTGGGCGATTTTGCCTAAAAAAAGAATCTCTGATTTTTTTTCCAATGCACTTAAATATGACTGCATACATCTGATATATTGTCAAAAGTGCAACTGTATTGCTGTGATTGTCCTCAAGAGTTAAAATGCATAGAATAATCCCAAAATAAGAAGTAAATGAGGCTCTGTCATTCAACAATTTCAAGCTTTAACTCAGGTTTAAGCAAAAGTGCAAGAGCAACTTCACAGTAGCTTAAATTTTCTGATTAAGAAATCAGATAACTACATATTCTATAACATATAACATTACAATTAAAGAAATAATAAACTCATGCATCTCGGCATAGTGCGAATAAAAATTAAACATGCCTGTAGCACACATATAACCTACTCAAAGGGTAAACACATGTAAACAAAGAGGGGGCTAGCTTACATCATGCTACGGTAACCCACAAGGATGGAACGCGAAAAAGTCCAAAAAAACTGTGGTGGAAAAGAAAAAAAAAAAGTTTATATATATATATGTATTTTTTTAATTCGACTTTGCAAAACAAAAATCGTTTTTATCTACAAATTTGATAAATCGATTGAATCGATTTTTTTGCCCAGCCCTAGCACAGCATTTCACTTTCATCTGATAATATGAGCTGAGGTAATGGGAACAGTCAACAGTGAGTTGTGTTGACTACATCTTTGTAATGCAGGCTCAATTGAAAAGCAATATGAGTAATCTGGTCAGTGTTGCGTAATGAATTATTATTGGTCTTGCAATGAGGGAAAAACTCCAATATGAAACATTTCTTTTTCTGTTTTCATTTCGGGGCTGTAAATTGATCTGGCAATTTAACTTGCATATTCCCCACCAAAAAAACTGGACACATAGTATACAGGTTGTACACTGACACAAAGAAGTTTATTTGTAATGTAAAAAAAGGAAGTTTTTTTTTATTTAAACTATTTTGACCTCATTAGATTACATTACATGTTTTCTGATTAATTGGTAGATTAATAGATCATTTAATCTCTTTATTAATTGAATTTCAGTTCTGCCAAAATGATGCCTTAGACAATAATAATAGTGCTATTACTCAATGGTAATCATGTAATTATGTTTGTGGTATAATGAGCAATAAATGAAATTGGATTGTTAATGAATTACAATAATAATTAATGCCTTTGACACCAGGCAGAGGCCCATGGTGCGTAAATGTACCGGTACCTTTAACATGACTTTACGAACACAGATCGGGGAGAAGAAAAAACGTGTAAGCAATGACATAAGCAAGTGCAAAAATCAAAGTCCAAAGGCAAAGACGTCCAACAAAAGATCCCAAGAAAAATAAATGAGCTCACAAGCAGCACAATGTGTTTTTATGGATTTCAGGTGCGTTGGTGGTGTGTTTAGGTGCATATTGTGTTTAAAAATGTACACTGCATTCCTGTATTATAACAGAAAAGTGACAGTTATATAACCTCTCCACCACGTCAGTACAATTACTCAGAAAGGTCAATAAGTTGGCACCACCTTCGCTTCATCATGAATATAAAAGCAATTTGTACGTACCCACCTTTTAGAGTTTCTCCCTCCTCCTCCAAACTATAAGCCCCCTCCTCCCCCCCATGCACACACACATGCACTCTCTTATTCTGTGGGACAACTTGAAAGTGACACTTGCTGAACAGAGGTAGTAGGCTTTCACTTTTTTCAGCTGCTGTTTCTCTTCAAATTCTCACTTTCCCTGTCAGTCTTCTTTGGACTTGTTGCAACAGCTCCCGTCTGTGTTTCCTCTCAGCGATTAGCTTGCTGGTTTTTTTTCTCCTCCGCTTTGGTTAATGATCATTGAGGCTGCAGTTACACAGCTGCAGCATTGTTTTCCTAAATGGTTTTCTCCCCCAACTTTTTTTTAACTTTTTCACAGATGAGATGCAAAGGAACTACGGCAAGATTTTAGCCCTTCGCTGAGTTGTTCCCTTAAAGCTGTTTAGGCAACAGACATGGTGCTAGTAAATGTTGTCATTTCTTGTTTTCTCTGCAGATTGCTGAAGCTCTTGTCATTCAGAAGGACTGTATCCTTATGTCGCTCCTGGTGTGTATTTAGATTTATATTGATATATTTCAACATTTATTATTTATTATTTAATTTTTTACTGTAATTTTCCATAGTGTCTCCATTTGTCTAGATTACAGCTTTAGCGTCATTCTTCAAAAAAGGAGCAGGAGAGAACAGAATGAATGAGTTTGTAGAAAAGGGAGTGGAAGAGAAAATGACAGCATCGGAGAGAATATCTGATGTGAACAACTGAACATAGACTGAATAATTGTATTTGAATCGGTGTCTTGCAAAGTATCAAGCGGACATCACAGGCGTGCGGTGGGGGGCACTTCTCCCTGACCCTGGGTGAAGCACACAGGGGTGTGTGAATGTGTTTGTTTTATTGTTATACCTATGGTAGTACTGGTGGCACCTGCAGACCCTGGTCTACTGTACGGGATAATGCTCGTACAGAAGATGAATGATTGACAAAGTAACAAAGCAGGACAGAAGTATTTAAAACTGGTGTTAGCGTTAGTGATCATGACAGATGGTGCCAAACTAACCATTTACATAAAGTGAGATAACAGGGTTTGAAAATGTATTTAAGATAGTAAGCACTAGTATGGGTTGATGAATAAATATTGGTGAGTAGAAACGAAAAGAAGATCAAGCAGGGGAATGAGCATGAGTGAGAATATGTATGTGAGGAATATGTTAGTGTAAACTATGTGTGTAGAGTGGGTTGGGTTAAGAGAGAACGCATTGAACTATGTCAAAGGAGGATTGTGCTTTGACTGCTTATATCCATAAACATGAGCCTTTATCCTGGACCACTTTGTCCTGTTTTATTTATCTTTATGCTAGTTCCTGCCTTCATTTCCTTTCCTTTTTTTTTTTTTTACAAATGATCTGTTCATGTTTTCAACTGTATCAACTCTGTTTGTAGAAAGCTGAAGCTTTTAGAATTTTTGCACGTCCTGCTTTTTCTATCTTTGTATCTGTGTATGGATTACTTAACCTGTGGCATCCAGACCAGCGGGCATTATGGTGCATCCAACTAGAAAGACTTTATCACCAAAGAGTGTTGGACAACCTGAATGCACTCCAGGAGCAGTGGGGTAATACACAACACGCTGATGCACACACAACAAAGAATAGAATATAAAATAGAAATGATCAGCTTTGATCCTTGTTTGCTTTACATTTTAGAATCAAACTGTAGTTGGAGTCTTACATTCAGCGGTTTATGCTGATATGTAAAGCCTCCAGATTACTGAATGTCATCTTTGTCATTGCCCACATGCAGAACACAACTCCATCAAACGACTTTAGCCTCAGAGAGGAGGCAGTAGCTACATACATACAGTATGAGTGTACAATAATCCTTGTTCAATGTTTCCTTATGCACATATTGTAAAGTTACATTTAGATGTGTAGTAATGTGCTACTGTGGTGTCTGGTGTGGGGAAAAAGCTGTATATTTAACTTTTGAAAGAACTCATGCCTACACATGGAGCCCCATTTAGTCTTTCAAACAGCATCAGATCCACTCTGCAAAGTTTTCAAAGGGAATCAGCTTGAAGGTTTTTCCATCTGCTTGGTGAACTAACCAGAGTCCGTCTGTAGAAGTAACTCTCCTCAAACCCTTCTCATTCTGTTATCTGGACTGAATCAATGATGTTTGAATCAGGATTCATTCCCAGCCACTTCGAGGATTTCTGTACTTTTAAACTCCATACTATTAGGATAGTTCTTAATGATATTGGTTGTACTTTTGTGGTTAAACCCTTTTATTTTTTTATTTATTAACATTAAGAAAATCTTGACCAAACCTTCTGCTTCATTTGCAGGAATGGCCGTTATCTCTTAATGCTTATCTGTCTCTGTGTGTTACACCAAATTAATTACTCATCCAGGATTAACAGATTTAGAGGATTTACGTTTTTTTACTTCCACCAAGGAAGTCATATTTTCATTTGCGTTTATTTGTTTGTTTGTCTGTTAGCAGGCTTACTCCAAAAGTACTTAATACATTCAGAGAGAATTTTAACCAAAGATAGACCTTACGCTATGGAAGATTCATTACAAATTGGAGGGATCCGGATCAATATATTGCTTCTGGATCAGTTTGAAAAATCAAAAAAGCCCTATATCTCATAATTGGCAAAATTGTAAAAAAAAAAAAAATCATATCTCGGTGGGTAACCGATCTTCATGAAATTTAACCAAAGTTATGTTGGGTTAGTTGCCTTTAATGTGTTGACTTTAAAGGATCACTGATCCAGATAACTGTGAATATCTGGCAGCTCTTGTTTTCTTTTATTCTAATGGGTAAACCGCTGTTATATCTATTAAATCATACATTTAAATTGGCAGCTTGGTGGTTGATTATTATTATTATTATTGGGAATTTTTAAATGTATCTGCCCCACAAGGAGAAAGTTTAGTAAACCCGGGTCTCCCTAAAGCTAGCGGAGTAATTATGGATTAGTGATTAGCACCCGACTGAGGTAGTTCAGATGGTGTCATTTTTTAACGTGTGCCAAAGAAACTCTGGAGATGCCCCAGAAATGATTCTAGATCCCCCAACATCTGCTGGAAATGTTGTTTTTGCAAACAGTCTTAGTTTACAGATTTTTTTTCCCACACCTGCCTGAATCTGCTCGATTTCTTTTTTCAGATTGGACCGTGACTGAGTCTAATTCTTGTGTTTCTGTCACAGAGAGTCAGTGTAGAAGGACATCTCCTGATCTGACAACTCAACAACTGGATACTCTTAAAAACATCTGCCAGACACACACACGGTCAGTCAATATTTGTGTTTTTTAGCTCCTGTTATCCAGTGGAATAAATGAGGGAGTTGAAATATCAGGAAAACTACGAATATTTTTGGTTCTGGGCCCTAAAGTAGATCTCATTACTATATTGCAGTGCTTTTTGGTGTGTATTTGTATGATACAATTGATGTGTTGTCATATGTTGACACATTCAGAGTCATAGAATTTTCAATTCAAGCAAATTTAGCTATTTTGAATATATGAATCTTCTGAATCTGAATCTGAATGAACATGAAACACGTTGATTATACTTGCCACACACACTTTGACAAGCACCCGTGCACTCTGTGTAGAAATCCCTGCCTCACAGTGTAACTGTGTGCATCTGTTGGTATTACTTTGAGCTAGTATACCTCAGTGTGGCTCACACTACGATGGTAAAAGCATATGGTCCTCAGTGGCTACTGCTGCACTTTGAGATATTTGAGCCTCTTGCACCGCTAAGGTTTCATTTGGCTCAGCCTGAGTACACACACACACACACACACACACACACACACACACACACACACACACACACACACACACACACACACACACACACACACACACACACACACACACACACGTTGTTATAACCAGGGAAATGTATTGGATCTAATATTAGAAATCAAGCAAAGTGTCACCTACCTTTTGCGTTTTCATTTACTCAAACCAAGAACTGACTAGAAGCTCCCACCCTCTCCTTTTATCTCTTTATTTTTTCTGATTATAGACCGAGGACAAGGGATGCTGAGGTAAGTTATTTTTAGCTTTGGATGTGGTACAATATTTAAGTTACTAATATCAACAAAAAAGTCAAATCCCTGAGCCACAGGACCTCAATTTGCATTAAAGTATGTAATTAATGTATGAATGATAATTTATTCCTATGTGTGTTAATGTGCATACAGTGTAGGACTCCTGACTTTTTGAGACCCAAGTTTGAAGCAGGTGAGTAATCGCAATGTGCTTCCAATGGAATATTATGCTAAAAATAAGACTTTCAGGTGTGCTGTGGATATTTTTGCATCAATACTATCATAAGTGTGAGCTTTCCCCGAAAGTCAGCACTTTACGTTTCCCATAAAACTTTTACCATGTCCTTTCATGCAGCCAATCAGGTGGAAGAAGGAATGGAGCACAGAGCAGAAGAGTCCTCTAAGACAGTCATACCCTCCATTAACTCTTCTGAAAGGCCCAGTTCCCCAGAGAACTCAGGACGGGACAGGGAAGACCCAGGCAGCGTCTCTTGTGGCGCTCTAGCAGAGGAGGCCGTCAACCAGCATGAAAAGGCAGAGGGAGGGGCGGGGCACACCACTGCTGTCATCGGAAATGGTCTACACCCCTGTACAGCTGGAGGGATGGATCAGTCCATCTCTGCAGAGCAGCAGGGACAGGATTTAGATTCAGCCCAGAAAACAGAGACCGACGTCGAAGAGGAGAGGGATGTGGAAGGGGCAGTGGGGGCTTTAGAGATGGAAGATGAAGAAGAAGAAGAAGAAGAAGAAGAGGAGGAAAACATGGAAAGAGAGTCTTCTTTTTGTAAGAAAGCTCTCCCAGTAGAGACACTGGTCAGTGGAACTGCTGTAGAATTACAAGTGCTGCACCAGGATGAGTTACATCAAGAGATGCAAGATAAAGAAACCCAGCTTTGCCACAAGACCCACGTATATACGGTACTATATTATTCCATGTTTTCACTTACCTTAGCTGTAAAAGTAATTTGTTTTAATTGATTTCAGTGAAACAATCAGGAAAACCATGCCTCTCATAACAAGACTTGCATCACAGTTTTTAGTTTTAGTGGTTTTGAATGCTTTATGGTGACTAATACAAGCCTTGATTCTATTAAAACGCTCCAGTTTCTATCTCAGCTTTTGAACTGTTACTGATGTGAGTATTTTGTTTATTTATTTATGTATGTATGCATCAATAAACCATATTCTCATAAATCAGATTAATCTACAGAGAACAAAGCAGCTTTCATTGCTCCTGCCTTAGCTTTTAAAGCTAGAATCTGTGTTGATAAATAAATACCCACAGGGAAGCAGAGTAACAATAGCTATGCACTGAGAAGTCAAGTCATAATTGTCTTTTATCGCTACTGCAGGAGAGTGCAGACGTCTGCTTAGAACCAGAAGCTCCCATTTCGCATGAGTTCAATGGAAGGCAGCAAGACCCACAGGCTGAAGAACTGCTGGAGGAAGAACTGCTGGAGGAAGAGGAGGAAGAGGACTATGACGAGGATGTAATGAGAGAAGCTCCCTTACTGGATAACATGGCCAAACTTATCAGTATAGAGGAGGTGTGTACACTGGGAACGTGTCTTGGTTAGCATAAAGGATGGTGTGCCTCTACCAGTATAGTTTGTTTCCTGTTTCAGTGTTGAATTTTAATCGATTTATTATTAACTTTTTGTAACATCATCTGAAAACACTACAGCAGATCTCACTTATCCATAACTGGACCATTAGATGGCCACCACGTCAATTTGGCCTAAGAACTTTATATAGACAGGATATCATGATGTGGAAACAGCTCTAAAGTCTTTAACCATTACTGAGATATTAATGGTATGGATTTAGTGATGTGAAAGCCATTTTATCGCTCAGTCTTCTGTTCACACAGGATGTAGATTTGCTCCAGAGATTTGTTGCATCAACAGTGGAAAGTGGAAGTAGTCATAGTAGTTCTCTGTTTCAGATCACTGTACTGCAGAAATGGGCAGCTGGTGGCCCAGGAGCCAGTTGTGGCCCTCAGTCTAATTTTTTGCAGCCCCCAGAGCAAATCCCCCAAAATTGTAATTCAAGAATTTGGAAGGCCCCGTGTGAGCCGGAGATAGGCACAGGCAGACCTCCGTGACAAAGTGGGTCCGAAAATGGACTGATGGAATAAGTTCGAAGGAATATGAAGCTTTTCCAAATTCCAAAAATACACCAAAAAACAACACAATACAGAATAGCTCCAAAGACACACGAATTGTTAACAAAATTACACAAAACGACAGGAAAATACAGAAAGCAACGATACACAAAGTGACCCCGAAAACAGACAAAATGACAGAAAAATATTCAAAATTACAACACTAACCCCAACCAGTCACAGCAGATGGCTGCCACCTCTGAACCTGGTTCTGCTGGAGATTTATTCCTGTTAAAAGGGAGGTTTTTTTTCCCACTGTCGCTAAATGCTTGTTCATGTGGATTTGTTGGGTTCTTTCTTTCTTACTATGAATTTTATATTTTGTTAAGCGCGTTAAGATGACTTTGTTGTAATTTTCGCTGTATAAGTAAAGTAGATTTGATTTATATATATATATATATATATATATATATATGGGAAACATGAATTACACTGTTATAAAAATTCAGAGACAAATAGAACAAGAGTGAAAGGGTGTTAAAGGCTAGTACGTATGTGTAGTTGTCTAAATCAGTTACAGTAACTAACTCTTTCAATGTGCATAATGTGAGGATGTTTTGCCTGGTAGTGTCTGACATCCACAGAGATAAAACTTTCATATTTCAGTTACACAGGACTAACCATTGGCTTTGTGTGCTGCTACCTAGTGGCTGATACAGTGCACTCCCAGCCATTAATAGAAGCTCTTCTATTCTGCGCATCTTATTGTCTGTTCCAGATGTCTCCAGCCTCTGGACTGGTTTCCATATTGAAGAAGCGAAATGTTTGCGAGGACGCAGTGAGCACACCCGCAACTTTTGAAATGCAACCTCAAAAACCCAGGGCCAAAAGACGAGTACGCTTCAAAGTTGCAGATGACGGCTATGACCAAGGTGTGTATCAGTGCCCCATTGTGGGCGGCAGTACAGACTCCTTCCTTTAACCTTTTTCTAATGCACCCTTTGACTCGTCTTTAGATCTGGGCAGTGCGGACTCCTGTCTGCTCCTCTTCCTCCTCTGTCTGGTGACTGTCGTGATCAGCGTTGGTGGCACTGCCTTGTACTGTGCTTTTGGTGATGCACAGTCCTCCGTCTGTCAGGACTTCTCCAGAAACGCAGACTTCTACTTTGGCCAGATACAGCACGTGATAACTCAGATCCAGCACTGGTTTGCTCTGGGATTATAGCAGAAAAGTTAGCGACAACCCTCAGGAGCCACTGGCCTGTCACTGCAATATCCTGATTCTTCTGAGAGAGCGTTCTCTGAGGTACTGGTGTCAGATGATGGTGACTTTACTGTAGCAAAACATCTACATGGTCGTTACATGTGATCCTCCTCGCCTGAAGTTTTATTGTTCTGGGGAAATGGAAATCTCTCAGCCGTTGGACAGACATTCTTATGTAACATGAATTTAAAAAGAGATGCAGTTAGTGGAGGATTAGACATTACTATGTCCAAACCCTGCCTCACATCAAGTCAAACACTCAAAAGATAGAATCAGAAATACAGAATGTGACTCAAATAAGCTTTGTAATGCAAGAGTTATAAAAATCGCATAGATTGTAAAAAGATACTCTTATGAGGAATAACATTGATGTAACAGCAGTTTTAAGTTGTTAAAATGTAAAAATACACAAAGTTTGTAGGGTTTGCTTTGAACTGCACAAAATCAAACGGCCACAGTTGGGGTTTTACAAACTGCTGCATTAACTGGTGTTACTTTTTATTGTTGTTTTTTAAGGAACAAACCATTGAGTGTTTTACTACGTGTCTTAATACTTCTGAATGTTTGGATTCATTTAAAATAATAAGCATCTGTGTGTCCTCAGACTTCTGCGTGGTAGAAGTTGGTTTTGTATTTTCTAATCAAGCTGCTGATGACAAGCGATCATATCTGTGGAATGTTCACTGTTGTCAGCTTCTGTGACGGCAGACTGCAGTAGCAGCAGTTCATCAGTGATTCTATGTGTGCTGGTTGACAATACACAATGTGGACATCTTTTCCCTGCACCTGTGTAAAGTGGAGTGATTTGTCAACATCTATTAGCAATGAGCCCTCACAGCCAGATATGAAAAATGTTTTGTTTTTTTCCCATACTGCAGTAACATTATTTAGGTGTGTATTATATGTTTGCTTTTTTTTTTATCCCCCTGGTTTGTTTGAGTGTCTAGAAAAACAAATCACAATGTAATTGTGAGGCAGCAGAAAGTAATTCCAACTAATCTACAAACTAGAACCAGGTTTTTGGTCATGCAGATCCGCTTAAGCTTCTTTTGTTGCACTAAAATGACATTAATGTACTTTTATTAGCTGCAGTTTTTCGGTGTTGCAACTATTGGCATCAGTGTTTCTCAAGCTAAAGGAAATGATTCCTGAGATGCCTGTAGATTCACAGTCTCATTGTACGGAGAAGTTACTGCAACCTTCATTTTATCAAAAGACAGTTTGTCTTCACTTCTCAATAGATTTGCATTTCTTCATAGTGAGAAAATTATTCTTATGACGACAGCTGTAAGTAGACGTTTGCTTATCACCCTGGCATGTTTTGACTGCTGTGTGCAGTTTTCTTTAAATCAATTCACAATGCTGACTTGTTGCCTTATCCCCTGTTTTTGAATTGGACTGGATGGATTTGAACATTTTCTTTTGGATAGTAAAATGTGGCTTTAATATTGCAGTGTGCCAAGGTGCAAGGTCAGACTGTTAAGGTACACCCCCAAAAACAAGTGGAACCATCTCGTTCGAAACCATGTGCTCACAGTTGATTCAATGCAGAAATGGACTTGGACAGAAACGAGCACAATTTACTCCTCTGATTATTTACAGGTCCTCAAATGGAAACTTTGTTTAATGCATAGATTGTAACAACTGTCAAAAGAATGTCTAAATATGTACAACAACAAAAAACAACACATATTTTGTGAAAAGTTTAAAAAATTTGACATGATTTGTGTTGTACATAGAAAAAAGCAGACCAGTTTTCAGCAAAACCGATTGAGACTGAGGTGCAGCGTTGTAGGAATGTAAAAGTGATGTGTTTAAGACACCTCACTGATGACATCATTGTTTTTCATTTGATCCACAGTAGTTTGTGACTATTGGGAGAAAATGTGGCCTTCAGGGGGGAGGGGTATTTTTTTCTGTGTCACTATTAGCTAAGTCTGTTTTGTGTCTCCATTTCTGTTGTAGAAGAGTAGAGTTTAAATGACACCATCCCCTGAGCTCCCATTTCTATGCTCTAAAGCCTATTTTATTCACTTTAATGGTTAATGCAATTCAAAATTTCCAGTAATTTGGGTTTTTATTATATCTATGGTGTATTACATGATTTAATAATGCAAGTATTGGTTTTGTGCTCTTTCCCTGTGTTTTCTGTTGTAGTGGATGCTGAAATATCACTGAAAGTTATTTACTGGAAAAAAGAAAAGAAAAAAGAAACCTTGTGTAAAACCATCCACTCAACTTGTCCTACCTTACCTATGCAGATTCATATGACATTTTGTTATTTTGTTTTTGTTTAAATGCAATATTTTCTTTGAGATTAGGGAGTTTCTGGTTTGTAAAGTGTGTGAGATTCATCAGTTTTATTTGCACATGTCGTCTGGCTGGTTCAGATGGCAATCCTTTTCAATGGGTCTTATTTAAATGTGTTTTAATTATTTATAACATTAAGGGTTTTTAAGTGATTATGGTTCAGTTGTTTTTCTTGATTGCAATGAATCATCAAGGTTTTCACCTCATTCATTACTGGTGTAAAGAAATGATGAGCGTTCTCTGACTCATGCTAACAAACACTCTTGTTTTTGGTTTTTTTCTATATTTTATGTTCTAAAAAATCTCAGAAACCTTTGTTTGTAGAAACGGATGTCAGTCTCACCTTTTCACTCAAAGATTGTCAGAGTTCTTTATGGTATTTTGATATTTTATGAATTACATTTAAAGTTACTCATTTGTGTTTAACAGATAACACAAAATATTAAAAAAACAATAACAGATTGATTGACCTGTCACTTCATTTAAAAAATAAATAAATAAATGGTATCACATACAAATCTTTGTAATTTGTATTTGGGAAAATGTATCTGTTGTAAAGTGTTAAAAAATGTAAAAAAAAAAAATTGGATTGAGCGTTTATTGTGTCTCTTCTGCAACATTACTACATTGTGGTGAGACTGTAGTTTGGTATTGGTCTATTTTTACTGTAGGACGAAACCTAAACCTTATAATTAGCTGCTGTGGTCATTTTCTTAATAAAACATGTTATTTTCCTACAGAAAAACCCTTCCAAAGGCTCTTTAGTAAGAGCCTTGTAATCATCATTACATTTTAAATACTCATTTGTCTTTTTTTTGTGTTTACTGTAATGGTTTAGCCATAAACTGTGGCACCCACAATTGATTGGCATTCAATTGTTTTTTGCAAAAATAATGAAGCACAGAAAACACTTGTTTTGGCTTAGCTTTGTATGTATATATGTGTGTGTGTGTGTACATATAGATGTAATGTAGTACATTTGATGAACCCATTTATTTTTCTCTCTTGTTAATGTCATAAATTGATCTATACATATTATAATTTTACTTAAAGAATGTTTAAAAATAGACTATAAAATATTTTGATAAAAAGCCAGAAGGAGACAAAACAACAATGTTGGAAAGTTGAACACAGCTGTGAGGTTTGTTCTGCTGTCCAAAACACTCTTCACACTCTTCCTGGCTGCCCTCATGAGACACCCCTTCTTCTTCTTCTTCTTCTTCAAGTTCTAAAATAATGTATAACAGTTTTTTATAAGTATTCAGTTTCAGTTTATTTGTTTGTTTCTGTCTAACAAAAAATATTCAAATATAAATCACAATTTTAAAATATTTTTGAAGACTGAAACAGCCAGAAGCAAAATGCATATATGCCCAACATAAATAACATTCCAGTTACCTTTTTCAGTCATACACACAAAAGAAATGAAAGCATTCAACAAGTACTTCTGATTAGCCTTTTTTTTTTTTTAAATAATGCAAAAACATATATTTAGATATATATTTTATATACAACATTTAACAGAGTTAAACATACAAACATATTCCTACTCTAAATTATATTGTGACATTTTCTCTTTGAAATTAAATAGTGTGTCACTCATTTTTATTTCTTTATCAACAATATTCCACAACTTAACCCCAAGAACAGGCAGACATCTTTGTTTAACTTCTAATCTTACTTTTGGTAAAATAAACATAAATTGATTCCTTAGGCTGTATTTGCTAAAAGTATTTTTGAATGCCTCCTGGAAGAGCATTTATTTTTTGCTTTGAACATTATTTGTGTTATTTTATAATAAATAATATTTTTAAATTTCATAAGTTTTGATTTAACAAATAATGGATGTGTGTGGTCTTAATCTTGAAAGAAATACAATATTATTAATGGTCATTATGCTAATGATAAAATATAATGTTGAAATAAACTTTGACTCCTAGTTTAACGTATTCAATTATTTATCACATTTACTGACGCTTTTGAAAATAAAACACTTAACATTTATCTAACTGTTGCCCAGGCTGCTTACGTTAGTGTGAGTGACGTCATGACGCAACATTCAATGCGGATGTAAACAGTGCTTCGGCTCACGTGGAGGGAAACACTAGGCATGGCGCCGTTGCTGAAGCGTTTCTCTAGCCCCGGCAAAGGAAACGGTGTGCAGGCCACAGCTCGGATCATCAGAGGAGAACTGGTAACATCCGCAGAGCCGCTGGCGTCCTGTGTGTCCAACAAACTGTGCAGAGTGCTTTGTCATCATTGCTTCACACGGTGAGAGCAGCATCAGCTGTTGTAGCCTAGCCTAGCAGCCTGACACGGTGCTGTCAACTGTTAGCTTCATACTTATATTTATATTTTAGTTTGGGACAGAACTGCTGACCATGTGTGCGGTTGTGGGTTTATCTTGTGCAAGTGTGTAGAAAATGTGAATGAGGAGAAACTACTAGCCCTTTATCTCACCGCTAGATGGCAGCAAAGTCATTTAGAAAATCAATCAATCAATCTTTATTTGTATAGCGCCAAATCATAACCAATGGTATCTCAAGGCACTTTACAGTAGAGCAGTCTTAAGGACGGACTCTTCATTTTATGGATACACACATATGCATATATACGTATATACACATACATATGTATCCCACACCCAACAGAAAAAAAAGCAGTAACATTTGAAATGTGGATATTCTGATCCTTGAGGGCTGCAGTCATGCATGTTTAAGAGATCTCTCCCTACTACAGTGATTCCCAACCCTTTTTGGATCATGGCTGAATTTTAATATCACAAATAGATTTTTCTTCTAGAATTAGTTTGTGATCATGTTTGTTATACTGTGTTACAAACAGAGTAGCCAGGATTAGTGATTTAGAAAACAAACAAACATGCACATTTATATAATATTGTGTATGATATTATATCATTTTTGATATAACATATTTGATAAAGTGAAAATATATAATACAGTTTAAGTTTAAGATTGTGTTTTAATTTTGAAAGGAATAATTAAAAAGCATAATCAATCAGTAACTTAAAAAATAAATACATTCATTCATTACTAGACATTTCAGGCAACTTCATTTAAATTCCAAGTGACCCTACATGGGGTCATGACCCCACCTGGAGAGTAATGACTCCTACATCAGGATACTCTTTATCGACTACAGCTCAGCCTTCAACACGGTCATTCCCCCCATGCTCAGACAAAGCGGCCTACAGGAAGGAGGTGGCCAGTCTGATGATGTGGTGTGAGGAGAACAACCTCACCCTCGACACGGACAAGACCAAGGAGATGATAGTGTACATGAGGAAAGAGAGGAGCTCTCATCAGCCACTGTCTATGCGGGAACAGGAAGTGGAGAGGGTGAGCAGTATTAAATACCTGGGGGTCCACATCACCTGGTCCCTCAACACCACACAGCTGGCGAAGAAGGCTCAACAGCAGCTGTATTTCCTGAGGAAGCCGAGGAAATTTGATAAGCCACCAAAAATGCTCACCAACTTCTACAGCTGCATCATTGAGTCCATCCTCACCAGCTGTATCACCGTGTGGTACGGCAACACCACGACTGTGGACTGCAAACGCCTGCAGAGAGTGGTGAAGACAGCATCAAACATCACCAGGTCTCCACTCCCCTCTCTGCAGAGCATCTGACAAGTGCAGGGTTCACAGGAGAGCTGGCTCCATCATTAAAGACCCCACACACCCCCAACATGGACTGTTCACACTTCTACCCTCAGGACGGAGGTACAGAAGTGTGAAATAGTGCTCTGGACTGGCTCATGCTAGGGCTGGGCAATATATTGAGATTCAAGATATATCGAGATTTGTATTTTGGTGATGTAGAAAATTACAATATCGCCCATATCGATACACATACATTTTTTATAGCTTATTTTGTATTAATGTACTCGTTTTAGGAGTCATTACTTTTGCTTCTTCTCAGAACAGCATGACAAGCCACACTACAGAACTCACTCACATGTGCTGTCCCTAATAGGTGAAAAAACCAAAAGTGTCACATATTGTTCAGCTGTTTGTTCATAAATGAGCCTGTGTAGCATTTTTTCATCAGCAACTTTAACCCAGAATTGTTTTTCTGGTCAGACTTGATTTTGAATTAAAAATATCGAGATTTATGTCGTATATTACCATTTTGAGAAAAAATATCTAGATATAAGTTTTGGTCCATATCTCCCAGCCCTGTATATTTTATTGGTCCTTTAGATATTCTAGATCTGGGAATTTCTGTCGTAGTGAAATTGCAGGATCTTTAATTTTAAATTAAACAGGTCCTGCTTTAACCTTTAAACAAACATTACAGCAGTAGGGTAGCAGTTTAGCATCTGACTGTTTAGAACTAAATGCTTGAGTCATTCTGGTGTACCATGCGAGGGCCAGACTGACTTCCTTTGAGTTTCTCCTCCTGTGCTGTGGTTAATACATACACTGATCTGTGAACACTGGGCTCAGGTCTTCAGTGTGTCTTTGTCCTCTCTGCAGTGCGAGTCAGTCAGTCTGACGGCATCCATCGATCAGTTCATCGATTGTGAGAAAACCCACCTGTGTTTATGTGTAGTCAGTGGGTCGCTCCCTGTTTTGTCCTCCAGTCCACCTGCTGCCTCTCATTAACCTGCCTCCCACTGTCAGGAACCTGAAAGGGTTTGTGATTACTGCTTTGGTCCAGTGGTTCCCAAACTTTACACAGTCTCGTACCCCTTCAGACATTTAACGTGACGCCATGTACCCCCTACTGCTGCACATATGAAAAACATAAGTCATATACAATGTAGCCCTACAGTGAAATGTGTCCCTGAATTGTGCTTATCCTGTTGAGGAATAATATATAATAATGGCAATAAATAAAATCTGTAAAATGTCTTATTCAGAATTATTACTCGACTTTAATTAATTAGCCTACTGGCATTTTCAGCGATAAACAATCTCTTATTTTGGAAAAATAAATGTAACAAACCTTTTTTGATTGAACATATAGCATTAATACAATAAACTGTAAATACAACTAGCAACAACTTTAATGAGGTGAGAGGATGCACAGAACTCTGCAATGTTTGGATGAATTTCACAGGATCTGAGTTTTAAATCTTTCTCCAGGCAAAGTCTTTTTCTGTGTTTTGTTTTTGTGTTTGTCAAAGCGAAAAATTCACACAAGCATATTTGGCGAGTGTAAAGCAATGTAGCTCTTACCCCGTTTGTCCTTTTTTGATGACATTGTTTCACAGCACCACTAGAGGGCAGTCTTACAGAGGCCAATGCATGGAGGCTCCTGACTGCTGCTCTATTTATATTCTAGTTTCCAACGTTGTCACGCTGTATTTAATTTTTTTATTCACGTACCCCCCATGGCAATTTGTGTACCCTTGGGGGTACCCGCACCCCACTTTGGGAACTTAGGCTCTGGTCAAAGATGAGTTGGACATGTCAGTGTAACTGCTTGAAAGTTGCAAGGATCTGTCAGTGTGTGTCTTGATGCATGAAGTCCAAGTCCATTTAATTCATTGTGGAATTAAACAGATGGGAAACATTACTAGCTTTTTAAAATTTCACATTTGCATTGTTTTCAACTAATCGACGATTGATTTCATTCCACTTTTTTGTTCAGTCTTTGCGGGTGAAAAAAAAAAAATCTACCTAGAGACAAGATTGAGCTTCAGATGCTTTGTGACAGCAGGGTTTAATGTGTGCAAATGTTTCCATATGTGTATGTTTTCCTTTCTAATTTAATGGACTGTATGTTGAGCTGTTTCTATTATGAAAGGATGACTAACCAAAACACCCTGCAGCAAGAATTACAGCTAAATAACAGCAGGACAGGAATGTATTCCTTATGTTGCCAAGTCACTCCAATTATGTGATGCAAGACCAACATATCAGCAGGCTTAATGTGTGAGACTGCACATGTTTAATGAATTTCAATGTGTAATTTGTCTTTGGTCAATGATAGTTGTTGACACAATAGCGTGATGTGTGTCTGATTGACAGTAATTATGGTGCTATGCTAAGACTAAGGACTCAAACCAATACTTAGTTTTCCATGCAATGAGCCTGTGCATTCCTCACAGTTTGTTGACTGCAGTGGTCACACAAAGCTGCTGTGCCATTGATGAACAGTTGTTTTTGGTGATTGTCCTTTAAACTGTACTTTGACTCGTTTTGATAAAATTACTTCTTATTCATTTGACTAAGACAAATTTTTGTCTCTTTCAGTCAATGTTTTAGATATTTTTTTAAAAGTTCTGGAATTCTTTTTAGACAACTTACCGTACTTAGCTTTTACTGTGTGGTTATTTGGGTTTCTGCTGTTTTTCTAGCCTTTAATAATTAAGACCATCCCAGTCCTTTGACCTTTATTCTTAAAAGCATGAGACAGTGAACCTGAATGTAAAGATAATTGCTGTAACGTGGAATCTTAGCACTATTGATCCACTGCAATTTTGGACACCGAACATTTTCGGCCAAAACTGTGAAAACAATGTAAGGTTCACTTTCGGGTGTGACTTATGTTTCTGTGTCACGTCAACACTGTAGTGTCATGTAGCCCTCTGCTTCCATACCGGACGCTCGCATCTTACTAATAAATCAAAGAAGTTATGCGTGTGTTTGTGAAGCGAGTACCTGAAACTTTTTTGACTGCTTGCACATAGGTTAAGTGTGTGCATGCATTATTTTGGACTTATTTGGTGTTGTGAAACGTTTATTTAAAAAATTTTTTTAACACGGATTAGTCTGTAAAAAGTTAACAGAAATGAAACCTATTCAGCTTTTGACCTCAGTTTCTCTAATAAATAAAGGAAGTTCTGTGTGTGCATGTGTGGAGTAAATATCTCACTGATGCGGTGTCTGTTGGAGCTGAAACTTTTTTAAAAGCTTGCACACACGCTGAGTCTGTCAGCACATGTTTCATGGAGATCTCTTCAGATCCTCCACACTTCATCGCAATTGTACTTGATCCGTGTCACTTGCATATTAATAACATTTCCCTGATGCCAATTAAACAACTTTGTTGGTATAATCAGCAAGTTTTGTCCTTCAACAACTCTTTATCACGCAAAGCAACTAGCGACAGATGTGGCAACTTTTTCTGGTGTTGTTGGAGACGATTGAGCTCTGTCTCTGTCTCCCAGCATTCACTGGCAGCTCAGTCCTCACGTAAAGTTCAGAGAATTAAAGTTTTTTTTTTTTTTTTTTACAGCATTCACTCCTTATTACAGTAAAATACGTCATTCTAAGCCAATTTACTGCAATGAATATTCTCTAAATCATTTTAAAATGTTAATTAATACCAAGTCTTGCTTGGAAAAACCCCAAACTGTCATACAGTCAAACCATTATAATTTTGAAAAATACCGTTATATAAATATTTGGTCATACAGTGCTGCACGAATAAATAGTTACAGCTTTGTATTACTTTTTACAGGTTTTAGCAATGCAAACAAATGAATGAGAGACATATCCTGATCTGCATGGCTTCTATGTGGCTTCGTTTTCTTGTTAAAGGTCAGATTCTGCACCATTCTTTAGTTATTTTGGTCTAAAATCATCAGTATACATATGAGCCACTAAAACCAAAGAGCAGAACTATTTCACTATGCAGGCCCAGTTCTGTGTACAAGCATGTTAAAATCACTCTGCAAACAGACTAAAGGCTTGTGGCTTTGAGCTCGACGAACACAACATGTCAACAAAATCTCTAAACACAAGCCACACAGAGCTTATTGCCTTGAATGCATTCTATTATCTTTTTTTTGAAAGCTCCAGGGAAACATGGGCTCTGACACAAAGCTAAGATCGATCTCACAGGCGAGATGCGTGTGCGTTTCCTGTTTTTTTTCACCACACAATCTCACCGTGACTAAGTATTAAAGAATGTCTGAACATACAATTATTTCTGCGTCTCTGTGTTTGCACTGTGGATGTGATTTAGGCGGCGGGGATGAAACAAAGCTAAGGTAATTACAGGCCTTGAACAACGTATGCTAGTAATGAGTGATACCTGCTTTGGGCACACACACATGCACAAACTGGAACAGATCTCCTGAGGTCAACAAACAACTGTTGGATGGTCTGAGAATATCAGGGACAAAAGGAAGTGATTAAGGAGAGATAATTAAAGGAGCAAAGTTAAGTAAAAAAATAAATTAGCATTTTGTATTTCTGAGCTAAAGCAGCTGTTGATTCTTTAAATTTAGAATACACCAGTGTTTCAAATCAACATTTTTTTATCTTCAAGTGTGTTTCATTGATAAATGTTGAAAGTGTGAGTGATGTTTGGGTAAATATTTAAATTTTGGGAGATTTTGTGACACTGCCTTCTTAGCCAGTGTGAATATGTCATGTTAAGTTATGCTGGAAGAATCTTTTGTTAATGATTTCCACAAAAGTCTGAAAAGAAGTTATCACATGGGGACTGACTTTATGTCCAAGTATTATTTTACAAAGTTCTTTTCCAGTGTAGCAAATAAACAGGACTAAACAAATTTCCACAATGTAAAGGCTTAGGGGCTTTAACATTGGCCTGGTGTCTTTTTGTAGACAATGGAATTCCTGCCTGTAGAGAAGGTTGCTCTTGCTGTTACGTCCATCCATCTTCTTTAACGTATCTGAAGTCGGGTTGCAGGGGAAGCAGTCTCAGCAGAGAGGTCCAGACCTCCCTCTCATATACAGTAACAAACTAAAAATGTTTGTTTTTTGTGATCAATTTCTCACTTATTTTTCATAGTTAACCCTATGCCGGAAACAATTAATAGTTCCTTCCACACTTGGTAAAAACACATTGTTTCCATGTGGTCAATCACATTATGTAGCCCTTGTATTCGCTTAGTTGAGAGAAGAAGGAGAGATCTGGTGCCACTTATAGCTCATCATGTTAAAGTGGGATCTACAATAATAAGTGATGAGTGGCAGGCTTATAGAAATGCTGTACCTCAGCTTGGTTTCACCCATTTCACTGTCAATCATAGTGTGTCCTATGTTGATGCCCAAACAGGTGCACATACTCAACATATAGAGAGAGCCTGGAGAACAGTCAAGGAAAATGTGTGGAGACTCAGGGGGAATCGTACAGAGGAGTTACTGGTAGAACATCTCAAAGTTATTGAATGGCATGAGTGGCTTGCCCGTAAGCATCGCAAAGGGCCATTAGGACGGATAATCCATGACATTGATGTGATGTTTGGACATTAAATGTCCCTTTAAAATTCTAGTACCCCAGTGTTTAGCACAAAAAGTACTATATTGTTTAAAACTGTTGTATACTGCTGTTCTGCCATGCAATGGCTTAGTTTGTGTTGTATTTAATTTGTGGTTTGAAAACATTAAACACAACGTTATTAATAACAATTTCACCTGTGGTGTTTCTTTGGTAAAATACAGCAGCAGAAAAGCCTATGGGTGTGACAAGGCTGAGGTTAAAAAATGTGCTATTTTAAATATCACATCAGATTTCTGTACCTTGAACTTGTTCCACCCATTTGCTGTTCTACAAAGTTTCATTGTTATTAGCAAATGGTTAACAAACTATTAATAATGGAGGTGTAAAGTGTGAACAATACATAATTTTAGTATTAGTAATTAGCTTATATATGTTATTGGGACGTTATTCTAAAGTTGCAACTATTCCTCATTAACTAGCTGTTAGTAAATGAGGAATAGTTGCAACTTTGGAATAACGTCCCAATAATGTATATAAAGTTTTAACTGACACTTAACAAGTCATTAGTAAGTAGTTTACTAATGGCTAATTCATGATCTATTACTAATTTATAAAGTATAGTTGTAAATCATTAACATACAGTTAACATGTATTTTATAAATTGTTAACCAAATGTTTTTAGTTTTTGCGAGCACATCTGTGTGTAACATCTTTATCTCCTTTTGTGAGGACCTTTAAGCCATGAATGTGCGCATTGTTCTGTTGATCTCCATATGTGTATCTTTTATATAATTTGAAAAATTGATAAAACTACATATGCTAATCTTTTATATATCATACCTTTTTTCATTCTGTATTGTAGGTTGACAGTGTGGATTCTGCTTGTTATACCAGATTTCCACTGGATGTGTAACTGCTCCGCTGCGTAACTACAGTCAGTCAATCGCCACTCCCTCCGTCTGTGATGCGTAACTGTGCATAACTCAGGAGATCCCGCTAATTCACGCATAATTGTGCAATATTATGAGTTGTAGTGAATACAAAGAGAACCACAAAGCCATACAAACCGTTCATTGTTTTCTTTGAGATTAGTATAGAAATAGACTTGGTCCTGCCCTGTAGATGTTCAGCTTTTGTGGAGATTGTGATTCAACCACAGATAAGTGCAATATTTATATGTAATGTACGATCCACTCTCACTCTGTCCAGGGTATAACCCCTTCCAGTGCCTGAAGAAAACTGGAGATAGGCACCAGAAGACCCCCGCCACCCTGAGAAGGAGCAAGCGGGTCGGTAAATGGATGGAATTTCTATTCGCCTTGAAAATTTAGTGTTTTATTTAGAAAATAAAGGGGATATTTTATTATATTTATTTATTTATTATAGGGACAGTGCATATTAATATACTGTACATTTTTGTAAATATGCCAGAATTAGCCTAAGGGCTTTTTTTGTCTGTAGTCCCTGGACAGTTATGTGTCATTCTAAAGGGAATAAAATTGGGGCTTTCCACTGGATGCATATCTGCTCAGAAACTGCTCCGCTGCGCAACTGCAATACAATCTGCAGTCCGTCAATCCCCACCACCTCCGGTTTTACTGCGTATTTGTTGCAGCAAGAACTCAGAAGATCTTGCTAATTCACGTGTAATCGCACAATATATATATATATACTGTATGTGATTCAACCATGAATATATGCAATATAATTTATATATGACTGACATATGGTTTTAAAAGGATCGGACCAAACATGGTGTCAAGGGTCTGGTCCCCCCGAGGTTCATGTGCTTTGTTTTCGGATAGAATCCGAAATGGGCGCAGAAGATCGGTCCTCTTGGGTAACCTCGGTCAATGGATGAAATTACGATCCGCCTTGAACGCGGAGTATTTTATTTTGAAAATAAACTGGGTATTTTATTATGTGTTTGTGCACTACTTCCTGTCCTGAACTGGCTTATCTTTATTGAAGTTATGCAGCACAGCTCCTGCATTCATCAAAAATAGAAGGGCTGCATATCTGCTGCAGAGCAGTTACGCAGCTGTGCTGGAACATTGACTTTAATGAAAACCTATCAGCTACGTTGCAGTTCCAAAGCAGATACGGAGCAGTTCCAAATCCGGTGGAATCTAGGTGCAAGTGAGAGATTCTCATTACCACCACTAAGTGTGGAGTGAAAGAATAATGCCTTAATTCTGTAAAGCGTTTTGAGTGTATGATAAAGCACTATATAAAATCCAAAGCATTATTATCATTATTTACACACTAAAATCTGCTGGTGAGAATCTGCATGTAAGATTTTTAACATAAAGCTCTTTTGATAAGAGGATAGAGAACATGGTATCAGTCCTTCATCATTCACATTTGTTGTCTGACTTTAGTTCATCATCTAACACCGACTGTTGCTGATTCCCTTTTTGCAGGTGCAAATGACTCATTCTCTTAACACCCATTATAATCTCACCAGAACACGAGTCAGATGCAGCTGCATATGCTCACACACTGACACATTGACATTGCTGAACAGGGTCGTCACAGGACTGTTTACAGTAAACTTTTGGCTTGATTCTATGCTGTTGAGGGATCAGTGTGTCACTTGTGCAGTAATATTATAGATAGAAGCAATAGATGGCAGTACTGTTTCTTCTTGTTTTGAAGCCCAGTTTATGTTGTGAAGGACTCTATAGTCAGAAGTTTCACTTAAATCTGTGGTGGCACCCTGTTTCTTTTATCTCTGACTCCAAGTTCCCCCTTTGTCCGACTACAATTGATTATCAGCGCTACGCAGATGACACAACTATATCTATCACTGAACCCAGATGACTATGGTCCCATTGAGGTGTTGTTGGACTGCTTAGAAAAAGTAAAATGCTGGATGAGAGAAAACTTCCTTCAACTAAACCATGACAAGATAGAGGTGATTGTCTTTGGTAACAAGGAAAAGAGGACTGCTATCAGCAAGTATCTTGAGTCTTGATCTTTAAAAGATAAAGACCAAATCAAAAACCTTGGTGTTCTGATTGACTCAGATCTTACATTGAGCAGTCAGATCAAATCTATCACAAAAACAGCCTTCTACCACCTAAAGAACATCTCCAGAGTGAAAGGTTTAATGACTCAGAAAGATCAGGAGAAACTGGTCCATGCTTTTATCTCCAGCAGACTGGACTATTGTAATGGTCTTCTGACAGGAATCCCCCAAAAGAGCGTCAAACAGCTACAGATGGTTCAGAACGCTGCAGCTCAGGTCTTAACCAGAACAAAGAGGTCAGAGCACATTACTCCAGTTTTAAAGTCTTTACAATGGCTCCCAGTCAGCCTCAGAATAGACTTTAAAGTTCTGCTGCTGGTGTATAAATCTGTGAATGGGTTTGGTCCAGAATACATCAGTGAGATGTTAGTCAGGTATGAACCCAGCAGGTCTCTCAGATCTATGGACACAGGTCAGATAGTGGAGCCCAGAGCTCACAGTAAACATGGTGATGCTGCTTTTAGTTGTTATGCTGCAAAGAAGTGGAACAAACTGCAGCAGAGCTGAAGTCAGTATCTAATGTGAACATTTTTAAATCAAAGTTAAAGGCACTTTTTTTCTCTACTACATATGATTGAGAGGGAGATTTTTGGTCATGTTGTTGATGTAATGTTTGTGATGATTTTAATTGTTTTTACTGATGATTTTAATTGTTTTTACTGATGATTTTAAATGTTCTTTTGATTTTAAGCTGTTGAATGTTTTATCATGTAAAGCACATTGAGTTGCCTTGTGTATGAAATGTGCTATACAAATAAATTTGCCTTGCCTTACAATATTTTGCTTGGAAAAACAACTATTGAGCATAATGAGGGAATGAAGGAGTGATAAAATACATTTTAAATATCCAATTTTATAAATAAGTAGAAAGAAACAATATTTAGTACAGTGGTTCCCAACCTTTTTTGATCCTGACCCCATTTTGATACCAATAATTTCTGGCAACCCCAAAGACATTTTCTTTTCTAGAATCAGTTTTTGATCATGTTTGAGCTCAGATATATATAGTTGAACTAGGTATTTTAGTTGAACTAGGTAATTATTTCACAATTTGAAAATATAGAAATACAGTTTTGTTTAGGATTGTGTTGATTTATTATAATTTAAAAAAAAAGAAAAGAATGATAATACCAAAAATTCAAAAATCTATTTTCATTTTTTAGAAATTCCAGGCAAACCCATTTAAACTCCAGGCAACCCCACATGGAGTCCCGACCCCGAGTTTGGAAAAAAAAATATTTAATGGCTGCTGAATAGATTTATTTCTATAGTTTTTATCATTTCAGGTCATTTCACACTTGGGGTGGGACCAAGACTGACACTTTATTTGTTAATTTTCCACTTTCTCGTTTCAAGTACTTCCTGTAGTGCCATCGCGTACCCCTAGGGGTACACATACCCCCATTTGAGAAACACTGACTTAAATCATGCGTTTCATTTGACCAAGAGCTAGTTAGTTCAACAGTTTAAAGTAATTTCAGTTTCAAATCAACATTTCCTTTGAGTATTCAAAAGTAGGTTTAGTTTTCCTGCATAAAGTACAATGATGACTGATCTTAATACAGTATAGTGACTACAAAAATGTACTAGTGCTGTGTACCTGCCAGTGAGTGAGACATATTACGTCGCCTTGACCAATCAGCTTAAAAATGAGAAAATTCACTGAGGCACAACCAGACGTGCGAGCCCACTAATTATATACCTCACATGAAACACAGGAGAAAACCTCATGGATGCAGCGCTGCTGCCAATACTCCTGGGAAATTAATTAGCATGCTACACACACTTACATGGATATGCTGAGGTAGGCCTAATTAGGTGTCTGATGGAAAAGACATACCAAAGCTGACCAGAGAAACACACGTATCAATGCAGAAAACCAGCATCTGTTAGTCAAATTCACTTGAGCTGAGTGACAGTTTAGAAGTCGTTTTTATTCTTGTGTTCCTACTTGGATTTCTGCTTGCGTTCCTATTTTCATTGTTTCCCTCATTTGCATTTTATTAACATTTGTGTTCAGCTGTAGTCCTTTTATCTTAATAAATAACGTAGTATAGTGCTTGTCATTTTGGCTCAGCTGAAGAGCTGTCGAATTTGCAGGGTTACAATAACAATGTTGTTTGTCGGAAGAAAACAATAAATGAAAGCCAAACCGCATCCTATGTGGCCCCGCCTAAGATCTATAATCAGTAATTATTACTGTTTTCAGTGAATACACCTTTTTCTCCCTATTAAAGTTTTATTTTCAAAGTTTTAAAGATAGATAGGTATTTTACCTATTGTAATTTAGAATATCACAGCATATTGAAACATAAGAAAATAAGTTTAATAAAAGACCAAAATGTATACAGGAAAAGGAATATCTAGTTGGTTTGGCTTTATTTAAATAAAAGAAATAAACAAATAGTACTTGTGAGAAAAAATGTATATATATGTAAATACTCTAAGGATATTTAAGTAAAATACAGAGCAGCTCGATCTCAAGTGGGCCAATTTCAACATTATTGTGCCCTAGTTTGTACTTCTACGTATACATATTTTTTCCCCCCCTCCTTGCTCTCAGGGGAGATGGACGCTTTTTCCTTTGCTCCCTCCTTTTTGTCTTGCTTGCTGCTCTTTGTCTTGTTTTTGTCTTGTTATAATCTAATAGGAGCCTCTGTCTGCATCCCGATCTTAAATCTAAATCATGGAATTGATCAGCTGGTCTCTCAACGCTATTGGTCAAATTTTTCTCAACAAGGACGTCGGGCAAGCGAAAGCCCGTATGCCGCAGGTTATTGGACACCATATTGTGCACTGTCACGACCTGGCTTGTTGAGCTATCACAAAGAAAAGGAGGTACACAGTAAAGTTAGATTACAGGATTTATTTAATAATCAATAAACCATACAAACTAAACCAAAAGCAGGCCAATGCCAACCAAGCAAAAACAGGGAGCCACCAGAATGGAGCAGAAAATCAACAGCCTGAGGAAGTGACAATGAATCCTTAAATAGTCCGTCCACTGGTGACTGGCCAGGTGCTCCCAGTCAGTCTAACGAGGCTCCGCCCACCAGTCAGGTACCTGCCAGACAAACCACAACACCACAAAAAGACAAACTAGGCCATGCTAGGCAGGAGACTGTCACAGCACGTAGCCAATTGTTGGTTGCTGAGGAAGAATTGAAGTGCAGTTTTTACTTTACTACTCTGCATGCTGCTAATGAAAGCCAGCTAATGTTATTCATGAGTTTTTCTACTGTGCCTGCAGTCCAGCCACAAACCTGCCATCCAGAAGACTATCACTTCACACGACATCTGACAGAGAGAGCACTGGGGGAGAAAAGCAGCAGAAAAAAGGCAAATGGGAGAAAGATGTGGATGAGGGAAATAAGGGTGATGACAGAGGATTAGAAAGAACATGGCTAAAAATGACAGATTTGGCTCATTGGAGGAACTGTAATCTCCATATGAAAATGAGTCATGTTTACTGAATATGACAGTAGAGTTCAACTCCTTAATTAACTCAGGATGGTCCCATCTTACCGATTCCTTTGTATTTTTGCTCAGCTGTCTTTTCTGAATCTTGTTTGGATTCTTCTCGCTCTGTGGTTACTTTTTACGTCTATATTTGGACTGTGTAATAATCACATACTGTAATGCTGCATAAAGCAGCGTACTATTCTGACCTATACGTGCTTCTTGCCTCGAGGCTTGAGCAGTGTTGTCTCTGTGTGTTTGGTTTATGAAATGATGTGTGAAACACGCAGAATGAGTGTTTTTATGTGTGTTGAGGGTGTTTCAACTCAAAGAAAGTCTTCTTGAATGATGCTGAGCACATTGCTGAAAGAGCGCTCGCTTGACCTCATCCTGCTCTGTAGAAAAACGATCTATGTTGTTGTTTTTCATGAAATTTGTTTTGCGATAGGAATGTTGATGCTTCCCTGGCTTAATCTGGGAGAGTTTATTATTAAATTCGATTAAACAACTCAATTTCATTTAATTTTGTTTATATAGTGCAAATGACAACAAAAGTCATCTCACAACGCTATCAAAATATCAAATTCGTAATAAGAAGGAAAAAAAATTCCAACAAAATCAACATGAACAAGCATTTAGTGACAGTAGGAAGAAACAACTCCCCTTTAGTAGGAAGAAATCTCCAGCAGAACCAGGTTCAGAGGGTGGCAGCCATCTGCTTCGATTGGTTGGAGTTAGTGGACGGAAGGACCAACAGAACAGGATGGAGAGAGATAGAACATCAGTGTCCCAGACTAGTTGAGCTGTGAACCACGGATCAGGAACTGCCAACTCCAGCTTCAAGACACCTGAAACAGAAAAGAGAGAGAAGGGCGAGAAGAAGGCACAGACTACAGAAAAACATTATAAAGTGTTACATGTCCGCCTGCATGGTTTTGGGCTTTTGTTCCTAGTGGTAGGTTAATGCTTTTTAGAAAGGCGACAATCTCTACCCGTAGATTGGTAAGTTTATTGGCGACTCCATGATCTTGTAAATGCGACCGCTCCAGACGAGGCCATGTCCTCTCCAGTGGTTAGGTTAACGCTATTATACATTATACGCTTTAGCTATCTCTTCCCGAAGATTGGTATTTTCCTTATTGGCATTTAGTAATAAAATGTCTATCTCTGTTGGTGGCTGAGGAACGGCGTCTCCATGGTGTGTAGAAGGGGCCATTACAGACGAGACCTTGTCTGCTCTAGTGGTTAGGTTAATTCTTTTATACGATATATGCTTTAGCAAATAAGTACACATTCGCGTTATCTGGAAACGTACTCAATTTTAAATGTCACTGTAAATTTCACGTTAAATATGCAGCGTGACTAATAGCTTACTTTAGAGAGGCAATAAAACACCAAAGTTAGCTGATTAAAAATAAACTACTGGGCTTTGTATCAGCCTTGCCCCACAGTTTGATAGACTTCCTGTGAACTAGTTGTTAGTGTGGGATTTTATTTAGAGCTGATCTCATCCTAACTGCAGAATCACAGGTTGTTTTGTGTTTCTGTTACATCTCAACATGACAGGAATAGCTGTGTTCCAGGGCTGTTTGCTTACTGTGGGAGCACTGGTGCTCACAAGTTTAACTTTTTTCTGGTAAAATAATTTAGAAATGACCAAAAATGTGGCTATATGTTGTTGAACAGCAATCAAATTGTTTTGGAATATTCAAACTTGAAAATTAAAGTATTTTTTTAAAAAAAAAATTATTAACATCAAACCGTGAAAAGGAACATGCGTGGGTGAGATACCTCAGGTGAATTGGTTGAAAATTTAAACTAATTGATATCACCATGAAACTTGTTCAGTTAATTGCTTTAAGACAAACAATTTAAAACATTCTGAATTTGTTTGTTTCAATCTACAAATTAAGCAATGCTTATCTGCTATATTATTAGCAAACATTTACTAAACAAAAACCTGGCTCAACCTCTTTTTTCATTACACATAGTGGAGCCAAATGTAAAAAAAAAAACCCGTAAAAACAGACTACAATCCCCATGAGACATTGCCCAAAAAAATGACGTCATTGTATTAGACAATGAACAAGTCATAGGACCGCTAGTTTTCCCACAACTCCCTCTCACGTGTGCAACGTTTTTTTTAGCAAATGTGAAGAAAGTTGTTGCATTGCACAGACCTGTATTTACATCATTTATCCCTTGACTAAGAATTATTTTGGATCAACAAGGTAGAAACCCTCATTTCAACTAGATATGGAGCATAAAAATAGTGGCAGTCAACGTTGTGATTATGCTGAGAATAAATCATGTAAACCTAAAATCTCTCTCTTTTTTTTTTCTTAGCTCTGAAAGGGGAACAACATTTGCTAACATTTGCAGCCCTCCTTGTGGGCTTAGAGCCAAATACAGGCAGGAACAGTCTGGTCACAGACTGATAGACAGACACTGAGGAAACTCTAAAACTTTTTACCCTAATTATGAAGCAGCAAGTGCTTTCAGTCAGACAGAGTTTGTGCCAAGTTATTTTGCTTTTAAGCTCAATGTCAATCAACTGCAGATTTCTTTTTAAAATGGTAAAAAGCTAACAAATTTCCACCCATTTGTTAAATACGGTCCAAATTTGACATTAAATCATTTTGCTTGTTATGTGATAATTTTTTTTATATTGTAGGCGGAGCTACATATCACCAGCTCTGTTATAATCCCCACTCCCTCTGATCCAGCTTACATTATTGATCTAATCTTACAAAAACTATTCTGTTTTTTTGCAGTGGTGCGCATTAAGATGAGACCCTTTTTTAGAATTTGTGAAAAAAGAAGGTTGAAAAGAGTACATAGTTTGTTAGAACACATACTGACCTGTGATTGAAGACATTGCATACAATATGCACTAAGTGTGTTTCAGTGACTCACATCCTGTGCTGGCTTTTGCGTCTCACTGAAGAAGGCCACCCTGGCAGTAATGTGCTGCATGACACAATTTTTTTTCACGTGTTATCAGGCTAAATGACACACTGGAAATAACAGCCTTACACTGAGAAGCACAGCAGACCACAGAGGCTGAAATTACACACACACACACACACACACACATTGGTGCCACACAGGCTCAGGAACACAGAGATGCTGTGACACTAACCATCTTTGACAGTGAGGAGAGTGAGACTAATGTAATGCCTCAACATTACAATCCAATGGAAGATTCATCGTCTGATAGATTGTACGTAATGCCTTCAGTAGGTTTTTCAAACAGCAAACAAAAAGTAGAAAGTTACCTAAGTAAAGGAAGAGTAAGATGGTTATGTTCAGAGAATTCTAATGCTTCAACTGAAATCGCAGTTTGGTGTTACTGCCAAAATGTAACAAGCAGTTACCAGTACTGGCCTTAAGGGAAAAAGTTCTATAGACCTCGCTTTACTTTATTCAAGCTTTGAAACAGTTCTTTATCTTTAATGCTGACAGGTATTGTTTTCTAATGTCTTTTTGTCCAGATGTGAGACCTTGTTGAGATGTTCCCAATGCAAGATGGCACGCTACTGCAATACCACTTGCCAGGTATAAAAAGTGTGCGTTAATATTGTAACATATCATTTCATTAAAATGCAATTAGTTGTTTTAAAGCAATCCAAACAATGCATGTAGTAATATTTATATATATATGTGTGTGTGTTTATCCCACAGAAACAAGCTTGGCCTGTTCATAAAAAAGAATGTGCATGTTTGAAAGACATCTTTCCCAGAATTCCAACCGACTCTGTTCGCCTGGCTGCGAGACTCATTTTTGCCTTGGTATGTTTCTGAAGAATCTAATTTTTTTTCAATTAACCAGTGCTGTAACATTTTAATGTTGTACTTTAGAAACTAATTTGTTTCCCCAAGTTTGTCTGGAGTTGTATTGTAATGTAGTAGTAATGCTCAACAACAATAAAAACTATAAATTCAATGCATAGCTGAAGTGTCACCTTTCTTTTCTACATAGTCAAGTCCATCACAGAACTCGACAGAAGAGCTTTACACTTTGGAGGAGCATGTGTCACGTAAGTTCTTTCTGTTAGTTCATATGTGTTGGTGTGCTTCCAGGCATCAATGATTATGGTTGTCCTTTCTTAGTGTGTTTATACAAACAAGCTGGGCATAAATGTTGCAATACAAGCAACAGTGGAGTTTATTTACCCTTCCAAATGGTTTACTTGTGATTTTATATATATATATATTTTATTTATTTTTTTAATTATTCAGAACATTTTTCATTCAAAACAGAACAGTGAGATGTATTGCACATAAAGACAATGACAAATACAGAGTAATTAAATAATAATAATTGAAAAAACCATACACAAAAAATGATACATACAACAAGCAAGAATAATAACAAAACTAAACAACAAACATATCTAAATAGAGGAGGAGTCTGGGGCCCATTCAGTTTAATCAAAATTGGTTTCCATATTTTCTAAAATTTTTCTACCTTCAATTGTAGTCTTGCTGTAATCCTTTCCATGGTGCATAAGTGTATGATTCTGTCTCTCCATTGTATTATACTGGGGGATTTTGGATTCGTCCATGAAGCTGTGATTGTTTTTTTTTTGCTACCAAGAGCATCACTTTCAGCAAGTAGTTGCAATCTTTATCAAACATATTCTCCGGTAGAATGCTTAACACATTAAAGAGCTGTGGAACAAACATGAGGTTTTAACACCTACTAGTTTCTCTATTTGTTTTTTCCATACCTCTCCATAACTCTACTATCTTGGGGCAATCGCAAAATATATTAATAAAATCCCCCACCACTCCACAGTTCCTACAGCATAGATTAGATGTGCTGTAATATTTTGCTGTGATAGCTGGAGTAAGAAAAATGTGCATTTTAACCTTCCAATCAAACGCCCTCCGTGATGGATTGTTAGTTTATGTCCTGAAGCAAAAGTGTCCTCGGAATCCTCCGTTATTATAATGTTCGCTTCAAGTTCCCATTTTTCTTTGACGTCATTATTGTTTGGGGTTAATTTTTTTGTAATTCTTTATAAATCTTTGAAATCAGCCCATTTTTGCATGTATCCTCTGATTACGACATGAATAATTCTTCTACCCTGGTTGGTTCTTTACATATTTTTTCCCACTTATGTTACTGGAGATAATGTCTCAATTGCAAATATTTGTAAAAGTCACTGTTTGGTAAATTGTATTGCTGTTTGAGTTTTTCAAATTATTTTAAGATTCCTTCCTTAAAGACTTGTGCAATGAATATTAACCCCTTTCTTGTCCATTTTTTCAAATCCCTTGTCCATTTTTTACGTGGTACAAAATCTGGATTTTTAGAAATTTTAGTCGCTTTGCCCACTGAATTTGATGTATGCAATTATTTTTGGACTACTGACCATATTTTTATTGCTTCTTTAATCCATTCATTCTGAATCTTTAGCTGTTTTTGTTCTGATCATGAAGGGTAGCGTTCCTATCTCTATCCTTTGGCATGCTCATTGTTCCATTTTCACCTATATTGTATCTTTGTCCTTAGTTATCCATAATATATCCGCTCTAAATTGTGCTCCTGAGAAATAATTCCTTAGATTTGGTTGAGTTAATTCTTCCTTATTCCACTGTCTTTTATTTAATCCTCACTTTTTGTTTTGCCATTAAAACCTTGATATAATTTTGTCTGAAAACACAAACAAGAGTGTGTGGATAGCAAAAGAAAATTGCTATAATGATCAGCTGTGACATGAAGTCTGTGTCTACAGACACGCCCACTCATGCATATGTATGAAGGCCCCAAAACAGCCTGTGTTTAGAAGAGTCACTAGAGGGACTTTTCAGAGGGCTAAAACTCTGGAAAACTCCTGAGTTTTGGAAAATAAACCTCAAATACAATGTTGTTGGGGTTCTGATAACAAATGGAGATGAAAAATTGCATAATACTGGACCTTTAACTGATTGTTAATTTAGTGCAACCAATAAAACTTTTCCCTCTGCATTGGTCCTATTATTATGATTTAGTTTTAAAAGGTTTTTATCCCATTTAGTTTTCATGATGACCTCCCATGTTTATTTTTTCCCCCACAGACTTAAATTCAATGTCAGAGCAGAAAAGAGAAGGTCTTTCTCATCTGGCGTCCATGTTAGAGCTGTTCCTTGAACAGGAAGAACAGAAACTAACACAAGAAATGGGATCAGTGCTGCCGTCGTCCTGCAGAGATGCCCTCAGTCTTATGGCAAAGGTTGGTTTAATCAAACAAAGTATTGAGAAAGTTTGTTTTTGCTTTTCTCAAGTTTTTATTCCTTGATATCAGACAAACACACAAGTACACTGTGCAAGAAAACAGTTTCTGTTTATTCTATCCAGCATTTCTTTCTGCTTCTGGTTCCTTTCCATTATAATGAACATCTTTCCAACATGTGTAAACAGATGAACAACTTCAGATTCTATTCTTTTAAAACACAACAGCTGACTTTACTGCACTCAATTCTTGCACGTTTGTGTATTTGGCCGTCAAATCATCCAAACAAAACGTGTTTCTTGATGATATATGAATAACAAAAGAAAGATTCAGAAAGGCCCTCCTCAGGTTCTAGATCGGCTCCTGTCCTGGAGTCTTAGAGTGTGAGCTTCATGGGAAATGGTCTGTGTTCCTACCCATTTAACCAGGTTCAGATTCAGAAGTGAAATCAGATGTTGGAGCTTTGAGCCTTTTAAACTATGAGGCGCGTAAAGCTCCAGGGATGCTGTTTCACTTTAATTTATAAAGATTTAATATGTTTGAAGAATGAGTATGTCCATTCCAATTAGTCAGTTTGACTTGATAAAGCTTAAAAGGATTAGTTTGTTGATTATACTAAAAATAGATGATAAGCCAAAGCTTTATTACGTTGTAAAATCAGTACGTTGTGCAATATAATCACAGTTGTCAGTTTCTTCTTTGTTAACTAGCTGTTCGACATAGTTTGATCACTAGATATTAAGGTCAGGGTGAATCACTGTATAAAGTCCTACGCTCTAGCACAGTGAAGCTGTTCATTGAAGCAAGCTGGTAATCTGATAAAGAATCTTAGTGAAAAATCATGAAGCAGGCATTATTGACGTCCAAGAGTATGAAAAGTCTTTGATCCGGTTGAGTTTTGGGTTGGATTGTTCATAACTGATCTTTGGTGATACTGTTGTGAGACTGGTTATCATTTTAACAACAGATCATATGTTGGGTAAAACTAAACATGCTATTGGTAAAAATGCATAGCTGTATAACCTGTAATTATTTGAAATTGAAATACACTGTGATTACAAAAGAGCTGAGAGGTCTGTTCGTACATTCAACCTTAGCCTGAAGTGTTTAGTATGGAGTTGGCACACTGGTTTTTTACCAGCTTGAGGTAAGTAAGTAAATTGTATTTATAAAGCGCTTTTCACAGGTAAAAAAAACCACAAAGTGCTGTACAAACATTTCAGTGTCATCCCATCCAAAGAGACATGGAAAGACAATCGCATACTGTATAACATGGGAGGACAAGAACGGGAGAAACTGTGGGTCGCCATGGGCCTGGGAGGTGCCTCGCATTTAGATGAAAAATGAGAAAACAACTGGAGGAGAGGTGAGATGAAAAAGCAGGTTTTAAACTAACTTCTCTATTGGGGAGGACAGTATAAAACTCGGAAAAAACCTCCTCGACGTACGTGCACAAAGGCAAAACACAGTCACACAGTCACAAACAGGAAGGAGAAGAGACGAGATTGCCAGCCGCTGTGGGGCGAGCACGTGCAGCCTCTGTAGGCGCTTCACATGCTCCTTTGTAGCTTGCAGGGTAGAGGGGGGACATAGAGCTAGAGCAGGTGTTGAAAAATGAACCCTTTGCTTTCCCTCTGATACAGTCAGATGATGTGTGACGACCTTGGTAGAACTGGTATAGAGAACAAAAGTCCAGGTGGTGATGGGGAAGAGGAGTGGGAGATGGAGAGGGATGGAGCGTCAAGTCTACAAAGAAGAAGATGGCCTTGAGCGGCTGTCCTGTGGGGGAAACCAATGGTGATAAGGATTTGTTAACGATCCAGGCTAGCACAATTTTGGTAACCGTGAGTCTTTGGTCTCCAGCAGTAAAATCCAATAATGTAGCCTTCAAACGCAAGCCGAGCACTCAGCCGCTCCAAGTTGGTTTCAATTCTGCGTAAACACACCAAAGTAGCATCCTGCTTACTTTTGAGTTTGTTCATCACATTAGTCTGAGTGTTGAGTGCAACTGCCCCACTCTTCAAAATGACTGGCAGCCTTCCCAAAACAGCTGCCAATGTTATACGTATAGCCTTTGCGATAGATCAGAAAGCTGCCAGCTCCAATCAGCAACATCCCTGCTACCATAAATCCAATCATGTAGATGTCCTCCACGGAAAGCATGGACAGACACACGACCTTCCACTTATTCCAGGAATCCATCGTGTATCCGGTCACAAACATTCCGTCCAGACACACAGGCTCACCCCTACCGGTCTTTTTGTCAAAATTTTTTATCAACTGCATTGAGAGACCAGCTGACCAATTCCATAATTTTGTTTTTTGGATAAGATGCAGAGAAAGTCTCCTATTAGAGCCACAAGACGGTAGACAAAACAAGCAGCAAGGGCAGATAGGGGAGGAGAGTGGGAGCAGAGAAGAATGTGACCGCCTTCACTGAGTAGCAGAAGAGAAGAGGTCCAATAATGGGTTTCTGACCAGTCTTTAAGAATTGCATTTGTTTGTCAGGCACTGATATTGAACATGAGTGTCTGATTTTTAGTTTCTGCTCTAATTTGTCACAAAGGTGTTCTGCCGTAGCTGTGTGCATGCTAGTTAAGTTTTCTCCAATAAACATACCAATCCAGGATATTTCTGGCTTTGCCTTAAAATCTCGGTGTACTCTCCTATTAGCGCAGGAAGAGCCATCTCTTATTATCTTGTTCAACATGACATCGTCCAAAGCTATTCATGCAACTAACAACCACGATTTGCCAAACCCAGAATCATTGATCACCAAGCCAGCAGCATGACCCCCCCCCTTGTCTCTGATTGTACTACAGTATCAAAGGGTGGTTCCCTGATGACAGTTTCTGCTTCATTTGTGCCTTGGCCCTTTCTGATCGAACTGGCTTTAGAGTTGAAACACAATTACTTCCACTTTATTCTACTACCAGTAACAGATGCCTGAAATTTTCTTTCTCATTCATTTGTAGAGGCAGTCTACTTGCGTACGCGCTGTTTTCTTTTCTTTTTACACCTGTGCTATTGGATGGAATGAAAAATCCAAAAATGTGTTTAGTATGTTGCTCTCACAGTTGGGGTTAAATGCACTTAGTTACGATTCCAATGACTGGCATTTTTCTTAATTACAATTAAATTATTATTATTATTTATCTCTTGAAAGTCAATTGCAAGTATGTTCTCAATTCCTGAAGTTCAATTACAATTAATCACAATTACTGAGTCTGAAATAAATGACCGAATAAAAGCTAACTTTCCTCTTGTTAGCTTTCTGTTAGCATCTCTTATGATAATGGGTCAGTTTTGACCCACTTCTTAAATCTAAATTAAAAATACACTAAACTAAAATACACAAGTTTTGTGATAATTAAATTATAATTGGCAGATTTTATAGAAATTCCATGCCTATAACAGCAACAGATTTTTAAAATTATAATTACACTATGATTGTAATTAACTATCAATATCCCGATTACAATTATAATTGTCCCCAACCCTGGTTGTTCTGAAGAAACTTTCTTCATGTTGTTGCTGCCAATATGGTGGTTGAAGTCTGCCAACAGGGGGCACTGTGGCTGCATACGCTGAATTTGCTGTTAGAAGTATTAATCTTTAGATTCTTTAGCATGTTCCTCATTTGCTTGAACTAGTCATGCATTTCTTCTTTGTGGTTTCTTTGCATTTGTCTGCCTTTACGTTTTGTGTGTCTTTCATCCTTTCACATACTTCCAGCTTCTCCTCCTCCTAGTTTTCTGTCTCCTTCTCTTATAGTCTCTTACATAAATGGTTTCACGAGATAACAAATGAGGACTTTATTGTTATGTACTGAACAAAATAGGTAATTACTAAGAGTTTGTGTGTGTGTGTGCATACCTGCTGGTGTTTATTAGGTATTTAGTCATGTGCAGAGTGTTTTATTCTGCACTTTAAAACAATCCTTTATTCTAATAGCCTCTGCCCCGATTGCACTAATAGTGTTGTGTTACACTAACACACACATATATGTACTCTCCCAAGCAGTGCTTCAGCATCATTACTGTGCTGAATACACCCAAGAGAAACAATGGAAGCGATCAAAGCCGTTCTGTGTACTGCTATGGATTTTCAGCTTTGTGAAACTTTTTTTTTTTTACACGTGTTGTTCACGTCAGACTGTATTATCACAGAGTATCTCATCCCCATTAGGTTAGAAGGATCACTTTAAAAGATGATATTGTGAAGAATTGTCCACAACAACATTATCTTGGCTGCAACCAGCTCTCTGTTCTCAAGGTGTATCTGACTGTTATTGTTTTGGTTTTATTTGATGTTTTTTCTAACCATGCTATGCTGTTGTAATATTCTTGAATAAATTCTGCTGGTGGGAAGTTTTACTCTTTCAAGCAACCAAAGAAAGGAAACACCCTCTCCGTTGCAAAGGTGAATGTATCTGTATAACACTAGTTTTTCCCCCAAGACCTTAAAAAAATATAGTTTCATTGTTTTCAATTTTGATATGTGCATATCTTGATGTAATACTTGTTAGAGGTTGTGGTGTGTATTTGTTTGGTTTGCAAAATTGTTTGTGAGCTCCTGTTTCCGAGGACATTTGGTCCTCAAGAATTTGGTAAAATAAGGAAAATGGGCAAACATATGCATTGAAATTATTCAAACAAGGCCAAGTTTATTGTCAGTTTTCCAAGTACACCTCCGATCTCCATAATTTTTATCGCTGCTGGATCATATATCACTGTTGTATGGATGTTTGGCTTAAACAATGTATTACAAATGTGCATGAGCTGAATGTAAGCTCATATATAAAAATACAGGATTTGTACTTCGGGTTTTGTGGTTTGTTTGTGCTTCGTGGTTAATTTGTGGTTCATGGTTTGTTTGTGCTTTATTCACGGTTCATGCGTTTTAATGCTTCATTCATACTTTGTGATTTGTTCAGGGTTCGCCATTCTTTTGTGGTTTGTTCATGGTTCGTTTGTGTTTTGTGGTTCATTAATAATTCGTGGTTCATGGTCTGGTCTGGACATATATGTAATATATCATAATAATAATAAATATGCATAGGATTTTATATAGCAGATTTGTGCAGGGAGGGACCGACAATAAATGTTGAAAAAAATAACATTAGTAAATCTACATTCAAGTTGCAGCACTTTTATTTATATTTATTTTGTAGCCAAAATAAATGAACACATTTAATGTATTCACTAAAATTAATGAGTGTTTGTGCAGTTATTTGCTCAGAGCAAAGAACGAACATGCACCTGCTGGTTCATTTCACTGTCACCTCCAATTCAATGCCTTCAAATTTAATTTTACACTTCCTCCCTAATAATGTTAGTTGCTACGGTGACGCAGGTAAGGAAATGACATTTAAGCACGCAAGATATTTTGCACCCTTTATTTTAGATCTCAGTACCGTAAACCTGCCTTGGAGAGCTCAAACTCAAAGCTCCAAATATCCTCTTTGCCGGATATTTGCAGTTACTGTATCTGGATCAGTGAACCTGATTATGGTGTTTGTATCATTTAGACTCTAAAGGCTTGTAATACATTTCTATCCCATTGAAATGTGATACAGGAGGTAGAAATGTATCCAGAAACGGTATATTGATCTGGATTCCCTCCAAAATATAAACTCATGGAAGAATATCACACAAATGCTTCTATATATTGTCTAATGAAGCCTAAACACCTGAACTTATCCTTATTGTAACCGTACCCTCTATAGCAAACATATATTAAATGATAAGTGCATGTTAAATAAGGTGCTGTCCAGGATATTAGCCCCTACATGTAAGTCTAAAACCACAAGTATAGTGTGCTGCCCAGCCCTTTTAACCCACAAAGACATCAAAATGCTGACACTTACACAGTTCCCATTTAGCCATGGTAGGAGCCAAGAGCTCTCCATGGGAAAGTATGTTGTATACTTTATTACCTATACAGAGACGATTCATCACAAACTGCATACAGACACAAACACCTCACATCCCGGGTGAGTGTGGAGCCAATAAATTTACACCCTTCCTGAAAACTGTTGGCTTCAATTACAAGGACAGGAATGAGTTGTGTGCTTGTGTTTTTCTCTTTTTATTCCAACTGTCTGCGTATGTGTGTATTAGATTGTTGTAATTTATTCAGAGTTGCACTTCTTGTTTGTTTTCCATAATTTTGCTGGTCTGCTATGTGTAGGTGTAATTCTTCATGTAGACAGATGTGTATGTGTGTCAGTGTGTTACCTTGAGTTTGTGTGTAGGAGTAATTTATTCCCGAGCAAGGATTTTTTTGATATTTATTGGCCATCTGTTGAAAGGAATGTAGACCCCATAAAAGTAACAAATGGAAAAAGTTCCTGGATTATGAGTCCAAGTCCTTCTGGTGGACACGTAACTCTTTATGTATTAGCCCTGTGATAGACTAGTGTCCTGTCCATGGTGTAATCCGCATCAAGTCAGCTGGGAGAGAGTCCAACAACCTCATCTTTTACAGCAGTGTTTCTCAAATGGGGGTACGTATACCCCTAGAGATACACAATGTCACTACAGGTGGTACTTGAGAGTGGAAAATTAACAAATGAAAGCATTAAAAATATGGGGTTATATAATGTTTGTTTATAGTTATAATAATGATGATGGAAATGATCTTGATTAGAACCTGAACTAAAAATACAAGGGTCAGTCTTTGTCCCATACCAGGCGGGAGATGACTGGAAACGATCAATTTTATAGAAATAAATCTATTCATGAGACACGTGAGTTTCTTTAAAATGTGTGTTATCACTCACTCATTCCATCATTATGCTCTACAGTTAGCCAAGGAGGAATCTGAGGTGTTAAAGCAGGAGTTCACTCATCTGCTAAAAACTGTGAGCTGTTTGCAGCCTCAAGTGTTCATCAGTGGCCCAATATCTCCTGTCTGCAAAGGAGATCTGAAATTCTCATTCTGAATACATTTTAGTTTTTGGCTTGTGTTGCCCTTTCACTAAATTTTATAGAAAATGTAAATATTTTTTTGGAACGTCGTCATCTTTTTAGAGCAGATGGACTGTGTCTAAACAAAGCTGGAATTAAACTTTTCACATCCAACTTGTTTTACTTCACCAGTCACACTGCTATCAGTCCTCATAGAGACAAAGGACAACATGTACCATTGGAGAACAAAACAACAAGGAAATAGCATGGCGTCGATGAGCCTCCATCAAGAAATGAAAATCAAAATCGCCAAAATGAAGAGGTCAACCCACCCCCCATATCTTAGGACCCACCTGCTTCACCCCGAAATTCTCCTACCCCTGCCTTCTTGGATTTAACTGCCCAGATGAACAAGCTGGTTCTTGCTGGCACAAGACTGACACCCCACCCTTTACCCCACCATGGTCCCATCTTATCTCCTCTAAAGAAAAAATCAGCACCACCCATCCCTCTTCTACTCATGCTGATGAGAGCATGATCCAAACAGCCAGCTGTGTTCAACTTAGAGCAACATCTGCCTGATGTGTGCTGGGTCCTGACTCCAATAGCTCTATTTTTAGGAACAACCAGAAAAAGTCAGGGCCTTATGGAGTTAATGCAGCTTCTTTAATTCCTGTGGTGACAGGTAAAATTATTAAATTAAAGAGAATCAAAAAGCTTAATAGATATAATAATTTGACTACTATAACATGTCATCCAAAGAGGCCACCAGTGTCTCCACTAAAGTCTTTAATATTAGCTCTTCTTAATGTTATTACTCTTGTTAACAAATCACTGTTGATTTATATTATTTTGACTTCTTAATGGAACATGGCTAAATGATGGTATCGGTAATACTATTGTCAATGAAAGTGCACCACAAGACTTTATTTATTTCAGTAAGTGTCGTACTTGCAGGAAAGGTGGTGGAGTTGCTGCCATTTTTAAATCAATATTTCAGTGCAAAGAGATAACATTTGGTGATTTTATCTCCTCTGAATATATGTCGTCCTTACTGAAGGGTGATTCAAGATTTCCGTTTTTAGTAATTTATAGACCCCCAAAATATTCTGGAGAATTCATGGATGAGTTTGCTGAACTGCTGTCAGTTGTATGCACTGAATACAAATTTTTAATAATAACAGGTGACTTAAATTGACCTTGCCTGCAAGATGGACTCTCCTGGTGTTCACAAACCCCAGAATCCATCTTGTGCTGTAAATAACTACAAAGGCAAGCAATTTGGTAATGTTTAATATGCAGTACAGCCAGACCTCCTACCTCGAAGGGACATTGTATGGTGGTGAGTTTCAACCTAGCATGTTTATTTCTTCAGAGAAAGGAAGAGAGCTATTTAAAACTGAAAGTGATTTCCTTGTTAAAAGAAATGGGGTCATTTGAAAGGGGTATAACAACCGAGGAAACATGTTCATTTTGAGGAGGTTTATTCTCCCCTAAAGAGACAGTAAAAGAGTCGTCCAACGGGCTATGTCTTCTTTAATCCTATGAATTATTGGCACGTAGTTGGCTTTGTACAGGCCAGAGAGGGAGGGAGTAATATGTATACACAAGTTAACAAAACCTGATTGGGACCAACGAAAAGGGGCAGAGCAATTTGAAGACGATGACACATTAAATCTGAGGCGATGCCAATGACCCTTAGAGTAATTAACCTTGTAGCCTGAAAATTGTCCAAAAGATCTAACTATGTTCACTGCTCTTACAATAGAAGCATCAGGGTTACTAAAAAAGAGAAGGATGTTGTTCGTATAAAGCTGTGAATGCAGGGGATCTCATGCCATTTGTAATAACCGAGGCATGAGGGGCGGCGTATAGAAGCAATATCCATTTAATAAAATTATCACCGAAGTTAAATTTAGAGAGAACATATAACAGGTAAGGCCATTCAATCCTGTCAAAGGCCTTCTCTGCATCAAGGGAAATCACAAGAGATTTGACTTTTAACTGTGTACCATGTTGTATAAGATTTAGGAGTCTCCCTAAAAAAAAGCCAGTTTGGTCTAATGAGATAATATCTGGGAGAACACTTTCAAACCTTCTGGCCAGTATTTTAGCAAGCAATTTTTGGTCCACATCCAGCAGGGCAATTGGCCTATAGGAGACACAGTCATCTGCAGATTTGTTTTTTTAAGGATTAATGAAATATTTGCATCCATCATAGTATTGGGAAGAGCTCCGGATTCAAAGGATTAAGATAGCATCTTGAGCAAGGGATCACTTAGCAGGCTCTGCAAAATTTTATAAAATCAGGCGTCAAACCGTCCGGCCCTGGGGCCTTGTTATTTTGTAAATCCTTAATAGCCTACATAACGTCCTCTCTTGAAATCAGCTTGTTCAGCAGTTTTTTCTGTGTATCAGAAGCTTGAGGAAAATGGATGGATGACAAAAAAAAAATGTATTCACCGGGGCGGTGTTTAGCTCAGTGGGTAGAGCGCCCGCCCCATGCACAGAGGCCATAGCTCCTCACCTGCAGCGGGTCCAGGCTCGATTCCCGGCCTGGGACCCCCTCCTGCATGTCATCCCCTGCTCTCTCTGACCCCCCTTCCTGTCAAGCAACTGTCATATAAAGGCCACTAGAGCCATAAAAATCCTTTTGGCAAAAAAAAAAAAAAAAATGTATTCACCAGGGTTTCCAAATCACTACCTGATTCTGAATTTTATAGACCTTCATAGAATTCTGAGAATGAGTTGTTAATATTATTGTTATCATAGACTTTAATGCCTGATTTGTCTTTTATAACCGGGATGGCCTGAGATTCAGCTTTTGCCTTAACTAAATTTGCTAAATATTTACTTGTTTTGTTCTTAAATTTGTGCATTATTTTTCTTACAAACCAAATGGATCTTTGAGTCTCTTTAGACAGAAGAATGTCCAAAGCTGCAGTAGTAGCTTTGATTTAAAGTCTCAAGTCTTCTGATGGGTTGAGGTTAAACTCTCCCCGCAGTAATGGTCTTCTAACAGGAATCCCCCAAAAGAGCATCAGCTACAGCTGGTTCAGAACGCTGCAGCTCGGGTCTTAACTAGAGCAAAGAGGTCAGAGCACATTAGTCCAGTTTTAAAGTCTTTACACTGGCTCCAAGTCAGCCTCTTTAAAGTTCTGCTGCTGGTGTATAAATCTGTGAATGGGTTTGGTCCAGAATACATCCGTGAGATGTTAGTCAGGTATGAACCCAGCAGGTCTCTCAGATCTATGGACACAGGTCAGATAGTGGAGCCAAGAGTTGACAGTAAACATGGTGATGCTGCTTTTAGTTGTTATGCTGCAAAGACGTAGAACAAACTGCCAGCAGAGCTGAAGTCAGCATCCAATGTGAGCATTTTTAAATCAAAGTTATGATTGAGAGGGAGATTTGTGGTCATGTTTTTGTTGATGTAATGTTTTTACTGATGATTTTAAATGTTTTTGCTGCAGATTTTGATTATTCTTATTGATTTTAAGCTGTTGAATGTTTTCTGTTGCACATTTTGATCATGTAAAGCACAGTGTGTTGCCTTATGTATGAAATGCACTATACAAATAAGTTTGCCTTGCCTTGTTTTTTTATAGAATTCTGAGCAAAGTGTTGTTGTCGGACAAAGGGAATACTTGGATTCAGAAATAAGAGAAAGGGGTACTTCAGCCAAAAAAGTTTAAGAACCACTGTTTTACAGGACAAGCGGGTAGAGAACAAGAGGAGACAAAGGAAAAGGGATTTGAGAGGGAAGGGCAAGAGCCATTCTGTATTTTTCACCTTTAGACAATAATAAAATGCGGACCTGTGAAATTGTTGTATAGGTTAAAAATTATATAAGCTGTATCCAATTAAAAAAAACAAAAAAAAAAACATGTGCAGACCCTATGAAACAAGTTGTCTAAAGGGTCTAAAGTGACAATCCTAGAAAACAATATCTAACAACCTCATTGGCTCATGTGAATCCCAAACATTGTTCAGTTGCATCTTTTGAAGAAAATAAGGAAAAGTTTCACTGTCCCTGCTTTGACAGAAATGAACAAAATGGTTTTCATTTTCAGATTAGATGTTTGTGTGGCTCTGGCATTCTGTGTGCATATGTCATACTGTACTGCATTGCAGCAAGAAAAAAAAGCCATTTAAATAGTGCTTTGTGAAGGCATTGGTGTGTTTAGCCTTATCTTTTCAGCATTTTTCTGATCTGTCGTTGTTGCTGGCAGTGCCGAGGGCGCTACCTAATTAGCTTTGGCAATGTGAAATCTCTCTCTCGCAAATGCAGTGTAGTGTAATGACTTAAAGTCCATCATGAATACAGTCGCATGCGTATAATATGAGGTCTGAATAAAAACCAGTTGTGTAATTGACTTGGATTGGCAGCACGTGGGGGCTCGGAATAGGAAGTAGAGGGAAGATGTCAGGAAGAAAAGATGCACGCAAGAAATGATTGACCCCGGAGATAAGAAAGTGAGAATAGAAAGAGAAGTAGAAAGACTGTGAAAGTCAGAAAATGATGCAGTAAATTAAACTATAGCAGAGGGATTGGAGAGTTGATGATGGAGATACGTCATGTCTGCACATGAAATAAGCATTATTTTGTGTCGTGTTGCCATGTTTCTATACATTAGTGTGTTGCTGCAGAAAAGCACGTAGACAGTGTGTGTACATTAGCAGTGTGTGAGTTGGGGGTAGGATTCGTTTAATCAACAGCTTTTGGCTCCAGCTGCCACAGTCGCCGCCCAGCTCATGTCATCTTTATCGTTCCTCACATGCACTCTTCCTCCCTCTCCTCCGACATATGCAGTAATTACTGTTGATTGTTTTTTTTTTTTTTAAAGATTTATTTTCTTGCCATTCTAGCTGGAAACAACACACCAGCTTGTTTACTTCAAGAATGTTTTCAACATTATGTGCAAAGCCTATACAGAGTAGACTATCCCACCATTAGTCAGATAATCAGTCTATTGTGTTTTTTTGCAGAAAATGAAGGTCAGTTCTCTAGTGAAGGCTTTCGTTATAGGTGCTATATCAAACATAACATCAAAATAATCTAATTGGACTGTCCGGGGGTTTGTCTGATAACATTGTAGGAAACACTGGATTCTCTAATTCATTGTAAAGAAATGTGCTTGGGGAAAATAAATGATACTGTATGCTATTGCCATTTATCAGCATGCTATACATTGTTAAATCCCCAATAAAGAGGTAAAATTTGATGTTTTATCTTCAAACCGCCTGCATAAAAAGGCACAGTCTTTTCTTGTCCGTCGCCGACCCTCCACATTAGCCCTTCTGTTAAATGTGGCTAATCATGGCCCAGCGCTTTGTGTTATCAGCGTCTTTTCTCATGATCCTTTTATTAGTTCTGCCATGCAGGACAAATGAAGGCTGGGCATTCATGGTAATATAGGCTCACACCATCACTAGAAGATCCATAATGACCGTTTGGTTGCAAATGCTAATGTCATTATAAGATGCGCTTTTTTTCTCCTCCGACAAATCAGAGAAGCAAAGGTCAAGAACATCCTAAAAGCAACACATTGCAGTCAGTTCTTGTTTTTGAAAGAGGGCTCATCAAAATGAATTTTTTTTTTGTTCGCATATTACATTTAAAGTCATTAAATTCTCTTAATAATCCAATTTCCAGACTGCATGCTGCTTTCCAAAATGCTTTTATGAAATGTAATGTAATTGTATTATTGCTGCACACACATCAGCAGTGTACATTTTTATGATATTTTTTCAATAGCTAATAATAGTCTTTTTGCCACATTCAGCAGCCAATCCCCTTCTATTAGAAGCCACTAATGGTTAATAAATAAATCAGTCTTTCCCTGTAGTTTTCCCTTATTAATGATTATGTGGAGCTTCCAAACAGTTGAGCTGTAACGATTTAGTATTGGTCTTCACATGTTTATTTATTAGTTATTGGCATTGGTGAATAAGAGAGAGTTTTTGTAAGGAAAGAGATTTAAATGTGTTACGATGCAACACATTTTGAAGTAAAATAAGATTAAACAGTATTGGTTGGTGTCTCCTTCTGCTCAGTGAATGTAGTCAGTTTTACTTCTCCATCTGCCTGTGGGTCGTCCAGATCAGCAAAGCCATAAAAATATGGTAATTTCACCACCGGAGAGATGTGATGCTCTTTTGCAGTTAGGTGGAAGCAGCTATGTGCATAGACTGGCATCAGCAATGGGAATCGTTCATATCAGTTGGAAACTTTAAGCATGTTGAATACTTGCAAACCTGCCAACATGTTGGATCTCTTTTAGATGATTTACTGTTGCAGAGTTTTTGACAGAATTCCAGCTATAACTAAAAAGAGAATCTATACTTGGACTCCTGAGAGAATCTTTTTAAGTTGCCTTCTTTTTTTTTTTTAGGACCAATACAGTTCATCTTCACAAGTGAGTCCACAAATGCTATGATCATTTTTGAACAATCTTTGCTCAATTAAGTCATTTAGGAAACAACCCTACCAAATTTTCAAACTACCTCTTAATTTGGAGGGGCAGCAGCTCTACACGGAGCTTCTCCCAGATGGTAAAGCTTGTAAATGTACCGTACCAAGCCAAAATTGTAGTGTTAATAAAAACACATTGACATGAGATGTGGGGAATGGATGACGTTCAGTCAATAGGCTTACATTTAGTCACAGTGTTTTTGAATCCATTTAATAGAAATTTATAGTTTTAAATAGGCTTTTTGGAGTGAATTTATGAGATATATTGTTAAGCTATTAGTGCTGTAATAAAACATTATCTTCTAGGGTTTCAATTTTTCATACTAAAAAAAGTTTTTTTACATTCAGTACTCTGCTTTATTTAGAGCAGTTTTTGTCATTATTTTGAGGCTCATTACAACAAATAACCCTTTCCTGAACAAAATCCCCAAAAAGAATTAGCTTTTCATTCCAACGTTGGAAACCATCCATACCATCCATATGGAATTATTTATACTTTTTTGCCGTTGCAGACCTTCCCCCACTTTAAATATCCAATGTTTGGTCCTCCCTTGTTGTCCAAAGTGGGAACATTTGTGGTGGAGGGAAGGAGACATGACCTTTGAAGACATTTTTGGTTTTTCAAGCCATTCTAGATGCTGTCTAATGATTATTGAGCTAATGTCAGCATCGATAAAAGCTTTAACTCTGGTTGAGCTTTTGCCTAAATCTTCACATACAAACCGTTGATCAATGTTTTTGTGTCTTCTGTCTAGCACTTGAAATGTTCCTCCCTAATCTTTAAGATTTCTATTAGAAATTTAAAGTGTTTCTTCCATTGCTTCCAAAAATCCTGCTTTGTTTAAAGACAGAAATTCTGATTTACTTTTGCGGCCTTTTTTTTTTTACAGTGCAATTTTGGATGCATTTTTTTACATGAATGCGCATTGTGTTCTGCATCCTGATTGGCTATTGATGCGTTCACCCACCAGCGACACATCCAACTCGGTGAGTTTCACTGCCTGCTGAAGTGAGGAGGGCACTCCTTTTTTTCCTCTCATAAACATAAACAACCAGTGAAAGTGTGATTAGTGGCTAATGCTATGCTAGCTCAGTGCTACAGAGAGAACTTTGACCTGCTACTACCACCTCCTCGCTGATTCTCCTCCATGCCAAATCCTTCCTAGTCCGGTCCCGGTTATAAAGGCCGTGTCATACAGCTCCAGGTGGTCACACACTGCTTCTACTCCATGGTTGAATGGGTGAACAGACCGTTGTCCGTGTAGACGACCTGGCATCATCGTCGACAAAGACTCATTCGGCATCAATGTCTGATCACTAGCAGTGTGACTCTGAAGTGCTGTATGTTTGAAAAAGGTTTTATGTTTTAAAATTTACAAAGGTTTGAACTATGAGTGTTTAAACAAAAAAATAAATGTTAATTCATGTCTGAGAGTGTGGTGAGGGATTTTACAGCCTTAAAACATGTATAATAATTGTAAAAAAATAAAGCTGACTACTTCGTGATTTCGCCTATTGCGGGTTATTTTTAGAATGTAACCCCCACGATAAACGAGAGACTACTGTATTTAAAGAATCGGTCTGAAAAAGGTAAACAGGAGACAGGCTTGTTATCTCTTTTATTCAGTTTGTTAGTCTGCTTATAAATACAGTCATGGTTCACATGCTATATATGTTCTTTTCAACTATCTCCCTCCTCTCTTGTTTCACCTGGCTTCATTATCATCATGTAAAACTTCTCTGTCCTCTAAAGCAAAGACAGTGCAACTCATTGAACTGCCAGACAGATACTGCACACACATCAAACTAGGAGTATTAGTTCTCTTTCTGAATATTATGTGAGTTTCCATCAGGGTCCAGTCTCATTATCTGCATCTCCAACTGTTTTATTTCTGTCCTGTTTGATCAAAAGGCCAGCCCTAAAGCCTCAGTTCTGTCCACAGTATTTGTGCATTTATAATCAAAGTGAAGTTTGTGTTTTTTAAGATGCTATCGTCGGTTCAAAAACCTTCAACGGCCTTAGTTTTCTATAGTGCTTGATTATGGAGCTTGAAAATCATTGTATTTGTGAGCTTACCTTTTTTGTTTTTTATACAATTCATTTTTGTGACCTTAAATACATTTACATCAGTGACTTTTTGTAAATATTTCAAATTTGGGGATGCATGTTTATTTTTCAGTTAAATACCAGCAGGTCAATAGATACAGACAGGTTTATCTGACTTGGAATTGCACATAGCTTTGCGACCATATGCATTTTGAGAGCCGTCCTTTTCACAGCCTCAAAATGTCAGTATGTTATTAATGCTTCATCAGTAATAAATATGTGGCACAAAATGTGTGCATGTATAAAACACAAGGTTTTGTTCACTTTCTTGTCTGACCTGTTTGCTTTTTTAATAAAACTCTAAATAAGCTCGGCGTTGAATCAGTTCATATCAAATGTAGAAGTAGTATAATAGTAGCATAAAAAATAACATTGAAATGTGATTAAAGGGTGCAGTAGCTCCCATTTGTTTCTTTCTCTCCATACAGTATGTGAAGTGTCTCCTCAAACCCTTCTCCTTGTGCCATAATAGAGGCAGCATGAATATTTTCTTGTTTTTTTTCCCTGTACCTCAGACTGTGACCACTCAGACCACACAGCAGTTTTCTGTTCTATTAAACTATTTGTCTTAATGCCTTAATTCCCACTGTCTCCCTATTCTTTATACTCTTCACTGCAGGACAATAGTTTTTTGTTTTTTTTATTTTTTATTCAGTTTATTTTTGACATGGTTGCATTCACAGAAGTTTTGTTTTTTCTTTTTTTTTTTTACATGCCGAAAAAGGAGATGAGAGAAGCATTTGCTTATCCAAGTCCCGTCCCCTGTTTTGAACACAGAAAATTTACATCAGAGCTTGTCTCTCTGGTCAAACATTCTTTGGTTCTGAACACAATTCCATTTTTTTTTTATTTATTTATTTTTTTTTTTTGTCCTTTTTTGTGTAGGATTTATTCTCATCTGTAGTCAGTGTTGTCTTTTTTTTTTTTTTTTTTATTCCTCCTCTCCATCGTTGTTCGTGTCGTCCTTCTTCCCTGTAGATTTCATTCCCAGCCGTTGTTTGCGTTCCTCCAGTTCAAAAGAAAAGTTAATCTTCTGTCAAAGTTCCTTGTTATGTTATTTTTTTCTGCAGGTATAACTTTATGTATAATAGTTGTTTTGTTTTTTTGATTTACATTTTTTTTTTTTTCCATTAACAAGGCACAATTATATATACATATCAATGAATGTATAAAACTACAAAAAACACAATCAACACAATCCCATACCCCCCACCCCCACCCAACAGAACAAACAGAGGGAGACCATTGACTCATTTCATATGGCTTTGCTACTTAAAAAAAAAAGAAGAAAAAATAGCAGTGGTTTTGTTCAACATATTTATGGATATACTTTCATCCCTTCCTCATGCAATCATCATTGAAATGTATCTTCCCCTTTTCTGTTTATATTTGTTTGCCTTATTTGTGATTCTATAAGACATATTTTCATATGCAGCCACCTTTGATAGTTCAGCATTCCATTCATCAAATGAGGGAGTTCCTGGGGATTTCCAGTGTCTAAGCAGAATTTGTTTTCCAATCATGATCACAGTCTGTGTCCAGTCCTTCAGTGCTTTAGGCCAGTTCAGCAAAGCCTTTGAGTGTCCAAGAACGTACAATGATGGGCAGAAATCAATGTGCACCCGATGCATTTTGTATAAAATTATGTATTCTCATCCAAAACAATTGGATTTGTGGACAAGACCACAGCACATGTATTAAAGTACCATCACAGTGTTTACATTTCCAACGTAGTGTTGAATCTAGCAACCCCATTCTAAATAATCTACTTGGTGTCCAATAAAAGCGGTGTAGTATTTTGAACTTTATTAATCTCACTCTTAAATCTCTGGATAAAGTACGACCATTAGCACATATTTTTGCCCAGTCCTGGTCATCAAAAGAAATCCCTAAATCTTTTTCCCACACCCATTTCAGAGAGGCCATGCTTTTATTCTCACCAAGGCTAAACAACAGCTTGTAATATTTTGAAGCCCCCCCCCCGATTATCTTAAAAATTGCATTTACTGGAACTGCAGTCTGTGGGGCCTGATGCTGTGAACTAAACACTCCTTTCAAAGCATGACGAATCTGAAAGTACCTCCACATGTGGTTCCTGCCCAGCCCATATTGTTGAGATAGTTCCTTGAATTATTTAATTATATTCCCACTGTACAGGTCCCTCATAGTGCCAATCCCTTTATCCAACCATTCTGTCCACAAGAACGAAACTTTATTAATACAAACTTTCGGATTCAGCCAAATACTTGATGTAAAGTTTAGATAAGGGTCAACATTTACAATCTTAAACATTTTTTTCCAAATCTTTGAAAATAATATCAAATTTTTTGAAATAACTTGGAGGAATCTGTAGGGGGAGGGAATGTAGCAGACAGTTGAGTTTTGGAATTCATTTTAAGTGCATAATGTGTATAATAGTTTTTAATGGATATAGTAATAGTTAAAACCTTATCATGTCCTTTGAGAAATAGTGTTACAAACAGAACAGGCTTTAATTAAAGTATAGTCTCTAATGAATCATATCTCATCCACAAATGTCTGACCCATTCAACTGCTCCAAAAGCTGTCCATCTTACAGGAAGTTCTGACACAGCTGTTCACTCACACTCAGATGCAGTCCATACAACAAAGTAGTAGTTTGTTTTCTTTGAGGTTTTTAAACTATGGGACCACTCAATGGCAATTACTCTGCGCCGCAGCTGTTAACTAGCCTTTATGGACACTTAAGCTTCTGTTTAATTTTGAAAATGTGTCACCACAGCCCTGTAAGAGTGCACAGTGGGTTTGCTCTGTTTCAAAAACATATGCATTGTTTGTGGGAGCGCCTGTGTGTGCATGTTTTGATTGACCCTGGCCTGTACACTAAGCTTTCAAAGCATCAGCAGTTTTTCTGACTTAGGCGCGAGAGCAAAAGCTAAGAAGCAAATAAGGGGCAACCTTTCATTTTCAATGCAGTGCACCCAGGAGGGTAAAGAATATTGCAATCTGATAAATGTCCTAAATTAACGGGGTCTGTCTCGAAGCCCGAGTTTACTTTCGAAAAAGTACTTAAATTTTGTCTTAATGATAACCCACTTGGCAAAAAGGAACAACTTAAATTCTTTTCAGCAAGAGACCAGAGGCTTGTTTAGGGTTTGATGAGCCCCTCCCAGTAAATATCCCTCAGGTTTAGAGTGTACAGAGGAGGGAGGTGGGATGACAGAGGGAGGAAGGACAAACATTCAGTGAGCTCAGTGGGTGAATGTATCCATCACAGTGATTATAACAAGAACATGTTTCATTTAATTGTCCATGGACAGTGGGCGCATGTCTGTGACAATCATGTTTATAATGCTGGCTGTGAACTTAGCAGCTTGCGATTTACTGGAAGAAAATGTAGTAGTAGAGTATAATTATTTGTTATTTATTCATTAATTACTAGTCCTAAATGTATGGCTAATGTACATAATATGAACTGATTACTCTACTCTCTGCATTACAATTAAAATGAATAAACCCAATATATTGTCGTTAATGTAATATACAGTACCTAAACAAATAAATAACAGACAGACAATGTCCAGATCTGACAACCGTGTATGTGCGTGCGTGCGAAAGAGTGTGCATGCATGTGTGTGGCACAATCATAATCATAACGTGAATAAAAGGTAAAGTAACTAACATTTTATTTTCTGTGTAATTTTCTAACAAGACTTCACTAATACACTTTTTCACATGCCTCACCATGTGGCCACTGCAACTATTTCCCCTTTAATCAGCCATTGTTCAGCTATGTGTATGTTCATTACATGCCGTAATCTACACTAGCAATCACTGATCTAAATTAAATACTTTTGTGAACGTGACATTAACATTGGACACGACCTGTTGGGTCAGCTAGGCAGGCTCGATGCATACAGTGGATGCTTTCGGCTAGAGTGGGGTAGCATTGAAGGAGTGCTGTTATGGAAAGCTAATTCTGTCTTGCAGTACATGCATTGTACTGTGTTTTGCGTCCGATTTCGTTTATAATGGTCCCGCACTTTCAACAGTTTACGTCAGTGTGCGTCTCAGGCAAGTCTGGGTCCTAAATAGTGTGGTCTCGAGTACAACACTAATTTACCCACCCTGTAATGTTTTAGTTTCACATGACAAATGGTTTTTGCCTGAGCTGTCCAAGAATTCTACTGTTAATCAGAAAAACTTGAGTCACCACACCGTGTTCTACTGTTCCCTCAGGCAAGATGCAATTCTTTGCAGCATACAGTATGCTCAATGTCCCACTGTTGTGCTTATCATAATCCTGCTCCACTGAAATTACTACTAATTTGTTGCAGTATCATCATTTTAAACTGAGTTTCAGTTTTTCTACTACTCTAAGATTGCAAGAGGAAGCTACAGATGTTGGCACTTAAAACAAATGCCAGTGAGGAGCTAAAGAGGCATAAACTCGTGGGCTGATTTATGTCATCCATGTGAACATCATGTTGGCTGGGAACGGTTCAAAAGCCAGTTGTGTTCTTGAGTATTGACGGTAAGCGTCAATGTTCCCCAGTTTGTGATACTGTATGATTAAAGCCCTTTAAGCAGTCATCACTCTGTGATTAAGAAGGTGATAGATGGCCTGATAAACGCTCACCCCTATAGGCAAAGTGTATTGGTCCGCTTGTTCTCGGTTTTCTGTTGTTCATCAGTCTTGTGAATGTCATTTGCTTTAGGCTACATGTAATCTCATTTTAACACGAGGGAATGATCTTTAGTAATGATGAGCGTTAGTCTGATATTGACTGAGTGAATTGAAATGGATCTGTGTGTGAGGACAGATGAAAAGAGTGAGAAACAAAGACCAGAAAAAGAAGTCCACCCAACATTGCATAACAAAACTAACTCTTCCGCTTTGGGTGGGTATAGGACAAGTACTTACATGACCCTAAAATGGAGTGTTAAAGTGGGAAACCCAAACATCATCTGTGAGGGGAAACCACAACTCAGTGGTGGAAAACCTTAGGTTATCGTGAATCTGTTGCAGAGAATCATCTTTGCCTGCTAGTTTCTTATTAAAATACTAAACTATTTGAAGCATATATTTCCGATGCCCACCCCCTCAATAAATTGTCTGCAAGTGAAAAACTCTCTCCATTTTGCTGACATTTCAAAGATTAGAGTTTTTTGATATTTCATATCACATCCTTATCTATGCTTACCACACCTATTTTGCCTGCCGCCACCCCCTCCTCTCACTCCTTCTTCCTTTCATCATCGGAGGGTTTGTAGTGTTCAGTAGGCCGACAGATCTCTAAAGGAATGGGCAATGAGCTGATGAATATCCGAGCAAATGGGGGGAGGGGGATGGGGGGAGAACAAGTGGGGAACAAGAGAGCAGAGTGAGTGGAAAAAAGATCCAGGAAGGGTGAAGATGAGAGAAAAGTGTTGTGAGTTGAATAGGAAAGGGGAATAGGAGAGATATGGGATCAAACACAAGGGGTGTGGCTGTCACCTTGAAGAAGTTGAGTTTTTTTTTTTTTTAACTTTCAAGCTCCTGTTAAATTTTTAATCTTTAATTAGTCTATCTTTTTTCCTCAGAAGTACATCAGGTTTTTGAAAACAGTAGGGGGTCTTAGTAATGGAGTTGCATAGTGATGGGATTTTGACAGCATGCAGGACTGAACATCAGTTAGAATGATTCCAAATGAGCACCTGTTTTCTCCTTGCTCTAGACTTGAGCTCTATCCTTTGTTAATCAAAAGCTCCACTACCTGAAACAGATGAATATACAACTAAAAATGCAAGTGTTGACCTGTTGTTTCTCTTAGTAGCTCTTGTCTAACATTTTTTGGCAGACCGAAAGTTGACGTGAGTAATTGTGTTGCTGTGGCAGTCCATTGCTGCTTCACTTGATTTCTAATTGGTTGCAACAGTAAATATGATTTGGTCCATGTATTAAAAACCATTTACGTTCAACAACAGTAAAACCAAATGCCCAAAAAGCAGTTTTTAAATCTTTCATCATAAAAATACTCCAATAGTGCTTCAGCTGACAAACTGTAGCTGGAGACCAGCTTGATTCTGATACTTTCCTCATGTGATATCTGTTTTTCATTTCTTTGTTTTATAGATCTGTAAATTGTATTTTATGATTTCGAAAATTGTCAAAACTGTAAACCAATGAAACTCGATCACTGCAATGACTCATGTGTTTCTGAGTGTCAGACTCAGTATGTACTACCTTGGCTACAGGTAGACTGGAAGCTGTTTGAGATAGCGGTTCTGGAAGATCTTCTCCCTTTTGACTTGATTATTTTTCTGAGCAGGGAAGCCCATTACAATAGGATTATAATGCTCATTTCATTTCAGGGAACACAAATGGCCCAGTTTGGTCTCAAAGGGGCTGGAAAAGAAAAACTGTGGCATAATATCTGTGTTTATATTTTACAGGTACTGTTTTTCTTTTTACAAATCATTCTTTCAAGGGAGATAACAGCCATTCCACATTCCTTGTAATTTGTATTTTGGAAAATGATCACGCAGACTAGATTGGCTTGTTTTTCTACAGAAGCATCCATCCATCCATCCATCCATCTTCTCCCGCTTAGCCGTTTCCGGGTCGCGGGGGCAGCATCCTCAGTAGGGAGGCCCAGACTTCCCTCTCCCCGGCCACTTCCTCCAGCTCTTCCGGGGGGACCCCGAGACGTTCCCAGGCCAGCCGAGAGACATAGTCTCTCCAGCGTGTCCTGGGTCTTCCCCGGGGCCTCCTTCCGGAGGGTCGTGCCCTGAACGCCTCACTAGGGCACCTAATCAGGATGCCCCCTGAACGCCTGAGGCGTTCAGGGGGCATCCTGATTAGGTGCCCGAGCCACCTCATCTGGCTCTTCTCGATGCAGAGGAGCAGCGACTCTACTTTGAGCCCCTCCCGAATGATGAATGATGTTTTTCTACAGAAGCATTATAACTTATTTAGTTTTCAAGAGGGAAGACTCCAATCGGATCTCCAGTCACACAAAGAGAAAGTAAATCAGCCAAGCACTCACACCAAAGAACAATTCAGTCATTATCGAGCATTATATAATTGTTGGTTGCTTTCACTACGTGTTATCGTTACAGCTAGGGATTTTTTCAACCAACTCATTTGTCGACTACACTGATGTTTCCTTAGTGGGAACAAACACTATTAAGAAATCAAAGTAATTATAAACAGTGTTCACAAAGCAGCAACGAAGCTTTAAATTATGATGACGTCTACTTTTTTGCAGAGCTTTAACAACAATTGCAGACCAATCAGATGCACTGAATTATGGAAGTGGGGCATGTTGATATTTTTGTACTTTTGTTTTCTCAGTTTTTTCTCTAGTAATATACAAGTCTGGATTATAGAAAAAGATTATTGCATCAGTAACTTGGTACTGTAAGTAGTAATGGTATATATCATCAACATAAATAAGATAATTGTTGTTTACATATGTTTTAAGGTTGTTCCCAAAAGTGAATTAGCTTCTTTATGATATTTGTGAGAGCAAGTGATTTGCTTGCCAATGTAAATTAATAATGACCCCTCCACAGTGTAAAGGCCTTTGGACAAATGAAGATCAACTTGCTGTATCTTTTCTTTTTTCATATATATATCCCTTCTTCAGCACATTTTTCTCTTTTCCCCCCATGGAGGTCACCATTAATATCCAATGGCTTAAGGCAATCTACGAATCAATACCTCTGAAAGATGTGCTCTTACTGCAATCTGGCCAAGTCAGTGTAAAGGTATGCGCAATGCAGACATTATTTCTCTTGGTGTGATTGTTACCTGTCTGAAACGTTTTTTGGTTCGTCTTAGTCGCTTGCTTTACTTTTGTCCTGTTGAACTCTGTTTACACTCACTGTCACTACTGTCAGTTTTCTCATCATTTTCCACCAGCAGGCATACACACATTTTCCCAGCATTCCTGGTGATAACACGGTTAGCTTTCGCAAATGCCTCTGTGCCATGTACAGCTGGTGTGTGTAAGCTCCACTGAGCAGAAAAAATGTTCTTCCAGTACACTGCCCAGCATACATACTGGTTGCATCAATGCTGACAGGCTTCTCAGGGTTTATATTTTTATTTCTAGGATTTCTACATCTAGTTTTATTGTGAAAAGTGACAAAACGGTGCTTTATGCCTCAGCCGAAAAAGCTTTTATTTCTTACTACCTGGATCAGTGAGGGGTTGGCCAGAAGCACCTAGAGAAAAAAGACTTAGGGCAAGTGTGAAATCTTTGGAGGGCTTTTCACCAACAGGAAATGGTCCAATTTATCAAAACAAAAGTAGAAAATGAGGAAAGAGATGTATAGACCTTCAGAAGCTGAAGGCTGTGATGTTGTGCTGTTAAGACAGGTGGTTTATCTCCCAAATGCAAGCACGAGCTAACGGCCAGTCCTTCCTGCATAAAATACTGTCTATCATATTTCCATTCTGCTGAAAGCTTTTCTCCACCTGCTGTTGACTTCGACACTGAGACCGATGCAAGCCTTTGCACATGATCTCACTGTTTTTCTTTTTTATCATTCCTCGTTTTATTCCCTGTCATTCTGTTTTTCTCTCTGTCCTCTTTTTTTTGCGCTTCCTTCATCCTTCACTCTAATGGTGCCCAGTGTGATCCCACACTGCCTCAGGTGATGTGTGGATTTATAAAACATCAAGCCAATCTCCAGGATGGCAATGCTCTCTTGTCTACACCTGAATCCTGCAGAATTTTAAAGAGGCTGTGTTACACTTTGACTTTAAAGCCAGTTTCCTGCATTGATTGAAGATATGCTCAAAAGGAAGTTAGGCATACGGTCAAATATACAGTAAAAGGCATTTTCATCCAATCTAAAAAACTAACATTTATGTAGATTATGTTACAGTTAAAATAGTAGTTGTTTAGAATTTGTTTTTCCAGTATTCGGTCTGTTTAGAGCAAAGCTGTCCAATTTGGGGCCAACATTGGCCTGCAAGCAATCGGATTTGGCCCGCTGCCCATATTTGAAAATGTTTCAACTAAAATTAATGTAATACAGTACAGTGATTTTTAAGAAAAAAATCTAAAGCTCATGTCCAATTACATTATTTTTTTTTGTTTTAAAGGATTGGTCAAGGCAGTGGAAAATAGAGTTTTTTGATCATATAGGCAGGGTATATTGTGTTCCATTTTGTTGAATTTATATTGCACTAAATATATTTAAAGACATGTATGTTATTATAATTTCATGCAATGAAACACAATAAAGAAAAGTGTTCTTCAATTTCAAAACTACTTTAAGTGTTAATTTCAATTTTAAGATTCCGCTATTTATGAATGATTTGTTTCGTTGAGTTTATACATGCAAAAACAAATCAGCATTTCATAAGTCATATTTCTGTTGTTTGGACCATTATTTGTCAATTTTGCACGGCTACACAAACTCATTCAGAAAGATTAATATCCCTATCCCTAACTTTTTCTAACCTTTATTTGTAACAGTTATAAATTAGTTTTTTTTATTAATCACTCATTCGCCTTGTATTTCTTTTTGTACATCTTTTTTCTCTCTTTTTGCTTTCCCTGTTCAGTTTGTTCCCAAACAAACATCAGCCACAATGTGTTTCACTGACTAACTGCTGTGTTTGCGTGTGTTTGCACTTGCGTGCATTAGTGACATATTATTCTCTACCAGTGTAACAATCAGTAAGGGTTCAGTATAATTGTTGTTTTTGTTTGGTGCAGTTTATTGAAAATACGTGAATCAATAAATTATTAAATAGACTGAATTATTAATGGCTCAGTGTTACAATAGACACTTTGTTTGGCTAATGAGCAGTTGCTCTGTTGCGTTTATACACAATAAAAAAACCTTTGTTCCCTATTGTTGCAAAAATAATTTAAAAATAAGTGATTACTAGTAACTGGGGGTGTAACTAAATAGTCAATTTACAATACGATATGATATAAAAAATGAACCAGATTCCCAATGAAGAGTAACAAATGTGTAACAACTCTTTGTTGATATAAAACTATTTGACTGCAAAAGTTGGAGATGGTGTGTGGGAGTTTTTTGCCTCACAAATAAATAAATAAATAATAAATAAAATATAACTGCTCGCTGTTTCAACTGGGTTGTTTTTTCGGTTCATTTTTCCATACAACTGACATGAGTTGACGTAGAATCCACGTTGTCCTCCATCTTGTAAACACTGCAGCGTGTAAGCTAATATGGGAAGCTAGAGAATCAAATGTCATTGCTCCCCTTCGAGTTCTTGAAACTTTACTGAATTTTTTTTTTGTCCACCTTTGGATTTTATTTCGCATTTTTTTTTATTTTGCAAAAATTTTGTGCCTCGAAATTTCGGAAATTGTATTGCTTTTGTCAATTTACCCTATAGTAATACAATGTAGAACACAACACATTGTTATTGTCTGTCCTAGTACTTATTACCCACTGTGTATACCCTTATATCAAGTATGTTAAGTTATATTACAAAAGTATTCTTGCTTATGAGTCAGTTTGTAATAAAAACAATGTCATCAGATAGATTATCTACCACGTGTAGCTTAATATCTTGTGATTTGAATTTTCCAATGCCACAGTAACAGACCTTTGTCTTCATTTGACCTCTACTGCTGTGAATTCTGATTGTGCTTTTTAATTATGTAAATTGCTGAAATGCTTGAGTGATTCTCGCTTATAGCAGCCATAGCTAATACTTTGTGCTTTGCAGGTTTCCAGGGTGTATGTGTGAGACCTGCTGCTGACTTTCACTCTGTTGTCTGCCATTTCCCTTGTGTGTTATGTCTGCACATGCTCTGCACTGTGGGAGATAAATGAGCACGATTTCCTTTGGCTCGGACACTACTTTATCACTAGTGTTACACATATTGCATACACACACACACACGGCCTGAGGCACTAGTTTATCTCTAAAGGAAACAAACAGGGTTCTAAATCAAGGAAAGATGGCATTACACCTTTAGCAGGAAGCCTGCTCGTGCACACAAATTTGTGAACTTCATTTTTTTTATTACATTTACAGTCACTAACACTCAGGCACTTACCTTTGAATGTCACAAAGGTGTCCACAAAGTAAAAAACGGTCACAATCACTCTCTTAAAGGAAAGTACAAGCAACAGAAAAGATACATTAGGTCACTATGAATAAATGAAAGGTTAAACGTTACAGGAGTATACTAATGCAGGACTTACAGATACCAATCAAATAATTCTTATAGATACAGTGGGGCAAAAAAGAATTTAGAAGAAAAGAAGGTCCGCACAACTGCATAGTTAGCTCCCAAATTTCAGTTTTTAATGTACACCAAAAGACGTGACGTTTCGGGCTGACCGCCCTTCATCACTTGCTTTTTTATGCCTTTGCTTGAACAGCTGCACAGGTCGTTCTTTACACATCCACTACAATTCTGCAATTATATTTCCGTTGTCCATGGGGCACAGAAAAAACAGACTTTACGCTGAATCAAAGTATTCAAGCACTCTTTAGGTTTTCTTTATTTATTTCAGAAATTACAAATCGCCAACAAACTTGACGTCTCCCTCAGTGGCGTAGCAAGACTTTTATCAAGGAGTGGCCAGAGGGGGGCTAGGCTTTATCAGGGGGTCCATATAAAGAAAGGAAAATATTATGTTGTTCTAACCTGGTGCCTAAGGAGCCTTCATTCTTAACTACTTTCATAACCCAGGTATATTACATCCTTCTTTGTGTGTGTGTGTATCACACTCACTCTATTGTGATCATTGTAATCATGAGCAAGACATGGGTCGTCCTCTTTACTCTAACAATATGGGTCACAAAGTGGAACATTTTCAGCAAGTAATACTACACTGCACTATAATTGTACTTCAGTAAGATTTGTTATTTTAAAGTATACAGATTTCTTCATCCTTACTTGTTAATATCAGTGAGAAATGCATACACAGAAGAACAAACAAAACAAGTAAAATCACATCAAGGAGGAGTAAAGGGCAAATAAACAAATCAGACCGAATGCAGTGATATCCTTACAAACTATGTGTAAATATTAACACCAAATATGAATTTGAAAGACTATTTCTCAGTCTATTTCTCTCTAATCAACAGCATTTACTTGCCTCTTTTTTTCTGCTGGCAAAGATAGTTAAAAGGTACTTGTTTATCAAGTCTATACACATGCTGAATTATTTTTCAAAGTTAATTTGTACATGATAGTTGACACCCCTGATTTAGACCTACACAATAGCCAACAAGCTACATCAGCGTTTTGATACTGTTAGGATTCATTACAGTGTATTTTGAGCTTTGGTACGACATTGTGAATCACAATCTGTGATGTTCAAATAATGTAGAAACACAGATGTAGTTGAACCAATGAATCTCTGCTCCTATCACCTGATGGTCATCCTGGAGTAGGTGATAATTGCACTTTTATAACCGTAGGGATTATGTGTGAGGGTGTTAGACAGGAAGCCTGTGTGAAGCACAGGAGGCTTGATTTATGTATAAAAATACAAGAAAGGTGAAGACCTGTATATACTGCAGTCTGTGAAGTGATAATCATTACAATGGTTTAAAAATATGGAAACTGACATATGCTAAGTAAATTACTGTGTAATTAAGTCTTCCATAGGATTATTAAATATATATTTATTTATTTTTAAATTAAATGGACATGATTCTCCTCATTGACCATCAGACTGGTAGATTTGTGTGTTTAACTCATGTTTTGATGACTGATTTCAGTTTGTTGGAGATCTTTCAAAATTTTACGTAGTATTGAAAAAGGATTTTAAATTTTTAATTCATCAGGATAATAAGAAAGGTTTTATCTGAGGAAATCTATAGATGGTTTAGTCAACTAAGCTGTATAGTGTGAACAGCTTTCCATTTTGATGAATTCCTTTCATTACATATTTGAGTCGTATTAGATGAAGAAGAGAATTCTATTGATCCTGTGCTTCCTGTGTGAGTGTGTGAGCTGCATATTCTCAATAAGTGTATGTGGGTTTACCTCACAGTTCGGCAGCAATTCCTATTTTCACTCTGATTATTCACTTGATTTTCTTTGATATATTGTAATTAATCACATTGCTGTGCTCATAATAATAATTATTCTACAGTATAAGGCATTCCCTGTAGTACAGCATCTAATATTGGCTCTACAGGCCAATTTTGTGTCTCTTTTCCAACACAAAGATGACTCGTAAGACCCTAAACTGTTAGTCAGCTTTTGTAGATGCACTCGAATATCAGACAGAATACCTAAAATTTGTTGGAAATAATAATAACAGATTACCTATAAAGTCAAACATCTGTGAGAGTCTGTGCCTAAATCTGCTCTGAGTTTATCTTAAGGAACATAAAGTGCTGCTTATATCATTTTGTCTTACTGATAAGCTTTGAGAAAATCTAACATTTATTGGAATCAGCAGCTCAGTCAGATGAAAATGCTGAAAGTGTCTTTTGATGTGCACAGAAGGAAAGAGGAAGAGCAGCCAAAGGGTTTTAATCCTTGGGCATCAGAGAAGAATTCAGTGTTGGAATTTAGAACATGTGATAAGATTGTAACACATTTACAAGCACGCACACACGCAGCCACAGGAGGCATCATGTGTTTAGTTTCTGCAATACACAGTAAGTATGTTCCAAAGAGCTGCCTCTATATCGTACATGTGCTCAGTGTGCAGTTTTGTGTGTGTGTGTGCATGAGCTGAGCAGCTTAGCAGCCCATCTGCTGAAAATGTGCCTGCTCGACAAAGTAAATAAATAAATAAGTCTTCTGTTCATTTCTTACAGATATGATTGGGTATCAAAATGAAAATAAGTCATTAGGGAGCAAGAGGCAATTTCTGGTTAGATTATACCCAGCCAACAGCTAATGGTGTGTATCCACATGCACACTGTATGCGCTTCACCCACATCATTGCTACACTTTTCAACTGTAATACGTGCTGCTGTTTTTCCATTTGTGGCAGCTTCTAGTTAATAATACTTAATGCATTGCTTTAACGCTGCTCGCCTGCGTTCCCTCACACTCAGCAGCTTAGCTAACAAGTAGACTGATATTTATTAACCTTTATTCTTTCACACACCCTTTCTACACACATTACAGGATTTTGTCTTCACGTTGGAAGAAAAGGAAATTTTCTCCCACGAGTTGTTTTGTTTGCACGACTATAGGTTTTCAAGTAGTTGTGGTTGATGATATTTTGTGGTTACATGGTCTGGACCAGATTAGAACATTGTTTTTCCTTTCACTTCATCCTCCTCTGAAAATGTTCATGTCAAACAGAAAAGATTGCTTTTGTCATTGTTTTAAAAATAGTTTTGGTAACACTTGAAGTTTTATATATAAAGGCTGACATTACACTGTCATTAATATGACATGACACCTGTCATTAGCATGAATAAGGTGCCATGAAGGCTGTCATTAAGTGTCCTTTGTTACCCTAACCCTATCTTTTACCCTATCCGTAGCCCTACCTAACCCCACTAAATGCCTCCACCTAACCCAAAAAATGCTAACATAGCTCTAAAGGTGTTAATAACAGATAATGACAGCGTAACGTCAGCCTTATGTATAAATCTTCAAGCAAAGTGTTACCATAGTTTTTTGGACACCTTTAGAATGTCGTATATCATCATGAAACATTTGTTGAAGAATTATTGGTGCTAGAATGACTCTTTGTTTTTTTTTTTATAAAAGCTAAGTAAATTGATTTATGGTATAAACTAAAGATAATTTCATTAAGAGTTAAACAACAAAATGCTGACCAACAAAAGTAGTAAAGAAGTCAAAACTGACTGACTAACAAAGACTTACACTTTAAACTCTCTAATTCTCCAACCACATCTACTGGATAAGGGGGTGTGAAGACACAGACAGGAAACCATTATCAACAGACAAAGACTAAACTAAATTCTAGAAATTAAAGGAACATGTTACCAAGTAAACGACTAACAAAAGAAGATTTAAATAAAAGAGCGGCAACGACATTTGAATCACAACCTATGAATATAAAAACAAGGATTAACTCATTGAGTGTAATAACCCCACGCTCATCCCCCTAAATATTTATATTTGACAGGGAATCTGTGAGATCAAAGATCTGCAATTAATTAATAAACACTTTATCAAAGCATTAAACACACACACACACAGTATCTTTCTGCTTTGTATTCAGTGGGAGCATTTGAACAGTTTCCAGCAACATTAAAGGCTCAACCATTCTTCACAAGTGTTTTGAACTTCAGTTCCAGAACCAAGCAAACCAACCCAGTGCTGTGATTAAAGAAGTTTTGGACCTCCCACTCCTCAACCCTCTCACACCTTCATTCAACTACTCAGAGATGTGGCATTCACAACAGTTTCCAAAATGCCACTTACACCACTTTGATCCTAATGTCAGCACAGACATTCATCATGAGGCTCAGTGGAGCTATGTCAGCTCAAAGGTTGTTGGAACCCTCTTAGATCCTCTGTTCTCTATAATCCTGAGCAACACTTTGCCAGAGCTGGTGCCGTTTTCTTTAACTTTTAGTGGTTACTTTTTTGTGTTTCATAGCAGTATGCTAAGAAGGGTATAATTGTCATTAACCGGCGTGTATCAAAGCAAAAAAGAAAGATAAGTTCTCTAAATAATCAGTCTGCTCATAAAATGGTAAGAGATCTGAAAAGCTATAGCTTTGATCTGAACGGACGTTAAAAAAAAAAGTGAATTAAAGAGATTAATTTATTTTTTTATTATTATTTTTTTTATTAACCAATACATGTTCCAACTTACAAAGCTTTAAAATATTTTAAAGCTTCTTAGAAAAACACGTTTTTTTTTTTGTCCATGAAATGCATCCAAATGAAACATTTATGACTTGTAATACTTTTTTTCTTAATCTAATACCTGACTGGTTACCACACACATTGGGATTTTCTTGATCTTGTTTTTCAATTTCTACATTGTGATAATATGTCTGTACAACCCAACCTTCGCTTACTACTGACATTAAACAGAACATGTCTGTTTAAACAGAACATGTCTGTTTAATGTGTTTAAAATAATTAACTAAACATCACATCATAGCCTGTTCTTTGCTTTGGGGCTTCTTTTACATGACTTTGCTGACAATGCTTCATTGAGTCTCGATGGAAAAAAAGGAAGCAAAGTAGACTAACATTTCTCACCTTCCTGGTGACTGCAGTGTCGCTTCATGTGAGCCACATTCGCTGCAATAATAGGCTCTTAATATCAAAAGGGAGGTTCTAAATGATGCGCTAAACTCTTGGAGGCTCTCATTATCTCTCATAAAAGAGAGGAAACAGCCGTCACCATGGTTACTGATGGACAGATAGGTTTAGCAATGGGGTTATTCTGCAAACCTCTGAATATAAGATACCAAAGGCAATTATTATATTTGTTGGCACACCCCAAAAAAGAAGTGTAGTGCAACTAATTCACTGCCTTAGACTTAGACTTAAACTGTTGATATAACCTACAGTATGTACACAGTCCAAGGCTAACAGACAGCCTTGTAATTGTTCAATCAAAAAAAAAAAAAAAAAACTTGTTTTGGACAACTGAAAGTTGTTCATTAGGTTCTGAACTTTTTTTGAGATTTTTTTTATTTGAATTGCTTTCTTGAAAAGATTTACATGTGAAATATATATTATATAGCGAGTTCTGTAAAGTCAATAATACATAAATAATATACAAAAAAATCAATTTTATTAGGTTGTTTTTATTATGCAAATATTTATTGACTGACATGAAGGTCTCTTTGCCCAAAAAAGTGAAGTTTTACCCGAAGACGTACCTTCCCCACCTGGCAACAATGTGTTTGAATTAAATGCAGACACAAAGCAGACACATTTGTATGCATTAAATTAGAAGCAAATTTTTGTCAAAGATTAATAACTCATTAGTTTTTGTTGTAAATAAATAAAACATGTTTTTTTCTTTTCATTTTTAAGGGATAGCTATTAAGATACTGTCATTCACAACTGAACATTGACCCTAGAAATTGCACGGACCAAAGGGTGGAGGTTGTATTTTTTAGTTCATTTAATTTGTGTGATTACAAAGTTCTCCTTTTTGTAGTTGCTGTGAAACTAAACCCTAGATGAGAGCAAGGCCTCTTCAGCAATGGCTGGCACTGGGAATCTAAACAAACAAAGACATTCATTAGAGTAAATATTTACTCTTTTTTGCACTTCTAAAATATTTATATGGCTGTGTTTGGTATTTAAAGTGCCTCCACATCCAGCTTTGCAGTGGTGGACATGTAGCTGAGTTATTTCTCATTCCTAGAGTGTGCGTGCTTGTGTGTGCGTGGCAGTAGAACAGAGGGGGGGAAGAGCTCTATACCCAGATGGGAGCGCCACCGCTGTTTGTTTTATGTGTTCTTCCCTGTTTTTAATGCACCAACCAATGCTATCTTTGCATAATAAGGTAAAAGCAGTGAGGGGCTCAAATAACACTTCTATTCACACTGAACAGATAGTGAATAGGTAAAAAATATGCAAAAACAGGCATCAGTTATAGTTTTAGTTTAGTTTCAGTTGATTAAAATACAATAAAATCAATTAAACCTGTATATGATTTAGTTCAGTAAAACTACTCTTCCAGTGAATTTTTAATCAATATTTATTTTTCACATAAGGAGATGTCACCAAGTAAATAGAGTTTAATGACTAACCTTTTACAGAAAAACTACTTCTGATTGTCTAATTTACTATCAGGTCCCGCCCTTTCACAATTGATAACTTGCATTGACCTCATACTAAAGAACTGAATAGAAACAATCTGTTATGATTGAATTTAGTCTTTACAGTATTTCTGTCTAACGTAATGTTAGATTATGTTTTTATTTAACAGTTTCAGTCATCCTGTCTGCATGTATTTAGTCTGGATTTAGTTGATAAAAAAAAGTGTTGTTGAGGATTATGGCAGAACTTGTGTTTTTTAATTTCACTATAAATAAGATACTACACAAACACATTTTTCAAGGTATACATTATTCACAGCGGAAAATGCCATGGCACCTTAGCAGCTGTGTGAGCATTTACTAATTGGAGTTAAAAATAGCCAAAGAACAATGACATGAACTCAATTCAAGACTTAAAATTAGGAAAGTGTATAATTTATTACCAGGGCATTGGTGTATGCATCCATATGGTTATTATAAGATTGATGAAGTGTACCTAACAAAGGGATCACTTTCTATGCAGCAATTTTATTGACCAGATACTTTATAGATTTATTCACCAAACCATCAGATTCTTTAGTTGCAGCTTTTGTGTGCAGCTTTTTCTATTAAAAGGAAGTTCATTATCTTCCAGCACACATCAAACTAGTGTTTGTTTTGCAATCATCTTCATCATCCGTGTGTTTGTGTTGAGTGACATTGACTTCTCAAGATACACATCTAATGAAAGCGTTTTACTGTTGTCATATCTTGATGTAGTGTGATCCTTTTCTTGCACATGGCTGTTCTATATGATGTATGTGTCTCCCTCTACAGTAACGCAGGCTTTACGGGACAGATGATGAACCTCGGTCAGAGCAAATTAATGATAATGAAGGGTGTCCTTGAGAAAAATGGAGAATGGCTTTGAGGTGTTTGTTTGAAAGTGAGTGGGAGATTTTTCATAAGGATGTTCAAACTGTGGAGGATAAGCTGAAGGTAGAAAGTCAATTCCTATCCGGGCTGTATCTGACAGTGTTTATTGCAAGTCCACATTTAAATTGAATCACGGCAACGAGTTCCATTGTAGGATAAGGAACATCTGTCTGCGGCGAACATTTATTTCCCCCTCCTCTATTCCTCTGTCTCTGTCTGGCTCTGTGCTTGCTGCAGTCTTCTCATCTGCCAATAACATCAATGCTAGATTTATTTTTCTGATCCAGCACAGTTGTTTACCAGCTGTCTGTTCAGTAATTGACACACAAAGGCATTGTTTTTTGTTTTTACATTCCCTTCATTGTCATTTTATTGTACTTCTGTTTTTATTCTGAGTTTATTCTTTTTATGTTTTCTTTTGTTATACTTATCTTATTTTGGCATTTCATGTTGTGTGTTTTTACTGACAGTGAAAAGAAACAAACCATCCATCTCCTTAGTTGGGCCTTTTTCTTGGTTAGAACGACTGCAGCAGCCGTAAACTAAACCAAACATGGGCATTTTGATTATTTCAGACGGCAGGCTGCTTCGCTTCCTGCTCTCCATCTGAATTTTGCGCTTTCGCTTTGTCGCGATGCAGCAATGTGAGTGACGTCACGTGAATCAACAGAGCAGGCCATAGACATATACACATTCTATTGGCTGATCCTAACAACAGCTCTAGGGTACGTTCAATAACACAAACTGCCCGCGAATGCCCCCCATGACGCTGACACTCATTAAGACTAAAGGCCCATCAGGTCCGCCCCTCTTGGATGATGTCATATACACAAGCAAACGAATACCACTCACTAAGCATTTTGTATTTTTCCCTATTTCAATAAAAGCCTTGGTAAGTTAATAGCTGATTAAATATGTCTAAAAAGGGTCATAATTTACTTTTCAAAGTAAATTAAATTATTTTATTTTATCATGGTTTGTAATTATTGCCGAATGTACCAGTTCAGTGCAAAAGTTACAAAGAAATCATGACGAAAACCTCAGGATTGTATTTTAAGCGAGTGGAGGTGACTTTGAAGAAAGCCTAGCAAAGAAAAGAGGTAATCTGATAACTGACTCTTTATGTAATAATCAGATCATTTAGTTAGTGTTTGTTAGGCCTGTGACAACTCATTTTGATGGACAATATATTGGCCCACAAATAATTGCTGATAAACAATATTTTTCTCAAAATTATTTTGAGACCAGATTTACTACTAATGTAATGATGATATTTCATAATTGATATGTAATTACAGAACTCTCTCCTGGTTGGTTCTGGTCAGACTGCCCTAAACAGGACAGATACCATAGCAGACTGATAGAACACACCAAGGTCTCTGCCTAAGGAGGCTCAGCCATGTTTTTACTACAGCTATCAGCAACATACATAACACAGAGAGCACCAAACAGCAGCAGATTCACTGAGGCACATACACAAAGCTGATTAATTGGTCTGTTTGCCCAAACCCTTTGACATAATATACTGTACATACCTGTCAAGTTTTGGATTTGAAAAAAGAGAAATTTTCTGGGCCCACTACCAGCCGTCCCACCCGCCCAACCAAGCTCCAGTGTCCCTTATATTTTAAGACAAGTGTACAAGAAATCTAAAATACCCACTTGTCAACCACTTACTGAATACAATTATGTGATTAGAATCTGGTTGGTCGACCTTTATTAACATTGAAATGCTGTGAACATTCCTACTAGGGCTGGGCGATATGGACCAAAACTCATATCTCAATATATTTTCTCAAAATGATGATACACAATATAAATCTAGATAATTTTATCAAATAAAGTCTGACGAGAAAGACAATTCTGGGTTCAATTTAAATTTGCTGATGCAACCAGCGTCACTGACTGACAAACTGCACTAGAACTGTAAACTTTGCACCTAGATATTCTAGTTTTTATAGTCTGTTCTAACTTTTATTCTATTTGTATTTATTGTTATTTCCTAATTGTTATAACTCCATCCCCTTAAGATGTTTGCTTTTACTTATTGTACATAAGATACCTATTTTACTATTTAACTGTCTGCACATTTCTTGTCTATTCTGCACACCCTGAGTGCCAAATGTAACAAGTAAATTTCTCCATTGTGAGATCAATAAAGGATTATCTTATCTTATCTTATCTTAAAATGCCACACAGGCTCATTTATTAACAAATAGCTGATCAATATGTGCACTCAGAAATCCATCTAACTGAGCTTTACATGTTGTTCTGAGGAGTGAAAGCAGCGACTCCTAAAACTAGTATTTTGATACATAATAAACTACTGTATAATATATATATATATGAAATATTATAGTTTTTTATATCGCCAAAATAGAAAACTCGATACATCTTGAATCTCAATATATTGCCCAGATCTGCTTGCTTGTCTTTACGTTAGACATTAACATTTTATTTTCATTATATATTTTCTTTTAATTTCTCATGCTCACTCATGTGGTTCTCTGGTATTCACTAATGACTTATTAGACACATTTGTTGCAGACTTTACATTCTTTAACACTTTTTAAAGCAGTGTATATTTGTGACGCTTGTGATTGGATGATTTTTCATGGTGACTTACTTGTTTCTTCATCTGTGGTAGACGTTAAAATCTCAGTTATTAATCTAACAGAACGTGTAACTGTGTCACGTCCTGATGGTCTTTAGGAAGATAAACTCTGTCACATTTCACAACGTATTTACACCAGTTTTTTTTTTTTTTTCATTCATTCATCTCTTTTCTGAGTTGTTTCTGGGTTTGTTGCCGCTGTCGGCACTAATCTCGCGAAAACTGCCACTCAGGCCATTTCAGGTGGAAGTTCTCGCGAGGCTAGTGACGGCGTTCAGTTTAGTAAGGCATCTTTTAATTATTATTAAAATACGGGATATTTATGGGAAAATACTAATACGGGAAGACGGCGGGAAAGAGGGGTAAAATACAGGAGTTTCCCGGCCAAAACGGGATACTTGACAGGTATGATAATATATTCCCGTGTCCACATCTGACCAGAAACCCTAAAAGCTTGACTTTGTCTCGTTATCAAAACAGCCACAACAATAATAATGCAAGTCGACCCTTTCAAATGCAATACACTTTTATTTGTCATGAGTCATTCTACCATTGTAATTAGAATGTTAAGAACTTTTAAATATCCTAAATAAAACAAACAATGGAAATACAGGTAGCTACGTGCAGCTTTTTCGTGTAGCATAGCCGCTGTAAAGCTGGTGCTAATGCAGCTTCACGGCTGCTAAAGCTACATGTAGTACCTGAGCACCCCTTGTAAGGCTAGCACCCGCTGGCTGTGCTTCCCTCTACCTTGTGGCTCTGCCCTTCCCTCGCTTAGTTCACTCCATTCAGTTGCTATGGAACAAACACGCTCAGCAGGTGCTGAGATTGATGTGAACCCTTTTGTTATCCAGCCTGTTTGGTAGCGGGAGACATGGAAAACAAACACAGATGCACATGGCGATATGTTGAGGCTGGTAAGATTATCAAGTTCAATTTCATTTATAGTGTCATTAATTGATTTATTGATTATCGTCCCAGGCCTAGTGTTTGTTGCTTTATGTGTTCATCATTAAAAAAAATAAAAGAAAAAAAAAGAGAGGAAAAAAAAAATATTACATGATTTGTCATTACATTTCATCATTACAGCACTGTAAAGATCCCATTTGATGCTATTTTTCACCCATCTCCATTTGTTCTAAGAACCCCAAAAACTTGTCTGTTTTCCAGAGTTTTAGCCTCTGAAAAGTCACTTTCTGAGCAACTCTACACAAACAGGCTGATTTGCGGCCTACTTATGCATATTCATGAGTGGGCGTGTCTATAGACGAGACACTGACTTCCTCCTCCCCGCACGATGGTTGTAGGGCCAGAGGGCGGCCCGCCCTCCTCTCACCCACTCCGTAGCCGAGCTCATGCTGCTTTATAAACACGAGACAGAGTGTGGGGGCGGGGCGTGCACCGGTACATACATAGACTGTAGAAAATACATACATAACACTGTGCAAAGAACGCTGAAATGCTCACTTTCGTGGGCGTGTTTGTTTACATGTCAGTCAGGCAGAAAGCTTCCTGGAGGCGCGGCTTCTCCAGCTCAGTGCCGCGTCAAATTAGTCATTAAAGTGGGAACGCATCATCAAATTGGAGTGAGGTGTTTGGGCTCGCCCTGCAGTAAGAAAGGAGCAAATCACTCTCTAACTAACAATTGAGGGAATCAATGAAAAAAACGCTTTAGGCATGTGTATGAAGCCCTAATAGCACTTTATGATGTTTAAAGCACCGAAAAGTTGATTTAGCTTAACATGGGCCCTTTAATACTCATGTTGATAAAATTTTTTAAAAAAAGCATGCAAGCGTGAATGTGTTGATTTGATGTCTTATTGTTGCTTTGATGGTTTCAAGTGTTTGTAGGGGTGTTCTTGTATGATTTTAAAGTCAGATTTCCGAAGGCACAAAAATTGCAAATCCATAGTTTTCTCTTTTTTGGTCTTCCCAGGAAATATCCTTCACATGCTTTACCCAATTCTATCACTTTAATATTATTCTATCTGGTTTTAAAGATAACGGTATAGCTTCAAACAATTCCGTTCACTCAAATCCTTTTCATTTCTCTTTTGTCATGAGAGGTTTCCTGCTCCAATCCACCAGGTGGTATTTTTCTTCAGTCAAAGCCCTTTGCTTTTCAAAGCGTGTCATGCTTGAGTCTAAGTGCTGCTGGTGTTTTGTAGGTTCTGAGCCTATGATGAAAGCTGTTATTGGTTTCCTTTGAGCAATTTCTCAAATAACCACTCAGTTTTTTTTGTCCCTATTGTTTGTTAATCGTTTTAGGTGACATGCAATTGTTTCACCATTAGTGACGGGGAACTGCAGGAGCTTGGAGTTGGATTATATCCGAGGTAAGATAAAGGCATACACAAAAACACTTTAAACAAAAAAAGTATTTCAGTTATTGTAGCTCATAATCTTACATTTATTTGTTTTTTGCTTGAACAATTAAAGTGAAAAACACTGAATCCAGCTTAGTAACAAATCTGTTTATTAAACCTGTGTACTGTTCATTCTTTGGTTTTTCTATTTTAAAACCAAATCAAAATAACAGATAAAAGATGTGGTTATTTAGTTTTACTGACTTAAAACCAAATCAAAATAACAGATAAACGGTGTAGTTATTTAGTTTTACTGACTTGAAACTAAAACTGAAATACAGATACCACAAAAACCATAAAAGCAGAGTTTTTCTGTTTTAAAATTAAACTGTGAGGGTGGTGTAAGGAACAATAGATGTTAGAACTTCTACGATTTGACTCTTTTGCAAAAACAATTACACAGCTTTTATGAGGGCAGTAAAATATTTATTTTGCACGATATAATACCACTAGCCACTAATGGCTGCCGTCAACACACACGGAAGTTGATCACAAGAAACGAGGAGCACTAGTAGATTAATTGCAGTTCCTTTAATCACATATCATGTGCATGCTTTTTGTAACATCTATTTTTTATTTGTTTATGTATTAAAGAGTAACTAAACCCCTGCTTTCTGCTGACCTGCCACTAGGAGGGAAATTCAAAAAATGCCTTGATTATGGGCGTTACTGCTGTAGCAGTAAGACACGCCCACTCTGATAGCCGGGCTGTAATACACACAATGATGTGTCTGTACACACACACATAGCGAGTTCATAAGCTGAAATTTGTCACTACAACATCAGGCACACACAATCACGACGTGAAGCTCACACACAGCCTTACAGACACCACTCAGGGCCCTGCTCTCCCACCACCCCGCACACACGCAGAGAAAGACGGGAAAACGCACACTATGTGTCTGTAAATACACACATAGCTTGATGAATCCTCTGATTAGAGCAGAATCTGCTCTTTATAGAAGCACAGAGTCAAAAACATCACCGCAGGAACGCACGCAACATTATACTTCCTTAGTGAGGCTGTTGATTAATGCTCAGTGAAGGCTGTGATTAGAGGAAACCCTCGCCCTCCTCTCAAGTTTTATAGGAGGGGCGGGGCCAACAGTGAAAGTTGATGAAGCAGGGGAATCTAAAGAATCCGTTTCAGCCAATAGCAAAATTTCGTTGTAATAGCCGGCGTTCAACCCTTTGTGGCCAGTATGGCACAAAGGGTTAAATACTCAAAATTAAAATACTTTTACTAAAATGTGAAGCGTGGGAATAGGAACAATCACCAGCACTACTTAATACCCAAATACATGTGTATTCAGCAGAAAAAAGTTGGCTTGGGGTTTACTTACTCTTAAATAACATTTCTATTTACCAGTTCATCAGTAATGTGACTTATTCGTAGTAGTAACATTCTGCCTCCGTCTGTGGGTCACCTCTGTGAGCTTAAAACATGAAGCTCTCATCCTCGTTTCCCTTAAATATTCAAATATCTCACAAACAAAGCAAGATTTAATTTTAAAACATAAAAGTGCTGCTTTTCTTGTTTTTGATTTTTTTTCTAATTCTGTTTAGGTTTTAAGTCAGTAAATCAAAATAACCACACCGTTTATTTGTGATTAAAAGGGAATAACAAAAGAACAAAGGGTATATGGATTCCTATACAGCCCCATCTATTCTGAATCTGCTCGCTCACTTTTAAAACCCCTGCCTACTCTCCTCACCTGTTCGCTGACAGTACTTTGAAGAATGGGAAATATACGTGACACAGAGAAGGTGAATTTTTCTTGTAGGTTGAAAACTTCAAATAAATCTTGACATTGTGCATTACCACCTTTTGGGGAGGGTGGAGGTTAAAGAGAAGCTGAAGCGCTCTGAGAAGCTCCAGGTTTGAGTCAAACTGATGTTTAATGATGGGGCTGTTGTCTGGATGTCAGAGCACAGACACGCAGGCCTGGAGCACACTGATATGCTTTGTAAAACGTGTGTAGAATTCTTGGTGAAATTTGTTTTTTTCATGCATGTTACTGTTGATATGCACGCACACACACACACACACACACACACTCACAAACTGCTGGCAGTCATGTTTATCTGGCTGGTGTCGAGGTGTCAGATGGTCACATTGATGTTGCCAAAGCTCAGCCATGGCATCTCATCCATAAATGATGTGTCCGTTAACAGGATGCCCCCTGCCTTTCAATGTTGTTGGTTACCTAGCAACATTAGTAATTTCAGGGAAGGATTGGGGGGTTTCTCCACTGATGCTACACCTTTGTTTATCTGAAAATTCACAGTTAATTTTCTGTCTCTGCTGTAATTCTCATTAACTCAGACTTTCATGTTCCCGTCCCTGCATCCCTGCACTCATCCCTCTGCTCTGCATTCTCTGCCTGCCCATGTTTCACTACTAATTGGCCTATTGGGAGTATGATGTAAAATCCTCTAACATATCTGTTTAAAATTAATAACAAATTGAAAACAGAATTTTTTTCCCACTCGTTTAGACACTCCCATCACATCGGATGATTTAAACACAGAAGATGCTACAGCTGAGTCCCTGCAGCGATATGAAAAGTTAAAGCAAAATGAGGAGATATCCTGACTGTGAGATTAAATCCTGAAAAGCCGTGTCCAGAGGTCTACATTGATCAAAGAGGCTTGGAAAGAGTACAAGAGTAAAGAAACAGACATCTCTACACTGTCTACAATATTCAAAGTTAAAAGTAATTTCCTTGCAAAACTAATACGTTAAAGCAAGGGTAGGCGATTTTCACTTTTTAAGTTTGTCCTGACAGAAATTAAGATCTATGTGCTTGAAATAGGAATGAAGAAAATCCATCATCTGTAGCAGCTGTAAACCTGTAATAACTTCAACTCTCGACCCCTCGCATGCACAAGCTCACACTGAAAGCGCGTCACCGCTGACAAATTTAAAACAGAGTTTTTGGTCACATTTTTTAACATATATAATGATACAGTTTATTGTTTACTTCCTGCTGAATGAGACATGAGACAACAAAGCTTCTACACCACACAAGCGATGAGTTGAACTCCTCTTCTGCAGCAGCTGTGCCCATGCATGCGAGTGAGACGGAGCACAGAGGGGAGGGGGGTGAAGGCGGTGCCGTCGGGAAAGCTACATTGAAAATCATGCTAGCTTTCAAAAAATCACCTACCCTGCGTTTAACCATTGGCTGCAAAAGACATTACAAAAATATCCTAAGATGACAATAAACCCCTTCTTCTTTGGAAACAAACAATTTTCCTTTAAAAAAATCAATTTGGCTTTTAGATATTGGTCCTAACCCACCTAAACAATATTCCAATCACTGCTACATGCAGCTACATTTACAATAATTTTGGTTACTGTGTGAACAATGGTCATATGGCAAGCCGTTTTAACATTTAATAAGTAGTTGTACTTGATAGATATCATAATTCAATTTTGACATGTTGTAATTCCAAGTCCACATATCCATAATGTAATTTTGACTACAGGTAGTTGCAATTGTAATTGTTGATATCTACAGTTCTATTTCCACTAGTAAAAATGTTAATTGTTGATATCAACAATTCAGTTCTTACCAGTCATAATGTTATTTGTAGATATCTACAAATGCTCTTACATTTCAGATATCATAAATTGAATTGTAGATATCAGAAATTCAATTCTGACTAGTCATAATTGATAAGAGGCATTCTTTGATAAGAGGCAGATATTACAACATACAAGTTCAAAAAATAAAACATTAAATAGTCACCAATAGGCACATGTTAATGTTTGAGGTGTGATTTAAACAGACTGTATGTGGTTTAGTTTCTGGTGGTGAATAAAAGTGAACACATTTTGTTACGTTAAACACATTTTTTGCCATGTTCATAACTAGTACAGGTACCCTTTAAAGAGCAAAGCCAGGGGGTTCCCGATGAGTTCACATACGCACACTCATTGTTTCACAGAATATACAAAAGTAGCTCTGAAAGCTGGGAGATTTAGGAAGAATCTTAATTACAGAAACCTACAATGACATCACAACATTCTTAATTTATTTGATTGACAGTTTGTTCATGCACGGATGCACTTCACACAAACATTAAATTAACAAGCACAAACTTAAATTTACTGTACATATTGGCCTATGTGTCATTATAGAAACATTTACTTATGATTACAGTAAAACTATTGAGGTGAAACACATGGTACAATTATGAAATAGAACCATAATAATAATAATTTCATTTTTAAAGCCAAAAAGGTCCACTCTGCATTTTCTCCTGGTTGGCTTCTCTGATCACTTTTTTGGAGAGAAACATTTTGTTTGGTCACAAAGTGACTCAAATGGTGAATGTACAGATTCCCCCAAACCAAACATTTAGAATGTTGCTGCTTCTTCAGTCAAATTCAACTCTGATCATGGTGAGTCGTCTATATATTCTGGTTTCAATTAGTAACCGTTTAATCTGCTGGCTGATTTTTCACTGCCCTCTAGTATTGTCTGTCTGTCTGTCTGTCTGTCTGTCAAAAAGCACTGGTTTTGCTTTCTTCACAGATGGGATTCCATTCAATTTCATAAAATACGCATTTTAATTCAATTTAATTTAATTTTGTATGATCACACATAATTATGGATGCATAAATTAATCAGCAGGTTATTTTCCTGATGTTGTCAAGAATATCGGCAACGAGAACCAAGGATTTTTTTTGTAATAAATTTGGGAATTGAGACATGGGTCTTTGTTGTGACAGACGAGTTCCCATCATTTCCTGATTCACTCGTGATTGTCTGATTTTGATGAAGACAGGCTGACATCAGGAAATGAAGAGCAGTGTTTGGGATGACAGAAACCAAGTACTTGATTTCTCCTACTGTGCAATGAGTCACTGTTTAGGGTTTGACAGATAGTCCGCTGATATTCTACTTCCTCACGGGAGCCGCCTGTCAAACCAAACTAACTGATGGATGGGAGGAACAGTGTCTCTTTGTTTTTGATTACTCAAATATGTTGACACAAAGTAACATGATGATGAGATAGCCCATAACAGAAATACTGTATAAATAAATAGTTTGGGGGCTTGTGTTGTCTCCCTAACATTGTAATGATGTAAAGAAGTGTGCTACTGTCTTTATTAATCAATAATGTTATCGGCAACTCTACTCAACCTTTATTAGTGAGAATGCAGGAGCCTTTTTTAACTTTCAAGCCTTTCATCCCCAGTAATTCTTCATTCAACCTTTAATATGTTCAGCTACTACCTTTAACCTTTTTCAGCCTTATTGCTAATGTTCAGCTATTGCTAGGTTAATACTTAGCTAATTCTAGGTTAATGCAATTACTAGGCTAATGCTAATGTTAGGCTAATATTAATGCTAGGTTAGTGCTAATGCTAGGTTAATGCTAACACTAGGTTAATGCTAGGTTAGTGCTAATGTTTGGTTCATGCTAATGCTAGGTTAATGCTAACACTAGGCTTTTGCTAGGTTAATGCTAATGTTAGGCTAATGCCATTGTTATGGTAATGTTAACACTAGGTTAATGCGAACATTAGGTTAATACTAGTTAATGATAATGCTAATGAAAGCTAATGTTAATGCTAACTATTTCTAATGCAATGCTAGGTGGGCTAGCACCTGCATCCTCCCTTGCATTTTCTTCAGGAAATACAAATATTCTAGCCATCAATTATTGGTAATCTCACTTTTTAAAATAAGCTGACCACCCAGACCACCAACCAGTGACATGTTCAAAGGCGCTTAAATCACTACCACATAAATGGCTGACTGGTTATTTACTTTCAAGAATAGTTGAAAGAGTTTCCCTGATAAAATGGTCCTGAGTACATCTGGTACAAATCAGAAATGGTCAGTTTAAGTAAATGTTTTGGTGCTAAAGATATGTTGCTTATCTTATTTTTCCCTTCCCTTCCTTTTTCTTTGTACTCTTAGCTTATCTCTGTTGAACCACGACTGTCGGCCCAACTGTGTGACTGTGTTTGAAGGAACGAAGCTGCAGCTCCGAGCCGTACGGGACATCAGCTCTGGAGAGGAGGTAGTTTAATGAGCTATATACTGTATTTACACATTCAACACAGAACATGACTCTGTGTTTATTGAATGATTATGTTGCTTTCATTCCTATGCACTTTATCTGTGACATTTAGTCAATGTTGTTTGTTTTCTTTTATTCATTATTGATGGTGCCTAAGGCAGTTTTAAAGAAACAAAAAGACCTATCAACTATTGACAGAATGTGCCATAATGCTAGTATTATCATATCTAAATCAATATAAAATGTACATGTTTGTCAAATATGCTTCTCATATTCAGGAAATGTTAAAAGTTGTAGTAATATTTAATTAAATCAACCAGTAATACACCTTGATTATTTTTTAATTCCTTCTGATCCCTTGTGACAGAATGTAATGAGATGCATCCATGCCAAGTAACATGCAGGTTACACTTACTGTATCACTTTCCTCCCCAAGCAGTTTATAAATATAAAATGTGTGTGTGTGTGTATATATATATATATATATATATATATATATATATTCACACACAGCATTTACATTATTTTGTGTATTCTCTGTTTGGTAAAAACAAGAATATGAACACAAATATATACACTGGTATTGTTGTCTGTTTCAAGTTTCCCTTTTATAATAATTTCTCATTGTCCAGCTGACGATAAGTTACATTGAGACGCTGTTGCTGACTGAAGATCGTCAGAGACAACTGGAGGACCAATACCACTTCTCCTGCCACTGTCAGCAATGTGAATCCCAGGAGAAGGTCAGGCACCAGCAACAAAAAAATCCATCTTTCAATCTGTTATTCAAGAAAAAAAAAAGGGAATATCATGTAACCTAACAAGTCAGATGTACAATAATCCTATTGTGACCATTAAACGTTAGTCTGAGTAAGGCATTGGGCCAACATGTTAAACAAACCTCTAACTTGGTGCTGCTGTGAATATATATGTGGCTTTGTTTGTTTGGCCTAAAAACATTGTTTCAATTTCACTGTTCACTGACCAAAGCATAACATGTAGGAGGATATTTATCTAGAAAAAGATTGTGGCACTAAACAAAAGAAATGACTTATTGAAAATGTAAAGATATTCATAATAACCCGTATGTGTGTGTGCGTGTGTGTGCGTGCGCGTCTTCCTTTCCGTCATGCTTCATCTGCTCCAACTTGTTCGTCCTTTCTGACCACCAACTGAAAAATGACAAACATCATTTTGCCTTTCAGCAGCTCATTTATGATCTATCCATCTTAATCCACTCCATCTTCTCGTCTTGTCTGTCGACTGTGTCCTCACCTTTCCTCCACGTGCTGGAAATGTCACAAGACAGGAACACACCATCTGTTTGTACCTCTGTGTGTGTGTTTAAAAAAAGAAAAAAAGGGACAGAGACGCACGGACACAGGCACAGTCTTTATTCCTGTGATTATCCAGTTGATGACGACAGAGGCGTTGTAACCATATGTTGCCATGACGACTGATGACTGGGGAGATTTTGGTTTAATATAGTTTTGTTACTATATTTCCACAAAATAAAATTTCAGAAACATGAGTGTTAATGCTGATTCCTCCAGCTTTTTCAAACTCGACTGTTTTAAGCACTGTTCCTAAGCCAAGAAAGCATTCTTTCTCAACTACTTTTCTTTTTGTCTCCTATCACCCAAATGCTTCAAGGACGTAGAGTGTTTATTGTTACCTCTGTTGTTAGCCAAATGTTCTGATGCTTAACATTACATGTGAATGACACACATACTGTAATGGCGTTACGTTGCTCTTCAGCAGATACCAACTATTAGTATTCATGGAGTCCATGTTGCACAGTTTAACATTTACCAGTCATGTATATGTCCTATAATGACACAGGTTGAGGAGTTATAGAACGTAAATAATTTTTATAAAAATTATTTTGTTGTTTTTTTAAAAAACAACAAAAAAAAAGCAAAAACCTTGTGCTGTGAGAAATATTCAGACCTTCTGTATGAAAGTGTTTCATTTAACTTGAATGGTCCTTTATTTGTACTGCAATTATTGCTAACCTCTGTTTAAGGCAATATAGCATTATGTAGCAGGGCTGGGGTCAATTACATTTTGAAATTACAATAACATTTTCAATTATCCATGTTCAATTACAACTCAATTGCAATTACATTGACCTGTATTTTTTCCCAATTACAATTACATTTACAATTATTGACAGCTTTCTCTTAGTATCTCTTATGATAACGGGTCAGTTTAGACCCTCGTATTAAATCAGCTGTAAAATACACAAAAAATATGATCTATCATCCAATATGTTTCTCATCTCTTGGTTTCCTTGTTGGGCTTCCTAATCAATGAAAATATTGGTATCAATATTTTTTCTGTCTGTATACCTCTCGATTTAAATGTTTTTTTTAATGGAAAAATGATCCTCAAGAGAACTGACAGGTAAACTTGATATGAAACATATTTTAATAATTGTCAACTACATGTTAGCCATAGAACTGTAACATGGTTTCACAGTTTTGCCTTTAATTACATTGTAAATGAAAAAGAATTTCCATGCCAATTACAATTACAAACTCAGTTATCTGAACTCAATTACAATTCAGTTACGATTACAACAGCAACATATTTCTTTCCAAATTACAGATTACAGTTATAATTACATCATAATTGTAAATCATTACCAAATATACAATTACAATTATAATTGACCACCACCCTGTTATGTAGTACTGTTTTGCACTCGCACAAATATGTTAGTGCTACACAATTTTGGCTCGAAAAAAAAAGGAAAACCTGATCTATTACAGTCAAATAGTAAATTGATAGGTTTTGTCTCCTCTGAAGTAAGTTTCATCTACTTTTTGTTGATCATTGTTTCTCAAATGGTGGTACGTGTACCCCTAGGGGTACTACAAGAGGTACTTGAGAAAGAGAAAGTGGAAAACATTAATGTTTAGTTCTAGTTAAAAATGATAATCTTAAGAATGATGATAGAAATGATCTTGATTAAATTGAAAGTACAAGGGTCAGTCTTGGTCCCACACCAAGCGGGAGATGACTGTAAATGTCAAAAACTATAGAAATAAATCTATTCAGGAGGCACTAAATACTGTTTAATTCCACTTATTTACAAAGGTAGATCCTTTAAAATGTGTGTTATAACTCATTAATTCCATCATTATGCTCTATACTTACAGAATTCTGAGCAGAAATAAGAGTTTAGATAACTAACATTTTCATAACTTGATGCTAACATCTGGTTATGGTTGTTCCTTCTCTTCTCTTATCTTAGGACACACTTTTTCTGTCAGGTGAAAAAGCAACATGGCTACTGCTAAAGGAGGCTGTGCCGACGCTAGAAGGACTGAAAGCAGAGAACAGTATCCTTTTCCTTTAACAGAACGTGACTGAGTGATGAGTAGTATATTATTAAATTAGATGGGTGCAGCTCTGTTTTTCACCAGTTCATCCTTTAAAGTTCTTCTTAAGTGACTTCTCAGACTGGCAAGCCCTGTTGGAACGCTGTCATCATCTGTTAGCAGTGGTTGCTGCTGAAGTCCCTGATGAAAATCTCTACAAGCTCAGGATTACAGACATGGCTTTGGATGCTTCAGTTCACCTGCAGCGGTGGGAAGAAGCTCTGAGATATGGAGAGAAGACACTTCCAGTCTACAGGTGAGCTTCTCACATGTGCTAACATCAGTTTTTGTGTTTTCTGACTTGCTAATTAGACAAAAGGACCAGTCATTGAGAAGGACTTGTTGGGTGACTTTGCAAAAAAAGATTAAAAAAAATGTAAATTATTGTCTAGTAAAAAGAAAGCAAGACAGTTTTTTCAAACTTTGTTTTTAAAATTAAAAAAATGAAATATTTAGCAATTGTAAAATATCTTGATGACTTACTTGTGTTGTTTAGCAGCAGTAATCTCCTACTCGAGCACATCTATCAAACGCAAGGCCCAGGGACCAAATCCGGCCCTTTAGAGCATCCGATTTGGCCACAGAAGACAGTAAAAAATGATAGTGAAATTTCCAAATAATTCAGCTGTAGATATCTGAAATTCACAAATTCAATTAAACTCCACAATATTTGTAGGGGCTCAAAGTTTTCCCATGCTTTTATCACATGAGTGCAGTCATTTCTGATTGCAAATTAGGGAAAGAAATCACAATTTTTCCAAAAGAAATCTTGGTTAATTGGTTAAAAAATCCAGAATTTTTGAAGTGAAGATGCTGCAGGGACTGATGTGGAAAACTAGAGCATGATAATGTTAAAATTGCTCAAACTGAACTAGAATAAGTTTGACACCCCTGTACTAGAGTGTGGCACTGACCTCTAGATAAGATTAGAATCTTTGTTCCATTTCAAATTAAAAGCCCTCGAGCATCTCCTTCACCTCCAAGCCATGTTTCTTTGAGCCTGTCCACCGCGTGTTCCTCTGCCTCTACACTGTGCCAACACACGTGCAGACGTGCATGTGTGACTAATAGATTTTATGTCAAGGGCAAAGCTTCTGTGACAGCACCCTGCTCTCTCACACAACAGCATATCAACAGGAGAGAAGCTCCACCAGAGTTTAAATGAAAAGGCAACACACACACACACATACAGTATGTACAAAACAGCGGAAAGTAAGATGGAGAAGGAAATGAAAGAGATGAGTGCCATTGGAAAATATCTGTAGTATGAAGTAACAAAAGAATAATCTGAGGGAAGGTTGCAGTGGATTTGGGGAAAAGCAGAGAGAAGGTGAGCTTAGGATGTAAACAAGAGATAAATGAATATGCTGCATGAGGAATGTGATCAACTGGGGAATTTGCCACATTGTAGGGAAGCTCTACACAATCGGATATAAAAAGGACAAATGAAATGCACCCAGCAGTAAATTGGAGAGGAGGGGGCGCGACAATGAAAGGGAAAAAATGAGATGGAGGGCGAGAGAAGATTCAAGGGAGGAAAGTGAGAAAGAGTGGGTGGAGGATTCTCCATATTTATCTTCTGTCTTCCTCTAGGGATCTTTAGATGGCGGGGAAGAAAGATGGCTGTAGGAGTTTTTCCCATCGCTCTGTCTTTGCGGCCCTACTCATTCTGTACTCCAATATTCCAATTTCACCCCCTGCAGCTCCTCTTTCACTTTCTCTCCTCAGATTGGGACGCATGGAGTAGATTTACCTTCTCTGCAGACTGTGTACAGTAGATCACATCCTGCATTCACAGAATCAACCATTATAACTATTATAAACACAAGTATATAAGATGAATCATTGATCTCAATATTTTCCTTTGATTTGGTGGTTTTTTGGTTTCTAAGTTAGGAACAAAGTGAAAATATGTGGTTGTTATGATATTTGAGTTCAGCTCACAGATCTCAGCTCACTCTGGAATATGTGGGTTTTCTAAATCTGATCAGGGGCCTCATTTATAAATGCAGCGTACACCACATATAAGCAAAGTTTGGGATTTATAAAAAAAAAAAAAAACCTGGCAAGATAATGTGCGCATCTCCACGGCAGCTCTGACCCTGCCGTACGCACAAAATCATGAGAAACGGTGTTGCTCCCTCCAGGAAATACACGGGACCCAAGTTGCCGTCACTGATGAATTTATTACGTTCTTCACCAATCCGCTTATGTCCAACGCCAAATTCACCGTCAAACTATTACACAGAATAATGCTTAATTAATTAAGTCATAAACAGTTAACATACGTAACAGAATGGACATAAATGTAGAACAAACACACGTACCTCGCTGGCTGCATAAACCCAATAGGGAGAGAATCTTGCACAAAAACGATGTAACATTCCATGTATTTCAGGTACTTAACAACCTTTTAATGTGCAAAAACACACACTTTAAACACACTTCAAAGCAGAAGGAGAAAACACCGCTGCACGAAACAACACGGGGACATCATTTCGACCTGTTCTCCATTCCTGAGTGTTACATCCTAATGTGTCCCTGTGCAACAGGTGCGAGTAAGGTCACTTCTCATGTGTTCCTCAACATAGTTAAATCCGTATTCATGAAATCAAATCTCTTAAACAATATGTGTGAACAAACAAATAAAATAATCACAACATAAATTACATTTATGGCAGTTAAAAACGGGAACGCCAACAGGAGAAGGATGAAATTAAAGACTGCTCTGTGAAATGAATAGTTTGTGTGAAATAATCTAACACATTGAACATTTCAAAATACATATCATATATGAAGAATATATTTGCAAAAACAAAGGAGGAAATAAATATACCAGCACTCCAGGGAGTGAGTGATGTATGAGAGCCTACAAATACTGTTTTACATGAATCATAGTAATCAAAATCACAGCTGTAGCTGTTATAAAAAGGAACGCACGCACAATGGCTTATCTGGCACTGCTGGAGGACGAGGTGCACGGGAGGCTCTGGAGGGAGTGGATCTATAGAGACCAGCGAGATCTATAGGTGATTTTAAAGGGTGGCTAAACTAGAAGTTTAAGCATCTTTGTTCAGTTTGGAACTGATGAGGTTTATGGAGGGCTGTGAACTATTAAAAGTGTGAAAGAGAAGCACGAGTCATTGGACGTGTGTAGGAAAGTAAAGCGGTCCAATATTCATGAAGGCTCACATATTGAACCAGCCTGATGATTCAAAATGAAATAGTTTTTATTCATAGATGTGTGTATCGCAGGCTGTTGGATATTTTGCTGTATAACATGTACTCATTGTTTTTGTCAAAGCATTAAAGTGTTAACTGCCTTTTACATGTTTTAATAGCTAGAGTATATCAAAATGTTTGTATCCCTTACATTTATTCATTAGATTTTCTACACCCGCTTAATCCTGCACATGAATAATCAACATTGTTTTGTGTTTTTTCTCCTATTTTAAAGCCTTTTTTTTATTTTTTCCCCCCAAACAACAAGTTCATTAGTTCCACTGCATTTGCCAGGAAATACAGCTTATTTTACTCAACCCTAAATTTCTTGCTGGTGCCCAGTCTCTGACTTATAGCCCAGAGCTATGGTTTTCTAACTAGCTGCACCAGAAATGACTGTTTTCTCTCTTCAATTAACTCCCATGGAAAAGTAAAGGAGACAGTCCATAAATTACATGATTCTAATTGCTTTGTTGTTTTACATGCAAAGAGGAAGTTTAATTGCTGTGCGTGCGTGTGCGCGTGTGTGTGTGCACGATGGCAGCTCAAACTGCCGACTTTGTAATTGAATAAATAGTAATTATTTATGTAGGACTAATTTTATTAGATTAGTACTTGAGCTGCAGATGTATTAATTGAATTGGGTCAACAGCATGAATTGGTGGGCTTGTCAGGTGGTTTGCTCAGCTTTAGTCAGTGTTTGGCTGTGGTGAGATAGTAAATAAATAAATATTGGTATTTAATGTAGTCTGTGTTTATCTTGTTCAGTGTGTACTGACTCTGCTTTCATATATTAATATTATGGTAATAATGTTCATACATTAAATAAATAAAAATACTGAACTGTACAGGGCCATGAGGACATGGAATGATCTTCTAAGACTAATTATTCAAGAAAAAAACTCATTTTGATTAAAAGAAAAAATAATGAAAGAAATTATATTAACAAAACAGCTCTAGGTGCCTAATGATGCATAACCAAAGATACTGAATACAATGAATTAGGGTAAGTTTGATTAGTTTTATGTGATCTAAGTGTTTGCCCCTTTCTGATTTCTTACTTTTTTGCATGTTTTCCACACTTAAATGTTTCAGATCATCAAACAAATGTAGACCTTAGTCAAAGATAACACAAGTAAACACAAGCTGCAGTTTTTAAATGAAGGGTTTTATTAATGAGGAAGAAAACAATCCAAAGCTACTTGGCCCTGTGTGAAAAAGTGTTTGCCCCTAAACCTAATAACTGGTTGGACCACCCTTAGCAGCAACTACTGCAAACAAGCGTTTGCGATAACTTGCAATGAGTCTTTTACAACGCTGTGGAGGAATTCTGGCCCACTCATCTTGTTGTAATTCAGCCACACTGGAGGGTTTTTGAGCATGAACTGTGTTTTTAAGGTCACGCTACAGCATCTTAATAGGATTGAGGTCAGGACTTTGACTAGGCCACTCCAAAGTCTTCATTGTTTTTCTTCAGCCATTCAGAGGTGGAGTTGCTGGTGTGTTTTGGATTATTGTCCTGCAGTAGAACTAAAGTTAGCTTCAGTTTGAGGTCACAAACAGATAGCCTGACATTCTCCATCAGTATTTTTTGGTAAACAGCAGAATGCATGCTTCCATTTATCACAGCGAAACAGCCTCAGACTATCACACTGCCACCACCATATTTTACTGTTGGTATGATGTTCTTTTTCTGAAATGCAGTGTTACTTTTACACCAGATGTAATAGGACACAGACATTCCAAAAAGTTCAACTTTTATCTCGTCAGTCTACAGAATATTTTACCAAAAGTCTTGGGGATCATCAAGATGTTATCTGGCAAAAGCAAGACGAGCCTTAATGTTTTTTTTTGCTTATCAGTGGTTTTTGTCTTGGAACTCTGCCATGCAGGTCATGAACACTGAAGTGATGCCTGCAGTTCTTTAGATGTTGTTGTGGGGTCTTTTGTCTCCTCATGGGTTTAAACTCCAATCATTGAGGCGGTGATGTATCTGTTCTTGCTGAACAACATTGTTGGAATTTTCTCGACAATATTTCATTTTGCATTGTTGACCATCTCATACATCTCATCTCATCTTCTAACTGCTCCCACTGTAAAGTCATTTTTAGACTACTCAGTGCTATATAATTACATAGCCTATAATGTTAAAAATGTAATTCATGTTAAATTATTGAGATATAGGAGCAAATGGAACAAAAGAACAGGAAGGGGTCACTAAGAGGGCAGCAGAGGTTTCTTATACAACTAATGAAGAGTCAAAGAAGATGCAGCAGAGAAAGAAAAGCGAGCAAACGTTGGCTCTTTGAATCCTTACAGCTTGTGGAAAGGAACGCAACATAATATTATACTGGAGCAAAGTAAAAAAGAAAGAAGAGATTAGAGCAGAGCAGCGGGACAGATTAGACAATAAAGGAGAAGCAGAGGAGGATAAATGAGTGTTTTGAGAGTTTCATGTTTGCTAACAACAAAGCTGTTTCCTAAAAGTCTCAGGCGTGTATTTTCTGATTAATAGGCCGGTAATCTCTCAGGTTGGTGCATAAGAACGATATTATAGATGATGTGGACTGAGGACAGGAAAGACTGAACCTATAATCTATTTACAGTACATGAGTTCATGTCAATACATTAGCAAAACATATTTAGTCATGTGATGAGTAACCGCAAATAGGAGGAAGCACCAATGAAGAACTTTTTCAAATTGTTGATTTATTTTAATTACGGCTTACAGTTCATAAAAACCACAAATCGACTTTAACAAAGAAAATCATTTATATATAGCCTCAAACCTGTTTGGTATAATTGTTAGCATGATTCTGTTGATATTGTATTTCTCTTTTACTACTACTATACTACACAGATACACACACTGCCTATGGCTTCATTGTGACAATCACTAAAATAACTAGAATGAGGATGCAAGTTCTGGCCCGCGTCGTACTGCATTAGCTTAGCATTAGCGAGCACTAACATGAGAATTAGCGTGCATTAACATTAGCTAGCAGTAATATTAGCATTAGCGTAATGTTAGCGTTAACCTAACAATAAGCAAGCCTAGCATTAGCAATAGTCTAACATTAACATTAACCTAACAATAAGCAAGCCTAGCATTAGCAATAGTCTAACATTAGCATTAACCTAGCATTAGCATAGTATTAGCTGCCTTAGCTCGTTTTAGCATTAGTCTAATGTTATCATTAACCCAGCATTAGCATTAACCTAGCATTAGCTAGCAATAACATTAGCATTAACGTAGCATTAGCATTAACCCAACAATAGCATTAGACTGATTTAGAACCTTAAATGGGACAAAAAGGTTGAAATGGGTTGAACGTATTAGCTGAACATGTATATGGGTTAATATGTAATGTCTAATATTTAATTTATATGCTGAATATTATGAAAGCAAAAAGTC